>NC_071588.1:5794610-6451043 GCF_024509145.1 Vidua macroura
CGTAAGTGGCGGCGGCGGCGGGCGCGGGGCTGAGGGCGGCGGGCGCGGCCGCTCCCGCCCGGCGGCTCCGGGGGCGATGCTGCGGTGGGGGCTCCGGGTCGTGAGCTGCGGCTCCTCCGCCCCGGGCAGCGCGGCGTGCGCCGGGCCGTGGCGGCGGCGGCAGCGCAGCGTAGGTACTGCCGGGCCCTGCCCTGCCCCGCTCTGGGAACGGGTCAGGCCGGGCGGGGCCATCGCCGCTCGCCCTGCCGGCCTTCCCAGCCGGCCCGCCGGGTGTCCCGGCAGCGCAGGCCCTGGCTGCCTCCTCCAGGGAATGGTGAATGGCCTGGGGTGGAACAGGGGTGCTCGCTGCCTCCGACTTGTTCATGTGCTGTCGCCTTCTCCTCCCGGGGCGTGGAGCTGTCGCTTTCTGCCCGAGTTCGTGCCATTCATGCTCGTCCCATCTGCGCTTGTTTCCCCTGCAGGTTCTTACAATGGCTGAGGATTTGATAGCAGCGGTTGCCAGCCAGACAAAGAGACTCAACAGCAGCAGCGAAGTGGTTCAAAGGCTGGAAGAAAACGGGCATCAGAATAAAAAATTGAAGAGTGATGCGGATGAGGAAGATGCAGAGGATCAGAATAAGAAGTTGCCCAAAAGGAAGATTGTGCTGTTGATGGCATATTCAGGGAAAGGCTACCATGGCATGCAAGTATGTGGTTTGGCAAAGCATCATCTCCAGCTTGTTTTTTGTTTTGGAGTCTCTTAGGTTTAGTCAGAGTGCCTGGGTGGGGAAACAGTTGAGCATTTGCAGTGTGAAAACCCAGGGCAGGAACAGTGTGTGAATGGGTTCAAATGGATCGGTAGTAACTTCATTTTAGAAGGTCAGTGGTGCATCTCTGATAATTCTAGGGACGTTGCTTTGTCATAGCACCAGACCTGCCTGTGCAGGGTGGTCTGAAGCACAGAGCTGGCAGCGAGAGGGTGATCCTGCTCCATCTGCTGCTCCTCTCCGTGTACTGCAAGTTCCATACACTTAAAAAAACACTTCAGAAGCTCCAGAGCATACCTGACAATCTTGCACACAGGGAAGGGAGCCTTTCATGCTTATACAACAAAGGAGGCTTTTTCACCAGCAGTAAACCTCATGCTTACAGGCACATCAGGTGAACTGAGCAAAATAACCCAATCTAATTTCTGGAAGAAAAATTTGCAGAGGCTGGTTTTGGAGCAGCAGCTGTTGACTTGCAGGCACTGGGACAGTATTGGTGCTGTTTCATGCAGTTGAAGGAATCATCAAGAACCTCCAGAAGTGTTGCACAGTGAAATTAGAAATGAGCCCTTATTTGCTGTAACAGTAACAGCTAACTCAGAATGATGTTTTATTAACACTGGTAAAATATAGTAAGGTTTGTTAGAGAATGGCTGCAAAGGGAAGACTTTTAGAGAATTTCACAACAATGTTTGATTAAAAAAATTTCCCTCTTCATTTATCCGCTTATTGTTCTATTTCTTATTTTTACTTCATATGGCCTCTTAGAGAAACGTGGGATCTTCACAGTTCAAGACAATTGAGGATGACCTAGTCTCTGCCCTTGTCCAGTCAGGATGCATCCCAGAGAACCACGGGGAAGATATGAAGAAGATGTCTTTCCAGCGCTGTGCTCGAACAGATAAGGTAGGTTGGGCAGGGCTGTGCTCTCCTGAACTCTGGGGTTTGCACACCTCTGCTGCTAAAGCATTGTCCAGGGGGAGATCCAGCAGCGAGCGAATGGTCCTTGAGACTTCTCCTTTTGTCCACTATTAAATTAAAGCACAAGCAAATAGACTTGTTATTCAGTTATTTCAGTTCTGCAAGTGTTATCCTAGAGCTTCCAAAGTTCATAATTATGTGGGGTTTTTGTTTTTTTGGTTTTTACAGGGTGTGTCTGCAGCTGGACAGATTGTGTCACTGAAGGTCTGGCTAATAGATGACATCTTAGAAAAGATCAATAATCATCTTCCTTCTCACATCAGAATTCTGGGTAAGAGCACTGAAATAGGCAGAAAAAATGTTTTCAAGGAAGGCTTTCTCTTGCAGAAGGTCTCTATAATTTTACTTGAAAGGGGTTTAGTTTTAACGTGCTTCTATTAGCTTGAAATTGGGGTTCTTTTGAACAAATCTATTTTTTGTTTATATTTTGTTGAAAAAAATATCCTTGTTGGTAGGAGTGAGATCACAATCAATCTGTAACCTCCTGATTCAAAAAACTAATGTCACTTTTAAATCCAGGCCTGAAGAGAGTCACTGGGGGGTTCAACTCCAAGAACAAATGTGATGCCAGAACCTACTCTTACATGCTGCCAACATTTGCCTTTGCCCATAAGGACCATGATGTGCAGGAGGAGCTCTATCGGCTGGACAGGGAGACCCTTGAAAGGGTGAATCAGCTGCTGGCCTGCTACAAAGGGACACACAACTTCCACAACTTCACTTCACAGAAGGGCCCCAGGGACCCCAGTGCCAAGAGGTACATCATGGAGATGTTCTGTGGAGAGCCCTTCGTCAGGGAAAACGTGGAATTTGCAGTGATCCAAGTGAAAGGTCAGAGTTTCATGATGCACCAGATCAGGAAGATGATTGGGCTGGTGATAGCAATTGTGAAAGGTTATGCTGCTGAGTCCATCATGGAACGCAGCTGGGGAGAGGAGAAGGTTGACGTCCCCAAAGCCCCAGGACTTGGGCTGGTTTTGGAGAAAGTACACTTTGAAAAATACAACAGGCGTTTTGGGAATGATGGGCTGCATGAGCCACTGGAGTGGACAGAGGAGGAGGAGAAGATTGCTGTTTTCAAAGAGCAGTACATCTATCCTACCATTATCAACACAGAAAGGGAGGAGAAATCCATGGCAAACTGGCTAAAAACCCTCCCCATTCATGACTTCAACTCGTCTGCTGTTGAGATGCAAACTAACAACAAAAATTCAAAGGTAATGACTGAAGCCATTATTTTACAAATGGAAGCTGTCAAGTTGAAACATCTCTTCCCTTTGTTCCATTTTTGTTTTCCATGAAATGCCGTGGAAATGACAGTCATCTGGAGTATGAAATGTGTATAATCTTTTCTGTCTTTGTGCACTTGATGATAGTGGAATGAACTGTACAAAGCATTGTTTTTGCAGGGTTTTAAAGGGAGGAGTTGAGGAGGGAGGAAGGAAAGCTTTAAGCACAAGCAGTTTGCATAATCATAAACTGGCAACAGAAATTATGGACACATTGCCAGTCTTTGCTGTTGTGAAACTGTTTGGGAGTCTAGGTTTCAGGCTGACAATTTTGCTTTAAATACCTGCTGGCTTTTTGTATTCTCTGATTTTGGGCTAATTCTCTTTTTGTTACCAGATAAGGTTTGGGATCAGGGAGATTTAAGACCAGCTCTTTTAAATTAATCTGCCAGGAGCCAAAATAGGCCATCAGAACAACTTCTGGGTAACTGGGATATTGTGAAATTTGATTTGTGCCAACAGGAACTCCTGTAAGCAGTGAGGTGCAATAGAAACAAAGGAGTAAAATACATTTTTGCCAAAAAGGAAATTTCAGAGGCTGGCAAGTCCTTGAAGGATGAATGATGGGCAGGGCTAAAACTTCTGTGTAGTGCAACTCAGAAGAAAATAATGGCTTTTTTTTTTCATTTAACAGAATCCTTAAAATTAGCTTTATTTTGTGTAGCAAACGGAGAATGTTGGAGATGGAGAAAAATTATATCTCTGCCATTTAATGCGTGATATAAAGCTTAGAGCCTTGTTGAATAGCACAAGCAAGATACCATAAGTTTCTCAGGGTTATTTTTGTACTTGTGGTAATTTTTTCTGAATTCTGGCTCTGTGAGAGGGGTGTTTGTGACAGGAGAGCACAGCAAAAGCCACCTTAGTTTGTTGAAATGGGACCCAAAGAGACCGTGTGGCTCAGAGTCCTTTACCTGGTGGTGTTGGCAGCACCTGGTGCTGCCAGGTTCCCAGTCCCTGACATATTCCTGGAAGGAGGGAAGTTCTTCTCCCTGCAGATAGACCCAACCAAGTTTGGGTTTGGCATCACAGTTAGCACAAGCTGTCTGGGAAGGATAAATAAGGCATGATATGACAGACTCTGCTGAGATTTTGCAGGCTGTTTGCACTTCAGTGAGCTGTGCTTGCTGGTATGAAGTCAACTGTGTGAATGTCTTGGAATTTGTTTTGTAGTAGGATATTGAATGGCCTGTGTTAAATTTGTGGGACTAGGTGTTTTCAGCAAGAGGTGGTGAGGGAAAAAAAAAAGGGTAACTACAGACAGATACATACTATAGATATATACTAAGCTAGCTTCTCTTTATAAAAATACTTTGATATCAATTGTATCAGTTAAAATACTTGTTTCAAAAAAATACATAAACCCCCCCCAAATTAATTGTACCATATTGCCTTACTCCTGAAGGAGTAGCTCCCAGAGAAGAACTCTGACTTCAGTCCCCTTGTAAGTTTCTAACATTTATAGTTTTTCCTTAGTACTACTTTGTGCAACTGACTTCACTTTTAAACAAAGTTAAATGAGCCCTGGCTTATCTGCAGTGTAGGTTGGACATAAATTCTCTGCAGCAGACAAAATTCTTGAATCTGGCTTTAGACAATGTAACAAGCTTAACTTTTGAGGGACTTGCATAAAAAAGCACTTAACTTGTCTCACTTGTATTTATCTTAAACATCAGCATTTCATGTTACTATCCCACTTTTAAGTTTCCCAAGTACTGCAGGTTGTAGTTACGGAGTTGTAAATGTGAGAAGAAATTTCCTCTCTGGTAATTGTAACCCCAAGTACGTTTTTTGTTACAAGAAGCATCTTTACCCCCACAGGTGTTTATTATAGTAGATGGGTCTAACCCATGAAGTTGGGATCCAGGACTATTTTCTTGTGGAGAAGTTAGAAGTCAGTATCTGTGATTCAGGTCAGTCTGTGGATGTGAATGCAGCACTGACAAAGCATTTTGTGTTTTGCTTTGCAGAAGAGCGACGATCTCGAAGGCAGCGATGGTTGTGGTGATGACTCTGACTGAGCCAGCAGCTGGCTGGATGTGGGACCCTTGCTGCTTGCAGTTCCCCTTGTCTACAAAAAAGTGGCCTTTCCAAATCCAGGAATCCAGTGAAACAGGAGTTTGTGTGCTTGGAGAATGAGAACTGGATGCCCAGGAGAAGCTGGGTGGGGAAGACAGCGCAGCAGAAAAACCAGAAGTTTCCTATACCACTGACTGATTCACCTGACTGATATACTTGAAAACAGTGTAGTGGGAAAGCAGCTTTCTAAAAAAAATCTTGAAATGCAGGATATCTTAATTGCTATTTGAATAATGTTTTTATTATGTTTACTTGGAAAATAGTATTTTAAATATGTATAATCTCTACGTAAAGATGGGGCAAATAATTTTAATACACTCCTTTTTATTATGAAGTTATGACTTCATGAGCTTTTGATTTTTTAAAAATAATTTACCTTTACTCAAACTGAATTTTTAAGCTTTTATTGTTCATGTCATCCATGGTTTTCCTATGGAATAGCATGCATGACCCTGAGATTAACTCAGTTAATTACAATGTGGTGCTAAAAATGGCAAGGTGATGGATTCAATCCCTTTATGGACCATTCACTTAAGTGTTGGACTTGGTGATCCTTGAGGGTCCCTACCAACTCAGAATGCTCTTTGATTTAGAAACTGTGGGTTAGGAACTCATTATCATGCAGAACTCTTTTGCTTTTGAAACAAATTTCTGTGTTTTCTAGAGCTTTGCAGGTCTAAAAGAAATGATTCCTTACTCAGTGAGAAGGCTTCAGTTTGGGATGTGGACTGAGCCATACATTCCAAGAGAAGACCTTTTCTTTGGGAGGTGCCACCCTCCCAGCATTGCCCTCGTGCTTGAGCAGGTTAAAGGATATAAAAGCCCAGCTCCAGGTGTAGTTGGGCCTTTTCTGGCTGAGGTGTAACCCCAAAATCCTCTTGAGCCATCTGCAGGATCCAGAGTTGAATTGATCTGGCATGTGTGAAAGAAATGGTGCTGAATTCTCTGGGCTTTAATCAGGGTTTGTGAACTCTTCAATCCCATCGAGCTCCTCAGAACAGGGAATGTCTGCAGTGATATGGGAGGCAATGTCTGAGCACTGCCATCCTCTGGGAACCAATTTTAATTTTCTGTGTTTTCAGAAATTGCATACTCTGGAGTTCATGCTCCTTTTTCCCATCTGTGGTTTAACTTCTGGTTCTTGTTTCCAATTCTGTGTGGAGGTGGCAGAAGAAATGACACCCTCCTGTCTTCCTAGCCTGCAGAGCACTATTGGAGGGTTGGAACAAGACTCCAAGAATTTGGATATTAGTACAAGTACTTGATACATTTCTCTTGCTGAGTCTCTGTGGAGACTTGCTTTTTAATATGGGACTTACTGAAAATGAGGAGTCAACTCTTTGTTCCCACATTTAGTGGTCTTTTGCCAAAGCCTTTAATTTTATGGTTCCTTCTGGAATTATTCTTTTGGTTTTGCAGGGTATTTTTTTTTGGATTGGTGGGAACTTCGGGGGATTTTTTTGGGGGCACAGCTGTCATTTTAAAAAGGATTTCCATGTTCATTTTCTGGGTTTTCTTTAGAGCTTTTTATTTTATCATGAAGGCCTTGCTCTATTTTATAAGAGCAAGTGTGTAGAAGTGCCCTGGGGAGGGTTTTTGCCTGGATTTTCATTTACATCCCTTGCTGGTCCATACTATTGACCTACTCTGCATTATCCTCCATCCAAAGCTCCGTTTCTCTGTACCTTTCAATCTGAAAAAAATTTACCTTTATCTACTTAAAATAAAGGCCCCAAAGCTGTGATATGTACCATAGTTGAAATCAAAGAGAAAATCTATTTGGAGAGAGAAAAAACCATTACTACTACTACTATTATTATTTTTTTAATAATAATATAATAGATTATTATATATAATATATTATAGAATATATAATATAAATATATATTATATATAAGAATATATATTAAAATATATTTATAAGTAATAGGTATAATATACAATAATATATAAATATATAATAATTATATTATAAATATTATAAATATATAATAATATATAAATATATAATATATAAAATAGATATACAATATATATTATCTATATATAATATATCATAATTACAATATACATATATATTATAATATATAATTTAAATAAAGAAATAGATAAAATTATTATTAATATAATTAATTTATATTAATATCATTAATATAATATAATGATAATAATGATAATAATGATAATAATGATAATGATAATAATAATAATAATAATAGTAATACTTAAGGGTCGCAGCTCCCCCCTGTGGAGGGTGGGAGCGCCTGGCGGGGGTGCCCCCCCCGCGGTGGGAGGCGAATGGTTTCGCCGCGCGGGGCGGGGCCGGCTGGGGGCGGGGCGAGGGGCGGCCGTGAGGGGGCGCTGCGGGAGAGCGCGGCGGGCCCGGGCCGTGAGGGGAGCGAGGGTGTGCGCGGGGGCGGCGCAGGGTGTGCGGGATGTCACGGGGGTGTACGGGCGTAGTACATGGCGTGCGGAGCGGGTCAGGCTGTGCGGGGGCGGTGCGGGGTGTCATAGGGATGTGCGGGCGTAGTACATGATGTGTGGGGGCGGTGCACGCTGTGCGGGGTGTCACAGGGTGTACGGGGGTAGTACATGGCGTGCGGAGCGGGTCAGGTTGTGCGGGGTGTCACAGGGTGTACGGGGGTAATGCATGGCGTGCGGAGCGGGTCAGGCTGTGCGGGGACAGGGTTCACCCGTCGCTGGCGGGAGGTTCGTGCCGGTGCGGGGGAACGGGGCACGCAGCGATGTGAGGGGCCAGGGCACTGCCGAGCCCTGTGTTAGCGCCTGTTCCGAGGCAGCGCCGACACCCCGCGTAGCGGGCTGGAATGTCCCTTAGAGCAGGGACCATCCCGCCCCGCTGCTCTGTGAAACGGCAGGTCTGGAACTGGCGGGAGTGACACCAGGCAGCTCCCTCCTCTCATCTCCCGTGCGTGTGACAGCGCCGGCCTCTCTCCGTGAGTGCAGCCCGTGAGTCCCTGGGCTGGAGAAAGCCGAAAGCTTGGCCAACCTGCATCTTCTTCGAAGTACGAACATAGCCAGTCCAGACTCTGAGTGAGCTGCAGGAGCCCTCCAGGTCTGGCTGCTAGAGGTAAAGCAACTGCATAAATCTACTGGGACCATAAAGAATTCAAGTGGTTAATTTGGGTTTAAAAGGTCAGTAGCCATTGAGATCAACGCCCTTTACATTTGTGCAGGAAGTGATTCTGCAACCATAAACCCCGTTTTGTAGCAAAATAAAGTGAATGTAAAATTTAAATCAAGGTATAAAAGTGGTAGAGCTTTGGAAGTGGTAGTCCAATGCACCATTTTCTTGATAATGGGATATTTTATTAGGCTAACTTTATTTCAGTTCCAAAATAGTACTTCACAGAGAGACTCATAATTAGTTCTGACAGCAATTAAAAAAAAAGTCACGAACTTTAAAATAATGCTGTTACATCTAGTGCTTATATTAATGACTTAATACTAAATGTAAGTTTTAAGCTTTGTAATTAAAGATAACTGCTTTAATGAGATTTTCTGTAATTGTAACATTATATCTAGTACCAATTGTTACACAATTAAAAAACCCTCTGGAGAAAATCTTAGAGATGCTAGTAAGTGTTGCACATCTCATTTTCCGTGCATTGGGTTTAAATTTGTACCCTCTGAGCCCAATTTGTTGCTTTCCTTAATTAATGTTGTTGCATGAAATTTTTCCCTTTTGGTCATTTGATACCCTGATAGAGATTGGTTGTGTAGTTGTCAGCTCTCTGCAGGGTGTTGGTAGCAAAGATCTTGTCAGCTTGAAGAGTGGATAAGTGCATCCTAGACTGACTTGCTGACTGAGACACACCTCAGAGCTTCCAGGCAGGCAGATCAGTTGGGGTGTGGTGGGAAGCTGATTTCACCAGCCATATAACAGGCTGTATTGCCACTTTCTTTGGTTCTCTTTGTCCTTTCACTATTTTCTTTACTGAAATTGCGATTTTTAACAGTCTCTCTGCAGGTGGAATGCCTCCTGTCCTTCAATTGGCTCAGCAGATCAGCCAGGAGGGAAACCAACAGCAAAATGGACCAAATTTGTCAAGTTTGCTTAATTCCTTACCTGCTGCACCCAGCAGGAACCCAGTTCTGCCCCAGCAGGTACAACCAGCAGGATGGGATAAGAACCAAGTGCTTGTGGTCCCAGCTCCTGTTCCCTCACAACAACAGGTATATTTGTATATTTTACAACATTTATGTTATACAACATTTGTATATTATCTTGTATGGGGAGTATTGGCCTTTGTGTTTTGTGTGGACACTTTGTGGATGGCAGAATTTATCACTCCAGCCTGGGGAGAAAGGAGCAAATAATTCCAGTATTTTTTGCAGATGACTTTGCCAAGCCTGATAATTTGCTTCAGACAGCTGTGGTGTAGCTCAGCTGGGTATGAATCTTTACAAAAAGATTTTGTATTCGTTTAAATTTAGAACGCTCTGTGGATACCTGTATCTCTCATTTGGTTTTAATTAGCTGCAGATATACATGATTTTTCTTTGAAGAAAGGAAAGGAGTGAGAAGGAGTCAGACACATTCTCTAGGGAAGTAGCATTTGTTCCTGTAATGAAGCCCTAGAAGGAGATTTAATTAAACAGAATCCATCATTTTAAATTTTCATACACCATTTTAAAATAAGGGGGGAGGGGGGATGAAAATTTCTGCTGCTTGTGCTGATTTGCCAGCAGTTGCAGGATACTTACATGTGTTAATAAAATGCATTAAACTAAATGTGTTTTTATATGAACTTATTAGGGAATTTTGTCCATCTGCCATCTGGCAGAGTATTTAAATTCTGTGAAATTTCTCACTGAATCAGCCAGCACTTCTGATGAGATCTAGGGGTACTATATTTTAGGAGGAAAAACAAAAGTTCTCAAGACTGAGTAGCTCTGCATCCCAAGATTCTCTACTGATTTCTGGTACTACTGCTGCCTCACAAAATCCTTTAGAAACTTTACAAAAAGCTGCACAAAATGCATTAGTCATTACATTTTAATAAAGTGCAACTTCAAACACCATGGAATGTTTCCAAGGACTGAATAATTGTTTCTATTGATTACCGTGTAACATTTTAACATTTTTCACAGTGTCTGTCTTGGTTTGTGCAGTAGGAAACATAACTTTAATTATGTTTACTTGAAGGAAAAGGAGATTCTGCAGCAAACAGTAGCACTGAGGAAAGAAAGTTTATGATCTCTGAAACCTCTGCCCAAACTCCATGAGGCCCCACAACATAAATCACACCATGAAGAAATGCAGTGGATGGCAACAGATTTTTTTCAAGAAAGAAGATGAAAGATAACTGTCAAGAGAGTAATGTGAATTTGATATTTTCAACCAGAAAATAATAGGCAGCATTTTCATGGTTAGGATGTGATCACTGAGGATCTGGGAGTTTGGGGTTGCCTCTCCACTGTTTGTAAACTTCAAACAGTACTCCTAAAGGGATTGTAATTATTTTCTTTCTTTAGAAATGTGTTTTTTAGATAAAATTGAATAAAAACTTAAAATAATTTTATGGTTTTATTTTAGGGTTAATGTGTCAAGGTGGGAATAGATGGGTCTGGAATGTCAGTTCTACAAAGGCAAATGTTTTAATTATGAGCCGTGAATTAACTGCAGAGCTTGTCATATGAGGGTGCTGGCCTGTTTGTGACTCCTGGTAACATGAGCATAATGCTCTATTTCCATGGTGTGGGCTCTTGGAACCTTTTAAAGTAACAGCAGCTGCTCTCTGCAGCATCACATGACACGTGGCTCTTCCAGTTCCACTTTAATTCTGCCACCAGCTGGGAGCTTTTTCATCATCCTCAGATACTGAGCTATTATTACTAATATTTTTTTAAAACTGCAGCAGAATAGTAGTAAAATATTTCTTTGTGTGTTTTTTTTTTTTTCTTTTACTATAACTTAAGGATACAGGCTGGTCTCTCTCTGAAGTGATTGGGATGAAAAACCAAATTACTTGCTACAAAGCACAAATGCTGCCAAAGCTGAAGGTAATTGGAAAGCTTATTGAAGAGATCTCCTGCTCCTCTTCATCACCCAGACTTGAGCCAGTGAAGCTCAAACCAAACAGGTATGTACTGTTCAGGTGATTGATTTATTTTTTTATTGTTTTTTTTTTTTTTTTTTAATAGCAGATGAAAAGGAGAAATATTTGTGAGGGCTGAGAGGGTTCATTCAGAATTATTTATTTTTTTTAATCTTTTGTTTCGAAACTGATCACTGCTAAAGACTTTATGCCTTTAAAGTCTTCTCCCTCAGTCTTCTGAGGGAAAGCAGAGTGTTTCTTACTGCTTAATAGTTCTTTTCATTTATGAAAGCTCAGTTTTGATCTTTCTGGCCACACTCAAGAGTTGAAGTCACTTGTGGTTGTGATCAAACACTGAAAATTACTTCTGGAGTAGAATTTCCTAAGCAGAATAATTAAATCTTCTTCTAGCTAATTTTCAGGTGTACTTGCAAAACACTTAAAGATTTTTTTTTCTGGTGGAAGGAGAAGGGGAGGGAAGGACAGAGGGAGAAAAAAATGCTCAGTTAAATTTTGAGCTTATTTGACTTTTGCTCCTTCTCAGAAGAGAAGTTAGGAGGGTTCAGTTTTGAGTCTTGGAGCAAATGTAATTCTGCTGTAGAGCAATTTAGAGTTAAGTCTTACAATAAGTTAGCCTGATATGAGAAGAGTATGGTTAGAGAAGCCCAAGACAGCTTGTGTGACGTGTGGCTGTGACAGGTGACAAGGAGAATGTCCTGCACTAGTGTTCTTAGGCTGTTCTGCCAGAAGAGAGCATTGGCAGCTAATGAAGTTAAGGACTTGGAAATGATAGCTGAAGTATATATGTAAAACAGAAAAAGTACTCATTCTTTTTCTGTTTAGACACCTTTGGTTTCCTGGAAATAGCATACACAAAACAGTTATTGTGAAACCAGTTTTTACAACTGCAGTGTTTTTGAAGCCATACCCATAGTTAAAGCTTTGCTCCATTAAGAAGTTGACCTTATTAGCATCTTTTGGGGAGTTCTCTTGCTGTCTCCAGACTCCAAAGATGACTATGGGATATGGGAGTTCTGTTATGCCCCTTCCATGTGATCCTTTAGAGATGACTGGAGCATCAGAGCATTTGGTATACTTAAATTTTACAGTATAGAGTGTTTCTTCTGTGTGTTGAGAGAAGCAGAATCCCTCCTGCCATATGCTCTTCAGCTGGGTACCTCTTTCAGCTCAGATTACTGACAAAAAATAATATTTTTGCCAGTAGGCATAGAGTAGGAAAGCAGATTTATTTTTCTTTGCAGTACCAAAGCTAACATTTGGCCTTGTATCACAAGTGTCAGCTTTTCTCCTGCTCTCTTCTTCATTCATAGAACTCTTGCTTGAGCTAAATTATCCTTATTTTCAACTTTGTTTTTTGCATAAGCTTTATCTGGTCACAACAGATTCAGAAAAGAATTTTGAATTTAAAGGGTATTCCAGGAGAAAGAGATAACTGAAGGAACACCTGGACAAAATATACCTCTGGAATGAGTGTCATTGTTCCAGAACCCCCCTGTATGTCAGAGACCTGTTGGAAACTTGCTCTTGGATCAGTGAAAGAAAAGTCTCTCAGCTTTGTTCTGCCAGGATTAACAAGTGCTGGGCAATTTGCAAATTGCCTTCCATATTCCAGCACTTCAGGAGTGCTAAGGATCCATTGCAGGAACTCATTCTGACACTGAAACAGCAACAGATTGCCCTGAAGGATGTTATTGCCAGGGAATTGAGACAAGTCCATGTGCAGTCTTTGCACAAATTTGGTGGGTGTGTGCTACCCTCTAAAACAGGGTATTTATGTGAACAACTGTAAAATGCTAAATAGGCTACCTTGTTTTATCCTTTTTGCAGGCTACATTCCTCTATGCTGAACCTATTTGCATCTCAGATGTAAAATTTGGATCATTCTAGGATCTGAAACTCTCTCAATAGTTCCATGACAACTGTTATTAGTTATATAACAATTCTACTTTATTTTAACATATCATGTATTTGTTGTGTTAATGCTGACAAAAAAAAAAAAAGTAGGAGTTGTAGTAAGCTTAGTAACTTTATGGATAGTGGTAATTTCCTCTTCAGGTTTTTTTTCACTTACTTGATGTCAACTTAAAACTACATGTCCTGATTTATTTTCTATTACCTTTAGCCTGGTGCTTTGTGCTTCTTTGCAAGTATTACTGGTTTTGAGTGGTTAATAGCCTGAGCAGTTAAAAATTAGTATAATAAAGTTCTGATTTGTTTTATAGAGAGCTGTGTGTGTTCCCAGCTGTAGCAGTTGCTCCTCCATGTTTGTATGGGGCAAATCCTTCTTAGGCATGGAGCCATGGAATGAAACTCCTGCAGCTGAGTCTCGAGGAACAGAGGTGGTGCAGCATGATTCAGGTATTAAACACCCACCACTGGTTACACCTCGTTGTCTCTAACTGCGAGTGTGACCTGCAGAACCCTCAGGTTCTCATTCATAACCAGGCAGTCTGGGAGCTCTGCCTGTCCTGCTTTGGCAGCTGAAAGCAGAAGGGACAGCAGGTGCTGATTTTGACACAGATGATTGCAATGCTCAGCATGCTGGAGCTTTTCCTGAATTTCCATTTCCTCATGTGAGTGAGAGTGGTGCTCACAGCTGGCATTATCTGGTAAGAGGATCTCTTCCTCAAGCTCATAGTGAGTAGATGCTTATGATGGGAGGGAAAATGCTAAAGGGAAGTCTAAGACATTTGCAAGATTCATTTGCATAATTTCTTTACTTATTGAAGCAAATTATGTATGTAGCTGTAGCTCAAATATGTAATTATATATGAAATATGTCAGTCATATTACTATTTGATGAGGCATCTAGGGTGTTTCCAAGGAGTATGCCACTAGTTATCCTATGTTTATGAGCAATTTGTGCTTCAAATGCAATATTTTTTTTTCACAATAGCCATTTGATTAATTTGCCTTTGCTTTCATTATTTGTAGCTGTTGACACTGTTAGTACTTTAAGTGTAGTTGCTGTTTTTATGTTGGCAGTTCCTCAGCCTTACTCCAGGGGCTTTTATTTTTCGTAGAGTGCCCTGGCATTGCCTGAGGATAAATTGAAAGTATGCTCCTTTCCCTCCCCAGTAAGATTCTCTATATCCTCTGGGGCCTACAATTTGAGCAAACATTAACAATATATTGAAGTTTTTTTTTTTTTTTTTTTTTTAATTCCAAATTGCATCATTATGCTTTCTGTTAGATACAGGATAAAACATAAAAGAATACTTTGCCTTAAAGCAACACAAGGCAGCACAACAGGGATTTGGTTTAGTCAATAGACAAGAAAAATAATGGAGCATGTACAGGAATAACAACTCAGGTGTGCTTAGTCACAGGACATGATGTGATTACTTGTAATAGATCTTTAGATTTTCTGTGGCTGACTGCAACATAAATTAATAGCTTTAATGGTAGACAGATTAATTATGAACTGTGTAGACCTATAATGTGGGCAGTCAGATAACTTGAAATGTTTGCACACTTAATGTAGGTTGGGGAAGTAATAAGAAAACAAATTTTCCAATCTCCTCACTCTGTTAAAAAAAGTTTATTTAGAGATTTATACTATATTAATGTGAATTTGTAATTAAGTTGCTTGTGTCCCCATTTTAGGTATTCATAAAAAGCTTCAACCAAGACAAGTGATCCTTCTTTGCTATCCTGTGCTATCTCTGACACTGATTTAGATCTGCTGATGGACACAAAGATGGGGTGGTGTGACAAAAGTGCAAGATACCCACACATGCAGGTGAATTTCATGCTAAGAAATCAGTGGTTTAAAATCAAAAATAGAGAGAAGATGATCTAGGGAGAAACTAGGATTTTTTTGGTTGAAGTCACCCTTCTAGTTTAAGTAACTTGGTCTTTCAAGATGCCTTCAAAGATTGTATCATAACCCTTCCCTTCAAACTAGGGGGGAAATGAAAATCATGTTCTTCCCACACTGCTGCTTCTGCTCCTGTCTTTCCCCCCCACTGTTATCTAACAAACCTTGTGGACTTCTGTGTTGGGACAGCCAAAATAAATGTGGGTGTTTTCAGCCCTTGATAAGCAAGAAATGTCATTCTTGATCATAGTTGGATTTCAGATCCACCAGTGATGAGATGCTGTGTGTGTAGGTCTAAGATGTATTTGAAAACTTCTCTCAAGTGACTGTTTCTTGTCTTGGAAGGATGTGCTGAGAGCACAAGGAATGCAATGGGTTTCTTTGTTTTACAGGCTTTTAAGTGGTAATTCTGTTGAAGAGAGGCTGTTGAAAAAGAGTATTAAATATAATTAAAGAACTGGCTGCTCAGGGAGGGGACTGTTCAAGACTTTTTATCCCAGGTACTGTAACATTAAAAATGTGAGCAGTTATTTAATGATACATAAAAAATAAGTGTTTTACTAGATCTGAGAGAGAATTTTGAAAAGGTAATGGTTTATTTATTTTTAGGCTTATTTGGGAACCAGTGATATGTGTTCACAGCTAAATTCAGTAGAAATCCTGAACTGTCACCTCATATAGAAAATCAGAAGGTAACAATATCCAATAAATATTGATAACATTGATATTGATAAATTGTAATAAAGATCTGCGTGTTCCAATGATAATGTTACCCTTTTACTGACATTGCAAAATCTGTAGCAAAAGGTGTCAAATACATCTGTAATCTGACTTTTTTCAACTTGATTTTAAGACTACTAAAAATTTTTTGCATTTTTTTTCTTAGAGGTCTTGGATCATATCAGTGAGGTGTTTAACTCTCTGTAACAATGTTTATCACTCTCCAAAGCAACGCCAAAATGGTTACATAAAAACCATTGCAGGTGCAGGGGGAAAGGAGAGTTTAAGTTGAAACTTGCTTTGTATTGTGAGGACCTGGGGACTTCTCGGGTCCTTTTTTTGGTTTTATTTTATTTTATTTTATTTTATTTTATTTTATTTTATTTATTTTCCTTTTAATTCCTTTTTGCTGTTAGAGTACTACATGAGTGTTTACTAAGCAGAAACATAACTGAATTTTAGAATTCTGAATAGCTTGGTATACAACCAAATATTAGTAAATAACTTCTCCTAACAGTATGAATAATATAGGTTATATTTATTACATTTCCATACACTTAGGAGTATGAAATTTCCCTGATGTTATGACAATATGACCTTGGATATATCATTTAGCACTACCAGTATGTGAAAAATAAAGGAGGGGAGATGCTTATTTTAACTTTTAAGTGGTAGGATATGAATTGTCTTCAGTCAAGACTATTGATAACTATTAATTTTGAGACAGGGGACTTTTGATTACGTGTTTTTGGTACCTAAGCCTTCACTTTGTATTTATTCCAGAATGTAGGTGGTCATCCTCTTTGTGTTAGACAAGCCTTGCTAAAAAACAGAATTCTGAGTGTATTCAAATCTATATAAATCACTTTGAGTCGATGACAATGACTACTAGAAAAAGAAGTTCCTCAAATAGATTTTTGTAAGTTTACTCCCACTGTCAATATTTTTTCTCAGATTTAACAGTAAATCACTGGTGGTCTGATTGGTGAATTTGTTTTCTCTTAAGCACAAGTGTATTTCACGGGGACCTTTTTCTTATCAAAGGCTCTGTGATGACCTTTAGCCTTAAGGTAAAGTGTCCAAGAATCAACTCTGTGCTCGTGCTGATGTAAAGAAAAGCCTGAAGTGCTTCAGTGCGGCTCCAGCTGATGTACCAGAAGTCCTTCCTCATGTCCGGCTGGACCCTCCTGAGCATCAGCGTGTGCCCGTTGTCTCCCGTCCTGTAACCTGGCAGCACCGGCCGCGCTCCGAGCCCCCTGCACACCCTGACAGACAGGGATGGGGTCCCCTGCCAGCCCCTGTGCTCGGGGTGAGCAGCGCCGGCTCCCTCAGCCTTTTCCCGCAGGAGATGCTCCAGCCCCTCCATCACCTTTGTTTGCCCCGGCTGGCCCCGCTCCAGGCGCTCCCCGGCTCTCCTGCCCTGCGGAGTGCAAGTGTGGATTTTCACACCGTCTATTGAAGAGAAGCGACAGCCCTGCTCCGTGCGCGGACAGAAACTACCCTTTGCTCGGTCCTTAGCCTCCCCTGCCTCTGGCACAATAAATATAATTTTTCTGCGCTGTCGCCGAACCCGTTCCTATCGCGACAGGACCCGCGGGCCGCCTCCGCGGAGCGCGCAGGCGCGGCCCTGGCGCAGGCGCGGCGCGGCCCGCGGGTGCCGGCGCAGGCGCGGCGGGACGCGGTTTGTCTCCTGCCGGCGCTGGTAGCGGCGCCCCCGCCCGCGCTTCCTGCCCGCAGCGAATGGAACCCGCGGCGCCCGCGGTAAGTGCGGCCCGCGGGGCCCGCCCGGGCCCGGCTGCGCGCCCCGCTCCGCCCCGAACGGCCCCCGGCAGCCCCGCCGCCGCACCGGGGGCGGCCGCGGAGGGACGGGCCCGCCCGGCGCGGGGCGGGGGGACGCGGGGCGGGCAAGGCCGGGCCGGGCCGGGGGAGCGCGGCCCCGGCGGGGGGAGCCCCGGGCTGGGGGGAGTCCCTGCGGAGCGGCGGCGGGGCCGGGCTGCGGCCCCGACCGGGCGGCCCCGCCGCGCTGCTCGCACACAAAAGGCGATCCCTGCTTCGGGACCTCCCTTATCGGCCTGTAATTAATTAAGTGTTTTCACTGGGGCCATAAGTGTTAGTGAGGTGCGGGTAATTAAAATAATAAGACCTTGTTGCTGGTGGTATCGTTTGGATCTTAATTATTTGGTATCGGCGCTATGAAGTAACCACAATACCTCGAAGAATTTCAGTATTGTTAAGTCTTTTGGAAAAGGGGCCTGTAAGGAGTGCAGCTTTTTCCCCTTCCCGCTCTACTGAGGGAGCTCGCTCAGGTCTGAGCTCCGGGGAGTGGGAGAGCCGAGACCCGCCGGGGTGAGCCCCGGTGCGGAGAGCCGAGACCCGCCGGGATGAGCCCCGGTGCGGAGAGCCGAGACCCGCCGGGGTGAGCCCCGGTGCGGAGAGCCGAGACCCGCCGGGGTGAGCCCGGTGCGGGAGAGGCGGAACCCGGCCGGAGGAGCCGCTGTACCGGCTGCGCTCCCCGGTACTCCCGGCACGGGAGGTCCCGGGCTCTCGGCCCCCTGTCGCTGCTGGCACGTGTGTGACAGCGCTGCTTTATTCCACCTTCCCGGACAGCCGCCTCTTTCCCGAGGCAAGGAAGGGACTGTCCATCCCCAGAGCTTGGGCAGATGGCTGCAGACAGCGGAGGGCTGTGATGTGCTCCCTGCCTGGGCAGCGCCCGCTGCATCCCACCGCTTCCCAGCAGTGCTGCCGTGCCGGTGTGCTGCTGCCTGTTGCCGCCTGCGACCAGCTCGGAGTTAGGAACACAAAGGAGTGGCAGCATGTTTGTGTATGTTTGGCCTGAAATGCTAAAAGTGAAAGTGTTGCTTTCAAAAGAGTGGAGAGATTTTGAAAGGGAAAAAAACCCACCAAAAACATCAGGTTTCATTTTCTCTTGCTGCTATTTCTGTGTGAGTCCCAGCCCCGAATCTACCTGTCAGTGCATGTCATTGGAATTTTTGTTTGTCTGTGATTGAAATGCAAAACCAGAAAGTTTTGGGATTTCAGGGTAGCTTGACTCAATAAACAGCATTTTAAATGAAATACAGATTTGGTTAATTTTTGTCTCTTTATGTGTTCTGAAGGAAAGAGAAGGCAAAGTTAAGGATCGAGTACAATAGTTTTACATACATTTAGATGACTTGGCCTTCAGTAGCTAGAACAATAAAATTGAATAGTCTGTCTATTTTCTAATTTTTAGTTGCTTTTGAAACAATGAACTATATGTTTTAGCAATTACAATAACTTTGCATTAAGAATTAAAAGCACTGAAACATTGGTAATAATGAACACAAAAAAAGAGTAGATGCCTTTGATGCTGGAGACCGTAATTTCTTAAAGTTCCACAGCAAAGGAAAAAGTCCTGTTCATTCTTTTTTTTATTATTTGAAGTCATTCTACCTAGCTAAGGGCAACACAAGACTATTCAATAGCAGCATTAGCTGGAGAAATTTATGAGGGATTTAAGTGAGATTTTGTTGTGCTGAAGGTCTTGGATAATTTGAAACATTTTAAGTAACTGCAAAACCAGGATAACAGAATTCTTACTACAAGGTAATCTTTCTAGTTGTAACTAAATAGTTTCAGTTGCAGAATAGTTTTTATGTTCCCTGAATGTCTGTTTTTGTGTATTTCTTTAGACTATACTGTAAAACGTTAGATCAGTGAGAATGCACCATGGCAATGGTCCTCAGAATGCCCAGCGCCAGCTGCAGAGATCCAGGTCCTTCACAGGCAGTGAGGGAGAAGAGCAACAGGCAAATTTACCCCAGTCCCCCGCAGCCTCTTTCGCGCCTTCTGCGAGTCCCTCAGCGCCGCAGTCGCCCAGTTACCAAATCCAGCAGTTCATCATGAGCCGGAGCCCGGTGGCCGGGCAGAACGTGAACATCACCCTGCAGAACGTGGGCCCGGTGGCCTCGGGCAACCAGCAGATCACGCTCACCCCGCTGCCGCTCCCAAACCCGACGTCCCCGAGCTTTCAGTTCAGCCCCCAGCAGAGGCGCTTTGAGCATGGATCCCCCTCGTACATCCAGGTCACCTCTCCGCTGCCCCAGCAAGTGCAGTCCCAGAGCCCCACCCAGCCCAACCCAGTGCCGGTGCAGGCGCTGCCCAACGTCCGGGCGGGCACCCCCGGGCCTGGCCTGGGCATGTGCAGCCAGAGCCCCACCAGAGGGTTTGTGGATGCCAGCGTGCTCGTGAGACAGATCAGCCTGAGTCCTTCCAACGGCGGACACTTCGTGTACCAAGAAGGACCGGGGATTGCACAGATTGCTCAAGGAGCTGCTGCACAAGTGCAGCTTCCGCCGTCTGGGCCGCCTGCCACGGTGAGGGAGCGCAGGCTTTCGCAGCCCCACTCGCAGTCTGGGGGCACCATCCACCACCTCGGCCCTCAGAGCCCCGTGGCCAGCGGGGCAAATATGCAATCTTTGACTAGCCCGGGCCACATCACGACGACCAGCTTGCCACCCCAGATCAGCAATATTATCCAGGGGCAGCTTATGCAGCAGCAGCAGCAAGTGCTTCAAGGGCAGCAGCTGAGTAGACCCATTGGATTTGACAGGACTTCTGGTGGATTGATAGCAGGGGTTGGAGGACCGAGTGCGTTTGGAATGACATCACCTCCTCCTCCCACAAGTCCTTCACGGGCCACTGTGCCACAGGGGCTGTCGAGTCTTCCTCTCACTCCTACAGCTAACACAGCAGTGAAAAAACAGCCCAAAAAGTTGGAGGAGATTCCTCCTGCCAACCAAGAAACTGCTCAAATGAGAAAACTATGTTTGGATCATCACCACAAGCAGATGGAAATTCTTAAGGAAACTTTTAAGGAATGTTTAATTGAACTGTTTTTCCTGCAACATCTTCAAGGGAATATGATGGACTTTTTAGCTTTTAAGAAGAAACATTGTGTTCCTCTGCAAGCATACCTGAGGCAAAATGACTTGGATCTGGAGGAAGAAGAAGAGGAGGAACAATCTGAGGTCATCAATGATGAGGTAAGAAACTTTGTTGGAATAAAATCATAGATGAAGTTGTAGCACTGGGATTGTGAAGTGTTAAAGAATGGGACAGGACATGAAAAATCATTTTTGCTTGGTGAAGTATGGCAGTTTTTCATAAAATAGTTGGCCTGAAAGAATGCAGTTCTGCTGGGTAGTGTGATTGGATGGTTGGTTTGAGTGTGCTGTTAGATTTTTGGGTTTAAAATAAAAGCATAGAGAGGGAGCTTTAACTGTTCTAGCTTTAGCTATCCTAGCTGCTGTCGTAAAGCTGTCCTAGCTTTAACAAATAAAGATGGTAGAAGTGTGGAAATGGTTTTAAGCTCTCAGAATGGTTATGACTGGGAATTGTAGTTTGAATTTCACTTAACTAGACTTGGACAAACCAAAAAAGAATGAGCAAAAGCATTACAAGGGGTTAACCTGACTCATGTGACTGCTAATCATAGATGTCACTGAAGTTCAATGTTGCTGCAGCCAACAAAAAAAGTGAATAAATCTAATTAGTGAGGGAGAACATGTTTAAGGATCCACAGTCATGTATTACATTATTCAGGGTGCCCTGGAGCTCTGTGTGTGAGCTGCTGTTTAAAGGATTAACAACCAGCACTTACAGACTGGACATTGACAAGTTCACTTTGTTACTTATGCAAAGGTTTAAATTACTAACTTGAATTCACTGCTTATTGATGGCAAAGAACTTGAAAGAAGCTTGCCACAAACAGGTGCTGTGCAGCTTTTCCTGCATGTTTGTACCCATCTGTGAGTGCTGGAGCACTGGTCTGGTGCAGAGCCTGCCCACAAGCCAACATGGCAAGTGGTTGCAGCAGGATAGATAGAACTGATGCCCCTGCACCACTTGGCACTCACAAATATCTTCTAAAATTTATGAATTATGTAGCTGACACTTAGTAGAAGAACCAATATTATGTAAAGAACCTTGTTTTGCTTTGAATGCCTTTTGGAAATGAGTGCCTTCACTGAAATTTGATGACTCTTAGGCATGCATCATTAGCAATCATACCTTCAGTTGGAATTTGTGGGAAATTTTAACAGAATAATGGCTGAAGTTTAATTTTTTTAGTACTTTGTTGTATAAGCTTCTTAATTAGGAAGAATATATTTCTGCTTGTGACAGTTATTGACAATTTTGAAGGAATCACTATATAGTAACATAAAAGCTAGCCTGTTATTGTAATGTACTGACAATGGATATTCAGTATTTTTTTTTTTCACCTGGTTTGTGTTTTGTCAAATTGTTTAGGTGTTCTTGTTGGGTTGCGTGTTTGTCAGCTGAAATAACCAGGTATTTTTAACTACCATCTGCACACTTTGAGGGATCTTTAGGGGGTGTAAATGGTACAGGTTCCTTGAAGTGAGTGGTGCTGCTACACTTTAAATGAGTTGAGGCTCTACCCCGTGGTGTTTCGGGTTGAGAATTTGCTGTACTTCGCTGCTTTCTCGTGGTGGATCCTCTTTTGTTTGTGGAAGCTTCTTGTCCCTGTAACTGCTGGAGAATTTTGCAAAGTGCAACAGCAGAAGTCTTTATGTGTTTTCAAGTGATGAATCCTTCTGAAAGATTAAGACATCTTTTGAGTATGTTCTTTCTTTGTATTTTGTTGTTGTCTTCTGTTTTATTTCCCCTTCCCCTCTTTATCACTTTCTGCTAAAGCAACACGCTTCATCCCTTGCCTGGAAGGTTGATTTCTTTGGGAATTCGAGGGGAGAGTGAATGGTGGCTGTGCTCATTGCTTAAATAAATGTTGAAGCTCTCTTACGTTCAAACTGTCTGTCATGCTAATTTGTTGTCTGTTAGCAGCAGCAATCATTCAATTTAAAACACTTTTATGTTAACTGGATTTAAGAAAATATTTCCAGTGACGAGAAGTCACAATAAACAGTCAAGGCTGTGCTCTGTTCTGCTATTAAAAGTAAGACAGAACTCTAAAAATGGGCTGTGCTCAAAACAAGTTGTACTGGTGGTGGTTTAGTTATTATCCCCTCTTCAGTGAGGCGCCATCAGTACCAAAGGAGTGTGTTGAACAGTTAAAAAAAAGAGAAACTTCTAAAAAGAAAATGATTCTCCCTTCTTTTTTTTTTTTCCCAAAATATTTCTCTCAGGTAAAGGTTGTGACAGGAAAGGATGGGCAGACTGGTACTCCTGTCGCTATAGCAACCCAGCTTCCTCCAAATGTTTCTGCTGCTTTTTCATCCCAGCAGCAACCATTTCAGGTACTTTTCAATGGTTCTAAAATGTAGTTTCATCCCAGATTTTTTTTCTTCATTCAGATTTGATATTTCTTAGATGAATTAGAATTTTCCCAAGAGCCCATCCCTTATCATCTAAACAAAACCAAAAAACTTCTGCAGTCTTCAAATGCATCAGTATAACTGAAGCCTTGAGGAAGTTAAAGCTTTGTCTCCAGGTTGCTGGCTTATTGCATTAACTTTCAGCTTGAATGTTTTCACTTTGGTTTGTTTGTCTTTTGTATCCCTAATGCATTTGGTTCATTTGTGCATTCTGCCTAGTGATGATATGGATTCTTTGTCTGTGGCATTGTAATTGTGGATTTCTTCTAAAATTCTTTTCTTTTTTTTTCTTCCCCTTATGTATTAAAGGTTTTGAGTGTGGCTACAGAAGGTTTTGGATTTGCCTTCCCTGAAATGAGTTAAACAACAGTACTAATCCTCTGACACAATTTGTTTTAAATAATTAACAGCTTTCCATTAGCTCTGCCATAAATGTTGGGAAGAAGAAGCAGAAGTGCTTATTTTTATTATAAAAGTCCTTTTTAACAATTTTTTCTTTTTTCATGAGGAATGCTGGAGAAAGCCAAGAAATAAATGTGCTAATCAGTTAAAATATTTGTGGATCAGTGATGATACAGCTTTTCAGTTTGGTGTGGTTTTATGCAGCTGCCTTCAACACTGTTACCCAGACATCACTGCATACATACCCTGAGAAGTAATATTCCCTAATTCCATCTGCAACTAAAATATTTACCTTTTAGCTCAGTGATACTCTTAGCAGGTGTTACAGGGTGAATTACTCTGCTGTACCACAGCAGCTGTACGGGCTGCCTTTATCTAGGCTTTGGAAATGGAAAAGTGAAATGAAATACAAGATGTGTTGTGTTCCTGTGTGCAACAAATGGGATGTTCCCTGTGATATTGTACAAAGGAGTTGTGCAGCAAAGGGGATTGCACTGAGAGCTCTTCCTTAGGGCCAGTACTGACATGCCTTGGAAGTCTCCTTAGGTAGTCAGGCTTCATTTAAGCTGTTTAAAATAGCTAATATTATGTCAGGTTATTTATTGTAGTGATTAGAGTTACCACCAAGCTGTAGCTGCACTTTTGAAGGTATTGTACCATATCAGACCAGTTTCAGGGAAACTGGTTCATGCTAAAAATGCACAAAACTGTCTGTGTGGTACTGACCTTTTAGCACAAACTGCTAACAGAAAGTGGCATTTCTTTCCATCAGTCTTGCTCTTTGCAAATGTTTATGGAGAAATAATGTATCCCAATCAGCATCACCATTCAAATCCCAGGGCAGAAGTGCAGTGCTCAGAGTGATTATTGTGTGCATGCTGCATAATAATGACCTCAGGACAACTACATTATTTTAATTAAAATTAGGACAGTTTTAGTCTAATATTGGTATGTGACTGCAATTTATAAAGACATAACATGTCTGAAGAGACATCTCTGAAGAGTCTGCCTAAATTACATGGTGATAATGCAGACAGCTGGGAGGCATATTCTTAAGAAAATGTCAGTCAAAAATCCTAAAGTAGAGATACAGCCTGAAACTGTGGGTATGCAGTCATCCAGAGGGAGAGAGCATGTGAAATAAATGGCATTTAATGTGGAGTTCGAAGAATATGGTTTCTTAAACTAATGTCCCAGCAGCCTCCAATGCAAATGGGACATAAGCTGAATTTGTTAGTCAGTTTAGGAGCATTTACATAATCAATTCTTGTTGCTTATTTTGAAAATTCTGTGAATGCCTAGGTCTGTGATGCTCTGCCAGACACTGGCTGTTGGACCTGAAATATGCTGTATGTCTATTTTGTGACAAGACAAATATTTGAAAACTTAATCCCTATTGAGTGTGAAATGGCAGTGAACTGTGAATATGAGTCAGACATACTTAAAATCAGAATTTACATCTTAAGGCTGTAGCTGTATCACTGGAGTGGCTGCAAATACCCTCAGAGCAGCAAAGAGATTAAGTGTTATTAATTCATAGCTATTGATTGAGCCTGAGGGGCATGAGATATATTCAGCTCAAAAAGGAGCATTTGAAACTCAGTCACTGTAGGTGATGTTGGCTGTGATTATGAATACCATGCAGTGAAGCACTGAAGATGCAGGATGTCACTGCTGTGATTTATTTCAGCATAGATTGCTGTTTACCTCTGTGGATTTAATTTACATTGGTAAAATTTTGTTTAAAATCAGAGGAGAAAATACCTGTGAATAAAGTAAAAAAAATTAATGGGAAATTACTGCCTGTTGTGTTGTCATCAAAAAATTTCACAACATTTACAAACCCTTACTATACCTCAACACGTTTAAGGCTCTCACCATTAGACAAGAACACTTTGAGTACTACAGTGCTAAATTAATTCATTTCCCAGGATGCAGAGACTGCCATACATAAACTCTGTGTTTGTATTTTCTGGTGGAAT
Organism: Vidua macroura; assembly: GCF_024509145.1. Taxonomy (NCBI): domain Eukaryota; kingdom Metazoa; phylum Chordata; class Aves; order Passeriformes; family Viduidae; genus Vidua; species Vidua macroura. Next base: position 5,820,047 of record NC_071588.1, read on the forward strand.
CTCTTAACACATTTTTTGGGATAGCCCTTATTTTTCTCATATTAAATTTCATAGTAGAATATATGGTTACAGCATGGCCAAATATTGAGAAGTTAAAAATGACTTGGAAACTCACTGAAAGGAATTGGACTTGCACAGACACTGATGGACATTAATAAGTACTTGCCAGTATGCTGAGGGCCCAAAGAGCATGAAAATTGTCATATACCCAAATCTGTGTCCTTCAATAATCCTGTACGTGAGCCTGTCACCTGTGCTTGATGCTGAAGGGATTCTCTGGCACAGGTTCTTGCCATCATTGCTGATATTAAATGTAGTTATTTAAAAATAAAGCTTGAATTGCACTGTGTAATCTTACTGAAGCTAAATTCCAGCTTGCTGAATCAGAACCCAGTGATTCCTTTTGCATCTCGATATCAACAGTGCTCTTCCAGGCTTAATTCATAGTTTGTGTGCTGTTTATGCTCAGACAAAATGGATAGTAATTTCTGTGAGCTCTGATGTCACCTTAGCCTTATGACAATATTGTTTTCCTCACTGAGTTTATTCATGAGACTCATTTTGCCAGCTGTGCAAACAGGTACAAGTCCAGCATCTGGAAAACTGGAACTGGAACTTGTGTACCTTGGCTGAGGTTCTTTATTCCATCTTCCTAGCTTTTTTCTGAAATATTCCAACAGTAACTCTCACAAAGCTCTATCCTGAGAGTGCTGGAGACTCAAATAAGCTTAAGCTGTTTTCAGGATGAGGATGAATTTGTGTTACTGATGTTTCACACAGATATAATACACTAATGAAAATTTCCGTTAATTAAATAAAAAAAGTGACAAAAAGTACTGGGCAAGTTTGTTTTTTACATATCCCATTTTCCTGAGTTTGGTATCACTTAACAAAATGTAGGTGTGCATTATATATAAACTACTTCATCACTGTAAAATGTAAACTCAACGAAGAGTATTTGTGCATTGTGGACAACTAAAATTCATAGCAGATACTGAATGAGTCTTGTTTCCTTTGTTGTACAGCTGTTCTGAAGGACTTTTTTTCTGTGCTGGCCTCCTTAGATCTGCTTGTAAATTCTCTCCTGGTGTCAGACCATCTGCAGATTGAACTTCTGTGATTTGTTTTCTTTCCCCTGTAGCAAACGCATACAGGGACTCCAGCGACGGGGACTGTGAGCACCATAGAGATTGAAGCTTTTAAGAGACAGCAGCAGGCCCTTGCACCAGCAGGTATGTTCCACAGGCACCATTCCACTTCCATCCTCCTTTTTTTTCCAAACAGTGATTGGAGCCCACTGTTCAAAAATACATTTTTGCCTCACCTTGGGAATCACCAGATCCTTAGGACTATCTACTGTGACTGGTGCTGTGGGAAGAATGCACTCCACTCCCAGTAGATAGGCCTGGATTTGGCAGGCATGGAGACATGGTTAGGTTGATTGTTCTGGCTGAGAAGATTGGAGATGGCCAACTTGAAGTCAGAGGGACTCTGCCCCTGGAGCATGTTCTTCATAAATGCTACACATGTACAGTAGTTGTAGCTTTCGGAGCTGATGGTGGAATCATGTGTAGTAGTTTGCTTTGTAAAATTGAACCCATTCCATTATACCATGCCATAAATGGAATTTGAATATCACAGATTCGTCTAAGAGACCACGAATTGAAGTGGGCCGTCATGGGATGGTTTTTCAGCACCCGGGTGTGGCTTCAGGAGTTCCTCTTCAACAGCTAATGCCAACTGCACAAGGTACTGTGTCACCACATGCCAGCTGCACATTAATTTCACAAGGAGATGTTGGTGATGGAACTAGAAACTTGGGCTTCCGGCCTGCCAAGATCCTAGTCCCACCACACACTTCTCCATGTAAATTAATACTTGGTATGCAATGCCTGGTTTGTTTAAGGAGCTGAGTGACGGGCTCCAAAGGTGCATGTGGGCATGGAAATACGTCACAGGTGCTGATGCAAAATGGCCAATCTGAGAATTCTGGAACGGAACCAATGATTTGTGAAAAGGAAACCATCTAATTGGAACATCATGGCAAATTTTTATTCATTAGTCATGCCAAGCTTTAGAATATGTGTTAGAGTGAATGTGTTCTTAGAAAGAACCAAGTAGTGTTTAGACTTCATGCTGGTATCTTAGGTTAAATTCCATTAGTTCACCAATCCTTTTTTTTTTTGAGTACACAAAATTTAGAAGACCTATAATGACATGCTCTTTTTTAGTTGCTGTGCTCCAAATTTTAGTTACAGTCCTATGCATGAAGTACTTTGTTGTTTATTGTAATGGTGATTTATTTTGTGATTGTGATGTGGTATTTTCAAGTGATGGTGTCTTGTGGCAAAGTAAGTAACAAAACCACTTTATTTGCAGTCGATTTCCTCCTTAAATCAACAGAGAGCATCGGACGATTTAATCTCACCTGCACGTGTCTCCTCTTGCCCTGCAGGTGGGATGCCTCCCACTCCGCAGACGGTGCAGCTGACGGGGCAGAAGCAGAGCCAGCAGCAGTACGACCCCTCCAAGGGCCCTCCGGTGCAGAACGCGGCCAGCCTGCACACGCCGCCGCCGCAGCTGCCGGCGCGCCTGCAGCCCGCCAACGTCCCCATGGCGTCGCTGCCCGCCACCCTGCAGCTCCCGCAGCAGCAGCCTCAGCTCGTGGAGCCTCCAGCCCAGCCGCAGATCCAGGTGAAGATCCAGCCCCAAAATGTGCCCCTGACGGCCGCTCCGCTTCCAGCGCCGCTGCAGCAGCAGGTGCCGCCAGCGATCCACGTGCAAGGACAGGCGCCCAGCCAAGCGTCGCAGCCGCAAGCTACCATACAGCAGCAGGTACGGGAGCGTTATGGGGTGGACATGGGTTTGTTCCATGGCCAGTAAAGCCTAAGAATGCTGTCTTCCTCTCAATTCCACTGGACACTTAAATCCTCTCCTTGTAAAAATGCAGGTGTACATTTGTTCTTAAGTTAAGGTCTCCGTTATGTTCTGCTGTAGTGTAGACTTAAGTACTGAATCCTCAACTCATCAGTAACCAGTGTGTTTCTTGGGCAGACTGTGACTCTGACACGACCATCTGTAGATCCTGCTCAGAGTTCTCAGCGTCTTGCAGCAAATCCACTGCCACCTACCTCATCCATCGCTCCAGCAGTGATCCCAGGCACGACACCGCCTTCTCCATACCCAGTGCAAACAAACAGGACCTCTCCAGCAACCAACAAGTCCCTGTCTCCTATTGCTTCCAAGCCTCCTGGCTTAGCAGTAGCAGCAGCAGCACCTAAAACACAAAGCCCAGCTCAGAATGCAGCAGTGTTGCCGCAGGAAAACTCTCAAGACAAGCTGGCTGAGCAAGTCAAGCTGGTAAGATATTTTGTGTGTGATCCTTTTACATCTTTTCTTTTCCTGTCAGTTAATTTCTCAAGTGGGAGCAATTACTATTTTTCTCTGATTCTGTGACTTAAGGTGCATTCTGCAGCTTCACTGTAAGTCTCTGTACTTCTTTTTAGGAAAATCAAATCCACCAGCGGATAGCAGAACTGAGAAAGGAAGGTTTATGGTCCCCCAGGCGACTGCCTAAACTCCAAGAGGCTCCAAGACCAAAATCCCACTGGGATTATTTGCTGGAAGAAATGCAGTGGATGGCAACTGATTTTGCCCAGGAGAGAAAGTGGAAGATGGCAACTGCTAAGAAGGTACTTGAAAACCATTTTATAACTCAGAGCAATAAATGTTGATATCACTCTGTTTGGTAACAAAGCTATTAAGATATTTTTTGCTGCAGATAGAAGTAAAGGAAAGATGAGGCACTGACTTTTACCTCAAATGAGAAGTTTTGTTGTCAGTTTTGGATATGGCACCTGAGACAGACTGGAAGACTGGATAATTGTACAGATTGTGGATGCAAATAACAGCTTGTGGATTTTATTCCTCTGAAAATCAAATAGCTTTTTTAGGAACCCACTCAATATGTTGACTGGGTTATATTTAAATAAAATGGAGTTGTAATGCCTGTCTCACAAATGAGTTATTTCCAGCCAATAAAGAGTAAATACAGAATTTTGTAAATAACTTCCCCTGGGTGTAGTTGTCTATCTAACTATTTTTTCTTAATCTCACAGAAAAATAAGAGTAAAGACAGTAGTGGAAACATGGTAGAGTACTGTTTCCATAGGGGAAGAGAGCAGCACAGCAGGAATACAGTAATGGAATGAAAATTTGTATGGTGTGAGATGAAGTATATAAAATCTGTTAATTTACAGTAAGCAAGGGTTTTCTATGGATATCAGCAATGTTGCTTTTTTTTTTATACATTTATGACCAATTTAGGGTAATGAACAGAGCAACTGAAGGTCATTAGTTTAAATTGCCATGTTGTTTTCTACTGTATATTCTGAAATGATGGAAACTCAGAAGCAAAGTATTGAAATAATTGTATTGTTTTGTACAATAAATATCTGCATTTTGAATATAATTTAAATCTGGATTTCCATTTGTGGCCAATGGTAGGTTTTTAAGAATAGGAGAAACAGGAAGGGCAAATGTGAAATGATCCTTCCCCTGGCACTTTGCTTCAAACTTCTGGAAGTCAATGTTTTTAGGGACCTCCTGGGCTAAAGGTTGCAATCAAGTCAGTCTTAGCAGCCATTGACTGATCTTTCACTCATGTATGTACACTCTTTTTGAACTCATTTTAGCTTTGGTCTCTGACATTTTGTGGTGTGATTTCTGTGACTTCATATGTGCTGTCTGAAAAAAAGGTTTTCTTTCGTGTGTTTGCTGCTAATTTTGGTGGCTTTTTTTTCTAATTTTTTTGTATTCAGAGAGTGAATTAAGAGTTTCCTACTTGATTGCTTAGTTATAGTTGTATTTTTTTTTTCTTTGAGTTTCATGTCTGTTGCTTTACTGGCATGTAAGAATTAGAAATATTGGAGGTAAGTGCTATTGTTTAAAGCTATGATCAACATCTGGCTGCTGATAACCACTATAATCTTAAGAAATGCAATGACATGTATTTTGAGGTAACCTAATTCAGTATTTCATGGTATTTTAGATGGTAAGAACTGTGGCTCGTTACCATGAAGAAAAGAAACTCAATGAAGAGCGAGCTAAAAGGGAGGAACAGAACAAACTGAGGAGGATTGCAGCATCCATTGCTAGAGAAATAGAGTATTTCTGGTCTAACATAGAGCAGGTAAAGTACTCACTAACTCTCATGCAATTTGTGGTGGATTTTTCATCTTCAGGAGTTTATTTGTAAAATAAAAGTGATTTTATTATTTATTAGACTTGCTTTATATTTCAGGTGGTTGAAATTAAACTACAAATTGAATTTCAAGAGAAAAGGAAAAAAGCTTTGAATCTAAAGAGATTTTCAAGGAAAGGTAATTATTTTCCATTTCATAAGAAACATAATCTGAATTCTGATCATATTGCTTTATATAATATCACTCAGTGCAGGTTAATCTCATTAAAATTGTGGTGGTAAAATTGTGAGTTGCTAATAATATCTTGTGAATAGATCTGAGTAATGAGTTATGGGTTTTTATGTTTTTGTGTTAGATTTTGTTAATACTTCTTGTGTTTTGTTTTGAATACATTTAGAAGTTCATGTGAGAAATGTAAAATTGCTAAGTGATGAATACATACCTCAAGTGTAATAATTTTTCAGGTAAGGATACAAAAGAAGACCTTTATTTGGAAAAAGAAAGTGAAATGGTAAGTCTTTGTTTTTTGAAACAGCCATCAAATTAGTTTAAATGTGACTACATATGTGAAAAAGTTTGATAAAGGTGATTTTTTTTTTTTTAATATATGGTGATGATAAGATTTCACTGACAAATGAGCATTCAGTCACAAGCACAAGCATAATTTTTCTTTTCTGGTTAGGAAGGGAAGTGGATTGTAGTTGGTACATGTCTTTAGTGGCTGTGAATCATTCATTCTGAGATGGAGGACCAACAAACTGTACAAATTAATTGCCAGACTTGGGCAGGAGTTTCATCTACAGTAGTCAGGGGTAGACTTTGTGGAGCATGAAATGTGTTTTCAGGTGTTCAGCAGAGATTTATCTGCTGAGAGATGAAGGTGTATGTTACAGAATGGATCAAACTGAATGAAACTTGGATATCTTTTTCCCTGGATGAAATGTGTGCTAAGCACTCCTTGGCTGTGTCTGTGCAATTGGAAAAAAATGGACAAGGGATCTGAGGCCCTGAGCCATCTGTTGTGGCACAGCTGATGCCCGTGTGCTGAAATACTCCCCCTCCACCAAGCAGAATGCCTGCATCTGAATTTCCTGCTAGGAACAAGCCTTAGCATGTGTTATCAGCCAAACTGTGGCCCAGCACTGGCTGTGAGAGTTAATTGGCACAGGCTAAACAATTCTACAGAGTGCACTGGACAGCTGAGATTATTATAGGCCTGTGCCATATCCCTTTTTTATTGACTAGTGAAATAATTCAGTGCTTGAGCCAGCCTGGCTAAAGGTTTTGTACCACAGCTGGACCTGAATAATTTGACTCATGGGCAGTGGAAGTGGCTGACTACACAGTTCCATCAATTCAGAAGCAGAGTTTCTGTTTTGGCATGACCAGGGAAGTGCTAATAGGTGTTAAATGTCTATCAGCAAATGCTTTTGGGATTGCAAGGTGTGTTTTGTTGTCTTTGAAAAACAAACAAACCCCACTGCTTATCTTTTGTTTTCTCTGATTTTAAATATTACAATTATTTAATGCTAGGGGGGTTCATCATCTGGAAGGAAAAGAAAGGCAAGCACATCTTTGACTGATGAGGAAGGTAAGTCACTTCCCAAAATTTTGCACCCATAGCATAGTATATAAGTTGAATATTAAACCCACAGGTTTTCAGTCTGTTACTGTGTGGGTGCAGTGCTTTTCATGAACCAAATACCAACCTTCATCTATTTCTTAGAGACATTAGATAGTCAGTTAAATAGTAAATTATCCCTTAAAGAGCTCCCGTGAAAATCTGAAAATAACATTTTCATTGAAATGATACTGCTATCATTATTGATGGATTTTAGTTCTTTCTCTCTCCTCATGACTTCATTTGTCAGGCTTTACTAATGGTCTTGAAGTTCTTTTGAGTATTTTAGACTGAAATACCCATCTGCTTTGGGTACTTTCTTATTGGTGAACACTCTGTCATGTTCCTGACAAAGGAACTCCCCTGTTCAAAGCTACAGAACAACCTGTGGTGAACATTGTCAATCAACACTTAACTGCCTTCTGTCCTGAGGCAGGAGTGCTCCTCTCCTGTTCATTTCTCTTTTAAATACTGCATATAGTTGCTCTCAGATTATCTTGTTTTCCATGTATATTTAATTATTTTTAAATCCTACAGACTCTTTAAATCCTACAGATTCTTTAAATCCTACAGACATAATATTCTGTGCTCATTCACTTCAGGGGTATAGAATTACAGGCCTCCTGAATTACTGCATAATTTTAACCTAAGATTTGCATTTGTTTTCTTGCAGTTGAAGATGAAGAAGAAACAATTGAAGAACAAGAAGCTAAAGAAGGAAACATAAACCATCAAACTGAATTGTCTAATCTAGCCAAAGAAGGTAGGCACGTGGCTTGGTTCTTCTCTAGGCTGGGCTCTGAAACAACAGCTGGAAACACACAACACTTGTTAAGTTTGTAAAGAGGATTAGAGGTGGGAGATTGAGTGCATTCAGATATTCAGTCCTGTGTAGTCTGTGTTTAGTTTTTTCTGCTTGGAAAGCTGCAGCAGTTCATGGGATGATGATGGACATCTGCACTTTATAAAGCAGTCCTAGTTATCACACAAGGTGGCTTGAGAAAAAGTGGTTCTCTAGTGAAGCACTGCATTAAAACCTTACACCAAGACTCTCAATCCAAGTTCTAGGAGTGCATGATAAACACTTAATACCAGGGTTGCATCAGATTGAACATGGACATTTTATCAACTGTCTTGAGTATCCCAGAAGGGTTTTGTGACTGACTTGGTAGGTCCAAAAGGACACTTAAGTGCTGATCTTGAAGGGGGGGTATAAATATTTGAAGATAAGGTGCTTTTAGAGACAGTGCTCTGGCTAGCAGCTCTCATTAGCAATGTAATTGCTATGCTGAGCTTGATGTGTGCAAAGTACCCCACAGAGATGTGTCACTTACCCTGGTAAAAGCAGATTTTTAGAGGCAACGCTGCCCATTAGGCTGAGTGTGCCTGGCGATGAACACGCGGTTTCCAGATCTGTTTGGCAGCTTAGTGGCTGCACTGAACTGGCCAGTTGGAGGGATTATAAGCCTTGGCCAGTCAGCCAAGTTCCTAATGAGAATGTTTGCTGATTGATTGGCCACTGCCAGCATGTACATTCCTACTTTAACAACTCAGACAAGGGATCCTGGAGTTACAGCTCAGTTTTGAAACTCAGTTTTAAAACTTTTGAAGTCTTGCATTGTCTTCCTACCACTCAGCTGCATTTGATTCCCCTACCTTCCCAACTGGGGATTTACTGAGGGTTGTAGGGTGTGCTTGTAATACAGTAAAAAGCAGGGTATGGGAGCAAACTGCTTGGTGTAGTGCCAAGTGTTCTCTGTAATCAAGGTTATTAAATAAATACTGCCATCATTCCCTTAATAATTACCTCTGAAGTTAACTTCTGATTAGAAAACTGGCTTTATGCAATTGTGAAGAATGTAATGAGATAATAATTAATAGTATCTATTGTTCCAAGTTTTGGTATTTTTAAACTTCCATCCTTTAATAACCTTCAGCTGAATTGCCTCTGGAAGATTTGGTAAAGATGTATGAAGGTGCCTTTGCAGAAAATTTTCACTGGCCCCAGCCAAAGCCTGACAGTGAAGAGGAGAGCAGTGAGGAAGGTAAATTACTCGATGTTTAGAAGGACTTGTACTGATTTACATGGTGAAATAAGTTGCTTGGCTCTTCAGGACTCTCTGAAAAGACATTTTGTTCCAGGGGAAAACACATCTTGAGTGAATCACATTTAAAATTTCTCAGTTTGTGAAAAGAGGGCAGTGTTTGCCTGTCCTAAAGTGAAGATGTGTGAGATTTTCAAGAACAGTACTGAGCCATAGAAAAGCCTCTCTACACTGAATTAAACAGCACACTTCATAGGTAGCTATAATTACACCTCTGTTCTATGATGTTCATGATGATAGAACTACATACTTGAAGATAGATTTTAAATAGAGTGAGAGGACCTCCCTAGAAGTTGTGGAAAGCTAATGGTCATGTTAGCCTAGCTAGTGTGCATGTCCAGAACATGTACATGAACCTGAGCTTAGGCTATTTGCATTTTACCTGAACTAGGTTGAAAATCATAGAAATGCTTTTAAAAGTTACCTGCCTCATTTAGATCCATGTCTGAATCCTGGTTATCTCAGTTCCTTTGTGTTACTGCTACTGAAATTTATTTTAAATACCACTGCAATTTTTCTTTCTCTCCTAGAAATGGAAGACCACATGTCTGATAGGGAAAGTCCCCAGAAAGAAGTTGTCCTCATAGACTCCCTTCTCAGCATTGACCAGTACAAGGGCATGGACAGGTCGAGTCCTCCCAAGAAGCACATGCGAGACATAGCAGAAGTGGCTGCTGCAGCAGAGATGTTGTTACCTAAAGGCAGCTCCAGGATAACAACAGCAGTAAGAATGCCTGTTTTCTGCTACTCTGTGTGCTGATGTGTACATAAATAATGATTTTTTTCTTCATTATTTTGTAGCTTTTAGCAAGAATTTTTTTTTTTTTTTTTTTTTTTTTTTTCCATGTTACCTGTAGAATGTTTATGCTTTATGCCATGCCCTGTGAATTTAACTCAGGAAAGAATATAAAATTATTCACATTACAGGTAAAATACAACACTCCATCACTGTTGTATGGGTCTCTCAGAGAATATCAGAAGATTGGGCTGGATTGGCTGGCAAAGCTGTACAGGAAGAATCTCAATGGCATCCTGGCAGATGAGGCAGGGCTTGGAAAAACAGTGCAAATTATTGCCTTTTTTGCCCATTTGGCTTGTAATGAAGGTAAGTTCATTTGGCTAATAGTTTTAGACAGGTACTGGGCCAGCATTATCTTTGTGAATTGTAGCCTAGGGTCACTTTTTTTCCCTACTGAACTATATCAAACTTCACTTAATGATAGGAGTAAGATTGTGTCAGAATAACTTTCTGATATTTTGTGACATAAGGGTGCTGTCTAGTCAAGTATAGTGTCTGATCAACCTATTATCATCTAGAGATTCTTCTGAATACTTCTAAATTCTTACAGAAAAGTACAGAAAAGCCTTACAAATTGTTTAATGACTAGCAGTGGATTAGTAATTAAAATGCCTCTGTTTGTTGTTATTGGATCTCACTTTTAATGACTAATTTAGTGCAATACACTTAAAAAATCAATGGAGAATATAAGCCACATGCCTTGTTAGGAGTCTCCTTCCAGTGTTAACTGCTGTGTTTCCCCTTCTGTAGGGAACTGGGGCCCTCACCTTGTTGTTGTCCGGAGCTGTAACATATTGAAGTGGGAGCTGGAATTGAAACGCTGGTGCCCGGGGTTGAAAATACTTCTCTACTTTGGGAGCCAAAGAGAACTTAGGGCAAAAAGACAGGTGCTGTATTTTGCAACTCTTACACTGTTGCCTGAGACATTTAGCCTGTATATATCTGTCTTATTTGTCTTTTTTAAATTAAAAAGTAGCTGGTTGTAAGATAATTGAGAGTTCTGCCTTTTCTGTCTCATCCTTTCTTTCCTTTTCCATAGGAATGGACAGAACCCAACAGCTTCAATGTATGCATCACTTCCTACAAGCAGCTGTTCAAAGGCCACACAGCATTCATGAAAATGCGATGGAAATACTTAATAGTAGATGAGATGCAGCAAATAAAGAATATGACTGAGAAACACTGGGAGGCACTTTTCAGTCTCCGCAGGTACAGAGCAGAGAATTGATTTCCTGCTGGCAGTGAGTTTTTCTCTTTTTATGTCACACAGTTCTCTTCTTAACAGGAAACTTTATTTTAGAAAACCCTCTTGACTTGGTCTGCCCAAATTCCTGAGCAATGTGCACCTATAGAAAAGTGCGTTTATTTGAAACAATCGGGATTCAGAAAAATGCTTGAGATCTTTCTGTTTCCACTATCATATCACTGTAATTCTTCTTTGCTGATATTCCATGCTCCCAAACAGATTCCCTTGTTATGTTCTGATACTCTGCAATGAAGAAGCTATTTGGTGGTATATTCAAGATTGAAGATACTTTATCCTAGGTTTAATTTTACTATATGTACATAATTCTTCTGTGTATCTGACAAACATAAAGGCATAGTAATCAGTCAGTTAAAAATCTTCTTTTATTCACAGCCAGCATCGTTTGCTTCTGATAGACACTCCTTTGCATAACACATTGATGGAGCTGTGGACCATGGTACATTTTTTGATTCCGGGAATTTCCAGACCTTACCTGGATTTTCCAGTAAAAGCACCTAATGAGGAGAACCAGGATTATTGCCATAAACTGGTCATCAGGTTGCACAGAGTATGTTGGAATTTTTTCTCATGCGTCCTACTACAGGAGTAATGCTGTTAAGGAAAGAGGGAATAAAAATACATGCTTCAGATAAGAATTTGTGTCTTTTCTTAACACTTTGTTCAGTTTAGACAGAAAATCCCGCTGAAAGCAGAGGGTTCTGCTACCAAAACAGTGTGGAGATTTCTTTTAAAAAAAATACAAGGCTCAGATTTTGGAGCATGACATGCAGAAATTAAAGAGCAAATTAATGTCTGTACGAATGTGTGCATAGCAGAATGATATATAGCATATGCAGTTTATCACATCAAATCTGTTCAGTGTGAGTAAGTTTAGCTTCCTGTTGTAAACTCTTTGAAGTGAGAATTTTTTTCCTCTCAATTCTGAAACGTTTCAGATGATTCAGCCATTTATTTTGCGGAGATCAAAGAGGGATGTTGAAAAGCAGCTCACAAAGAAGTATGAACACGTGCTCAAGTGCCGTCTGTCTAGTCGACAAAAAGCCATGTATGAGGATGTCATATTGCAACCAGGGTAAGGGCTTGAAACGGTGAATATAAAATGCTGTCACTTTTAGTGCTTAAGCAAAGAAAAAAATGATTGTTGTGGGGTGAAGTGTTTTAGTGTTTCTCTGAAATTTTGCATTATGACCTGTGAATAAAATGTGATTGCATTATAGAATAGAATTACAGCAGGTGATGTAATTTTATGGTATTTGATGCTGATGTGATAAACATGCATTTACCTCTGGAGCCTAAGAATCCAGTTATGATGGTCAGGTCTTCTGCTGCTTTGTTTTAACATTTGTCTCTAATGGGTGGTTCTTAATTTTTTTAAAGCCAGATATTTTCCTCACCACCCCCCTACCAGTGGTAATTGATAGGTGCAGGGGTGAAACAGAAACAAAGCAGGGAGAGGATGGGGAGCTAGATAGGTTGTATTTGATTGTAAGGCAGCACTGGGTTTTAAAGTTTCACTTTTCCACATTTACTTTTGGTACAGTGCTGCTTAGAATACTACAGAAGACCTTGGTGAAATCTAAACTTGTTCTAAGACTTTTGCATAACATACTGCATTGCTCATTCTCACCTTGCTGATTTAGGGACACCTCCATGAAATCTGCACATGAATCAATGTCTTTCTGTATAATTTATTTGGTAGAACCCAGGAAGCCCTCAAAAGTGGACACTTCATCAGTGTCCTGCATGTCCTGATGCAGCTGCAGCGGATCTGTAACCACCCTGATCTGATAAACCCCCGCCTTTCAAGCTCCTCTTTTGTATCAGAAACACTGGAATACAGAACAGCCTCTCTGGTGCTGCGAGCCCTGGAAAGGGATATTTGGAAGGTCAGTAGAAATGTTAAGGTTTTTTTCCTCTTTTCGTGCCCTGGCAGAATTTCAGTACTTCCTATTGTTTTGTTATATGTGATAAATCAACCTGAAGTTTATAAATAGAAGGAATTCTCTCTTCCATAACTGTGGCTACCACGTGTGTTCTTGCTGCATGTCTTTTTTTGTCATAGTGGTTTCAACTTTTTAAGTGGTTTCTAAACAGTAATTTTTCATGGAACTACTTGGTCAAAGAGAAAATACCTTTGCTTTTATCATTCTCATGTTTGCAGGAATTTTCCAACACTGAAGTCACTCTGGGTAGCACTGTGTTTAATTATGGCATTCTGCAATTTTCTTGTTGCTTTTACTAGCTGAAGGAAAGCGAGACTTATTCTTTTTCACATCACAGTAAACATTCTGTTGCAATGACTAAATTAGTACCCTACTGTCAATCCATTTGAAGTACCACTATTTCTGTTATTGTTAAACAAGTGATCCCACTCCTTGACATGATAAAAAATATAAAAGAAGTATGAGTAATGGAGCAGTTGACATTTTTTGTTTAATTTTATTTCCATACTTCATATTTTTCTACTCCTAAGTTATAGTTTGGCATTTAAACTTGATAGTTAACCTTCAAAGAGTTCTATGTAATTTTTTGGAAACTATGATATATGAAGAATTGTTAAATGTGTTTTGCTTTAATTTCCATAACTGGCTAATGATTTCAGTTCTTTTTCTTCTAATGCTTAAAATGGGACTGTCAGTTTAAGATTTATTTCCAAAGTTTCTAGACAGTTTTGGCTAATAGTTAATAGCTTACTTCTTAAACTTACACCATTTATTTCAAGTTAAAAAGTATATATATATAAATTTAATTCAGCATTTATTTCAAGTTTAAAAGTAAATACATAGAAATTTAATTCAGCATTGAATGTAAAGAGGACTTAGCTGTTTGGGTCATCACATAAAACAAACAATTTTCTGGAATCCCTAGGAATCGGACTTGTCTCTTTTTGATCTCATTGGAATGGAAGACAAAATGACTCATTATGAAGCACAAATGTTGCCAAAACAAAAGGTTACTAGAAAGTTGATTGAAGAAATCTACAGCTCCCCTCCACCACCGGCGAGACCCAACCCAGTGAAGCTCAAACCAAGCAGGTGTGTACACCTACACTCCTTCTAAGCTAGAATTACAGCAGCAAAAGGTGGCTCTGCTGCAATCTTCACTGAGTTCTCTCTGCATCTCTGCTAATGGGATTCACACAAAACCTCAGACTTACCTTTGCATTTAATTTTTCTCTTGCTTTCGTGTTTACCTCTGAAAATAAGAATTCTCTTCTTCGAGGCATGCAATTCCATTTTAACTTTGTTGATGGATTTTCCATAGTCCTTACTTAGCAGCAGATGAACTTTGTTCTTGGACCATGTTTATGACAATTGAGTGTTGTTTTGCAGAAATAGCATGAGGATAATTCAAGGCTAAGTTGGACCTGCAGTGTCAGCTGTGCTCTCACTGTTATGGCAGAGATATATGAAGTTTTATAGCAGTACATTTTTTAAAAGTATTTTTCTTCTAGTAAAGTATTGTTCTCAAAGTAATATAGAACTGTTTTTCTAATGCAAGAGAGCTGCCTGATGGCCTGCAGCATGTTGATGTCTCTCTGGAAATTATATGGGAGCCCTTTTTTTCAGATATCTTCAGATACATCTTTTCCCAGATATAGATAGCCTCTTTAAGATGTTTGCTGCAATTCTGAAGTGTCCTGCATTAAACTGGGTGTATGGCAATGAAAGTTTTTTTTCTTGGATTCAGCAAAATCACTTTCTACAATGTTCACTCAGGAAGCTTGTGAGCTGATGAGTCTTGCCAGCTTCAGCCATCTGCAGGAAGATCAGCATCTGACATGATCAGTTTAAATGTTCCTGGGGTGACAGAGTTTAATTCTAAAGGCCAAACTATGATCTTTCTATAGACTTTGACTTTTCCTGCTCTCGCCAGGTTGTTCCAGCCCGTTCAGTATGGTCAGAAGCCCGAGGGCAGGACTGTAGTTTTCCCGAGCACTCAAGTCCAGCGCACGGTGACCACGGCAACGGTGACTCAGCAGGGACAAGTTCGAGGCAGATCCCCCATAGCTACGGTGTCCTCAAATCAAGGTAAGGGAGTCAGTGCCACCCTGGTCACCTGCACCTCAGCGTAGACAGATACAAGTTAGTCTGTTTAATAGAACTCCTTTTCCCTCTAGCTTATTGGTCTAGAATACTAATGGCTTAAAAATACCAACAGACTAATTGCCAGTAAAATTCCCCACTAGTTTCTCCAGTATGATCTGCCAGTATAATGCAAAACTAAGCTTTGTGTAACCTGTTAGCATATGGAGTAAATATGCCACAGTTGATACTTAAACCCCGAAGACGTGTAATGTTCTGTCAAAGATGGGAATGTACAGTGCTTCTCTGTATTTATTTAGCCTTTAAACAATGTTTTCCAAATAGATAATGTTTTAACAATAGGATGGAGTAAGAGGTATGGCTAGAAATCCCGGTGTGTAAGGACAAAGCCGTTCTTGTAGCCGTTTGATTATCCTGTTGGAAGGTTTCTTTTTAATGCAGGTTGTTTAAAAGAGCGGAGTTAAAACCTCTAACAGCTTGCACAAACAACCCTTATTGATTGCAGCTGCAGCAGCACAGTTTCAGACAACTCAGGCTTCCACCAGTGCTCCAAGACACCAGCCCGCAGCGACCTTCACCACAGCAACTAGCGCAGCCAACCCTGTGAAACCGCGGGGCCAGACCTCTGCGCCGGCCCCGCAGCCGGGCCAGCCCCAGCCACAGCCACAGCCACAGCCCCCCCCGCACACCATCCAACAGAGTGTGCTGCCTCAGAGGCTCGTACTGACCTCTCAGGCCCAGGCACGGTTGCCTAGTAAGTGGCCTCCCCTTTCAAGGTTTCTCCCACCTTTGTACTCAAATGAGGTTAAGTTACTAGGCACCCTAAGATGTGTACAGAATCGTTGTTTTTTTTTCACTCTTCTGATTAGCCTTGCTCAGTACGTTGCTTATGACCAAGGAAAATCGAAAATTGGATAAGAAACAATAGAATTGCTGTGGACATACATTAGTGGTGTCAACTTAATCTCCTGTTTCTGCATGTTTCTTCTGCTGGCAAGACTTCCTTCAGACCAAATGTTTTAGCTCTCTCCTAATTATTCCTTTCATGTTAAACACTAATCCATCTGCTAAAGGCCTCTCCGGCGGAGAGGAGCGTCGCCACTGTTAGGCAGAGAAAAGTGATGAGGCTTTGCTTTAAGGTTGTATGTGCACTGCCTATTAGCATGTGTAGAGAGTACTGAGCACTGATGTATTAATTTTATCTCTGGGGTAAGCACTGCCTTTACAAAAGCTGAATTTTCACACCAGTAGTTTCTCAATATCATAAAACTTAATGCTGAAATGCCTCTAACCTTTCTGCATTTAAATCACAAAAAGCTTGGTCCTTGCCACTTCAAAGCTTTTTGGTTTGTCTAAATGCAGATTGCTTAAAATAAATCACGTTTCATCAGCAAATTTCGAATGCGTACTTAATGTGCCACACATAGGAATATTTTAATTTCTTCCTTAAACCTTCCTTCATGCTCTTGAAAAGGCAGTGAAAATCACTTTAATGTCTATACTTGTTCTGTTACAAAGTGTCACATGAGTTTTCAGGTAGCTCTTAACTTTTTTGCTAATGAAAGTGGTAATTTCTAAAATGTTGATGTTCTTACCCTTTAAACAATCAGCTTCTTTCCAGTTTGTCCAACAAATATAGAAAGCAATACCTGCTTAACTTTTATATGACACTTTTGATGCACTAAGTATAATTATGCATGGAAGGCGC
Organism: Vidua macroura; assembly: GCF_024509145.1. Classification (NCBI taxonomy): domain Eukaryota; kingdom Metazoa; phylum Chordata; class Aves; order Passeriformes; family Viduidae; genus Vidua; species Vidua macroura. Next base: position 5,836,797 of record NC_071588.1, read on the forward strand.
TTCAGCACCAGTTTACTAACCAAAATGTAGAATTGTGGATATTGAACAACTTGCCTCCCACCTTTGATTTTTTTAATGCCTCTTTCCCTCCTTAACAGGTGGTGAGGTAGTAAAAATAGCCCAGCTGGCTTCTATAGCAGGAGCACAAGGCAGGATTGCTCAGCCAGAGACCCCAGTGACTCTGCAGTTCCAGGGGAACAAGTTCACCTTGTCACACAGTCAACTCCGCCAGCTCACTGCAGGGCAGCCCCTGCAGCTACAAGGTACTTATTTAACAAAGGAAATTTTCCATTATTCAGAATGTTCATGTTTTGATATGGGCACCATGTTCCTTGTTGCTGGAGATTTTTCCATCCCCAATGCTTATACTGTCCTGCTCTTCCTATTTTCTGTGAGTCTAGGTAGCTCTGGTTTGAAAAATAAATGCCTATCAAATGAAAGACATGGTTACTTTATTTTTCTGTACTGTATTTAAAAAATGTCATTATTTGATTTGTTTTCACACCCATGCAGTGCAGCTAAAGTAAGGTGAGGCATTATTTGATAAAAACTCCCTGCTGAGCAGAAACAGAAAAGCTGAGAACATTTTTGGTTTATTCTGAAATTGTGTAAATAATACTTCAAGATTGGCATGCTTCTGAATTTTGGCCCAATTATTGCCCTTGTCTGAATGCTCTACCTACACTATATTTTGTTCTCAAGTCTCCCTGGCTGCTGGAATTGCCAAATTCAGGAAAACCAACATATCTTGATTCTCTGTGGCAAATTAAATAGAGGGAATGTTAAATGAAGACTTTCTGTTTGATTGCATTTTGTCCAAATTCTGTATAAATACCTAGATTAGAATGATACCCCTATGACATAAAACTCCTCTTCAGCTATGAATACTTGGGTGTTTCCCTCCTTTTTGGCAGATTGGTGTAATGAACATGCCTGGTAAAATTTAACATAGTTTGAAACAGTAATGATCAGCTTGCAACACTAATAGATTTTGCTCCAGAACCTGAATTCCTTTCCACTCTAAAGTGTGTTAAAATCCTCCACTGCAGGAAGTGTCCTTCAGATTGTGTCAGCCCCGGGGCAGCAGTACCTGAGGCCTCAGGGCCCCGTGGTCATGCAGACGGTTTCCCAAGCAGGAACTGTGCAGAACGCCCTGAACGCTTTAGGAAACCAGCACCAGGCAGGTGGCCCAACGTCCACTGCAGTCACACAGCAAGGTGGGTTTTCCAGCCTGAAGAAGTGTCTGTCTAAATATTCATTTGCTAAAATCACATTCGTATAGAACTCCAAATTGGTGCAGATCATAATTCTGTAAGTTGAGCTCAGAAGTGGGTAAACTATGAGGCAAATCTTTGCAGTTTGTATTTGGTGTGTGCTGGAGTTCTAAGAAAATTTTTAGTACAAACTTTGGACAGCGTGTAACTTAATTATAGATTTTTTTTTTTTTACCGGTTTCACCTTTGGTCAAATTTTTTCAGGAAGAAGTAAAATTGAAATACTTCGTTAATTTTTGCAAGGAAAAATCAAGGGTGATAATTTTTTATACTGGCAGAGAATGTCCAGTTATTCCCTCAATTTTTCCACATTGATTTTGCTTTTATCTAATTTCTTTCACTTCTCTAGCTGATCAAGCTACAGTTGTCCATTTCCCTCTGCAAATGTTGCTTAGATATTTGATGCCTTGCTGTAAATGTGATCAGTTCCTTGTTTAAAAACACAACCAAGATGTTGATCAAAAATAATGGAGAAATTAATGCATTTACAGCAAAACAGCAGATTATTAAATGAAGATAAATATAGCACTAGGAGTTCATTCGCCGAAAATGGCCATCTGGTATAATTTTCATGGGACATAAAAAGCCCTTCCTTCAAAATGGCGTGATGCTCTTACAGTGTAGTTACTGTCTGGGTAAACATCTGCTAACAGTTGAAATCACAAGAATGCTACTGAGATTCCATCACATGGAATTTGTAGACACACTCAATTGATGTGTTTTCTGAAAATCTTAGATGATTTGCTCAAGATAAGTTAAAACAATCTTTTCCTGAATTAGAGCATTTTCTATTTTCTATTGTGCTCATATCTACATTTTCTGAATGTCAATGTGTATTGCACTATACATGATATTTTAAATAAAGTACAAATGGAGCACAGCACTTTGCTTTGTACAAAGCAAAGTAAAATTCCCTTGATCTATCTTGGATTTTTGTGAGAACAGTTAGTGTGAATATCTGTCAGAGATCTGATGTATAACAAAGTACAAATTTGCAATACTCAATAGACACTTAGACTGAAAATTTGCAGCAATGATGTGTTACAGCTATGAAATGTCTACTTATTGAAAATTATAAAGAGACCAATTATCAGATGAATAAATATATAAACACAAGGTTTATCCTCAGTTTGTATTCCAGGTAGAGCTACGGTTACTAACTTGCCATCTGGTGACATGGGAGCAGCATTAAAACCAGCACCTTTGCATGGACAGTCACAGGTACTCAATTTTTATTTTCTTGTGGAAACACCACTTTTCAGAATCAACAGTAAATCTGTGTAATAGTTGAAAGCTGTAATTTGCAAAGCTGGAATTAATTAGGGACTTTGATGATTATAGAGTAGGTAAATATCCCAACTTACGTCCATGTTTCAGGTTGACAGATCTGATGCATTTGGTAATCCATAGATAAAATAATCTGGTGTATAAAGGCAGCTGACAGCTTTCTTGTGCTGTGATAGACAGGTTCTTTTAACTGTAATATATTTTAATTATTTAGTAATGCATAAATAAAGAAATCATATGGGTTTTTGTGTTTTGAACACAATGGCAATCGGGCAAATTGATACAGATTTCTAATCTTAACAAGTTTTTGGATAAGGTATTCAAGCAACTTACAAAGTATAGGGAAACATTAAGAATATATCTAAAGCTATGAAAATGTACCTTTAAAAAGCAAGAAGATACTAAACTAAAGTGGAATTGACTCTAATAAGAACTGAATTCAGCTGTAGTCTTCAGATTTTATCTGAAATGTATACCTTTAATAATTGGGCTAAGTAGTAATTCTGCTCTAGGATCTACACTCTGATCCTGATAGTTTCATTCTAAAGAACCTCAGATCCCTCATTTATTATTACTGTGATGAGCTGCAAATGTGGTTTTCATTCACCTTCTCTTGGCAAAGGAGACGTTTGAGGAGAAGAACCGGCTCTTGAAGGAGCGCCTGGACAGGATCTTCTCCGGCAACGAGCGCCGCTGCTCGCGGGCGCCGGTGTACGGCCGGGACGTGCTGAGTGTTTGCTCCCTGGCTGGGGACACAAAGGCCTCCCAGCTGCCTTCCAGTGAGGCCAACAGCTGGAGGTGGGCTGGCTTTGTCAACTGCTGCCTTTCCTCAAGTGCCTGCGGAGGCCCGAGTAACCCCTTGAGGGAAATGATCCTGGGGTTGGTTCAGCAACAGGAATCTCTGAAAGATCTTGTTAACAGGTAATGTGTGACCCTGCCTAACAAGACTTTACACATCTAGTTGTTTCTAAAACACTTTTCAAAAAGGCTAAAAACCTTGTTTCTGTTGATGACCTTATTTGGTTTAGACTGGTTTATTTAGCAGTAAATGATGTGCAGCATGGAAGTAAAAAGAAGTCACTTATTTATAAAGTGTTTTCAGTGCCTCTTTCCTAATTTTAAGCCCAAGTTCAGCTGACCATGCTTAGGCTTACATTCTTATGCTTTTGGATTTACTTGAATAGGTATCACTTGGACCCAACTAAAAAGAGTTAAGACCCAGAGATGCAGGCAGAAGCTGGTTTAGCTAAGACTGACTTTCATTGCTGTGCCTATGATTATTGATGATCATTTTGTGTGTAGCTTTTTCAATTGGCGTTGCCTTATTTTGATGCTTTTCACAGGGCTCTCTTCGTGTTGCCAGCTGCAGTTGCTGCTCCCCCATGTTTCTATGTAGCAAATCCTCCCCCTTCATACAGTCACAGACTGAAACTCCTTAAGCACAGCCTGAGGCAGAAGGCAGCTCCACACTTGCATCAGTTGCAACAACTGACAACTCCTCACTTGCTGCAGTTCCCTGACCTCCGGCTGGTGCAGTATGACTCAGGTAAAGGACATTTGCTGACAAGATTTCAGTAATTTCCTCTATCACACGAATGGAATTTGTATATAAAACCATCATTGGTTTTTCTGTTTGAATTATAGGAAAATTAGAAGCTCTTGCTGTCTTGCTTCAGAAGTTGAAATCTGAAGGGCGCCGTGTGCTGATTTTGTCGCAGATGATTCTGATGCTGGACATACTGGAGTTGTTCCTGAATTTCCATTTCCTCACCTTTGTGAGGATTGATGAATATGCCAACCAGGAACAACGGCAGGTGAGTGTGCCCTACCAGCTGCTCACTGGTACCAGGCTTTTATACACTACAGCAGAGAAAGGAAATTTGCCTCATTGTGTATTCAGTTTGAAACACTTGATGTGTTTTTATCCCTTTTTTTTTATTGGGCTATAGTGAATTTGGTTTGGTGTTTTATTTTGGTGTGCATTTTATTTAGTCCCTTCTTTTATTCTGTTTATGTAGGAGCTGATGAAAATTTTCAACAGAGACAAGCGCATTTTCTGTGCCATCCTCTCCTCTCACAGCCGTTCCACAGGAGTCAATCTTGTCGAGGCAGACACTGTTGTCTTCTATGACAATGATCTGAACCCAGTGATGGATGCAAAAGCTCAGGAATGGTGTGACAGAATTGGGAGATGTAAAGATATCCATATATACAGGTGATGGTGACAGTCAGTATCTGCTCTTTAACGTGTTTTAATGTGAGGTTAGTTCACATAGTGCTGCCCTGGATGATCTGGAATAAAGTGGAAACAGTGCTGAAACACACTTCCCTTCAATAAAAAGATGCCAGGGTATCCTGTGAAGAAGTGGGGGGGGTTAACACCAAATGTAGAAAATGAATCATACCTGCATGGGTTTTGTCTGTTAGTCTACATGGAGTTTTTTAAGAGATCCTTTTCATTGTTGATTTCAGTTTTTTGTTTTTTTTTTTTTTTTCTTTAATTACATAAATTATTAAAAGACAGCTCTAAAGTAAAAGTGGTAGTGCATTTTTTTTCTGGGCCTGCATCATAAAAAAACTCCCACATACTACCACATTTTAAGCATTTAGTAGTATTCTCTAAGGACAGTTTGTCTTTTTGTTTCTGAAAGCTGGTTTGGAAACGACTTACCAGATTTCTACATTTTTATCCTTTTTTTAGGCTTGTCAGTGGTAATTCTGTAGAAGAGAAACTTTTGAAAAATGGCACAAAGGACTTGATCAGAGAAGTAGCTGCTCAGGGAAATGACTATTCAATGGCCTTTTTAACACAGGTAAGTTAATATTCAGAATGCATTGAAACACCCATGTTGCAGTTTTTAATAAATTCAAGCATCTGTGTTGGAGTGTTTAATAGCAGTAGAAATCTGTCTAGGCTAGAATTAATAAGGAAGCATATTGGATTTCATGATTGCTTGAACTCTCAGTGTTGAGGCCACATTCTTTCAAATATTGTCCATCTGTTTTGTTCTGTTATTTGCATAGTGATGCACAGACATCACCCATGACTTAATATATTGTGATTTCTTCACCGTGCTGCAAAATTTTGCAGAACTTGTAAGGGTGAAGGTCTCAACAGCTTTAAAAATGTGAAATAGGTTTGGATCTTTAGAGAGATAGGCTCTGAATTGCTGCTCTGAAGATGCATGAGGCAGTGACTGTACTGGTGAAGCCAGGCTATCCTGGCTGGCATTCCTGATATAGAAAAAAATAGAATGCTCCCAAAAATTGAATGTATTTCTCTTTTTTCCTTCTATTTATGAAGCAAACAATTCAGGAATTGTTTGAGGTTCATTCTCCTATGGAGGATTCTGGATTTAGAGTGAAAGCAGAAGAATTTGTAGTACTTTCTCAAGAGCCGTCTCCAGCAGAAAATATTTCACCTAAAGTTGCAAGACCATTCATAGAGGTAATGATTAACACACATTAAAAATACAGCTGTGCAACATTAGTATTAAACAGCTAACCAATCCCATTTTATTTGGGTAAATTCTGTCAGTCTCTTTTTCTTGTAGTTTCATGCTCTTTTGTCATTTGCCTTGTGACAAAACTTCCAAAAGCCCAAAGCTGAGTTTTATAATTTCTGGGACTGTTTCTCTTGCTGCAGCAGAGACTTACTCTAGAAATTTATGTTGCATTTCAGTGAACTCCTTATGGAGTTTCTTTCCATATTTTTGAAGTCTTAATTATTTTAAATATATCTCTCTGAAAGGCCCTCAACAGCATTGAACGAGAGGATGAGGAGTCAAATGATCACATACAAGAAATAGGATCTGAGTCAAGCATTGAACCTTTAATCTCAGAGCTCTGCGAGACAAAATACAATGAAGAGCCCTCACAGCTGCAGGAGTTAGTTGCTGTTGTGGATCAGGTACCATGACTTCCCTTGAATAGCTGCTAAAAAGTAATGTTTAGTTCAAATGTTTCAATTTCTTTGCAGTCTGACCTTAAAGCAACTTTGTTGTTTCTCCCATTAAATGGAAGGGAGATCTCCCACTGATTTAAAATGTTAAGATGAGTTTGAAGGAGAGCTTTGATACTTCATGTAGCATTTCTTTTATTATCCTCAAAGTAACAGTTTTTCCCTTTGATACTTCCCTCAGCTGACTCCAATTGAGAAGTATGCTTTGAATTATCTGGAGCTCTTCCACGGTTCAGTTGATGACAATGAGCCGCGGTTGAGTGAGGTAAAACAAATCTTTCTTTTCCATGTTATTCTGTCACAGAACAGCATTTATTATATTTTCAATATGAAATGGAAGAGTCTCCAATGATGTGGAATATATTGTAGGCACTTCTGTGATCTTTTCTTGCTATACCTTATGAGCAGCATAATGTCTTACAGAGAGCTCATTATTTTGGGATTCTCTGGTTTAAGCAGGTGTCAGTTCTTAATTGCTTTTTTATAAATGGGAATTGCTTTCAGCCCAGCTCAGCAAATATTTGCTGTACTCCATTGATAGCAGGGGAAAAAATTTCATTAATTTCAATGAGCCTGTGTTCTGATTGTCTTCCTTGTTTAACTGAAATTCTTTGATTGCTTTATATTGATGGTTTAAAAACCCTCAACAAAGACCAATAAATATCTTCTAAATGATTGTGAAAGTATCTGATAAGAAATAAGATTTCTGTGTCTGAAAATGTCAAAGTTCAAGGCATTTATCCATTAAATTACAAATTGATGACTTCTAATCCAGTGTCTGTTACTGTATGAAGTTTCTAAGGAGTCTGACTTTAATCTAGATGGAACTGAAAACTGCAAAGAAAGCCTGGGAAGTCCAGCATATGAAGGAGTTAAAGGAAAGAGAGCAAAAAATGCTTTGGGAGGATGAAGAGGAACTTCTAACCTACACTCGGGAGGATGCATACAACAAAGTAATTGCTGATTAGTCTTGTTTTATCTAAATAGTTATTTCTTAACAGTTAGTCTGAGGACACCTTTAACCTTCAGGTTTCAGTTGGATCATTTGAATTATGTTCTCTTTTTGTTGTGTAGGAATATGTCTATGAAGGTCCAGATGGACAAACTGAAATTATGCCAGTAAGTAAAAGTAACACCAGGCAGCCTAAACAGACTTTTTATTTATGAAACATAAAGATCAGTGGTGAGTTAACATTGCAGTAATTACAGACTTTATTCTCTGCAGCTCTGGACTCCTCCTACTCCACCTCAGGATGACAATGATATCTACATAGATTCTGTTATGTGCCTGATGTATGATACCACCCCTATTCCAGAGTCAAAATTGCCTCCGGTGTACGTCAGGAAGGAGCGTAAACGACACAAAACAGATCCCTCTGGTGAGTGTGTGCTCAAAACGGTTCTGGGATTTCTTGCTGAAAGTTTAAAAAAATCAGTGGTGTTTTCATGCCTCCTATATATTCAGAATGCATTGAAACACCCATGTTGCAGTGTTTAATAAATTCAAGCATCTGTTTTGGAGTCTGGTCCCGTAAAGACCAAATTTACATGTTTGAAGGGATGAAAATTCTTGTCCCACCATGGCCTTGAAGCAGTAGAGTCACTGGAAGGCCCAGTTCTTATGGTGTGTCTTCTCTTTAGACATAAAGATGTTCTTAAAAGGACAGTTTTAGAAAGCAGACATTCTGCTTTGTCAGTTAGGACAGGGCTGGTCTTACTTTATAACAGGCTCTGTTTAGTTCCTGGCTGTGCTTTTCAGATGCAGTGGGGAATACTCTGTACATGTATGAGCATTTTGCAACTGTAGGCAGAGGAATCAAAGAATGACAGTATCTACCAATAATGCTTTATGTTTTGTCTTAGCAGCAGGTAGAAAGAAGAAGCAGCGTCATGGGGAGACAGTTATCCCACCTCGTTCACTCTTCGATCGAGCAACTCCAGGAATGTTGAAAATGCGTCGGGAGGGCAAAGAGCAAAAGAAGAACATCTTGTTGAAACAACAGACACAGTTTGCAAAGCCTTTGCCAACTCTTGTCAAACCAGCTACTGAGGCTGGACAGGATAATCCAGAGTGGTTGATCAGCGAAGACTGGGCACTTCTGCAGGTCAGATGATACCTTCAGCTTCTGCTGCCATTATGTTTTTATTCCTTCATTTTATCTTTTCAAGGTTATTTCTAAATCTTAATGGCAATTTGCTGTCATAACTTGGAACAGCTTGCCTGTCATTTGTACTCCTCTAAGGAGAAATTAAAGGCTAAACTACAAAATGTATGATTAAGCCCTATTGTTGTTTTAGAAATCACTTACTATTATTCAGATTAGTTGTGCTGACTGGACACTGGATAATGCAGCTAAGGTTCTTCCAACCATTGAGGGGAGAGCAGCACTTGAATAGCAGCTCTCTGTCCCTCTCATACCAATCTCCATCTGTTTCCCTGCACATCAGTCAGCATTAAGGCACCTTATGCCTGTTTATTCCCTGTGACTGCATCTGCACACAGAGCCGTAGCCCTGAGCTGTCCCACTGTAGTAACGGTGTGTGGGCACACGCAGGTAGGGGAAGGTTTGGAAGATGGCAGCGATGTCTCCTGATGCATTTATACCTTTCTCTGTTGCAGGCAGTGAAGCAGCTGCTGGAGCTTCCTTTAAACCTTGCTGTTGTGTCACCAGCACACACTCCCAACTGGGACCTGGTCAGTGATGTTGTTAACTCCTGCAGCAGAGTCTATCGCTCGCCCAAGCAGTGCCGCAACCGATACGAGAATGTCATAATCCCAAGGGAGGAAGGAAAGGTGAGTTCACCTGGAATGATGCGTCTTTTTTTTACCTTAAGTTGTAGAGTTTTTTTTCCTTAACTCCATAAACACTTGTTTTTTTGTTAAACGTTTCAACAGTGTAAATAAATAACTTTTAAAAGATCTTTTTAAATTATTCTCATCAGGATTTCCACTTATTTTATGTGATTTCTTTGAAAAGAAAAAGCACCTGAACAAAATCTTCCACAAAAGATCATCTAACTTTCCTTCTTATTTTACAGCTAATGTACGAAGCTAATCCTAAAAAGAAGACAAAAAGTATTTATAAGGTGTGCATTGGTATTCTTTCAAAATCAAATCTAGACACTGTGGTATTTAGCAGCAATGGAGGTGGGCAGATAATTCATATGAGATCCATGTTGAGTGTTACTTGAGTTCTGAAACATCAATTAAAATTCCAAGTTTATTTTTCCTTTCTTTGTTGATACACAGTGGATTGACACCAGACTTCAGCTTTTGGATTTGATAGATAAATTTTAGATCATGCAAGAAGTTTGTGATTTCACTTAAACTGTAGTTGGCATTTTTCCACCATGTATCTTATCCTGATGGTATTTAAGATCTGTAAGAATGATGAACTTCATGCTAGAGTCTAAGTGGATTACAAATACATAGTGAATTTGATGCCTGAAACACATTTAGTAAATGAGGATGATAGGACGCTACAGAAACAAAAACAAATTCCGTGACTGTGAACACCTTCTTCCAAACCACACAGCAATTTAGTGACAGAGTTGGGTGGAGAATCCAGAACTTCTGGCTGTAGTCCCATTCTCTGACTGCTAAGGAGGTTTGTCCCTGACTGGCAGTTTCTGCTTAGGAGAAGCCAAATGTTAGACTGGCATGGTGTGTGGATGTTAACCTAGCTTTGTTGGGAGAGCAGTGCAGTGATGGTTTTGTTTTATTATCTTACGTGTGCGCTATGCATAACTATAAACTAATGGGCTCTTGGTTTGGGTAATGAATTAAACTTGCAAAATCTGAACTAAAGCAAAGATTCTTTCTCAAATTAGAGTTTGCCATTTTGTATGTCCCCAAGTGCTGATGCCAGTGTGACCGTGAGAACTGCTCCTTATTTTGCTCTTTCTTTATATATTTCCCATAGAGTTTTGTGTGACAGTAAGTTATCAGTGACACGAGGCAGGAACCAGTCTGTGATAGATATGTTGGAGAGTGTTTTTAAATAATCTACAAGCGCGCCTTGTGTTTAAACATAGACAAAATGTCCTGTTGGGTGAGTTTGCAATTGAAAGTTGGTTTGTTTTCTTTTTTTAGACTAAAAACAGTCGCCCACTTCGTACCAATCAGATCTATGCTCAAGATGAGGGTGCAACCCACACACAGCTTTATACTAATCATTTTGAGATGATGAAAATGATTGCAGGGAAAAGAAGTCCACCTATCAAACCTCTGTAAGTTTACCTGGGATCATTTGATCTCCTGTCACCACAGATCTCCTGGAAACTGTGTTTTGAATGGCTCTAAAACCCAGGGTTATTCTGCACTCTCCTTCTCTGTTCTTGATCTCTCTCTGTGTGTTCTGTGTTATTGGAAACACCTCCATATTTCATGTGTTTGGGTCTCTGCAGGAATTTGCTCTTTGTCATTAAGAGCAAAACTGCATTCAATTGGGGTTTTAAAAATCTACTTTATATCTGTCCATTTGCTTGAATTGTAGACAATTTGCTGTCTATGCTGTTAATAGTACATTCTTTCCTATGTATCTTCCTGCAGTTTTTCCTGTATTTATTTAGTATTTACTCTGAGTCTCTTAAATGTCTGTACGCGGGCTCCAGTAGGGGCTGGAATATCATGGAAGCTTCACCAAAACTGCAGTGTTACATGCTAAAATATGTGAAATGAAATATTGTTTTGAAAGTTTTTTCTGTCTCCAGTAATCCAGTTTTTCTCAATTTCAGACTTGGCATGAATCCTTTCCAGAAGAATCCAAAGCATGCATCGGTGCTTGCAGAAAGGTGAGCACTCCCTATCTTGAAGGAGTTATAAGTCATATAAAAGTGCTCTTTTTTATGTTCATTTTTTTTTTTTTAGGTTTCAGTTATTTCTAAATATTGTGTGTTTTGTCTTATCATTGTTTCTAGTGGAATCAACTATGATAAGCCCCTTCCTCCGATTCAAGTCGCGTCCCTCCGAGCAGAACGCATTGCCAAAGAGAAAAAGGTATGGTCCCATCTCTGCTGCACAAATGAATGCAGTAATTAAAAAATCAGGCAACAGATGAGGTATGAGCAGAGCTTCCTCCTGGGAGAAGTTTGGCAGTACAGTGGATGTTATGAGCAGCTGCACATTGCTCATGTACAAGGTTTAGATAACCAGGGCTCAAAGTGGGGCCTTTTCTTGCGCCTCTTGTCACACTCAGACCCCTTAAACAATGAGGAACATATTTTTGCAAAAGATACTAAAACATGTAAAAGTCTTATTTAATTCTTGCCCATTCTGTAGCCTCCTTTCTTATATTATTCAGAAAGAAATACTTGCTTGTGGATGATAAGTTGCTTGTTGTGCTATGCTCTAAGCCATAAAACCATGAGTACATCTTGTAGTTTGAAATCAGTCACGTTGTGTAACTTGGACTTGAAAAGTGAGGGCGGCTTTGTGGGCTGTCTGTGGTTAGAATTAAAGGGGTTTTGTGGATAAAGAGTTTTTTTCCTGTTGCTTGATTTTGTTTTAAAAAACCACATCTTGCTTGTTCCATGCTTGAAGACTGAAGGTGCCCCTTGCCTTGCAGGCGCTGGCGGAGCAGCAGAGGGCCCAGCAGCAGACGGGCCCCCAGCCCCAGCAGCCCCAGGCGGGCCAGCAGCCCCCCCAGCAGCCCCCCGTGCAGCAGGCCCAGGCCCAGCCACAGGCACAGGCACAAGCACAGGTAGTTCAGCAGCCACAGGCAGTGGTGCAGACTGCAGTCACTACTGTGGCCAACACAGCAGTATTGGTAAGAAAGGGAGAGCTCGGTGCCTCTGATGTAGTAACTTGAGTTCTTCTGTGTGTGCTGTATTTGTGTCGTGCTTTCTCTGGAAAGAGAATTTTAGGTCAGTATAGTGAGATCAAAGATATTCTTTTCTTGTTTGCTTTCCCTGGTTATGCTTGGTGTCTTCTGGTTCCCTGATTTATTAAGACTATTTGTACCATTGTAGCAACAGATCTTGGCATTCTGAGGTGAAAAAACACCGTACAAACATGGTTTTTCCTTTTTCACTTCAGACTTTCATTTAATGAAGTCTGAGTGAATAGATGTACATGGTCAATGAGAAGTATTTGTACAGAGAACTTGCAGAATACAGAGAATAAAAGAGAATGTAGCTGTAAGAGCAACTCAGTTAAAGAGCTTAAAATCCAAAGATTCATTAACCTTTGCAAGGCAAGTGAAATGATGCATCCTACAGGAAACACCGTTGTGCTTTTACTGCGAGTTTGTGCAAAGTTTTAATGTCTTCTCTATATCTAGAGTCTGAATGAGTCTGATGACTGGCTTGTGGCTTTTGTATTTAGAGCCAATCCAGTTTGCATAGTAATGTGTGCAGGCAGTGGTGGATTTACGTTGCTTGTTGAAGAGCAAGAGTACCACAGCTTTTGCAGAAAGACACAGAGGATGTGTTCTGAGCCACAAGCATTGCTGTGTATGAAGTGCTCGGTGATGTTCCTATGTGAGTGGTTCTCCAAGGTATTGCTCCCTTCCTCTGCTAACAGGGATGCCCAGTGACCAGGGTTTAGCACACTTGGCTGGTCTACAGTTGCTCATCAGTGAGGCAGAATCCTGATTTATGTATGCATTAGTTGCTGTGATCTGTAGAGTCAATGAACAACTGAACAACTGCAGAAATCTCTGTGTGTTCCATTGCGTTTTTGTTATTTCGTCACTTCTAGAATACAGCATTGTGTTAAGCAATGCTCAGTTTTCTTTTATTGTTTTTCTGAACTGTTACCTTAATTGTCTTCTAATTAGGCAGGCACCATCAAAACAGCAGTGACGGGGACAAGCATCCAGACTGGTAAGGAGACTTTATAATTGGAGATAGGAGGTGATGGGACATTAGGATTTTCACTTTCAGAATATCACATTTAATCCTGGCTTGCTTTCAGCTACAGTGAGTGGAAATGTGATCGTGAACACTGTTGCTGGGGTCCCTGCTGCTACCTTCCAGCCCATCAATAAGCGTCTGGCCTCACCTGTTATACCTGGCACGCTGACTGTGAGTAGATCCTGTCACTAGTTGTGTCCCTGGACACATTGGGTTGCATGTTTTATCAGCATAGCTGATAATTTCCATGTTGTCAGAAATTCTGCTTCTTGCAAATGTCATGTGCATCTTGGGGTTCTTTATAAAACCTCTCTCTCTTATCAAAACATCAGAACACACTGGAATGGTTTATCAGAAGAAAAATGCTTAATACTGTTAAAAATAATTTATCGGCAAGTGCTGCTAAAAGCAATGTATTATGTCATTAACATTTTCAGCCTGTAACTGTTTTGTGCTTTATTAATTATGATCTTTATGATTATGTTAATGGTTTAAGACTATGGAAGATAAAGCAAAATATTGAAAGGTACTAAAATAAAATGTCTGTAATGGAGTGAAGGGTTTGGTGATCAGCCTGTTGGAAAAAGATTTAACCACATGCTGATTTTAAGATGCATCCAAACAGATGTGTTGGACAGATTTGGGGCTTTTTTACTTTTGCATTTTTGTGCTTGTTTTTAAAATTGCCTAGAGGGCCAATTCCATTTGCAGAAGGGAAACGTGAGGCGTGGGAGGGGAGCAGTAACGGCTGTGTTCCCTCGCAGACCTCGGGCGGCACCGCCACTGCCCAGGTGGTTCACAGCCAGCCGCGAGCGGCCGCGGCGCCGGCAGCGTCCACCGAGCTGGTGACCATCGCCTCCACCCAGGGCGTGCGCGCCGTGACGTCGGTGACAGCTTCGGCCGTGGTCACCACCAACCTCACGCCTGTGCAGACCCAGACAAGGTCTTTGGTGACCCAGGTCACACCAGGTAATGATCCTGTGTTCAGGGGCTTTTTCCAGTAGTGCATAAGGGGCCTCAAAATTCCTGTAGATCCACCACCACAGCCCCACAGTATTGGAAGTCTGGGATGCGATTAAACAGGGCTGTGATTTTTAACTTGATTTATTGTTGGTGCTCATTTTTCTCTGGTATGTCTGGATAAAGCATGGCAATAGAGAGCTTGGCCCCTAGGCATTGCAATTTAAAAATATTATTAGCAATCTAGCAGTAAAATACTAGAATTGACTGTCTTCACTAAAAGAGCATTCTGAAGAAGGACCCTTGTATTTTATTATCTACTCTGCTTTTACATAATTTTCGTGATAATGTGTTCTTACATGTAGTAAATCCACAAGGTGTGCTGGAGCAGAAAAATAAGCATTTTTCTTCTCAGGTGAAATTCATGAGTTAAACTGAATGTTGAAAAGTATCTGTCATAACATTTTGTTTTTTCTTTATTCACAGCTACACCAACAGTCCAGCTGTCAGGCAAAACCATCACCCCTGCTCACTTCCAGCTTCTGAGGCAACAGCAGCAGCAGGCTGCTCAGGTGCAGGTCCCACAGATCCAGGCTCAGGCACAAGCCCAGTCTCCAGCTCAAATAAAAACTGTAGGGAAATTGTCACAGGTGAGGAACTGCTCATGAAGTAACAACACATTGCTCTCATTACTGCAAACTTCCTTAGCAGTGTGTGTTGTGTCCTGTTTTCTTGGGCTAGAGTGAGATGTATTTCCCTCTTAAATTTCATCCTACTAAAATTTCATGCAGGCAGTGAGTCTGACAGCACTTTCAATAGTAGAGTAGGGCAGGATGGAAAGCACTTACTGTTGCTCACTGGAAGCCATTGTGTAAGAGTTACATTTTAGATACTTGATCTTAGGTCTAGTCTAGTACAGAATGTTTCTCCTTTTAGGCTTTGGATGCATCTCCATTTTTCTCCTGTAATGTAAGCCATTGGAAATGATGGAAGTGTTTGATTTTTGCAGGAGCAGCTGATCAAGTTGCAGAAGCAGAAGCTGCAGCTCCCCCAGCAGCAGGCAGCACAGCAGACACAGCAAGGGGCACAGCAGCAAACAGCACAAGTGCAAGTGCAGCAGCAGCAGCAAACTCAGCAGCTCACTGCTGTGACAGCCCCTCGTCCTGGCGCAGTCCTCACGGGCACTACGGTCACCAACCTGCAAGTGGCACGCCTGGTGAGTTGGCTTTGACTTGGCAAAAACAGTCTCAAACATCTCACTCTTGGCTGGTTTAAGTGAACTGGGCGCTGATGATTCACACTCACAAGTGCCCTTTGCATTGCTCTGGCAGTTCGGAAGGAACTGCTGTAACATAAATAGCTTTACGTTGTACTTACCATTGATACCATCTCTGAATTGTGTCACTGTACAGGAGCCATTACATTTAGAAACATTTACAGCTATCACATTATAATCACCTGTTATATGCAGCAAATCTTTCTGTGCTGGTACAATAATCTTCATTTTTTACTGCTTAGACTCGTGTTCCTGCTTCCCAGCTCCAAGCACAAGGACAGATCCAGGCCCAGACTCCACAAGCAGCCCAGGTTGCTCTGGCAAAGCCTCCAGTGGTGTCTGTTCCAGCTGCTGTTGTGTCATCTGCAGGAGTCACCACACTCCCTGTGACTGTGGCAGGCATTAGTGTTGCCATTGGGCAGCCACAGAAAGCAGCAGGTATGTGAATGCAAGTTGGAAATAGGAAGAATTGTATTTCATAGCAGCCTCTGTAGTATAGACAATTTTTTTCTTGAAGATTGTTGTTGGAACAAAAAATTAGCTTACTCGTGCCCTTAGATAAGAAATTTTCTCCACTGTGAAAATCATGTCTTATTCCCATTAAAATCAGTGGGTTGTTAGTGCTCAAAGCTGTGCAAATGTATGTCTATAAAAGTAGAATCTGTGTGTGCGAGCTGTGATTACTGGGACAAAGCAATCAACTGAAGACTCTTACAGTTCTAATTATTTCTGTAATTTTCAGGAGGCCAGACAGTAGTTGCACAGCCACTGCATGTCCAGCAGCTGCTAAAACTCAAGCACCACCAAGCAGCACAGCAGCAGAAAGCCATCCAGCCCCAGGTTGCACAGGGACAAGCAACTGTGCAGCAAAAGGTACTATTGTCTGCCCTCCCATTAACTTGTGCAATGGTTGTAAAGCTTTGGTTCTGGATGACCAGGACACCCCTAGAGAGTCAGTCAGGATTTCTAGGGATGATCTTAGGTATATCTAGAGAGAACAGGTTCTCAGGTGCTTCATTTTTTCTGTAACGTGGTTGATTGTTTGGTAGTTTTTAATAAGTGTATTGTTGTGTGAGTGTTGTGTGTAAGAGAGAAACTTTAAGTACTTTAATTCTGAATACTTGTGTAAATGCATGAAGGCTTTCATCTAGTGTTCATTTTTTTGTTGCTAATACTGGGAGAATTTTTTTAATAATTAAATGTAATTAATCTTTTTTCCCACATACCTGTTTTTTAAAATACACTTCTCTTTTGTAGTCATTGATGCCTTTTTTTCTCTTGTGCAGATAAATGCTCAACAGGTTACGGTCCAGACCCAACAGCAGACTTCACAGCAGCAAAAAGTAACTTATGCTACACAGCCTGCCATTAAAACACAGTTCTTAACAACTCCAATTTCCCAAACCCAGAAACCAGGTGGAACTCAGCAAGTGCAGGCCCAGATTCAGGTACAGGTAACACAGGTTTGCACCTTAAACTGTACTGGGACTGGAGAATTGTAAAGATGACAGGTGAGGTAGAATTCAGCACCCACTCATTTTAATTCTAGTCACACATTCATTTAAATTGACTTTTCAATAAAATTCACTGGTGCTGCATATGTGGCCTTACAGCAAGTCATAGCTGTGAGCTGCAAGTTCACCTTTCCTCTTTGAAATAAAATAATTGAGTCACTCCTTTTTATTAGGCAAGGGATTCCATAGCGTGTTTACTGAGGAAAATTCAGCCAGAATTGTTCCTGTTTCTGGTGCTGCCTCACAGCCTAATCTCTGGTAGCCTAGAGTAGGTGACAACTCACATACTTTCTTTTCTGCATAACTGAATCAGCCTAACCAAGGAAAAAGAAGGGGGTTAGGAATTGGAATTACTCTTTCAAAAGTATATCCCAGATAATGTAACCTGTTAGAACTCATGTGCTTCCTTCAATTTTCTAGGTAGTTGGGAGGAAATGACTCTCTTGTAGTTAAAATTGAAATAGTTTTCTTCCTCCCCTAGCTAAGTTCTTCTTTTCACTGATCTAAAATGTTTCATAAACATTCATCCTCACGGAAAATGCCAAACTACAACTTACCATGAACAGGCCTTGGTGTTTTGCTGCTATCAGCAGCTTTTTATTTTGATCCAATCTTTCTTTATTTCATATCACTACAGGTTGCAAAACTCCCACAAGTGGTCCAGCAACAGGCTACTGTTGCCAACATTCAACAGATGGTTTCAGTTTCCCAACAGGTAGGTTTTGCTCTTGTCAAATATAGCACTAGAAACGTGATCTTTAGAAAAGCTCATTTTTTTGGAATGTGTGTATTTTTCACGTTATGTGTGGCATAGGTAGTATTTTTGAAGGATATAGCAAGCGCCTTTCTATAAAAATGAGTCTTGAATACTGAATCAGCTGAGGTATATTCTCTGGTCTAAAACTTTCATAGATGTAGCAATGTTTGTTCATCACTGTAGATAAGCTGAAAAACAGATTTTAACAGTGTTTTCTGGAGCTGAAAGGATGTTTAAAAATTGGTTTCTGGTGATGTATAGTCAATACAGCAAATAATTGAACTAATGAGCACCATCTGAGCTTTTCACACAAAAATGAGGACAAATTGAAGGTTACAAGTTGTTTTGTTTCAGTTCATAGAGCTATGCCAAGTGCTCTGTAAAAGGCAGGATGGTGTGGTAGCTGTTCCAAATGGGTGCTGGTAACAGATGGGGCTCGGGCAGGAGAAGCTCAGGTGGTTTGGTTCCCCTTCCCTAACGACCAGGCAGTTGAATTAATTAACACTCTTTAGATCAATGTCATCCAGATCATTAGCAACAGGCCTAACGTAGGCAGTTGGTTGGCAGGAATGATTTAACTTTGGAGGGTGGATGAAGTTCTTGACTTTGGTGCACAAAAATCTGGCCCAGTCAGCTCTTAATCTGCCACAGTTCACGGTGCAGTGTTTTAGTGCAGAATAAAATCTGTGACTGTGTATCTCAAAATGGTGATAAAGTGGTGTAAGCAGTCTGATAACCACCTCAGATGTGAATGCTTCAAGGGCAAAGTAGACAGCAGGAAGTAGAAATCTCATTAGTCAATACAAGTTGAGTTGTCCTCTGTAGTCAGGAAGAGCTCCTAGATCATTTTCAAAAGTCATCAATGGTGGCATAACTCTGTGACTTTGAGTCTGTGGCAAAAAGACAAATATTTTCCCTCCCATCTACACCAGTGACTTCAGTGGCAGTAGATGTAGGCCATGATAAGTATTTTTTAAACTATGGTCTTCATATGGCATTATTTTTATCTGCATTTTTAGTGCTTCCCACTGGAATCCTTTTGGATCATTCAATAGTTAATTTTTCCTCTGGAGAAGTCCTTGTAGCTTTGTATGGGTTCTGCATCTGACAAAGGCAGCTGAAGCTGCTCAGTTTTCATGACCTTGTCCTCTGGAGGTGTTGATTTTTTTTTTCCTCCCTTGTTCTGGGTAGAGCTATGAAAATTAGATGTCTGGATGGAGTTCAAACTATTCTGCCATAAATTGGCAATAGAGACTGGCAGCTGTAGTCTGAAAGGGCAATGGCAGAGACTGGTGGGAAGCCTCAGTGGCTGTATTTATTGTCACAATATGGGTGCACAGTCAGCATTTTAACCTCTTTGGTCCTCTGGCTGTCCCTCTGTTCTTTTCCCTGCTCCTTCACTTCTGCAGTACAGGAATTTTCCTATATTATCTGGAAGGGTTTCTATACCTTTCATCTGCCTTCTGAATGTATCTGAGGGCATGTCCTTGGATTTGCACTGCAGAGACCTGAGTTATAGGCATCTTGGCTCTTAGTTCTGATTTATAAGGCTCTAGAAGATGTGACAGAATGGTGTTTCTCAGTGACACCACAGAGCCTATGTTCCCAGAATCATTGTGTGAGATGTTTGTCAGTTAAGAGAGCAAATACCTAAGGAAGCTGGATTCCTTCTGTAGAGCAGAAAGGTAATGACTGCTCAGTTTAATGCCAAACCATTTTGTAATTGCCTTTTCATCCTGATGTGTAGGTACAAGCTCAGCCCCAAACTGTGACCCTTTCTCAGACGACAGCAGGTCAACAGCAGGTTCAGGTGATCCCTGCAACCACTGCTACCGCTCAGGTCGTGCAGCAGAAGCTGATCCAGCAGCAGGTCGTGACCACAGCATCTCCCCAGGTTCAGGCTCCAGGTGTACAGAACCCAGCCCAGACACCAGCAACACCTGAAGCCCAGAGTCAGCAAGCAAAAGTACAAATGAGGACACCGACTGTCAGATTAAAGGCACCTACTAAACCAAGTTGAACTATTGCAATAACAGAGAAACACAGTGTTTTGTGTTTGCTGAGACAAGTGAGAAGCTACTCCAAACATCCAAATGAAGACAAAACACCTCTGGTCTCTGTTTTTTTTTTTTTTTTTTTTTTTTTTTTTTTTTTGTTTTGTTGGGTTGTTTTTTTTTTTTTTTTGTAGCAGAAGGTTTCTTGCTGGTGAACATTTAAACATGAAAACTCACATGTAACTTCAGTGTATTAGCAACTGTTTAGCACTCAAACTCTGTACAAGATGCATTCTGCCTGTGTTCTCTGTGCTCATTCAAACCAGATAAAGCAAGCATTACTTAGGTTGAAATTCTGCCCAGCTTCTCAAAAGTGAAATGGTGATCTGCCATAAATGTCAGTAAAATCCATCTGTGTTACAATACCACACCTGCCTGTGGGCATGTGCAGCTCCTTGCTGTAGTTCAGTGTGTGCTCAGTACCCACGATGAAGCCCCACAAAGAACCAGGTGTAGTTGGTACAGCACAGTATTTTCCATCTGTACAAAAGCTCTGTGTTGTTCTTCCCTGTGGTAAACGCCCCTGGAAGATCTAACACAGACTTGAAGTGCTCCCTGCAAAGTTTAGCCAATAAATGTGAAAACCTGTAAGTATATGTAATTAAAAAGGAAAAAAAAAAGGTTTCATAGGTTTCATTCTCCATTTTTGTAAGTCTTTTAAAATGTTTGTTAGTAGTTTTTGTGTATAGTTTATTGAATAACCCAACCTGTGTGCCATTCTCATATTTCACTTTAAAATAATGGGTATTTTAGGCATGAGCTGAGTAAATACTGTGTTGATAGTAAATGTGTATTAAAGTGTAGCCCTTTTTTTTTTTTTTTTTTTTTTTTTTTTTGTAAAAGAATTGTTCAGTAGATACAGCTAATCAGATGATCCATAGCTATTTCTCATGGGACTTCTGTCACAAAAAATCTCCAGCTGATAAAATCTAATCTCTCAGTTTCATTCTGCTCTTGCAACATGTTTAAATGTTCAGTACTTTTTACACGGCTTTCAGCTTGGGGGGTGGGGGGCTGGGGGAAGGGGAGAATAGTGAAATTAAATCTAAGACTTAATTCTTCAACTGTGTAAAGAGTAAGATCTAACTTTTGTACTATTCTTTTACTAAAGCTAACGATGAATGTATCTTCAGGTGGGTATTTTGGATGTGAATAGAGCGTGGCCTCTTCCTCCAAATCAGTTTGCCTTATTATGGAGAAAAAAAAAAAAAGCAAAAAGCTGCATAGAACTGTGGGGGGTTTCTTTACTTTTCTTGCATACAGTGAATAACAGACTTTGCAAACAGCACTGAGTGAGGAATCAAAAAGCCCATGGTGGGTTGATGGGATTTATTTTACTTTGGCCATAAAACTGCACAATGTGTAAAATCCAGACAAAATTACAACATTCCTTTTCTGAGATGATTTTAAAATTATTTTTTCATTCTGTGATCTTTTTACTCTTTTAGGAAAGAAGCCTATTTAAGGGCAAGGAAAGCATATATTTTGTTTTTACTTCTGTATGTCCACACTTGTTGGTACCTGGCAATCCACATGGCTTAAACAAGAAAGAATTCTCAGCCAGCTCCTCTGTGTTACTTGGGATAGGTACAGCCAATTCTGTTCAGATCACACATGTAAACATTGGCTCAGGCAGCGTTCCTTACTTTTTTATTTTATACCTCTTTTGTCCTGCATACTTTATTTCTTGGACCCTCAGGTGTACAAATACAAGGGCATTTTGTTTTTTTTTTTAAAGCTGTTTTTGCATGCAGTAGTATTCCCCTGACCCTGCTAACCCCTGGCGTGTGCCATCCCCTAAACTTCACAGCCAGCCATGGAGCTGGCATTGCTGACAGCAGAGTAGTTTAAAATGCAAAGCAGATGCAGTGGTAATGGATAGTGACACTGTGTACAGTATAGCCTCGCTCATCCAAAAATATTGCTTAGTTAGCCCCAGTTTTACTTTTAAGTGTTTAGCTTTTATGATGTGCATGAAAGTCGGGGTGGGGGGGAACAGTTCCAGCAGCGGGAGAGCTGTTGGCTGCGTCGTTGTGCTGGTCTGATTTGGTGTCTAAAGAGGCGATTGTTTCTTGTTTAGGTCAGTTGGTGAAGATAAAAAGTCACTATCTTTTTTTCCTTCTCATTATTTTTTTTTTCTTCCTTTGGATGTGTCTTTCTCCCAAGGAGTGTGTTAGGAAGTCAACCTGTACATAAGTGATGAACATTTGTACTCGACCCAGTAGGATGATAAAGAATAGTGCTGTATCCTACCTGAAGGTGTAATAAAGTGTACATTTTTATACCGCCGCCTCTCCCTGCCTTCTGTACCGGGGCGGGTTACCGGGAGGGGCGGTGTGGGTGCGGGCCGGAGCGATCTCGATCCCGGTCCCGGTCCCCGCCCCGCCTGCGGGCGGAGCGGCCGCGGCTCCTCCTCCGTCCTCCCATGCGAGCATGGCGCGGGAGGCCGCGCTCGCCGCCTGCCTGGAGGCCGTGCTGGGCAGCCGCTCCAGCGCCAACCGCGTCTTCGAGCTCCTGGAGCCGCTGGCGGTGCGGGCCGGGCCGGGCCGGGCGGGGGGAGCGGGCTGAGGGAGGGCAGCGCGGCCGGGCCGCCGCTCTGACACGCGGTTCCCCAGGGCCAGGAGGAGCCGGAGGACATCGTGAGCGCCGCCAGGACCTGCAGCCGGCTGTTCGGGGCGCTGCTGGAGCGGCGGGAGCTGTTCGTGGGGCCGCTGCCCGACCAGGACGCCTCTCTGAGCGGTGAGCACGGAGCGGGGCCCGCGGCGCTGCCCGGGACAGGCGCGGCCCTGCCCGAGCCCAGCCTGTGTGTGTGTGTCTGTCCCTCACAGAGAGCTACAGCGCCGAGGACAAGTACAAGATATGGATGAGGCACCGCTACAGGGACTGCGTGGGCTGCCTGGGTGACCTCATGGGGCACGACGCCTTCCAGGTCAAGGTAGGTCCTGAGCCCGCTGCTGACCCACGGGTTCACGGGGGTCCCGTGAGCTGTCGCTGTATTTCAGTGTGGGAGGGCAGGCAGTGCTGTAAGACAGCACTGATGCTCTGACTCACCTCTGCTCACCAGCAGCGAGCATGCAGCTTTCTCAGGAAATAATCCTTCATTCTTCCTCCTCTTGAAAGTTGCCTCCTTTGGGTTTGACCCCTGGTGTTCTTGTTTGGGTGGGGTTTTTTTGTGATGTTTCTTTCTTTTTTTTTAAAGGAGTTGGCACTCTGCACGCTCATGAAGTTTGTCGAATTGGAGGCACAGTATCCATTGATCAAAATAGAGTGGAAGGGAACTTTAACTTTTCCATGTGACCTTCTTAAGGTAACTGAAAAGTCCCTCCTGTCAGTGACCTGATGGCACATGAACTCATGTGCCCTTAGCCATCTCACTCTGTGTTCCAGTGCTGTGAGAGACTGACTTGTTGCTTTCCTTTCCAAACCCTTTGTTAGGTAGTTGTTGATGGTTTACTTCCCACCACCGAGGATGCCTCACTCCTGATCTCCCGCTTTCAGGAGTACCTGGAGTACGACGACGTGCGGTACTTTGTCATGAAGGCTGTCACTGCCAGCATCGGGCAGGTCACGCAAAAGACAAAGGAGGTAACAAATTGTTACTGATTTTTTTCTTATGTGTGTCAGTATGCCAAGACTGGCTTTACTCTGAAATTGAAAGTATTTCAAGACACTTACTGTTCTTTCTGGTCTAAGCTCTAGCTTCTGTTTTACCCAAATCTTCACAGCTTGAGTGACACAGAGAAAACTTTTAATTCTGTTTACTCTGATGCAGAGGAAGAACCTGTTTCCTTCATTGGATCCACCAGTTTTGTTAAGCCAGAATAAGTACAGAGATAGGTTTCTTGTTGAATAAATAAGTAGTACTTCAGGCTGAGACTGCAACAGAGAATATACCAGTGTGTTGTTTAGTCATCAACATTTTCCCTTTCTCTTTCCTAACGATATTCAGTACTTGGAAACAGGGCAATATTGAAGCCCAGGATCTTGCTATCTGATGTGGAACTTGCTTCATGTTTGTTTATATGCTTTTTTCCTCAGAGGCCGCTGCCTTTTTACCAGCAGAATGTATTTTCCCTCATCTCACCCATTAACATGCCAAACAAAGAGTCTGAGATGGTCAAATTTATGGTCAAGCAAGGTTAGTAAACTCCGCATGATAACTGTGTGTGAAAATGAAAATCAGGTTAAGATTTCTAGTGTGTAAAGAATGTCTGCTTCTTTGATCACTGTGATTCCACATTCCTAAGTCTACAGGGGGGTCTGTTATGGCCTTGTATAAAATACTTCAGCCCAAATTTTTAGAGCATCAAAAGGCTAACTTAAAAAGGGTCATCTTAATTTTTTGAATATCCATTTCAAGTTCAACATCTGGTTTCCCTTTCTTCTTAGATAACCGTGAGGAGTTGAAACTTTCAAAGCTTCAGGTAACTGTTCATTTGGTGCATTAGAACTGAAATTTTGTCTGCTTAAAATAGAGCATTATCTGTACCAGTGTGTTTAACTCACTGTTTGCAATTCTGTTTTAAGGCACACAAACAGGTGTTTGAAAAAATGTGGCTGACTTTTTTGAAGCACAAGGTGAGTGTTACTTCTGCCTATGGTCTGCATTGCTCTTTAAATTTAAGGATTGCTGATCCTTAACAATTGTGTCCAGCCTTGCAGGAAGCTGCTGGTAGGACCCCAGTATGTTTTGAGTGTGGGGTGGGAACAGCCCAGTGACCATTTCTGTTGGATCATTCTGCCAAGAAACATGACTTCATATATGGCCTGCTTTTCCTCCTTACTCTCAGCCTTTTTTCCCTACCTTAAACATCTCTGCCCATAAGGGTGATCTGCAGCATAACAATCTCTGCTCACAAGCTGAAGCTTCCCCAGCCTTTTTCCTGGTGATTTTCCCCATCTGAGTGATGACACTGTTAGTTGTAAGCACCTGCTTCTTGAATGAACTTCGTTGGTGTCACTTGTAAACTCTCCCATTTGGGAACTGCTGCTTCAAGCTGTTCTGTATTTTCCTGGCACATTCCCTTCTGCTTGTGCATTGCCTTTTTGAGCCACAGGTTGCTGCTGCTGTCTGAATTCTCCCTGCAGTGCTTGTTTCTCTGTTGTTTTGTCCTTCACAGCTGCCCACTGGCCTTTACAAAAAGATTCTTGTCATTCTGCACGACTCTGTCCTGCCTTACATGAACGAGCCCACTCTCATGATGGACTTCTTGACAGTGGCCTATGGCATAGGTGAGTGAGAACAGCCTTTTATCCTTTGTGGCACCTCCAGCATGGGGCAGATGGACTTGGAAGCTCTGCTGGGTGCAGAGCCACGACCTGGGTGATGGAATAGGTGTACTCTTGGCTGGGATGGAGCTAAGGAACTAGGGTCATCTCCAGTGTCCCTGAAAGTGAGATGATTTTACCTGTGTTTGTCAATGTCATTGCTCCTTGTGTGTAAGGAAAACCATATTTAAGTCTTTGGGGAAGAGTAGAATACTGGAATGATTTGTTTTCAATATAGAGTTCAGCCAGTGCTGCTGATCCAAACAGGGTCCACAGATTCCTGCAGAAATGTCCTTTCTGATCAGACCTTTGCCTCCCCAGTGTGACTTTGTTGAGGAATTAGAGCAGCACATTTTTGTGTCTCAGTCGCTGAACATTTGTTCTACTAAACTACAGCTTAATCTTTGTAAGAAACTTGGGAGTCTGTGGAAGGCTGTAGATGAAATTGTTTCACTTTTCAACCATCACACTGGCTCTGATTTCAGCTACTGAGTTTTGTTTTCCTTCTGGGAAGATTATATTATAGAAAAAACTTGAAGATTATTTTTTTCTAGTTATTTTTATTGTGTTGATATCTGTCTGTTTTCTTACAGGTGGAGCAATCAGTCTTCTAGCCCTAAATGGGTTGTTTATTTTGATTCATCAGCATAATCTGTAAGTAAAAAGAGTATATTGTTTAAAGGAACATGGGTTTTTGCATTTATGTCTTTATGTACAAGGAATTGAAATGCATTCACCACACCTTCAAGCTTTGAAATTCCCCCATGAGAAAGCCAAACTGCAGAAGAGGCTCAGGCTGTTTGGATGCTGGGCTTTTTTGGCTGTCTGATTTCTTTTACAACTGAACCTAAATAGTCTTTTCTCTAGACTGAGGTAGCTCAGCACTTAAAAATCAATTTCCATTGATCTGATTACAGAGTGAAGCCATGGTCTTTGGTGTCCCTTTCACTGCATCCTGTACCATTTGCAGTCACTGGACATGGCTTCACACCCTGAAGATGGCTGGGCACTGCAAGAGCCATAAATTCACCTTGCAGCTTGTTTTCAGGTGGTGACTGTAGAGGGAAGCCTAAGAGAGCTAAACAGAGCACAGCAGTGCGCTGGGGTGCTCTTAATGAAAGCACAAAAACATTTAGATGCAGTCCCAATGTACACCACTAATGGATGTTGTATTTTTCCTCTTTTTCAACAGGGAGTATCCTGACTTTTACAAGAAGCTGTACAGTCTGTTAGACCCTTCCATCTATCATGTGAAGTACCGAGCTCGCTTTTTCCACCTGACTGATCTGTTTTTGTCTTCATCGTAAGTAGCATCTTTATTATGTATGCTCACATATTTTTCTCCTGCTTTTCTGTTCTTGAACAGTCTCCCACATGTCTGGATTTAATGTATTCAGTGTGCCTGCTGGATTAGATACATTTTTGTGGAGAAAACTGAATCCAAGACTATTATTGTAGTCTTGTGTAATTTTTCATGTGCTATTTTTGAAGATTTGCCTCACAGCCATAGATTTTCAGAAAGGAAGAATTGCAGTTAGTTATCAGAGTTTGAGCTGCAAGCGCTTATGGATGTGTTTTTGATCTCTGTTCCACTTTGGGTGAAAGTGATGAATTTTCTGTCTTGCCTTTGTAAAAATGGAAAAGTAAAATTTGCAGGCTTTTTATAGATTACAAAGCTGTTGATAAATGGATGGCTTTTTGCAGACATAAAGCACTGAAATGTGAAGTGTTTGACAGCCTGTCTTGATGTTGTCAGTTCATTGTACACAGGGAATAAACCGGATAGGCAGCTGGTCATATAGTTGCTGTCATATATTATAAAATAAACCAACAGTAACAGCACCAGGCACTTCATATCCAACCCCTTGTATTCCTGGTGTACTTCGGAGAGAGTGACAAGACCTGTGGGTAACTTTGTTGAGCCTTGCAGGTGTAGTGAAGCCTGAGTGACTAAAAATTGTCATTTTCATCCCAACTCTTCTGACGTGAAGAAGGGGTCTAAATGAGCTGGTTGCTGTTAGAAATTTGCATTTTTACCATTAAAAAAAAAGAATTATGCTGCACATTTACACTACATGGGAGCTTTATGTTCCCATTAACAGCTGCAGTGCTTGGAAATGTTATGTAAATTTAACACCATGGCCTGTGTATTAATTAAACCCACAAAATGACATAAGAAGAATATAATTAAGGTTGCCTGGCCAAACACTCAGTTTATGAAAGGACTGAATAAAGTTTGCCATGAGACTGGCTGTGTACAGGGGCTGTGCTTGGCAATGGTGCCACGTGTCAGGATTGAATCTCACAGTGATCTGAGATTATTCATGCACTGAATGTAAATTCACCCAAAAGTTTGTTCCAGTGAGCACACAACACATTGATGCTTAAAAGCGAGATTCCTAAAGCTTCTCTTTACTCCACAGCCAAAAAAGCCTGACGAGCCCCCTGGTCTGTAATGTGACGTGCTGTTAGGGTGGCTGAGGCTGCTGGCTCTGCTGCCAGGACTGTAACAGGCTGCTCCCTGCTGTCCCCTGTCCCCAGGCACTTGCCAGCGTACCTGGTGGCGGCGTTCATCAAGCGGCTGGCGCGGCTGGCGCTCACGGCCCCTCCCGAGGCTCTGCTCATGATCATTCCCTTCATCTGCAACCTCTTCCGGAGGCACCCCGCCTGCAGGGTGCTGCTGCACAGACCAGGAGGGCCAGCAGGTGAGAGGGCAGTTGTGTTACGCCTTCAAGGCAGCATAAAGAGGAGCATTCCTGTGGAGGAAAAGGGGAGGAATTGCAGTTCTGAGGTTTGGAAGGATCTCTTTGTCCTGTCCCTTGAGTTTGTGAAAGGTCAGCAGGCTCCTGCTGTTAAGTTCAAAGCTATTCCAAGTGCCCTACTTCCTCTGCTCTGTGAAAGTAACATGGTTTTGTAGTGCTGCCAGCAGTGACTCTTGGGTCATGCTGGGATTTGTCTGTTTGTCCCTGGACCAGAAATTACTTGGGAAGGAGCAACTCTGGCTGCAGCACTGCTCTGAGCCTGTGTTCCATTTGGGGTTATGTACATCACATAGAAGGTATTAGCTCTGGATCTCCTATTTCCTTAGACATGTCAGAAGATCCATATATTATGGAGGAGGAGGAGCCATCTGAAAGCAGGGCTTTGCAGAGCTCTCTCTGGGAGATTCAGGTATGTCATCCCAAAATGAGCATCTGGGTCTGGTATGGGTCTCTTCCACCTTTGCTGCTTCCTTGACATGTGTTGGCAGTGGACAGTCCCTCTCACAAGAGTCTGCTTGACATATATCTTGCAAATGAGATGAGTTGTTTTACCCTGCATCATTCTCTATCCTAGCAAAGGATTCCTTACACTGGAGAAATGTATGCTAGTTGGTGGGTGGCATTGAACACACATTTGAACTTGCAGTTTACAGCTGAAACAGACTAAATAACTGCAAATGTACCAAGCTTCTCATTTGCTCTGGAGGGGGAGAGAGGAGCTTGGTGAGCACTGATGGAAGTGAATTGAGTAGAGCCAGGTTAGCCTCTAGAAGTGGATGAGGGGTTTGTGTAGGAGACTGAAGCAGCAAGAAGAATGGTGTGCAGGAGCTGGAGTCCTGGAGAGCTGGAGCTTGGGTGTGACATGGAGGCACTGTGAGGTGGCAAAATTAGGTTATGCAGTGTAGGCATGGCCTATGGATGAGTTTATCTTGAGCTGGATGTGACCATGTGAGAGGAGCCTTTTGACAAGTTTGAAAGATGCCTGAAATGAGGATTTTGTGAAGCTCTGTAGTAGCATGGTACAGTGAACTTGGATCTGATGGAATTTGGTGGTCTCTGGAGATCTGACCACCAAATGGGCAGACTCCTATGTGGGAGTGCAGATGGATGTGTGTTACTCTATACTTCTAGATTATCTCCTATTTGTCTTGCTTTTTCAGTCTCTCCAGAACCATTATCACCCAGATGTGGCCAAGGCAGCTGCTGTCCTGAACCAGTCCCTGTCTGAAATGGAGGATGATATATCAGGACTCCTGGAGCTCTCAGCTTCTGAGGTAATGCTGTTGTGCCTTTGTGAATGACTGGAACCAGAGGAAAGGAGGTTCTGGATGCAGCAGCCATGTCCTGTTCATCTGCCTTGCTGCTGGGGAGGGAACTGCCCTGCCTTGGTTACCCAGAACCAGGGCAAACCAGGAAAATGGTCTGCTAAATAACAGCATGAGCAACAGTGGTGACAGGGCTGGCTTTTTTCTTTGAAGTGTTTATTTGCTGGATGTTTTAAGACTTTAGAGTGTGCAGTGTTATTGGGGTGAGGAGCCTGTACTGAGTTTTGACAATATTTTCTGGTCTTTATTTTGTAGCTTTTTGATAAAGAAGTAAAGAAAAAGGCTGTTGATGTGCCCCTGGAGTTTGAGCAAGTACGAGGTTTGTTTGGGAAGAAAAATGATATTTTTGCAGAGCACTTCAGTTTAGACTGATGCCATCTCTTACCAAAACACACCTGTCAGCAGCTGGATCTTAGGCTCATGCAGAAAGCTCCCATGTGCTCTGCAGCCCTTCCCTGTGAGGAGGGCTGGACTGCTTGAGCTGCAGCCTTCTTCAGTGCCCCTTGCACTGCCCCTGGGTGGACTTTGCTGTGTTTCTCACACTTGCATCCTGCCACCTGGTATTTGGGAGGGATTTTTCCTCGGAGCAAGGCTTTCTGCACTTGTTCATGGCTGGGATCCCAGTCCTTCCCCCAGAAGTGCTGGTGACCAGGGGCTGCATCAACAGACATCTCACTGCTGTTCCATGGGACTGAGGGGAGTTGCATTCTCTGACTGCTGTTACTTTTCAGATGTTTTACTTTTATATGAGAGCTGACGGCCTGTTTGTAATAAATGTCTTCAATACAGAAGTGGAAACGCCTGATGTATTATAATTATATTTTTATATGCATTTTTAAGCTCACCTTCAGGGGGATGTTTATCTTCTTTGTACTCAGCACTCCCACATTCAAGGCATTGAAACTGGCTTGTCTAACAACTCAGAAGATGCTCAGTAGATCCATCTAGGAAATGTTGCTGGTGTTCCTTCCTGTACATCCATCTCATGCACTAAGGTTGCTGGATTCCAAATGCTCATGAGCTTTGGCAGTGAACATAATCCTGGTGCCTGCTGTAGCCAGGGAGGCCAGCTGATGTGCAGTGGGAGGCTAATCCTTGAGTTTTGCTTCAGAATGATAAGCAGCTTGGTGGGGTTTTGCTTGCAGCCTGCATGTGTTTTAGGGGCTCTGGCTAGAGTGTATCCAAGGGCTGATAACTTTTTAACTCCACTGCTACTGGATGCTTTTGTTAATTTTTCATATGCTTCCAGAAGTCATGCACAAATTCCATTTGATGGGGTTCCCCCCAAGGTTTTGAGATAAACTCATTATTAACAGCACAGATGAACTCAGGATTTTTTTAAAACTCATTTTCAACAACTTAATGTTACTTTCTTAGATTTAAACTCTGCTTGCATAATTTGAAATCATATTTTGTGGAAGAGTAAATTACAATCAAGAAAGCAGAGGCCAAGAAATCCAATTTCTGGCAGCCAAGTCTGGTTAAGTCAAGGAAAACTGCAGCTGTCTTGGAGACACTGAAGTGTTACATTTTCTTCATCCAGTTTTTTCATGCTTTCCAAACAGTGGACGTGTCCTCACAGTGTAGAGCTCTACATGTGGGTTTTTTGGTTTTTTTTTTTTTTCCTTTCTGATGCTTTTGAATTCAGATGGGGTGTTTCTGAGGATTGATATTTCTCCTCTTTTTCTTTGGAAGTCTCTTTGTTCTCTGGTGAAAGGGCAATGCTGCCTCCTCCCTGGCCAGCCTGCTTTTCTTTCTTTGACTTCTGGTATCTGGGGTGGGAAGGGAGAATGGTTGAGATGTAATTTTCAACTTGAGAGGCCTCAGTTCAGGTTCACCCAAGCCTTGTATTTCATCACTAAGATGTATCTCCCTTTGTCACGGGGTTTTGTCTGTATGTGTTTGGTAAACATCTTGAAGGGCTCTGCTGTAGCAATGAGAACCACATGGCTCACTTTGAAAGAGGTCAGTGCATCATCTCAGATGAAATTAAGGCCTGTATTTGAAAGAATGAATGTCTGTGTTGAATGGCTTTCTCTGATAGTTTTATTTTATTCAGGTTGGCCCCAGTTATATCTATGTGTAATTGCTGGTGGGCAGTGTCATTCACTTCTGTGATTATATTGACACTCAGGAGTGTTGGGCTCTTTTTGAAAGCACAAATATTACACCACTTGGGCATGGGGCAAATCCATGTCTCAAAGTGCTGGAAATGAGGGAGATTGGTTGTGTTCTTATACATGGACAGGGGGTAAACAGTGTCCTCAGGGCTGTGTGACCTGTGTGCCTGTCTGTCCTTCTGGGGTCTCCTGGCACCAAACTGGGACACCCTGCCCGAGGGGCAGATGGATTTGGTGGGGAATATTGGAAAGCAGCAGCTCCTGCCTTGTGGTGTGCCCCTCTGCTGCCTGTGGGGAAAGCCTTGTATCTGAGACCCTGTGTTTTTCAGGAGGAGGACTGCAAAGGCACCAGCATCTCCAGTGTTCCACCAGCTGTGGATCCCAAGTACCACACTGCAATGAGCAGTGACTGGATTGGAGCAGGATGCAATTCATGTTTTCCAGAGCATTCCCAGAGTGCTGGGAATGTGTGGTGCCCATGTGCTGCCCGTGGCAGCTCCTGCTGACACTGAGGCAGAGGCTCAGGCTGACACAGGGTGTTTCCAGATTCCTCAGCACATTGCAGTACTGAGCTGGAAATGCTGTTAGCGCTTTTACTTGAAGTATCTGCAGCTGACCTGGAGTGACTTAATTATTTTGTGATGATGCCTGGCAGCCCCAGCACAGTCCCACTGTGCTTGGTGCAGACAATCAAACCACAGACAGCCCAGAGGAGCTTACAGCTGAAAGCCTGGGTGCACTTCAGACAAACCTTGAAGGTCTTCCACAGACTCCCCCAGCTCTGATGCTGCACTCACCTGAGCAGCATTTTTAAACCAGCTCTTAGGTGGAGATAGCTTGAAGCCCCTGCCTGTCCTTGGAAAAACGTTCCACCTGGTCTTTCATCAGGGCTTTATCTTTCAACTTTCACCCCTTTCCCCTCAAATAGGAGGCATCAAGAAAAAAAATCAGCGGTTATAAATATTAAAAATTTCATCTGCACAGAGTGAGCAACCCTTATCAGGCTGCACACCTGCTGCTGCTCCTGCTCTACAGGTCTCCACAGACTGTAGATTATAGATGCTTTAATCATGGGATGTATTAACTGGAAGGCCAGATTGAAGTACCAGGCAGCGAGTGCATAAGTCACTCCTGTTATTATTTGGCTTTTATCAGATGTAGGGAGGGGGGAGAGGTCTGTTCTGGGTTTGTTGTGGGTTGTTTTTTTGTTTGTTTTTGTTGTTGTTGTTGTTGTTGTTAGGCTATTTCAGTGAGCATAAAACAAGTCTTATAAAAACATTGACATAACCCTGCAGCCTCCCCACCCCTCACTGCCTCAGTCCCCCACCAGAGGGTAGTGATAAGGTCTCTGACTCGATGGACTGCCCTTGGTTTATTTTCCTGAGCTTCCATTCAAAGTCATCCCAGCCTGGCTGCAAAATAGAGCTGCTCAGCAAGAGCATGATGTGATTTATCTGGGGAGTCAAAGGTTGAGGTAACCACAATGTTTGTATTAATCAGCTTAGATTCTTACTTTTAAGATATTCATTGGGAGATAGAGGGAAGTGCAAATGTACATCTGTAAATGAGTGCTGCTATTAGCATTAAGGTGGTTTCATATCCCTGAGATAGTGAGAGCTACAGTGCAGCCATAACCCCTGTGTTTTCCTCTACCTAATTTTGAAAAACAAGCTCTCAGTTAATTTACAGCCCTGCTCAGGCAAAAATGGCTACAGGATCTCGGTTCAACTGACACTAGCTTTTTCCAGCACTATCATAATCAATATTCATTAACTGAAGCCTATTGGACTTGGAGATTTACTGCTATTAATAAGCCAAGAGTCTATCTTTGTGTAGTTTATGAAGAAAGTTTGAGACCTGTTATTAAAAAGAACTGCTTTTCTGCAGTTTCTTTGCCCTATCCCTGGGCCATACTTGAACTTCTATAAAGAGAGTTCTGGAGCATGTGAACAGAGCCAAAAGAGATAAAACCTGAGTGAAGCTGCCTTCCTCTTCCAGAGGAATAAACCCCAGCAGACAGGATGCTCTGGTTGATGGTGCATGCAGAGATGTGAACGTCATCTCTGTCCTAACAGAGTTAAAAGCTGCAGACTCTGTGTCCTGCTGGTTATCCCCATTTTGTTGATAAATGCACAGAGTGAACCTTATCAAAACGAGCAGGCTGCAGGCCTGCTAATGGAGCTGTGCTTGTGCTGAAGATAACTGATGCCTCAATAACGCCACGCGTTATCCAGAGAGCGGCTGGAGCGGTGTGTGAGGAGAAGCATCAATCACAGGTGCTCGTGGTAACTTTTATCAAATATTTAGGTGGGTGGCAAGGTGCATTCTTGGGCTGCTCTTGGGGAAAGAGTGTTGGGCTCTGAGATACAAAGCGAATGAATCATCACATCCCCTTTCCTACATCAGTTTCCTGCACACTGGGAGTGTGAGGATTTACATTTTAGTCCTCTGGGCTGGAGATGGGAGATACCACGTGCTGTGGTGTTGGAAGCGGAGGTTTGATGGCCAAGAACTGCAGTTCCCAAGCCTCGCTGGTGTTCAGTGTGTCAGCTGCAGTGTCCCTGCAAGGATGGCACTCCCATCTCACCTGGACGGGAGGGGCGGAGAGGGGGCCGCGCTGCAGTGCCATGGGGAAAGGAAAGGGGGCTGCCCCGGCTCTGCCCGCTCCCCCTGCCCTGTGGCCAGTGAAGCGGGGCCGGTGGCCACTAGAGGACGGTGCAGACCGGGCGGCGGTGCCCGCTGCGCTGCCGCGGCTCCGCGGGGTTCTCTGCCCGTGCCGGAGGCTGCTCCCCCTCACCGCCCCCAAACCCATCCCTTCCCGCAGCTCCCTGGCAGCGCAGGTGCCCCCGGGCTGGGCATCGCCCTCGGGGATGTGTGGCCGGGCAGGAGGGCAAATCCCGCCGCAAAGCCGGGCGCCGTGCGGGTTCGGGGCACCTGTGGTGGCCCTGCCCGAGGAGCTGATCCCTCAGTGCCGTGGGGATTGGTGGCTTTGCAGGGCAAAGAGGGAAAACCAGAAATCCCAGAGCAGGCGGCTGTGGTGTGCAGTGAGGGCACTGCGGGGCGGTGAGTGGGGTGACCCGAGCCAGCGTCCTCTGTCCCCTCGCTGGGCCTGTCCCAGCAGGTGGAGTAGGGGCAGGAGACGAGCACATCCTTTTGGAGATGAGCACACCTTTTTGGAGATGTGCATACCCTTTTTGAGGTGAGCACATCCCTTTTGGAGATGAGCACACCTTTTCTGAGGTGAGCACATCCCTTTTGGAGATGAGCACACCCTTTTGGAGATGAGCACACCTTTTTGGAGATGAGCACACCCTTTTGGAGATGAGCACACCTTTTTGGAGATGAGCACACCCTTTTTGAGCAGATAGTGCCGATCCTGCCTCCCAGCACTGCCCTGGGAGTGTGATGGGGCGGGCTCCAGCCCTCCTCGGGGCGGGTGACCCGTGTGTCCCCGGCTGGAATGTCTGAGCCCCTGGCACTGAACGCTGTGCCGGCTGGCACTGCTCTGCTGGGGGAACAGCCTTCCCTGCTTCTTCCCAAATAGCCTCATGTGGCCTTTCATCCTTATGTTTTGAACCATGTCCTAAAAACGTTCAGTCCCAGTTTAGAAAAATATCCTGTTTCAGGGTAGCTTTTAGATATTTATATGCTTTAAGTATCTTGGCAGATTAAATGTAAATTTGTGCTTTAGAGCACTTGACTGTCTTTAACACTCCCCTGATTTCCTTACTGAGGAACGGGGATGCAAAGCGCCCACCAGAGAATATCTGAGCAGCACCCTAACAGGGCAAAGGCTGCAGCCCCAAGCACCAGGCTTGTTCTCAGAGCTCCCTTCAACCTGCACAGCAATTCCACCTCCAAAAACCTGATGGCAAGACAAAGGACTCAGTGCAATCATGCAGGAAACCTGCTGGAGAGGCTTTGTCCCCAGAGCTGCTGGTTGTATAGGAACCCCTTTATCCTTCTATAATGCATCATAAAGGTCTCTTGATTTTTTTTTTTTTTTTTTTTTTTTTTTTTTACTGCATATAGCAAAGCACATTTGGATTCTGTTTCTGTTTTAGCTGGTTCTAACATCATTCATCATTGCTGTATCTTAACAGGATCTTACTTTGATAATAGGACTCCAAGCAGTGATGAAATAAAGTGAGATTAAAATAACTACATAATAAAGTTCCAGATTAATCTGAAACTATGGTAAATCTTCCAGGGCTGTAGAAAGGCAATAGCTAAGCTGCATGGAGTCAGTGTTCAGTGAATGACTGTGATAAAATGTGTTGATCCACATTATAGCTTTATGTCTGTTTAGGTATAATAACCATAACTACAGTTCAGCTGCAGTTTGGCACCTAAAAAAAAATCTCGTGTGAATTTTTAACTTGTTGCATGTCTTTTGTTTAGCTTTTAAAATATCCAGATATTTGAAAAAAAAAAACCAAACCAACAAAAACAAGTTATTGGTGAAGGGTATTGACTCAGCTGCTAAGGGGCTGCTAAGGAAATGGGAAGGACAAAATCCTCTCCCCTGCTAGGAGCACTTTTGTTGTCTTGATTCAGTGTGGGACCCCTGCGATCCTGATTTCAGAGTGTAGCTGTAAAGCAGAGGGAGGTGGGAGGTCACAGGGCTCTGCTGGTGCTGAATCTGAGGCTGCCGAGTCCCCTTTGCCCCATTTCCCACACACAGAGCTGGCATCCCAGATTTTACAGCTGTGCAGCTGGGCACTTGCCCCTTCATGGCAATCTAACAGCCCAAGCAGCCTCCTGGCCACTGCTCCCATCAGGTGACCCTTGGCTTTGGGTTGAGGGCTTGTCATAGCTCCATTGAGAGTGGATTTGGGCCAGGGAAGGTGACCACAGGCAGCGATGGGGACCAGGGGCTGCCTGGGCGCTGGGCTCAGCTCAGGCTGCCTGAGCTCAGCCTCACACGAGAGCTGCAGCTGTGATTCCCTGCAGCAGCAATCTGGGCTTCAGCTCCTCCTCAGGCACAGTGCCTGGTGCAGGAGGAGAGATGCCTCCTGCTCTCATCCTGCTGGGCTCACAGCACAGGCCTGCAAACCCAAATTGCCCGCTGAACAAATTGCAGATCATGTTGCTTTACATAACCAATGGTATTTTTGTATTCTTAGGATTTACTGTTTATGCTTCCAGTTCAGATCAGTGATCCGGCCCCTGGCTCTGTTGGTGTATTGATTAGTCCAGAATCCCATCTGCCACTTCACTGCTATCATGAGATAGCTTAACAATAAATGCCCTGAGACATTTCTGAAGGAATATCAGAGCCTCGTGCTCTCTGAGCCGGTGAGCATCTCGTGGATGAGCTCTGATAGTAGAAGGGGAGGAAGGTTACTGGAGCAGGCTTTTAAAAGGAAGAGTAGAAATTATTTAGCAAGCTGATCCAGCCAGGAATCTCCCTCAGCCTGGGTCACATCAGCTCTCTTGTTGCTGGAGTTCTGCTCAATGAGATGAAGCCCGTGGCATGGCAGGATGGCACAGCACAGAGGACTCCTCATTTGCAGCATGTCTGTTGTGCTAAGCCCATCCCTTTCCCATTCCATGGCTCTGGCATCCAGCAGCTCTACAGCAATGACCTGCATGTTCCTTGAGGCCCCATGTGGACACCTGAGCATTGCCAAAAAACCCAGGAGCCTTGTATAGGGTTTGAGCAGGGATGGAAGGGAGGATCAGACTGCAGAGCTGTTTTACAAAGGGGGTTTTCTCCACCCAGGCAGGAGTGGGAGGATGTGCCACAAGAAGGGCCCCAGCAGACATGTCTAATGCAGAGATTGGAATAGCTTGAGTGACATTAATGGAGAGGACTTTTCTTCCCCCTGCTCTGCACTGCTGCAGAGTACTCTCATCCTCTGGGATGGACCTGATGGGCATTGGGACTGCTCCTAAGAGCCCAAACATCAGTGATGGACAGACTGATGGACAGAGCTGTCTGTCATCCAGTCTCCCAGTCAGGTACATGGGGGTCAGGTGGAGGGGTCAGATCCTTCTCCCCACTGGAACATCCCTCTCCAAGGACCATCTTTCTCTCCAGCCTCAGAGATGCGTTTCAGTCCTTCTGAACCAGCTGATGTTAGAAAAGGAGACTTTGAATTTTGAACATGCAAGAAGTTGTCCCTGTAGGCTTGAATTACTTATAGAGTATAAATGATGCTGGAATGTTAATGCACATTCCAGCATGCACATTCCAGAGGGGATGATAACTTCACTAAGTGCAGCCACTCTGCACCACTGATGAATTCAGCCTGGGGTGCTTGCTGGCAAACACAGCACCATCCATCCCTGCTTATTCGCCCCAAACCCTCCAGTTTGTGTCAACCTGTGAGCCAGGAGCACTCCAGAAGAGAGGCAGGGAGTGGGAAATAACAAAGATATTGCTGTATATTGGAAAGATAAATTGCTCCCTTGGCAAAAGTGATCCCGAGGGTGGCAAGTCACTGGTAAGTAGAGCAGCAGGCTGGAGCTGGAGCGAGTCCCTGCTAGATGGGAGGGTCAGGCTGCAAGGCTGCTGGAAGGCTGCTATCAGACACAGCAGCAGGACCAGGCTCTCCAGTGATCCAGGACTAATCCTGACCCTGCCTGTGACAGGCCAGAGCAGCAGTGGTTCAGTGTGGCTGGGAAGGGAAGCTTGATTTGCCTGGCAGAATGTGCATTTTAATTGCTCATTTTCTTGCCTTTTATATGTGATTTGGTTGTGAATTATGTTTTCTGCATTTGTAATTAGAGGGTAGAGCAGATGGCGAGGTTTTGTCTGAAGTGATGTAGCCGTTGAAGTAACTCACACTCCTGGCTGACAATTTCCTAGGAAGGGAATGTTGTGACATGAAGATACCCTGGGAGCTGCATGAAGGGAGTCCCACTTTCTAAATAGTCCAGGACAGAGCTTTAAATTACAGAAACCTGCACTGTCCCACTGAAATCAGCATCCAGGCTGGTTTACACCACCTGTGAAACTGTTCACTGGGGAGAAACTATTTTTTACTTACACCTAGAAATGCCTGCTCGCAGACTGTGCCTGCAGTGAGCTGTGCTGTGTTATTGACGTGTGACACGTGCCACAGCCAGCCCACAAAGTGTCAGTGCAGTTTGCTCGTGAGTCTGAAAGGGACTGGATGATGACAACTGCTCAGGGCTTGATAGAGCCCATGGGCAGTGGGTTTTCCAGGAGGCAGAGGAGCAGGATGGTGAGCTGGATCTGGGAGCTTTGCAGACATTCCAGCTTCACCCTTTGAGGCTTTGGCTGCCCACACCCTGACAGAGCCACTCGCTCAGCCACTGCCTGCTGGGCATGGGATGCAAGCAGAGCATTCTGCACAGCCAGCTCATCCTTCACAGCCCTGGGAGATGCCCAGCTCTGCCTCGTCCTCCTATCCTGCACTGGGAGGCAGTATTTTGTCATCCAAAACTTCCAAAAGTTACGAAGTTGAAATTTGGGAAAGATAACTTGGAAAGCTGTGGGAGTTCCCTCAAGGGTGACATCACTTTGGGCCTCTCTGTGTCAACCAGACACTTCATTCATCAGCTTCCCACTTGGTTGGTGATTTGCAGTGAAAATGTTGGAGTAGAGTCTCAAAACAGAGCAGATCCTAACTATACTTTCGAAAAAGAGAGAAAATCCTTCCTAGAAAGTTGCTTAAATACATTTTAGCCTTTCATCCATGTCTTCTTTTATCAGACACAAGCTTTCAGTGATGTGCCAGTAGGCAGAGCTGAGAGCTCAGCTAACCAACAGCTCCCAAAATAAGCTGTTCTGCCACCTTCCAGCCTCCCACCTTGGGAAGATGAGGTGTTTCCCATCCCACTGCCTTTCTCCACGCAGTCAGACCTTCTGCTTCCCTCTAGAAATCCCTAGCACAGTGTGAGTCTGGTTAACGAGGCTCAGGAAATGCTGACATTCAGCTCCTTCATGAAGGACATTTGTTTATGACATTCATTTATGATAAATGGAGGACATATGGAGTGTCACCCACGCTGGCTCTGGGGAGCACATGCTGAAATGCTGGTGGGTGAATGTCTCACCGTCCTGCCTGTCCCACTTTGTAGGAGCTCCTTGTGCAGTGCCACCCCTGTGTGGGATGGCACAGGGCAGTGCAATTTAAGGTGAACTTCAGGCTCTGACTCCATAAATCCCTGAGACCTGGGTTTCCCCACAGAAGCACCAGAACCATCTTGGTGTATCCTGACTTCCCTGCATGCCCTTATCTCTAACCTGGAACCTGCCCCTCACTCCAGAAGCAGAGTTGATGCACGAAGGAGCACTGAGAAGGTCCCATAATAAATCAAACCTACTTATAGGGGTGTGTGCCTGCTCTGGCAGGGCTCTGGGAGGAGGGGTGGGAGGTTTCCAAAGGGAGTTTGCTGGCTCTGATGGCTGCAGATGGTCTGATGGCATCCTTCATCTTCTGGAGGGATGCAGTTACTTACCTGTTCTCTCTGGCTGGTGCTTGCAAACAGTCACAGATTTTTATTTTTGCTCCTTAATACAGCAGCACTGTGAGCTCTTCCATTTGTAAAATCTACCTGAAGAGAAAAAAAGGAAATATATTTAAAAATGCACTCTCAGGCACACATATCATTTAAGACAACAAATAACTAGGAAAGAAGAGGCAGTAGTAATTCACTCTCATTTTTCCTCTGATGTTTTTAAATGCCTCAAGTTTTCCTCTTATGGTTTATGATGCTATCATGCTCCTGTCTAAACTACCACCTTAAAATACATTCTACATGGTTATTTTCTCCATAAAATCCTGACAATAATAATTTCCCCTGTACTCCTTCTTGCACTGTAATTTTGGATCTGCCAAGCCATCCACACCCATGTGACGGCCAGCAAATTGCAGCCTTGCAGGGATCTGCTTTCCCCGAGCACCACGCGTAGGTCACATTGCCCCACTTTGGTGACAAATTCCCTGAGCTGGCAGAGGTGGCCTTGGATCACCTCAGGTCACCAGCAAGGACTGGAGGATGACAAGAGGCTCATTTAATGAATTGTGTCTTTTCAATAATGGTGCTGCCCTGGGCC
Organism: Vidua macroura; assembly: GCF_024509145.1. NCBI lineage: Eukaryota > Metazoa > Chordata > Aves > Passeriformes > Viduidae > Vidua > Vidua macroura. Next base: position 5,877,241 of record NC_071588.1, read on the forward strand.
AGCTCATGCTGGTGACCTTGGGCAGGGCCTGGCTAACTCTGCTGTGGTGGCACTGCCAGCTGTCCCACCTGATCCCAGGTGTCCCCTGGGCTGTTTGCCAGCCCACGTGGCTGCCAAAAGTGGGCTGCAGCAGCAGCTTGTGCCTGGCCAGGCTGGTTCTTGCCCTGCTCCCTCTTCCAGCTGTCAGGGCACTGATCCCTGGGCAGGGATTTGGGCCAGGAGCTGCCCTGAGCAGGGCTGTGCTGGGGCTGCCTTCCAGCTGCAGCAGGAACCATTTAATGCAGCTGTGCTCTCCTGAGAGCCTTCTCTGCCCGAGCTGCCAGTGAGTGCCCAGGAACTGCAGCCCTCTCTGAGTCCCCAGGTGGACCAGAGGGTGGAATGCAGACCTTGAGGAGGAGCAGGTCAGTACCCAATGTCCTGTAATTTGTGCTTAGTAAAACCAGAGGTTTCTTGGAGCAAAATTCATCATCTGTTGTAGCCTGGTGGATGTTTTTTCCTATACCTTTGGAAAGAATTGCCACATTAACCCTGTCCTGGTTAGATTTGAAGCAAAGGCTTTGCTCTCAGTTACTCATTTTTACTATTGCCAACTCATTTGTAGCAAGGAAAGAAACCCTGGGAGTATTGCCAAACCATGAGAACATCCTCACAGAGCCTGACACAGCTACTGCATGATATCATTTCTCCTCTAGGTTGTTTAAGCTCATCTGAGATAAGGGTAAGATTATTTTTTTTTAGATCGTTTGTTTGTTTGTTTAGATTTCTGTCTGATTTTTGAACTTTCAGCTTACTGCATGGAACGTTTTGGGATCATCTGGGGTTCTGTGTGGTCTTATCTCCAAAACACACTGCTGAAAGCCATCAGAGAGTGGGTCTGGCTTAAGCAGGTATTAAGTGGCTCTCTGGATTTTGAGATAGAAAAAGCATGGTGTCCTGCTGCTTGCATATATCATTTGCTTTATCCAAAAGTTGCTTCAGTCTAGTCCAGGGAAAACAGAAATTCATCTGCTGCATTCAAAAGTTTTCCATGTAGCCCAGATATTTGCTGTGTGCAGTGACACCCTGCATCCATGCACTTGCCCAACAATTGTTATGAATAATTAATAATAATAGTAATAATAATAATAATAATAATAATAATAGTAATAATGGTTATGCCAGCCTTTACAGAAGAAGGGAGGGTAATCAGGGGGAAATGCAGACACTGGTTTGCCCAGGTCAGGACCCCCACTTCTTCTCACACTTTTGGTGGGAATCAGGAGTGGTTGGCAGTGCTCCTCATGGTAGGTTTTCCCGTGTGAGCAGAGGAGGAAGAGGAGGGCAGAAGCCCTGTGTGCCCCAGTGCTGAGGATGTGAACACTGAGTCAGCCCCTGCTCGCACAGAGGAGCTCAGGGAAGAGGGGCTGTGGGGTTCAAATGGAACCCCCTCTGTTGGAATCCTGGATGCTGAGAATTTTAAACTTTCTGTGCTGAAAGGCACAGACTTGCAAGAAAGCACTGCATTTGACCTGAGGTTGTGGAGACGACTTCCAAAATTGATTAATAGCACCGGGATTACGGGTGTGTAGTTTGTTAGAAGTGTGTGATAACACAGGGTGGAAAATTTAGAGTTTAGGTTTTTAGAATATAGTAATAAATATGAAGGAATATGGAGGTTTTAGGGCAAAGGCAAGTTGTTCTTTTTCACCTCCTTCTTCCTTCTTCTTCATAGGTTTGGGTGGTATTTTATAATTAGACAGAGAAGTCTGCATTGTGGGCTTCGAGGGATCAGATATTGGGTTAAAAGGGAAAATAATCTAAGTGTCATTTCTTAATTGGGTAGTTTAGTTTTAGTTCAGCCTTAAAAGACCTTGAAACTGTACATTTGGGGCCATTTTTGTGCTGTTTTCCTGCATGCAGAGTCTGGTGCAGACGGCATGCTGAAGTTTTGATAAGATAACAATAAACAGAAGGTGAACACCAAAAAAGTCCAATGCATCTCTCCTTCCTGCCACGGAACTGCTCCAGGAGGGCTTCCCCAGACAGGGGAGCCCCCAGGGAGAGGCCCAATGTGGGGCAAAGAAACCAATCCCCCTCTGTTCAAAGCCATTTGTTGGGTTTTTGGGGAAGGTGACTCTGGTGGGTGTAAAGCAGCTCACAGGAGCAGGGGAAGGGACAAGGGCATCTGTTGGGAAGGGCAATGGATGTTGGGAGCATCATGTGGGGATCTGTGTGTTAAAGCTGCTGCTTTGCCTCAGATTAACTTCACTTGTGCTTGCAGAACTGAACTGAGCCAGGTTTTCTGCTTCATTTTGCCCTTGAGATGCTGATCCAGGGAGAACATGTGCCTGCCACACACTTTGGGCCATGCTCTGCTCTTGGAGGTTCCTCATTCCTGTTCTTTCTGGGACCAGCTATCCATCACCCCACAGGACCCTCTCACTTTTCCCCTCTCTTTCCCTCCTTCTATTTGTTTTCAGAAAGGAGTATTCCAGTAATAGCTAAATCACACACTGGTGAAGTTTATCAGTAGTTTAGAAGAGATATTAGTCACGTATTTGCTAAAAAGTCAGTGAGGAGAAATATATTAGCTCATGGATGAAAGTGTATATTTTCTTCCCTTTGCTGCCTAGTTAGCTCTTAAATTTCTCTTAAAATTAAGTTGACATGGAACAGCAGATACCCAGTTTCCTTATTTTTTTTTTCCTCTTTCCCTTTATTATATATATAATATATATATATGTATAAATATAAAGTAGATATTAAAATATGTAGTATTTATATATAAAAATTCATAGGTGATATTTATATAGAGATATAATGTATATAATAATACAATACAATAATATATAAATATTAATATAATATATATGAAGAATAAGACCAAAGTTACCATCTTATTCTAATGAAAGATCATTTTCCAAGGAAATGCTGCAGTTTTATCCTAGGAGTGTAAGTCCAAAGACCAGCATAGAAGCAGAGGTAACAGAAAAAAAATATACAGGATATTGGGGTCTTGTTGTTGTGTTTTTTTTTTTTTTTTTTTTTTTTAGCGTGGCAGTAGCACTTGCATTTAATTTTTCTGCAATGAACATTTGTACTTGTCACTATTTAACAAGATTATTAGCAATGAAAAATGTGAATAAAAAAGAAATATACAATGCAATCACACTGCAATTATCCCATTCTCTCTGTAATGATATGGCTTGAGGAGTTCCCCATGCAGTGCTCATTTCACAAACTAATTATAGCAACTGCATTGCAAACTGCACTGTTGGTATGTGCTGGAGCAGATGAGTGTAATTGTTCCATCCTGGAACTGATGTGGGAGAGAGTGCTGCATTAATGGGGGAGAGGAGCAGTCACACAGAGGCAGTGAGGGCTGGTCCTGTGGCAGATATTTTTCAAGAGTATTGTCATGACAACTGAGCCAAGGAATTCCTTTTCCTGCCTTTGTTGCAGCCGTTGTTAGGTGAGACCGGAACCGTGGCATTCAATTTCTGTTTAATTTCTGTCCCTGCTGTGGATGTGCTCCATTTCCTGCCCTGCACTTGGTGAGGGTGCTGTCAGTGTGAGCACTTGGCATCTTCCTGTGTCTGAGCAGGTTCCTCCAAACAGTTTGGACGGAAGAATCAGCTTGCCTGTTGTTGTTTTATTTTTGATGGGCTTTTTTCTTTTTTCCCTCCCCACAGAGGTGTCCTGGCACAGCTTTGGCTCAGCTGGGATGGGCAGGGCTGTGCTGAGGGTGGTGCTGGAGCAGTGTGGCTGCTGCAGGAGCCAGGAACAAACACAGAGCCTGCCCGTCACTTACAGGGCCAGTGAAGCACCCTGGCACCTGTGCTAAGTAACCCTGTGGCTGGAAAGGAGATGTCCAGACTGATTTGAGAGTTGGGAAGGAAGGGCAATGACACAGCTTTCATTTGAATAAATAAAACAACATGCCCTGTGTCATCACTTTGTAGCATCATCCTTGCTGCTGTACACATCAACCTGTGTACTCTGTCTCCTTTTTAAAGTGTTTGCTTATTTGTTTATTTAAATTTCATCTGAGGCTTCATTCTGCTCAGCTGGCAGGGCAGAGCAGGGCAGCATTTGCTCCCCTGTGAGCTTGCTGACGTGTGCTGGGGATGCTCTTGGCTCACAACATCCCAGTGACCACAGCAACCACCGGAGCATCCGCTGTGCCAGCTGCACTGCCAGCTCTGCATGGCACTGAGCTGGCTGCCTGAGCGTCACTGTGCAATAACAAAGGGTCATTTACAGAAAGGGACTTTGCTTACAAAAGAAGAAAACAAGGTGGACATAGTAGTCAATCGCCCCAAACTCAGAATTCAGAAATCAGGAGCAGGAGGTGTTTGCAGCTCATGTTGCTTTGGTGGCGGGAGGAGGCACCTCTTCAGATCTCTGCTCCTTGCTGCTGCATCAGGATCTTTTGTTCTCCAGGTGTATTGAAGCTCTCCAGAGTTTGTTTGCACTGAGCATTTTGCTGCAACCCTCAGAGGGATCAGGAGCTTTGAATGTCTGCAGGGACTGACAGTGCTCCCCACTGTACACAGCCTTGGAAAGGCAAGGAAAAATGAGGCCGAAAGTGTCTTTCTTAGCCTGGAAAAAATGATTGGATGGCTGAAAGGGTAGAGCATGAGCCCCAGACACAAAGCAGAGGCAGGACAGAGAAGGAGCAGCCTGGGCCTGTGGGGCTGCTCTTGAGTGATGTGCCCTGGGAGCACGTTTGATCCAGCAGCCCTGAACCAAACACCCCCAAAGGCACCACGGCCTCCTCAGCTCTGGGGAAGATTTGTCAAAGCTAATGTGTACAGCCAGATTAAGGGTAAATCCGAAGAAACAGGTGACAGAAGCACAGAGCTCCAGCTCCTGCCCTCGGTGTGGTGTTCTTCAGGGTGTGCTGCTTTCGTCCTGCTGTCACTGCTGTAAATAACCTCGAGCTCTTTCCAGGCTGTGGCTCACCTCTGGCAACATCCTCCTGGGAAAATCCAGAATTACTGCAGCTCCTCTTTCCATGAAATGTGTCCATGCTCCCAGTCTGATACACAATGGTCTAATTTTACTCTTTTAAAACTTGTCTTCTTTGTTTTTAAAATAAAAATTAATTTGCTGCTCATCTTTCATTTCCTTTTCATGCTCTGAGCAGTGAGTAAGTAGAGCTGCATCACACTGGAGAAATTACAACAATATGATGTTTCTACAGTTAAATCTGCATAAGTATAATATCTTTGAAAAATAACAAGCTGCTCTAAGGGAAATTAATTATCCCATTGGGACGGTCATTATTCTGAAACAAAAGCTCTCAGTTTTCTTTGCCCACTTTCCTTTTGGGCATTTCTTTCATTTTAAGTACTGGCCACATATTCCATCCCTTTTCACTGTGGCTGGAACATAAATAACAACATGTTTAAAGCAGTGTAAAGTCTGTCTTGGAACCTATTACAGATATCACAAGAATATTAAGTGACTTTAAAGTTAAGTCAAAGTGCATTTTGCAAATCTGTGTTGGTGGCTATATATCATTACTGTTCATCAAGCCAGTTCAGCCTCATTTTCCTTGGCTTTTTTTTTTGTGAGTTGCTGCTTCTTTGAGGAACATGACTCCATTTATCATAATAAGCATTTATTATCATCATATTCTCTACCCAGACACATGCATTGTATTTATGAGAGAATTTTTTTTCCCCAAAGGGGATGGTACTGCTGCACATGGTGTATCCCTGTATTTGAGAATTCCCCCTCTCCCCAACACCCAAAACCTATTAGCAAGTATTGCATGTGACTGCAATAGCTTTTGCAGTCAAGGTGAATTACAAGGATTCTTGCTGAATCCCTGACAGATACAAATACCTAGTTATCCTTGGCTTTCCTGCTGAACCTAATCAAAGATATTGTTTATTAAAATCCTATTGTCTCCACAGTGAGGAACAAGGACAAGTTGCTCTGAGTGATTTAATACTTCCAGCAGTTCTTTGTAAAGATTTAATATGACTGGGAGAAAGAGCAAACACAAAATGCCTGAGTCATTACTTTTAATTTGCCACTTCTTTAAAAATATGTATACACAAGGCTAAAACCTTCTCTACAGTTCAGTGTGATCTCTTATCAGCCAGGGGAACAGACCAAAGCACAAACCCTCACCCTTTCCTTCAAACAGAGGGAGGACATGGAGATTTAACCTTGGATTTGAAAGCAAACCACCATGCTTCTGCTTACACTGGTGGTTTTTAGAGTTTTGAGACTTTATTTAAAAAAATGATCAGTTTTAATGATTCAAACTACCAGTTCAAACTATCCAGGTGTGCCTGTGATTCTCTCTGAGGTGATCCATACTCCTACAGAGGGGCTCAGCCTTGCAGTCAGGTCCTTGCCCCACACCCAGGTGACAGCAAGACCCCTTTGTGCAGGGCCACAGAAACTGAACTTATTAAAAGTAAAAAACTCATTTTTTTCCCCCAAGTAATGAGCTTTTCTTTGTGATTCAGTTTTATTAAGGTTTCTGGGACTGTATCGTAAGTAAAGCACAAAGATAAATGAATGAGCACAATTAATAAATGCTCACAATTAATTCAGCTCTCTAAGCTTTTAAACTGCTTATCTAATCATATGTAATCTTTATTCACAGTGTTAAAACTACCACATTACAACAGTTGTAACCAATTAGGGAAATGGCTTTAGTGGTTTAAAGAAGGTAAAAGGCAAGGTGTGCTTTTCCAGGCTGCCCCTGCTCAGGTGGAGGGAGCTCTGCCTTAGCAGCTCTGCTAAGGACAGCATCTAAATCTGCAAGGTGATCCATGAAGGAAAGCTGCTGCCTTCCCTCCCCTGTGATATGGGAGCCCAAGAGCAGGAGAGAGATGGGAGAAGAGAGCACATCACACTATTCCACAATAATCCAGTGGGATTTCACTGCCTTCCGTGGCTGCCTTTTCTGCAGCCCGTTAAATCACAGCAGTCAGACTCACAACCCAAAATCTTCTTATCCTTCATTATCCCACAAGTCCTAGTTGGAACAGCTTCTTATTATGTGAAAGGAGTTTTCTCTCTGACATTTTAATATTTCCAAGCACTGTTCCCAGCTCCTTTCTTTCTCACTGCTAAAGCCATGAAATTTACATTAAAGGAAAAAAAAGCCAACCACGTAATCAGACGTGTCCTGGCAGGTTTGGTCACACACTCTACACTCTGCTGAGTGCCAGGGCAGGACAATATTGATCTGAAGGAAGTTCCAAGGCTCCTCTCACATCAGGAGCCCAGTGATCCTGGCTCTGGCTGCACCCAGGAAATCCAACCATTCCTGGTGATGCCTCTTGACTTTGAATGTGAAGTTCCCTCTCTTCACTGTCTTTTAATTTGCACATAACTCTTGCGGTGAGATGCTTCTGGTTTAGGTTTCATGTGTCTGCTTATTGGATTTGACAGTGTTTCCCCAGCTAATTTTCACCAGCAAGCTGTACAGGACTGGCTTCTGCTTGCCTCATTCCCAGATGCCAATCCCCTACTCCAGGCCTGCACTGAGAGTAAAAATGAAAGCAACACCCCAAAGCCCACTTTGCCTTCCTGCCTTCTCTGCCTTCCAGCTGCTGCTTCTTCATTTAACAACTCACAGATTTCTCTGAGCACATGGATTTTTATTTGCCCCAGGCTTCCAGCTGCAAGAGAAGCTCTCTTTTTGTGTTGGAAAAACAAAAAGACTGGTTTAAATAAAAAAAAAAACTCCAAAGGTAACAAAGACCACACTCTCTGTCCCAAGGTGCATCTCTCCTTCCCCAGGGTGAGGATCTGGAGCTGTCACAGGTGGCTGACCAGTGATGCTCTGCCTGGTCCAGGGGGCTGCCTCTCCCTCAATCCTTCTAAAGGCTGAAATTTGACATGGCCTTGCAGGTATGTCAAGAAAAGGAAAGTTGTTGCTTTGATTATGTTTTATCTTTTTGTCCTGAAAAGTTGCTTTGAAAGCAGTTTGCACAGCTGATCTACGGACACCTTTCTCCTGTAATTCTGCTGTGACCTTTTCACCATCCTTCCACAAGTAACTGAAAAAAAAAACCAAAAAAAACCCCACAAAAAACCCAAAGCCAAACCAAAGGGTTATAAACAGATATTTTCTTTCTTCTGCCTTCAGAGAGTGTGGGGTTTTTTTTCCCCTCACAAAACATATTCTTGTTTTACAGGCTTCAAATCTGAAGGAATCAGAACAAATGGTCAGAGCCATGGCAGCAGAAAGCTTTGGACTGAGCACCAGAGAGGTGCAGTCTCAAACCAGTTTGCACTAATGAGCAATACATCTTTTACCTGTGGAAAAGGTCGCACTTGAATTTCTATTTGGTGTTAATATCCTCTGGAGAAGTGACAGGTATCTGTTGGGACAGGAGTTGAAGGGAGAATATGAATATGAAAAAAAAAAGAAAAAATGAAAAAAAATGAAAAAAAAAAAAAAAAGAAAAAAGCCCCAAACAATCCAAGCCTGAAAATGAAGTGGAATTTTTGGCCAGACAGAAATGTTTTAAAATCTTCACTGCTGATGAAATTTTGAACACAAGCTTACAAGGGGTTTAAGGACACCTTTCAAATATGACTGAACTATATAATCTCATTTTGGTCAGATCTGGAGGCTTTGAAATATCTTGGAAAAGGAGAGCTTGTGAATGGTATTTAATTCTCCTAAAAAATGAAAAAGTTGTATAATAAAAGCTTCCTAATATCACCTGCTTTTGTAAGAGCACTTTTTTCCCTCACAGGGTATATTTTCACATGCCATGTAAAAGCACTCCAGTTCCTAGATTTTTATATTTTTGCAGAAACACAAATCTGACCTGTATTCCATGCTTTCTAAGAGTTCACTGTCCCAAATCTATTATGTGCCCCTAAGCCAAGCTCCAAGCTCTGGAGATGACACAGTCACTGGTATGGATAATTTGGCTCCTAAATGTTTGCTTTGTGCCTTGAAAAAACATCTTTGAGCAGTTTTTAAAATGTCATTCCTTGCAGTACACAGAGCAGGCAATAAACAATAAAATTATTCACCTTGAAGAAACCATCTGCAGTCTTCAGGGACATCACCAGGTTTTTTGTTGCTTTGAATGGTCCTCTGGGATGCTGTAAGTGTCATTTCAACGCTGTGTTTCCCATCATCTCCGTGCCAGCTTCATTTTGCTTCAGAAACAAAAGCGATGATGGGCAAATTAAGAAGAAATTCCACTCTCTATTAGTTCCAATATTTCATTTATTTTTGTAACTGCCTAATGTAACTCTTAGCATTTGGAATTCTTATTTGGAGGCAGCATGAGGAAGGTTTCTCCCTGGAATGAGCAGTGCTGTGGGTGCAGCAGGGTGACCCAGCTGCAGGCTCTGCTGCCCGTGGTGATCCTTGCTCAGCTCAGGAGTGCTGACCTGTGTGATGTGCTCAGCCTGGCATGCAGAGGTTACACTTAATCCAGGCACATCTGTCACCATTTTCCTCCTGTTTTTCTCATGGGTGGAGCAGATGTTGCCATTTTCAGTGGAAGCTCAGCTCCCTTCATCCCCTTCCTGCAAAATTTGTGCTGCCTGCTCTGATCTGTTCCTCTGCAGGGGTGACACCCCTGAGAGCAGCAGTGTATTCCTGTGCATGGGGACATCCTTCACAGCCTAAAGAGGACTGGTCTCTGGTTCCCTCAGACAGAAATCCTCAGGGGAAGGCAGGCAGAGTTGCTCCCACTGCCTTCTTTCCTGCTCTGCACCAAGTCTTTGTTCTTTTACTGAGTTTAAAACAAAATGCCCCCTAAAACTCCATCCCCACTTCATAGGAAGAACCTGAGGCTCGAGATCGAAGTTATGGAAGAAACTGCAGGAATGTCCATCTCAAAAAAGGCTCTCACTCTCAGGACATAGATTATGGGAGATGAAATCCACCTGCATCCACCTCCAGGCTGAGCCCACTCCTGGCAGAGCCCTTGGCATGGGCAGCTTCCAGACAGGGTGATGCTGCTGGGCTGGGGGATGGAGCCCAGTTAAAGGTTAGATAAGATGCTGCTTTTCTGAGAGAACAAAGGCTGAGAGCTGCATTTGGAATGGGCTGGGAGAAATAAAGGGTTTTTTTTTAAATTAGGCTCCACTGTTTTAAATGCTGTATTTTTCAGGATGTGCCAGCTTCCTCCTAATGAAAGCCTGCAAGAGCCATCACTGATGCAATGGTCTCTGCCTTGCAGGGTTCAAATGTAGTTAAAAGGTTGTGAGGTTTATTTCTAGAGGCTAAATTTACTGTATAAAATCTTTCCAAGTGCCAGCTAGCTAATGTAATGAAAAAGCAATCAAACTCTAAGAAAGAGCCATTGCAACAGAGACAACCCACTATTATTAATCCAGCTAAAACCAAAGGCTAAGGTCTGTCAGCCTTAAAAATGGAATGAATTCCTTCTTAGCTCTACAACCTTTAATTATTTTCACTAATCGATGAGTTATAAAAATATAAAGAAAAGATTTCAAGCTAAACCAGAGCTCCTTTTAAAATGAAATTAAATAAGAGCACAGTAGAACCAGCCCAAGGTTGGAGTGGCACTGGTTTTGCTGTTGTGCTTTCTGATTTCAGAGCACTCTGTGATGGGATTATTTCTCCATGCCTCATGATCCATCCATTATAGTGCCCATATTGTAGACTTCATGTCACAGTCAACAATAAAAAACACCCTTGGCAAACTCCATTACATCCTGCAGTTAATTTGTGTTCTCACAAAGTGCTTATATTTACTATGAGTGATAATCATAAATATGCATGAGACCTTAAGTGAGGGAGAATGTGCTTAGGAGCTAATACAGCAGGAGGTTTGCCTAGAAGAGATGTCAAAATCAGTTCACTTTTGTTATATATGAGTAATTTAATTTCCTCTACAGTGTTATTAGGGCAAGAATGAAGTAACATTCTTTGGTGTAATTGAAGCAAATCCTGGCAAGACAAGAGGATAACAAAGCTTTTCCATCTCGTCATGTCAAACTCTTACCTTCTATTCAGTGCACACAGACGGGTTCTTTGTGCTGAATTAAATTATCCAGTTGAGTTTATTAACTTGTGATGTCCCATGACCTTCAGCATATTTACTGCTGGATCTTTAAAACTGTCTATAATTTACTCCTTCACAACCGGCCTCGCTTTTGTGCCAGATCAGAAATACTGGTGGCATTCAATCCTTCCTCAGCTCTTGATTTTCAGCAGCAGCATCCCTTGTTGAGCCCTGAAACATGGAGCATTTCCAGTGCTCCCAGACAGATTATAAACCCATCAGCCAAGGATTCCTGGGACTGGGGAGGAGATGTGGGAAGCTGCTTCCATCCTTTCCCCACATTCCCTGTAGCAGGGTGATGCTCAAAGGCATCGTGGCTGTAGCCCAGGGAGACCAAAGCCACTGAGAGCTGTGGGACAAACCTGCTGCTGGGGCCTCTCAGGGAGGGTGATTTCAGTCAAATTTAATTGAGTTCAAGCTGTAATATTCTTCAAAGGATAAACTGGAGCTTTTTCAAAAGAATGCGTGGATCACAGGAAAGTCTGTTCTGTAGGTGAGCCGGGCCATGGTGGCTGGACCCCTCCAACCCAGAATTTCCAACCCTGCATTGCAACTCAGAGCAAATCCTCTGACTCCAGAGCTTGGTGGCCAAGTACCAGGGCTTGGGTTTCACAGCCCTGCACTGCAGGCACTGACTGATGGCCACTCAGCAAGATCTGCCTTTGATATTTATTTGATACTTACCAAAATCTCAGGCAGTACTGATCCAGCATAGCAAAGGCACATCTCACTCTTGCTGAGTGACACTTGCCTCTCCTGCTGCTGCCATCCCTCTTACCTCATCTGTAAAACAGGAATAAATGCTATTTATGCAGCTGGGTAAACACGTGAGAGCATCAGAGGTGAGGCACTGTGCATGTGGCTGTGTTATTAGCTCTATTCATACAGGGAAAAATAAAATGACAACACATAAGCAATTTGCAACACCTCCTTTTAGCACTGTTCAGCCTGGGAACAGTTGCTGGAGAGAGAGAAAACTCCCCAGCTCTGAGCAGAGCTTGCCTGAAGGAGGAATATTCCCTACACCAGGCTCAGGCAAGCCTCAGCTCACACATCAGCTTATCTTGGCCATGCACAAGTTACCCTTTCTTCACACGGTATTTAAAACCCTTCAACTTGTACATTCCTGAATATGTGAGATAAAAACAAGTCATTGCAGGATGAACCTTGGCTCCCTAAATCTCCCCAGACAGGAATGGAATGGATAGAAGCAAAAAGAAGGAGATATTTCCCAGGTGTATTGGGTGGAGCCACATATTTGTTGCAGATGCTGTATGTCTCATTTATCACATTGTTCTACTCTTGGCTTGTTTTTAATTGTTTTCTTGAAATGTTATTGCTACATACCTGAATTGTGGGACTGTTTGAGAAAGGTGGTAAATTGCAGTCATTTCTGGAAGAGAGTAGTAGATAAATAGCAGCAAAAATAAAACAAAATTGAATATCAGCAAGTAAAACGAGGCTTTCTGAAATTTCTTACAGTGATAAATCAATGACAAACTCCTTCACATCCAAAGAAGGGTAAATCATGGAAATTAGGAGTAGCCTGTTACCTTTTCTTGGACTTAATGGATGATCTACCTTTAGGTATTAGACATTTTCCAGGTGTTCAGGATAATTCAACCCTTTAGCCTTTGGACAGAGACAGTTTGCTGTCCCCTCACCCTCAGCACAGCAATAGGGATCACTGCCCTTCAGGATATTGAACTGGGCCAGGGAGCTCATCCCACATTTAGAAAAGGAGAGTCAGGAGGTGCCTGCAGCCACCTGGGTCCATCAATAATGTCTCAGTTTAAAACATACTCCTTGGTGAGTTTAAAAAAAAAAATTAATTCTACCCTGTCTGCTGTGCCCTACATCAGTGCCAAAACTGCTGTGTCCTCACTGTGCTCCACATATCCAACCTGAAACACACCTCCAGGGAAATTAAAGGCATGTGTTTAGAGCACAGCCAGAGCTTCTTGGTGGGCTTAATCGAGATGGGAGGAACATTTCACCGTGCTTCTGTTACGTGCCTATAAATTGATGCAGTGATTCTGAGATTTTTAAGGCTAGAAGAAAATACAATCATCTGATCAGAACTCCTGAATCACATGAGATCACCCACAGGTCGTGGGTGCTGTCTGATGCTGGAGGAGTGTAGCAAAGCTCCATCTGTGATTTTACCCCACTCCAGACCACTGTTGGTGGAACTGAAATGGAAGCTCTTGAACTCTGTCAGATGTGGAATAGAAAACTGTCTTCTGGCTGGTGTAGGCAAAACTGCATTAAGCTAAGCTGCAGATGAAATTATTGTTATATTCATTGTGAGGGCTGCTATGACAACAGATGAATGCTGCAGGTAATTTAATTACATTTCTGTCAGCCCCTGTGCCTTTCAGGAGACAATGCAGAAGTCAGCAGCATTTTCTTTTAATATTGCAGGTGGCACAGAAAATGCCAAATTCTCCTCCAGAGGGCCTAATGAGAGCATTTCACTTGAGTCACAAAATGTTATTTAGGTATCTTGAAGGATCACTCACAGTTTTTTCCCAGCATTTCCCACTCCATGAGCGTTCCCTTCACTCTGCTCACAAGGCTGTGCCAACACCTAGAGCTGAATCCTGACACAAGCTTTCTGCACATCTGCCCACCCCACCAGAAAACCAGATTTGTGCACCCTAAGGTGACTCTGATATCCCCTTCCTGCTTCTCTGCCTTTCCTGGGTGTTTTTGGGAACCACCACTCACTTGGCTGCATTAATGGGAAAGAGCATCAAGGGATGGAGGTGAGAAAATTCCCTTTTTCCTCTGATCATGAGCTGTGCAGCAGAGAGAGGGAAACAACTGCTTTAAAGACAAGGTATTGAGTTACAGAGCTGAGGGAAGTTAATAGATATTGACTCCCACTTGTTTCAAGTAGGTCACACAGTGCAGGATTGCGTTGCACGGCCTCTGAGGGTTGAGGGTAGGGAATTCTTGCCACAAGGAGCAAAATTTTAAATATTGCTCTGTGTGTGTCATTTCCTCACACTGAAGGACAGTATTTTCCTATGCAAAAGTCCTATTTTCTGTAGAGCTGGGTGAAAACCTGCTCTGATGGACTGCATTGACTTCAGTGGGTGCTGTGTGAGCTCAGCATGACTGGAGAAGTGATCTGTGTCTTACCAAGGCTGGACCCAAGATCATTCAAATAATCTTATAATTCACATTATATTAAAGTAGGAGCATGGCAGTTATCTATTGTTTATCTGAGGAAACCATCTGAGGAGCAATTCTGCCATACCAGGGTATAAACTCAGTTGCCATGTAATTAAGTCATGGCTACAGAAGCACTGAACAAATGTGCAACAAGATTCAGATAATACCTTAATGTGATAAGAAATACCCAGGCATTTAGCTGGCATTGAGGAAATTAGCCACACCAAATTAGATATCAATGAACACATTTGCTACCATGTCAGTTACCATTCTGAGCATAAATTGAAACCTAATCAATTATTTCTACAGAGCTCTTGCATAAACTCAGATTAGGAATTGAAAAAATACTGTTATTTTATCATGTTATAAATGTTGTTCTATAAGTGTGTGTTTTATGACACTGACAAAGATGGTGTGACATCACTGCCTTCTCCCCTGTACTTCCCTGGAATGAAGAAAGAAAGATGGAATAACAGCAAGACACAGTTTAAAGTCAACACTGAAGGTAGTTGACAAAACTCTGAAGTCTTGGGACACCTAGCCTTTTTCTCATCTCCTGAACACCTTTGTGCCTTGATTTCTCCTTTGACATGTGGAGGTTATGATATTTCCATTGTAAGGAGCTCTGAAATGCCTCCTGATGGAAAACTACCAAATGACAAGGATGCACCCAAAGCTGCCCACAGCCTTTCCTCATCACCTTCCTCTCAACATACTCCAGGAAGAGTTTCTTGGGAATTCTAATAAAAGCTGGTGCCTCCATCCTGAGGCAAAGAGGGGACTCTCCTAAGGGACACACTCCAGGATCATGAGCTCAATTCCCTGTGTGTTGCAGTCCTTTACACTTACACAGAAGCATCTAACCCACTAGATTTTTCCATATGCATCTTCCCCCAAACACAGTGTGCTCCACGTCCATATGATTATCTCCTAGCATCCCTACAAGATCAGGACCCATTTCCAGTTTCTCAAAAATGCAAAAATTGCCCTTTAGCGTCCTACCACCACCTCCCTCTCTCTGTGAGGCACAGCCTCTCACTCTGGCTGTCAGTTTTTACATGATTATTCATAGTGCCTTTATTCATCCTTCAGAGATAACTGTCTGGCATCTTCCAACCACCAATTTCTCTCAGGGTCTGTCTTTTTCTCCGATGAAAAGGAAATATTTTGGTATGTGCATCCAGCCTTGCTGCTCAGACAGTTTAATGAATACATCAATAAAGCACCGACCAGAGAAAGAGAGGGAGGTGCACAGTCATTAGGATCCATCATTAGCATTTTGCACACCACCACAAGCTTTTGTGCATGAGCAATTAATACAGCAATAAATACCACAATGAGCTGCAGAAACCTCATTGAGGCTGGGAAGTGTAAACAGTGCCCTCCACTTAAAATAATTGTGAGAAGCATTTAAGAACCTTCACGGAATGGAATGGCTGAAACTTCTGCTGAAGGCACAAAAATCCATTCATGATGGAGAAACCTTCCACCATCTTAAAAAGAAGCCATCTGAGGGAGTCAGAACAAATGCTGGCCACATATCAGCTACTGAAGCAAATATCTGAATATCCTTCCAGGTCCATAAGCTACCAGCCCACCAAAGTGCAAACACTAGGTTTAGAAAAGTGTTAACAGGGAGTTAACTCCAGTCAGTTTATCCCCAGACATGATCTACAGCATCAACTGGTTTATTCTGGCTGCATGAAGGAGGACAGGTGATACCTTGGTGATTGGTACACCAAGAATTTTTGAACATTCTTGAACAATGGGTTCAAGAGTTTTTGCAAGAAAAATGTTTTTCTCTGTATCTTTGACTTGGCGTTACAAACCCTATTGCTGGATTTCCTGTCCTGTAAGACCCTGGCTGGAGATAAGAGTGACAGTAATATGGGAATGTTCTGTATGGCCAGAGACAGGGCCTGGCTCTGCAAGATCTGTCCCACATGGAGTCAGAATCCTTGCACTCATTTCAAACCTTTGCCTTGGGTACAATTCTTCACCCATCCATCTAAAACACCTCACAAGGTTAAGTTTGCCCAAGGAAAGCATGGGCAGAAAGAGTCTTCTCCCACAGTTTGCTTGTACACACCAGTTACCAGCAACTTTGTTAATAACACATTGCCCATGCAAATTAATTCAGCTTAGAGAAACAAGTCTTGATGATTATAAAATGCTGCAATCACAGTATTGCTTCCGGCCAGCTGAGAGTAAATTCATCAAGCATTTGTTATTTAAAGCTGCTGTGGTGATAAATGCTTGACTTCATTTATGATTGTACACCAAGACAGAGAGAAAATGGAATACATAAAATGACTGCATGATGGGAATCCCAACAGAAACCACCCGAAACAAAGGCGGGGAGATGGAATCTCTCACCAGCGACGCTGATATGCAGCCACTCATCCTCCTGTAACGAGGCTCTGCTGGAACAACAGCAACAACAAACACCAGTTTTGCTCAGACAGAAGTACTGAGTGTGCTCTTGTTGGCTGCATCTGATCAAAGCCTTATTATGCCAAGGTCAAGGACAGGGGTGCTGCGGTGTCTCTCCTGCCCAGCGCTACACACAGAGCAGCTGTTATGATTACGGATGCTCCCTCCATGTGTGCAGAGCATATAAAGAGGAGGATAAACTCCTCTGAGTTTTTGATAACAGCCCTGCTGCTGCTGTGGACCTTTGCTCTGTATATGACATTACAGTAAAAACGAAAGGAAAATGAATCCAACAGTAAATACCCACAATTACACTGCACTAATTGTTTTAATGGGTTTATGTGGAGTCAACGTTTCAGGCAGTGCTGCCCATACAGAGCAAGTAATTAACTCCACTGGTATTCAGAGTAATGGCAATTAAATACAATGAGCTGTTCTACTAATGAATGTGGTGAGAGCAGTGCAAGGCAGGGGGAGTTAGCTGTAACTTTTAATTCGATGAGCTCTGCCCAGCTGCCTCCTGGCAAGTAGCTGATGGCAAGTCGATCAAGCTGATGATCATGGCCAGACCCAAGAGCATCTGAGGGTGGGGGGCTTCCAGGAGATGGCCAGAGGCTGTTTTTCCACATTTGCCATCAGGACTCACTTTGTCCTGTGGCAACCACAGGGTATCTCACCAGCAGGATGCTGGTAGCAGCAGCACTGACCTGTGGCTGCTTGGCTTTGTGAGAGTCTTTCCAATATACGAGACAGGAAACGTCCTTGTGCAGTGTGGGGATGTTCAGCATCCTCCAACAGGTCCCCTGGGCAATGCTTTATAAATTCCACCTGTGCTGTCCCTGGGCAGGGAGGAAATGCTCCTCTGGAGTGGGCTGGCATATCAGAGTCCTGGTTCCAGGTGGAGGGAAAAAAGAAGATCTAAGGACAAGAGGAAGCAGAAAACCCTTGGACAGAAACCTCTTGGCAGACTGTATTTGCCAAACCACTGTTGTCATTTATCCTAGGATAACATCTTAGAAAAAGGAGCTGAGTTCCCATCTACGGCTCTATAAGGAAATTATAAAGCAGCTATCTATTTTTTCATTAAAATTAAATAATTGAATCTGTCCAGATTCATGTACTTTCCCCCCATGAGATATCCAGGAGAATTAAGTTTCAATTGACTTTCCAGACCTTGGTTATCATAGGAAGCTTTTAAAAAATCGGGACATTTGGCAATTTGAAATTCAAATAGGTTTCAGTCAATATGTTTACTATTGCTAGACAGGCATCTTTGTCCCCTGGGTGTTTAATGCCTCAATAAGTAATTGGTCCTTTCATCTTTTATAGGCACAGAGTGAAGAGTTTATGGCTCATACAATGAATTGTCAATACAAAGGATCTTTGCACCAGTTTTAAATAACCCAGCTCCCAGCTCCATTAAATCCTATTTAAAATTCCCCCATCCCTCTACACACCCACTACTAGCCTTGAAGCACTTCTTCCCTCCCCTGATATTCAGTGGCATCCTTAAAGTAGCTCTGCTTCACTCCCCAAGCCCAGACACAGGCAAAAAAGGGGGTCAACATAAAGAATAAGAATTCGCCCCCAACAGACTGAAATTCCAAGGATTTCCAGGAAAATTCTTGTTATGCCTTTATCCATTAGGTCTGAAACTCAAAGTAGCCAATGCAGAGCTGTCTAAACTGAAATCAGAATTTCTGTTTTCCATGAAACTGTCACATGATTTTTTGTGTTCAGTTTTTTTTTTTTTTGCTGTAAGTTAAAATACTTGAGACTAATTTTCAGACCACTGAAACACTGTGTTTCAAGCAAGAAAGAAATCTGTCATTGAAATTGGACAACACTTTTATACGTTGTGCACTATATACACATTCATACCAAGTGCAAGTATTAAACCCCAAGAAAATGTTTGGTTTTTTTCCTGAACAAAAAATGGTTGTGTTAATTTCCAAGAAACTCAGAACTGAAAGTTATCTCATTTATTCAAAACAGGCAGTTTCATAATGTGCTTTTCTTTCAGCGAGCCAGGATTTTGCCAGAGGAGCTGTTTCCCTTGGCCAGTTTCCAATGAGGCAGGACACCAGGAAAAGCTGTTTTCCTCTGTGGAGCTCTGACTGTGTTACACACTGGCAGCAGAGGTCTGAAGCAGCTCAGGTTTGCACTGAGTTTGTGCCAGCTGCAGGACAGATGTCACCTGTGCTGCTGCAGAGCCACGCTCACCCCTGTGCGGTCACACCGAGCTCACAAGAGCCTTTGTGCAAGGACCAGACTCTGAGAAGCACAGCCAGCCTTCTATATTTTCCTTCTTGAATATGGCACTGCCTGCCACTTGAGGATGTGGAGGAAGCCTAATATCAAAACTTGCATTTGGGTTTTGGGCTGTGAAGAGTTGTGGGATGTGCAGAGTTTGATTTAACTTTCTGTAATGATGGGGATAATTTATCTTCTTGTGTGCGGTGTTTTGTTTATTTGTTGGGGTTTTTTAAGTCAACCAGCACTAAATATCGTTCTCAGGCTAAGCTTCTAATTTAGTCAGATCTAAAAAGGTTTGGGAAGTCCCATTTCTTGAGGCCTTCAACCCAAAGGGCTGCCACATGATTCTGGTCAGCCAATGCTGCTTCTGAGCCACAGAGATTTTTCTCTGACTCAGCACACAAGAAAATATCGAGCCTCTTCACACTGGATCTCCTCCATTACCCCTGTCCTGGCCCTCAAATGGGGATTAGTAGAGAGGCTGTATGGATTGATACCACATCTGGCAAACTGCTTGCAGAAACAGGTTTGTGTTGTGAATGAAGGAATAACTCTGCATTACTTTTCCTTATCAGAATGGCAGCATGTCCTCTTGGCAATGAGACATCAAATGCATCTACAAGTAGCAGCTATCTTATCCCTTAGTCTGTAAAGCCAGTCAGAATCAGAGCCCAAGCTGATCAGGATGAAAAAAACCTTCTCTTCAGTTTGTCATTTTTTCAGTCCATGTTTGCTCAGCCCTCAGAGGAATAAATAGACTATAAAACAACTTCCAGAGGAACAGTCCTTGTATCAGCTAAAATATTACAACAAGGAACTTTGCTGGGTATTTTGCCAGTTGTTGAACCTGCTCTGGGACTGTGGCAGCTCTTGGCCTCTGCTGTCTGAGCAGCCACATTGTGTTTATCCTCACGGGCTCCTGCTGCTCGTGGTGCTGCAATTCTGCATCAGCTTCCCGTGGCTTGGCATGAGAAATGTCTTCTCCTAGGATCAGACAAGGCAAAATTAATTAATAGATAAGGGTCCTCACAGTGGAGACTGATTTGCTTTCTTATCCAAAAAGCATTGCAGATTAAAAACTGGAACTGAACAACTCACAGAAAACTGGAACTGCTGGAGAAGTGGGTGCTTTCATCCTTTGCACATTAGGGAGACCCTCACCTGCAATCAGGATTGCAAAATTCCCCAGTCCAGCCTGGCCACTAATCATTCCCTTTGCTTCATTCAAAGGAGCACAAAGGGAAATTTCCTTCCCTGATCAGGAATGTGGAGAAGGCAATCACTGCCATTTGCATTCAATCAGATGTTTGTTCCCAGTGATAGAAGAGCATGAAGACTACTTGAAAAGCACCAAGAAAGTACTATGCCATTTCACTAATTAAACCCAACATTCTGCTCTAAAATTGATGAATAATGACACAACTTGACTCATAATCCCTTTGTCTTTTATTATTTACTCTTTTTAAACAATGATTTAGGGGAAGGTAGTGCTTTCATTATTCTTGTTAATTACCTCTGTTCTCTACTTCAGCTTGTAGAATGTAATTGCCTGAAACATAAATCTAGTCTTGCCACCTATGGTCACACATCATTAATATTATTCCGGCCATTCCTATAAAATCTTTATAAAACATAATTTTACCTGCACCACTCAGTGCCATGCTGTGTTGAAGATGCATTAAGCATTTTCTGAGGACTAAACTTTTCTGTGTATTAAACTTCCCTGTTTGTGCTATGTTTCCCTATGTTCCCTAAGGACAAAAAACCCAAACAGCATTAATTGGTCAGTGACTGTAGATCCAATCCACAGCCCTCCATGAGCCCAAGCCCTGCTAAGTGGCTGCTGCCACTTCTGCACAGGGAAGCAGAGGCAGCTCGATGAGCAATGAGCTCTCCTTCACTCCCCACCCCTGGAAACAATAATTTCATTGCATTCAACAACAATTACTAGGCAAGAGGGTAGCAGACTACTCACTTGAGTGATTATCAAGTTTCTTTCTGTAGGTAATCCCCAAACAAATTATTTTCATCCTCTCTGCACTTGATACCTCAAGTCAGACAAACTGAATTACAGAGAGCAGACACCTTCCAGAGGCTATTTTTTCCCCCCACTGTAATTTTTTAGTATTGCTTATGATTATATAAGGAAAGTATTGCTTATGATTATATAAGGTAAGGAAAAATCTATTAGAAGGAGAGGAAAGGCATTATCCCCAGCTTGTTGTTGACACGATATTAGCTCAGTGTTTGTCAGGTTTCTGGTAGTGAACAAGTTTATACACAGCACTTCATCTCTCCAGCAAAACACTTGGCTATATGAACAGCAGTAATATCCCAGCTGAGCCTACTGAGAAACATCTCTATTATCTCTCTCAACGACAAAACCAACCAAAAAACACCCAATTCATTTATTGCAGATTCATCTACTGCATTATTTCCTAAGTGTGCATTTGGAGGTACTGGATCAGCTAATGGGAGCCCTTCAGCCAACAACTATTATCAAGTGTATTTCCATTAACTTCCATTCCCCACAATCATAGAAAGGACAGTCTATAATACACTGCAATTGCATTTACAATTGTTAATTACTGTAAATTCAGTGTTTGAGATAAGAGCATTTGCTCTCTCCAGGTTTTCTACCTGATGGATGGTGGCTATTTCAGCTTTTAGTTGGATTTGCAGCAACGAGGTCCTGCCTGGGGGGTTTCTCCTGCCTTACACCAGTGTGCAAGATCCAAATCAGACCTTCCCAGCACTTTGAAAACTCAAACAGCAATGCAGATCTGAGAGGCATGGGCCAAAGGGAACCAATGGGGTGAAGTCTGATAAATGAAGTCAAGACATTTCTCTGTCTTTTCCTATTCTTTCGTCAGCTGCAAGGAAAAATATTTCCTGCCTGAGTGCACCTGGGGTGATGGCATTCTCAATAATGCATTTTATCTGAGGAAAGCTTTGTAATTTGGTTACTTTGGGGGTGGAGGGGGGAGGGAGGGTGGGGAAGCATGGAACAGGATAAGAAATATCAGTCTTTAAATCAATTTTGTAAATCTATGCCAGATTGGGGCAGGGAGCATGAAAGAGGTAAATCAAAGGCCATACTCACCAACAATTACAGTTCCCAGAATAAGAAGGCAGCTTAAATTTTTTCTTTTCCTCAAGGAAACATTTATTTCTTAAAATCAAGTCTATCTGATATAAACCATAGAGGCAAACAAAGTTCTGGGACTTCTCAGTGCAGATGCACTACAGAGGTGCATGTGCCTTCTGGAGATTTCAGGCTCGAAAGGACTGGATAAATTTCACTCCAGTCCTAATTTAAACTGCTAGAAGTGACTCTCCAGCCTAAAGCAGTAACCCAATAGGGTCAACTCTGAGACATCCAACCCCATTTTAGGCTGGTTTTGTAGGAAAGGTTAGCTGGCTTGCTTCTTGGCAGCCTGTTTTTCTACATTTAGATATCTGAGATGTCTGCTGAAAGTTAAAATTCTGCCCTGGTGGTTGAAGCCCTTCACTTGGGAAGTGCCTCCCTGTCTCCTGCCTCCTGACCTCCCCACCAATGCTGCTTTGGAATAGAAGTGTCCAATGGGGATGGTCAGCAAGGAAGGTTTCACCACCAGGGGCTCCTTACAGTCAGACACTGAATATATTTTCATGCCAAGCAGGTCCCTCTGCAAGTGATTTAATTAAAACTTCTGAATTAATAAGCTTATCCTTCATTAGTAGTCAGAGTAATAAAAGCAGCATGGAACTTCTCTTTAATGAAACAAAACATATCTAAAAAGCAAAAAAGAACGTGAAGAAGCAGCTGTAGCTCTGTGAGCTGCTTTTGCTGCCATTAGTGCATTAATAGAATGACTATCAGGCAACTGCTGGGTGTGTTTTAGGGAAGGAAGAAAGGCTGGACAAAGGAATGTGTGTCAGAAATAATGGAATCAGCTTTGGAGGTTAAAAACACAGGGATGACAGGAGAACACTGAGGTTTGGTGCTGCTCAGTGTTCTTATAAACCTCAGGAATGCAGAGGTGATTGCTGTAAGGCACCTGATCACTTCCCAGGAGTGCAGTGGAGCAGATCAGCTAAAATCTCTTCTCCCTTTGACTTTGTGAGGAAAAGTCATAAAAACACGGAGATCCCAGTCATGGCAGATACTGAGACCAGATCACAAGGCTGTACATCAGGCTCATCTTTAATTCTGGCTGCATCACACACCACTTAATGCCTTTTGTCTTTTCTTAAAGTTTTCTGTTGTTTCATAGTTCTGCCCAAGTTTTACAATCTTCTGTTACAAACCCAATGTGATTGTATCTCCTGCACAGCTGGGGGTTCCTGAAGCCAGATTTCTAAAGAAAATGTGCTTTCTATCCATTGCTTCCATGAGCCTCCCTACTGAGAAGAGTTTATGCTTAGCTACACTAAGGACATAATAAATGCAAAAGAAAAGGAGGCAGAACGAGGATTTAAAGACCTGTATCAAATTTTATCACTGGAAGGCCTGGCAATGAACAAAATCCTATTTTTTTTTCCTGTTTAATGCATTTTGGAATTCATTTTTTTCACAGACACCTCCACATCCACCTAAGGGGTATTTTTTGTTTTTATTTCAAGTACCTAAATGGGTGAACTGGTCAGACTCTTAATTGTGTCTGAAAGGCTGCAGCTGACACACACTGGAGACTTAATTATGTAGTGTGTGGCTCCATCTGTCAGCTGCAATATCTTTTGTTACCAAGAATCAGGCTGCCATAGAAGATGACTTGACAGATTCAATTTACTTTCACAGGGATAAGAGTTATGTGGGCATTTGAATGATGCTGGAAATGAGAACTGCATTTACACTCCTTGTGTAGAAATTGAAACGCTATTTACAGCAGAGTTTGTCCAAAATATGAAGCCAAGATTGAATGGGTGGCAGTCAATGTGAAGCTGAAAACCAGGAAACAATTAATTAAATTATCATTAAATGGAGGATAGACTTCAACAAAACTGCCTGAGTAAACATGCACCCATGCACAAGCAGAAGAATTCTGAAGAGTGCTTTTGTGTTAAGTTACTGTAAACAGCAATTGTACTAAAATTCAAGCACTTCTACAGGAAATTTGAGAGCAAAATGCAAAGATAAGGAAATTCCATTTGGGAGGGAGAGGGGATAAAGTTTTCCCTTAGAATAGAGATTTTTGACCTTTTTCAACCTATTTACTAGAAATATTTTCCTAGGCTGATGCAGGTTACTGTAAAACTCTTTAGACATGATGGCTGTAAGGTTGTCTTTCTGCCTTTGTAGACAGCTCACAGATCATATAGTGAGGTACACATAATTTTTTCATAATTTTTGTTAATACACACCTCTCCCATTTCAGTTTCTGAAGCCCAAACAGACAACATGGGAAGCAAAGCAACCAATGATGGCATATTTACAAAGAGAAAATACAGAAGAGTGAAAAGAATACTGTAAGGGATTTTGATATTTGCTCTAAAATGAAGCCTTGTTAATTAGGAAATGCTTTTCACAACGGATTTAATTTGAAATTTGGAGAGGACCCTTTTCATTTGCTTATAGGCTGTCATATATTTCAACTGATGAACAACAACATTATTTTTAGCAAGCTATACATTCATCACAGAGAGATGCATCTGGCAGTCTAACCTGCCATTAAGTCAGTAGGCAATGAACAGTTTTGAAAAACTCCCTATATTTATCAGCTCTTGAATTCAACGGTTGCCCAATTACCCCTAAAATTGTTATAATCTTAGTTTTAGGTGAAAAGCTTTTATTGAAAATTTACTAGTTATCTTCCATAAATGTTAGTCATAAACAACACCACTAAATCATAAAAAATACAACAGCTTGTGATTAATCTGGAAGGAGACTTGTATTCAGTTCTAAATGTTCTCTCGCCCCAGCACCCGACCAGGACTGATAAATTGAATTAGCTTACTTGGTGTGAGGTTTGCTGTGAGTTTGCTTGCAAACCTCCCTGGAATTTCTATTTTAGCATCCTGGCAGAAGTGTGAAAATTCAAACTCCAAACCAGGTTTTCTGAAAATGGGTGAGGATCTTACAGAATCCTCTATCTGCACTCTCCTGAACATGCCTCTAACATTCATTTTGGACTCTGTGTCTGTGCAGGTTTTACTTCCCAAAGGCCAAAGTAACCCGAGGCCAAGCAAACCATGATTTCTCCATAACTCATCCTGCATCAAGCCCACCCTTTCTGATCAAACTGAGCCCTTACCCTACTCTGTGTTTAGGTTTTCAGTGTGAGCTACAGCCATGAAACAAACTGGAGACACGAGCACAAGGGGTGGGCACAAGGACAATGTTCTGGGCTGGTGACAGCTGCAGCTCAGAGCCAGGATGAGTAAAACCAGGACTTTATGGACTCCACCAAGCATATGTGGATGCATTTTCCACACTAATTTCTGCTTTGCAACTACTGAAATACACCCTTTCCTCTGCAACGATTCATTCACATCCACTCCCCGTTTGACAATCTGTAACTGGAGCTGGAGCTGAGCAAGAACTAATTCTGGTTAATGAGAATTCACTAAACACTGGTTGGAATATTGCTCTTGTTTGCAGCCTAACTTGAGAGCTGCTGGAGGAAACCTAACCCATAAAACCAGGGCACCAGTGCTGCAGGCTAAGGAAGGAATGGCTGAAGGGAGGATGCTGCTGGAGCAGCTGCAGAGATCTGCTCTCCCTGGCAGGGAGGTGCCCAGAGGGACAGAGCTCAGGGGGCTGCCCCAGGCCCTGGGCTGCTCCCAGCTCCCTCCTGGCAGCCTCTGAGCTGTGCTGGGGACGAGCCATTCCCTGCCAGCAGACAGAGCCAGCCTGTGAACTGACTCCTGCCAGCTGGCTGCAGCCCTGGGATGAAGGTGCTTTTTATTTCATCCCCATATTTATCTTCTCAAACGCCTCCCCTTTGCCTCCTTGCCAGCAGAACCCCCCTGAGGAACCCCAGGGCTGGGGGGACAGAGCAGTGGGGGATGCTGGAGCATCCCAATGGAAAAGTGGCACCTGCTCTGCAGAGTTTTGTTTTGCAGCCACACGGGCACCTTGGTACCTTCCACATGCAGATAATGTTCCTCACTTCCCAAATGTGCAAATCAAGCAGAAAAAACCTCCAGACCTTTCAATTAAATCCCATCTAACTGACACCACAGGAGGCTTTTGACCAATGCAGAGAACTGAGATATGTTTCACTTCAGTAAAATGGGTAAATAGTTTCTGCTGCACACCAGAAAAATGTAGACGACATACAAACTTTAAACAGCCATTTGGCATTAAATACTTGTAAAAGCCTTTTTTCCATAGATTAATATCTCACATTTATCTGCACTATACATTTTGGAGACATGGTGAAAATTGCTTATTTCTAATAAAATGCAGCAACAGTACCCTGAGGAAAAATTACTGTGTTATGAGATATTTTCCCCCTCTACCACAGCCAATTTAGTTTTCATTTAAAATTCAATAACTGCATCATACTCAGAATCTTCCATGACTGTCATAATGACTTTGAACAAAAAGTGTGCTGTAAACAAGGAAGATTAGAAAGACATTATTGAGGTAATTTCTCCCCAAGTTTCTCTCACACAGTCAGGGATGCAGAAAACGGATGCAACAGTTAGTGGGGATATGATTTAGAAATAAGAAGGAGAAAGTAAGCACTTTGTTCTGCAGATACTTTGGTAATAAAAGCATTACTGGCCCCATTTTATTTGAGATATATTTTACTGCTAGATGGAAGGAAACACTTTGTTGTTTTCTCACTGAAATGTTGATGTAAGTGAAGAAGACAAACAGTATAACATCCTTAGGAAAATGCTGCCTACTTGCTGTAGCATCTTCTTTCCTTGTTTCTCCATAAGGGGCTCTGACAGCAGCACTGGGATGGATCTGCTGGGCAGGGGCTGCTGCTCCAGCCTCTCCATCCTGCACCCTGCTGCTCTGTCAGTAGCACCATTTCAGGAGAAAGGGCAGAAGGAAAAGAATCTTTTCCTTTCCTCTTTGCCTGGTGAGTGGCTTGTACAGTCCCCTTACATTTTTAAGAACCTGCTCTTCCCTGCTCTCTCCAGGGGTGCACAAAAAAGACACCCAAGTAGCTGCCTTCTCCCCAGAGAAGGACTGAGTGCTCTTATCTAACAGAAGCATGCAAAGTCAATTAAAAAAAAAAAAAAATCTGGTCAGATTCTTTGCCTCTTGACTAATCTAATCAATGGATTTTAAAATGCTGATAGCAAATTTCTGGGGCTTGCCAGGTAATTAAACCAGAGGAGGTCTCTGTAGGCCAAACCCTGATCACATTTATACCAGACAGTCTTGCTGTCTGGTGTTCTACAGACACAGGATCATGTTAACAACATTGACTTTCTCCCCTTTTCATTCATCAACATTTATATCCCAGGAACTGATAGGCCACCTGCAACCAGAGGTAGCTTTTACATAGCTATGGCATAGATGTCTTATAAAGCCCAGGAATCTTTGGACAAATTGATTATGAAGAGCAAACAAAAGTTTCAAAAGTAAAATAAACTCCTGTAAGTGAGCAAGAAAGTTGTGGTGGGCTCTCTGCCACACACAGAGTAAGAACCAGTCTCATTGCACAGGGTTGTCCTCAAAAGATAACTGACTATATGGATTTTCTACATCTCTGTGGTGGGGTGGTCTCTATCAGTCACAAAGAATTGGGTGCTCTGGTTCACTCTCTGTTCAGGGCTGGATCTGTGATTTGCTATAAACACTTGGCCCTAGCCCTCAGTTTTGAGAAAGGTAAGAAGCAAAAGGATGGATTCTGCTTCATCCTCATGCCATGCTTTTGTGCAAGAGCAAAACAATTGTGTGGGTACTTTCCTACAGCCTGGCCACGCCACGCTGATTCAACAGTTGGGATTATGAGATAAAAGGATGCTGTTCAAACTGATTAATCAAACCCCCTTATGCTTGCCAAAGCCTAATTATTCTTTGATCTACATTAATGACTTCAGAAAGCATAGCACACCTGGTGGGAGTTCTCAATGGGGAGCATTTTAGACTAAAAGGAAAACTCCACCCTGTGTCACAAAAACCTAATTTGCTTATATCAGTAGAATCAATTGTTTTATACAGAACTGTGTCTCCCACAGGTGCTGTTGGTTGTGTGGGAAGATAACTTAGGCAGCTTTTACTTCTATTTTATCAAAATGGTATTGTTTGACAAATAGCAAACTCCATCTCAGGGTAACTTGAAAAACCACATTGTTATCACAAACTATGGCTATCTGCAGCTTTTTATTGAACAACCAGGCTGTAACTCACATGAGCACAGGGGTCTTATCTCATGGTTTCTGCATTCTCTGGGAGATGAGTGAGTGGCTCATACCCCAATTTAAAACTCAGCAAGAGATTAATTTACAATCCAGATCCAGAAGTATTCACATGGATAAGGATGACACAGCATCAAAAAAGGAAAAAAAATCATATTTCTGAATAAAGCAATTCACCCCAGCTCTACTTGATTTAAAAAAAAATCCCAATGCTGAGACAAGTGAAATGTTGAAAGCATAAGGTCTGTGCTTGTGCACAGGGAATTTACTGCATCAAACAGCTCTTTATGATCATCAAACAGAAACATCTGAATATGACAAAGTTTTCTCTGGCAAATCTACCTGGAACTGAAATTTTAAGATTGGCATGAGTGACAGACAAACAAAGAGGTGTAGGTGAGCACCACAGACAATAATAGAACAAAGGCTTAAAGAACAGCATTTGCAACCAGAACAAGTCGTGATAAACTGATAATGCCCACAGGGATCTTGTTTTGGTCTCCTCTATACTGTTGAGGATAACCTTGGGAAGAAGATATAATTTCCTTTAGAAGGAATATTTGCTCAAATCCCAAAGCCAGGAGTACAATTTCCTGAGCTTTTGTGGATGAGACCACCTTGACGACCCTCTACATTTTGAGAAGCTGATACTCTTTACAGAAAAATTTAACAAAGGAAACAAAGAACAACGTTTTCACATCAGAGAGAAGGACATCAAAACAGGTGTTGTCTATGCAGAACTCAGAGGAAGCAAAGAAACCAACAATCTGGTGTTTCTCTGGGTATATGAATATTTGAGAAGCCTGGAATAAATCAGTGCTGGAGTTTTGCAACAAGATGACAGGCAGGAGTTGTGTTTGCCAGATAATCTTGGAATGTATCAATTTCACAGCATCACAGGGAGAAGAGAAGCAAATCTGCATGGCACCAACAGTCTGCCAAACCAGAACACATCCCCCAAGGCTCCTGCACCTTATTTTAGGCCCTTTGAATTTTAATGCCCTGGGCACAACCTGTTCAAGGTACCCGTGGGCCAAACTCTGTGGCTGTAGGGCAGCTCATGGCTGGGAGAAAACAGCACCTGGGAGAGATGTTTGTTATAAACCAGCCCTTTCCATCCACAGCCAGCAGGTTTCTAAGGACCTGCACAAACCATACTGCATGGAACAGCCAGGAGCCTCACCCTGCCAGCCCAGTTCAGGGACCAGGGCTTTAGCTGGTCTCCATCTGTCAACAGGACTTCACTTGCAAGAGCAGACATTCCTGCCCTGTTATGTTTGCTCTGTACTATCATTTTCTTCTCATCAAGAAACAAACTCAATTATACTTTTCTCTGCTCCAGGCATAACTAATCAGCAGGCAACTCCCTCAGTAAGCCCAGCCATTTCAAACGCCTCCTCACACACAGATATCTCAAATAAGAAGTGTTACGTCTATACCCCTCAAGGGGTGCAGGCACAGTCATTAATCTTTCTTTCATCTCACAGAATGCTAATAAAACAATCACCTCGCTATTTCTGAATTGGGTAGGTCCTAATTAACATGCTAATTGGGCAGATCTTCCCTAATGACTCCCAAACCTCAGCAGTAATATGTTATTTAGATAGAAAACAGTTATCTAAAAGATAGGTAGAATTAAAAAACTGGTGAGACAGAGCAGAGTTTGGATAGGCAAAATACTGAAATAGATATTTCTGCTGTGAAAATTAAAATTCTCCACCTCTCTATGCTACAGATCACAGATCCAGCACCTTGCAACGTCAGGAGCAAGAATTATTTTGGAGCTAATATACAGCTGTAATAAAGAATATTATTCATGCACAGAGAAGAACCATATGGGTAACAGCGATGTTTTAAAATATATTATTAAATCTGTTCATTTTAATATCTAAATAAATATGACTTTTATTATCTGACACATAAATGTACAAGTTGCTTTGCAAGCCCAGTAATGCCAGCAGCTCTGGCACTTTGTATTCATGAGCAACTTCAAGGTGGATAGTTCAAGTCTTAGTGGAATTAGTCCACTGGGGCTGGTATTGTGTTTATTCAGTTAGAGGCTCAATATAATCAAATTTCTCAAAGACAGCATTTGCTCTCTTCAGAAAATAGGACTCAATAATAATTTAAATCCCCCGTTAAGCTAAAATGAAAATATTGGCAGATGCCATAAAAGTAATTGTTCTGAAGTTTTCTTTCATGCACACCTCGTAGGTAAAAGCTGAGTTCTTCCAGGAAGAAATTAGGTTTGAACCTTAGAAAAGAAAATCTTTGATGTGTATTGCTTGAAATACACATCACTACAGGAGTCCCTGCAAACCTGGCCTTGCCCTGCTGCAGCTGTGCATGTGCAGCTCCAGTGAGCACCAAAATGCTCTGAAAAGCAGAATTTCTGTACATGCCACACGTGCAGCCAGGAGAGCCTCACACCCTGGGCCAGGCAACTGAGGCAAACCTGAAACCTGGGCCCTAAACTGGAAAACCACAGAAGAAAAACAGATTTTTTTTTTCCCCTTGTGCTTTTGGAGCACCAAAAATAAGAAATGCTGGCACTGGGACACCATGGTGTTATTTTGTATAACTTTCTGGACTTTAGCTCCATTTAAAAAGCCATGAAAAGCAGTCAAAACATTTCACTGAGATATTTTGTTTGCTCATGCAGAACAGTTTTTCATTGAAAGGTTTTTTACAAACTGCCAAAAGCGAAAATGAAATGTTTTTGTCTTGTGTTCCGCTATTCTTTCCAGTTTTGATTTTTACGACTCTTGTTCATAAAACCAAGATTTTTTCCTCTCCCCCTCCTCATTTTACAATGTCTAAAAGTAAAAAATAATATCTCCAACTATTCATATGTTTTTCTTGCATAAGAGATAGGGACAGGCAATGCAATTCTCATTACCCATGGCTGGTACAGACCAAAAAAAAATGAGTACAGCTGAGCTTTTAAGAGTTCAGGTCCTGTTTTTCATTATTGCAAATCTCCTCTCACTTCTGAAGGCCCATTTGATAGAGAATTTGCTGGTTTCATTTACTGGCAACTGCAGTACAAACAGTGGCTTTAGATGTATCATCAAAAGCCCTGTTAGGGGGTCAACACCCTGCTCCACTAAAGTCAACAAAACATTGATTTAAGCAAAGCCCCTGAGCCCCTCTGGCACCTCACTGCTGCTCTTGCCTCCACATGAGGCAGTTTATAACATACATTTAGATAAAATACAGAACAAGAAGCATCAGTCTGCACAGATAAGACAGCCTCAGTAATATAAAATAGAGCCTAAAAGAAATCTATCCCCTTTTTATGCATGCAGTACTGAAGTGCACAGGATCACAAAGACACATCACTTTTCATATCCATTGTTTTGAACAATATCAGGTGTTTTTTTAGGAGCTGCTGACAGAAAACAACATTACAATGGAATGCAGAGTGTCTGGGGCTCACCTGTGTTTCTTGTTGGTGAGATGTAGGATCAGGGGGCTTGGGTCAACACTGCTGAGTTCCAGACCAGGCTTTCATTCCACAGCAAGCTCTTATGGAGCATTCTCAGCCCTGCCTGATCAATGTCTGAGCACCCAGAACTCTTTGACAGAACCACTAAAAAGCACCTGCTTATGGTGTCTTCATTCACCAGCAGATAAGGGGCCTGCCACTGATGGCAATCCCCAATGGTATTTACAATAAAATAACTCTTCTGCCTGGTTGAATTTATAAAGCTGACTCATGCTCCACACAGCAATCAGACATTGGATATTTTGCCATGTGAAAAGGGACAGCTTTGTACCTGTATTTATTTATCTAAAAATACCTGTAAATGCATAGATATACTTTTTTTTTTTCCTGCTATAGAACCTCTTCAGAAGACAGCATCAGTATTTCTGTGCATCACACTATGGCAATGTGCTGCAAAAGCTGGGCTTGAAGGAAAGGCAGTCATGGAAAAAGGCTCTCAGACAGAGGCTCAAAAATAATGTAGCCAAAGAGCTTTAGGGTGAGGTATCTTGTAGGGTGTGTTTTTCTGTCAGAAACACATTTCCCTCAGCTGCATTCACATCTTCTGCACACTCACATCATGGTTCAGTGATATAATTTATCCATCTTAGACCAAACCTGCTGCAGCTGTTAGACACAGAGCACTGACCCACTATGAATTGGCTCCGCTGATTCAAATTTTTCAGAGTTGACAGGTTCAGTTTTCACTGTCAGGATCATGTACCAGCTGTCTGAAGCACTTTAACATTTTCTGAGATCCTGTATCCTCTTCAGCTATCAGAAAATAAACAGAAGCTCCTTGTTTTACGTTTTACCTAATCCACTAGAGATGCAATTGCATGCTTGATCTGATTCCAATCCCTGTGGCTAGATGGTCCCACAGGAGCATGAATTTGGTCTAAAGACTGGAGAATGACCCCCTCAGCCTCTGCTGGAACGGTTCCAGGATGTATTGCCCCAGGGCAAAGCCTCTGGTCTAAGCAGGGGGCCAGGGGAGTGCTCAGGGTGGCAGCAAAAGCCCCTCTTTGAGATGTGGAGCCAAAATCACAGTGAACAGATCTGACCTGAAACCCAAAGCTGGATTTGCTAAGGTTGGACCAGTTACATAAATACACTTGAGGTAATGTGGACTGTGAAGCTGTTGAAAGGCTCTTTTTGAAAACATAGCCTTTTGCTCTTTGTTTCAGAATTGCTTTTCTCCCTTTTGTCTTCTTTTGGTGTTTTTCAGAAACCAGCTTTAACAGAAAGAACTTTCAGCTGCCTGGAAAGAACAAAACAAAGAGAGGAAACTTTTGATTTATAACCTTTTCTAAACAACAAAAAACCCCATGTAAAACATCCCCTGATGAGACCTGGGTCATGATGCCACCCCTGCTCAACTGAAGGTGAAATGGTTCTAAGTGAGCTCAAAGAGAGCTCAAAAGAGAACAGACTGCTGAGCCAGCTGAGGGTCTAACCTAGGTCTTTCTGAGATGACCTGTTTATTGAAGTTGCTGTGTGGAGTGTAATAGATCAGTGGGTTTTGAAAATTCACTAAAGGATGCGTGGGCTGAAAGCATCACGGCTATGTAACTGGAAATTTTCTTTCTAAAAAGTGAAATATGCAGATTTTGCTCATTGCTTCTACATAAGCGAGTGACCAAATGAAAAGAAAACTGATCAAGAAAAATGTATGCATAATAAAAATGTGTACATGCTTCATCTAAAATTCATTGCCTCCAAAGCCTCACCATATAATTACTTAATCTTGAGCAGCTGCATGCACAATAAAATTTGCTTGCACTAGGTCTGAACAGAATTAATTCTTCCTGAGGATTGTAACATAACCAATACCCTCCAACTGTTCAGCAAGAGGCAACTGAAAGCACCATTGAAGTAACATGAATCAAAAAGAACCTGCTCAAACCAGATTGATTCTGAGCTGACATTTGCTGGGTTTAATCATGTACTTCATTGTATAGCAGCAAGAGCCTGAAGAAAAAACAGAGCTACTGCACACAGAAGTTTATTAATGAATCAGATCTGATCCCTGCCTTGCTCTGCTCAACAAACATGAGAGGCTTTATGTCACAGCTGAAATATTTCATTCCTGCTGTGAGCTCAGGAAATTTGGGCCCTAGGCAGGAGATTTTAGACATTGTGCCTATTGCCATGTCTTAGTTTCCTTAGGTTCCCAGAAACGCTGTAGGCTGGAGTCTGAGGAAGGGTTTGGGGCATCGTGCCTCCATGTGGAAGGAAAGGGAGAGCCTCAGTAATCTTGTTTGAGCAGAACTTGAAAGGAAAGATTCTCTCCACCCTGCCCTTTCAATAAAATCACTCCTGTGCTGACAGCAGGATTTGTTTCAATGTGCCTCATCTTTAAAATATCTGTTCCCATCAAATTCCCTTGAAAAATGTTTATTACTGGGTCACTTGCCTTGAGATGGGAGCTGCAGGCAGTGAAGTGACCAGGCTGATTGCTGTCCTGGAGCACTGCTGTCCTTCAGCTGTGTCCTCACCAGCCCTCCTGCACTGCTGCTGCTGTCAGGAATTCTCTGATTGCCAGTGAATTATTCTAACAGCTCTGTGCTTGCTGCCTGTCCAAACCACACAGGAGGTGACTGACCTGGTTACACTGGAGTTAAGAGAACATCTCCCACTGACTGGACCAGACCCCAGGCAGGTGTACAGAAAATTCAAAGTCCCAGTCTCGTCAGCTTAAAAGTTTAAATTTGTGAATTTAAAAATTTACTCCAGTAAGAGGAGCTGCTTGACAGAGATTCAGCTCCTACAGTGAGCAGGGGGCTGAGGGATGTCCTGAATTTATCAGGGGTAGCTCTTCCTCACAGAACCAGGCTGCCCACTGCCATGCTCAGCTGTGAAATAAAAGAAGTTCTACACTAATCACAGGACCAAAAACTGCCTTTCCCCTCCCCAAAATCCAAAAAACCCAAGATCAAAATGCTTGGGATGACAGCTGACAACAGCCATAGCCAGACAAGGAGGGTAGTGGCCTGTGCAGTTTTGTAATTAAGCTAGGTTTGCAAAGTTTTTATTTTGGAGGAAAAAAAAACCTCATCAGGATATCTTAAAATTGGAAATGAAACGAAATGAATGCCACTACTTTTATTCTGGTAGCTGAATTCCAGTAATGCTTAGCAATTGCTGTGTTTGTAATGTAAATTTACTACTGTCGCTGCACTGAAATAGATTTCTTCTTTCCCCCTACTCATCAAAGTAAAAAATTTGCTCCAGCTGCTGCTGATGAAGAACTTGGAGAACATTACCCAGACTATCAGTATTCAGCACACACTGCCAGGTGCACAAATAACTCACTAGAATCTCTCTCAACCTAGTTAATTGAATCATGCCTTGATTAGGTTCAACAGACAATACAAAATATTTTCCAAGTTTGAAAAGTTTGACCTACCTTGGATGAGTAAAGAGTGATAATGGACACGTCCAGAAGAAAAATCAGCTTTTCCTGTCTCATCTAAATCCATGTTCAATTTTCTGAGCTCTCTGGTTTTAATTTGCTTCCTTCTTCCTATTTCTGTTAGTGCTGGAAGACAAATGAGCTACCAGGTATCACAAAAGGTCAAAAGACAGAGCAAGAGAAATTTCAGCATAGCTAGATTTTCTCATCCATTGCACGATTCTGCTGCACACAGATGGGATTTCTGCTCTGGCTGTGCTCTCACCCAGGGCTGCCACAGCTCCATTTGGCAGAGGAGAAGGGATACTGAGGAAGGTTTGAGCTCTGGTCCATCCAGCTGAGTGTCCTGCCTCCCCCAGGAGAGCACCAAGGACTCCTCCAGGCTGCAGTGTCTCAGCCTACAAAACAATTCTGTGGCTTAGAATAAGCACAGGTACCCCCAAAGACAGGGAGAGATGTTGGTTTGCCTGCTGAATTCACCTGGAATAGAAGAAATTGCAAGGGAAATGAGGGAAAGTTACAGGTGAGAGGATCTTTGCTGCTGTGCAGAAAAGCCAGACCTTTTCTTAATGGAAACCCCCCTTTTTAATGGAAGCAGAGAGTCTTGTGCTCCTAATTGTCCAAAGGGTTTGTGTATTTGCCAGAAGTAGCATGGAAATCAGCTGTGCCAGAAGAACACACTCTCCTGCTGTGTCTCCTGCTTTTCTTTTGCCTCAGCTGACAACTCCCAAACTCCCTGTCTGCCATGCTGGGCTGTCCCAGATCTCTCCCAGCCCAAATCCTGGGATTTAGTCCCATCTCCAGCACAGCCACAACACCGAGCCACTGAAGGGAGACCTGCAGAACCCCTGCAATCGCAGCCAGATCTGGGAGTCTGAGAAGCATTGCCTGGAAAGGAGCAGAAGGTACCAGGGCACAGAGCAGGGTGCTCTGTCAGCACCTCAGCACCGACAACTTTCCAATTTCTTGGTGACCTGGCACCTAACAATGGGGATGAAGGCACCTGGAGACCCCTGTGAGGGTTGGTTTTGGGCCAACACTGGCATTTGCTGCCTGCTTTGTGCTCAGGTTTGACCTTTCAGACCTATCACCACTGCGTATTTTCCCACCTATCACCCCCTGCCCCTTTTCTGGATTGCAACAGGACAAGAGTCACAGTGGCTGTAAATCACAGCACACCTCCAGCAGAACTCACAGGGCTCTGCACAACCAATCTCTCATTCAGAAGCGCCCACAGATTTTATTATTTTGTGAAATATTAGGCATTGCATATCAGGGATGAATTTGGGTAATTCTGACAGAGTTGAACTTCCATTCATTAGCATCTGTATAATATTTTCAATTTCCTTGTTTATTGAAAATGGGGATTTCCTACATATTCACCAAGGGTACTTTCTAAATAGACATCAGCCTCAAATAACTGGCAATCCACTCAAACTCTATTTAATAAGCTCTGGAGTAGAGCTTTCTCTTCCAAATCTTGTTCTGTTTTGGGCAAACTTCAGTGAAGAACAGGCCAGCTCTTAGCATCTAGCTTTGTTGTGTTAACAGCCATGTGGAAAAAGAAAAGGCCCATCCCATAAAAAACAAAATACAAATCAAGAATTAAGAGCTTTCAGCTGCATTCAGTTGTCAAACAGGCTCTGGAGTATTAACAGATGGAAACAGTACATATTTCGGTGTGATAAACACAGAAAGAGAAGAGTGATGGTGCAGAATTAAGCATCAGATTCTGAATTAAATCCAGGTTTTATCTGCTTGACAGAGGAGTGCTTTATTACAGCATGACTCTCACCTGCACTGATACAGTTCAGGGTCTGTCAGCATTTTGCAGTCTGTGTTCCAGAGGGGGAAGGAGGCCTGGGCTGTACCCAGCTGTACCCATCCTTTCCAGTCACTGCTCTGGCACACAAAGTGTCCTCTGGGAACAGCAGGGTTTGTTCTGCTAATTATTTTTCCAACTGGTTTGACTTCTTGTTTTTATTTTAAAGGAGAGTTTGAAAGGAAAAGTGTGTGCGGGTCAAATTGTGTTTTCCACAATTTCAGATAACTTTTTGCGGCTTGAGATATTTTGTTTTTTAGCAAAAAAAAAAAATTGTTTTTCAGTAAGCACAGAACACGGATGAGATGCTAAATACTGAATATGCTCCTTCAGGTAATTGATTCTAACTCTTCCCAGAAAAGACCTTTAGGCTGTAGGACTAATTTGGATTCCTTCAGATCCCAAAGATGTCAGTGTACTCCAATTTGGTTTGGATGGCTGTTGACTCTAAGTCAGACATCTTTGCAAACAACACACTCTTTTTCAGTGTTTTTCAGGCAGGGTGGAAGCAAGGCAGTAAATAAATATAAAGCTTCTATCAGCAATATTACTCCTGCAAATTTTTGAAATGAATATGGTAATTGGAAATTGTTAAAAATTGATAAACACATGTGAATGAAAAGGAATTGCTGTGAGACAATTTAAACAGAGAAACCATAGAACAAAGAAAAAGAAGCATTAGAATTTTTTTTTTTTTGGCACATAAGCAAGTTTTTCTTCTTAAATATGTATGTACACAAAAAACCAGAAGATATGAGAGAAAGAAAGTTGGAAAATATTTCCATGAAGGGACATGTACGATCCATCCAGCAATGCCTTTGGAATCAGAAGATAAAAAATGGGTATTAAATAAGCACTAGCAGGGAACTGGTTTTGACTCCATCAGTTATGCTTATGCTGAACTTGGAAGAAGTTTTGATGGAAAACCTTAGGATGAATTATAAGGAACCTCAGAATAAGAGGCCTGATCCTGCCACATCTGGGAGTTTGCCTGAGTGAGAGTGGTACAAAAACATCCAGATTAAGAAGCTGCTCTGTAAAGAGTGCCTATTTATGACAGCTTGCCCTCAGAATCAGAAATTGCAGCCAAAAAGCTGGCATGTCAAACTCTAGAGTATCTGAAGATAATAATAAAATGAGATAATCAATAGTTAAGATAATGAATAAAACTTTTTTTAACACATGAGATTAAACTGGGTATAAGGATTTAATGAAAACTCTGCTGGCTGCAGTGCATAAAGATCTTATAAAGAAAAAGGATTCAGAATGTTGGTGAGAAACTGGGACTAATCTTATGCCACAAATTTTGTATGTTCAGACAAAAGAGAGAAAGAGAGGACATAGCTAAAGAGAAAACTGAACCATGTCTGTCACCTACAGTTATAAAAATCAGGCCAGAGTCTGATTTTGCCTGAGAACCAAATATTTCTGGCAAGTGGGAAGTGTCTTGGAGCAGCCTGAACCCTCAGCAAATGATGTTGTGTGCCATGAAACCCTGGAGAATCCTTCTCTAGACACTGATGGGGTGTGGGGAGATCCATTTCACCATGATTCTCCTTAGAGGACTGAGGCCCAAGGACCCCAGACTAGAGGTAGATATGGATATTCATTTCTTAAAAGCTGGAGGTTTACAAACACTTAGCAGCCCTTCTGGGTAGGTGTCATTTTTCATCTTCTTTGACTGCCATGAGGTCCTACAATATTTACAGCAGCTCTGCAATATCTCAGTAACTTATCCAAGATCCAGCAAGTTTCCCCATCTGTCACACTTTAAGTATCCAGAAGGAGTCTCCTGAAGAAAAGATGCTCTTGAATTTCTCTGCTCAAACCACTCTGACTTAAAGACCAAACACACCCTTCAGAAATGGCACAAACCTGATTGTTTACACTTGTAAGGATATATTTATGCCAGAAGTTACTTTGGACTCTCATTCCATGTGTGATTGTGCTTATCCTTGAACAACATTTTCAGACTTTAAATCAAATTTGTTTAATCCATTTAGAAGAGGGTTTCATTCAGAAAAGGCACTCCTCTTCCAAAATAGGAAAAAACAACTCACAGAGCCAATTGGGAGCCAATTATGGCTTGACATTCAAATGTAGCATCTTATTTTACACTTTCTTGAGAATAAATCTTGGCTCACCTCTTTCTCCTTCCCTTACAGCCATCCCCTACCCAAGGCCATTTGAGAGAGATAATTCAATGAGGGGTGAGATAACACTTGCCTGAATAAAGACACTGTTAAGCCTGCTGCAGATGCACATGGAGAGCTTTCATCCCAGCCCCTCTCTCCTGTGCTGCCACAGCTCCTCCATCAGATGCCGTCACTTTGCTAAGGCACACAAAGCTGGAGCCATCTGCTTGCTTCAATTAATTACAACTTGCTCCTGAGATTTCTGCTGGGACTCTCCTTTTACAGGCGTGCTGAAATGAGAGCTGCAAGCATTAGGGGAATTGACCATGTTGTCCCACCTTTTAAATGAGAATAAAAACAGATGCCCTCACTAAATAAGAAAAATGTAGCATTTCAGCTCCCTCAGAAGTGTCTGGAGATGTCTTTCTCTGTAAATGACTTCACCACTTGCACAAATAAGGCTGGGAATGGCTGCAGTGTCAAGAATAGTTGAATTTTCAGGTACTTGCTCTTTAATAAATAATGACAGGCTGCACTTGGAGTTCAGCAGAGAAACTCCATTGCCTTTCTCCTGCCAGGACATCTAATGCATAATTACAGGATTGGACACAAAGTTTCCTGACACAGCAAGGTTAGTGCAGTCATGCACTTGAAAAGATGACCCAGTGAAATTCAGGGTCGAGAGC
Organism: Vidua macroura; assembly: GCF_024509145.1. Lineage (NCBI taxonomy): Eukaryota > Metazoa > Chordata > Aves > Passeriformes > Viduidae > Vidua > Vidua macroura. The sequence continues at coordinate 5,916,976 of NC_071588.1, forward strand.
TGATAAGTATTAAACTGCTCAGGTGTTATGCACTTGGGTTTTGACCTGCTCCATTTGCATGCTTGCTGGAGATGTGTTATGGGGAAACTGGCCATGAACACAGTGACTATGGGGGCTCACTGTAAAAGAGAAATGTTCATAACTCTGACAGGGAGATTTTTCTAAATACCTAAGTTGAACAATAGTAATCTAATTTGCCAAAATTGAAGCAAAATTTCTGGCTCACAGCCTAAAAAATACCATGGTATTTTTCCTCTCCTCTCAAAGGAAGGTCATGAAGCAAAAAACCCCCTCACCCTTACACGAATGCTCATGTAAGCATATGATGTTACAGCTTCTATCACAAAAATATTGAGTCATCTGCCTAATTATTTCCAAATCATTGAAGTAAAATTTCCATCATCTACTTCATCTGACTGCTCTTTGATCAGATCCTGGAGAATCATTACCTTGTCACCAGCCTTATGACCTGTTCCAAGCACAGCTTGACATTGCAGCATAAAGAACAAACCAGAATTTTGCTGGATTATTCCCAAATTCACTAGAACCTCCTCCTCATCAACTCAATGTGAGGCTAAACATAAAGAGGAGGCTAAGTCTAAGTGCTCTGGTGTTGCTCAGAGTCAGCCAGCCAACAGCTCCTTAAGGTTCCTAGCAGATTCACCCTTCCTTCCCAGGAGAATTCAGAGCACTTGTTTATGTTAGACTAGCATCTGCTGGCTCATCCCAAACACAAAGAGAAATCTAAAAGGCAAAGTGAGTTTGCAAAGCATTTCAGATTTGTGTCTCTCCCTGGTTTCCAGCCCCTGCCACAGAAGAAATGAGTTAAAATGCCCTGAGCTCAAGGGGAGCACTGGGGTTGCAAGGTGAAGTGAGAGCAGCTTCATTAGCAGCTCTGCTGCTGGCAGGAAAAGTGCTGGCAGTTTCTCTCTCAGTTCAGTCTGCATGGGAGAAGGAACCAGAATGGAAATCAGTGTAACCTGCTCCGTTCACACTGCCTTTGAGAGAGCCACAGCCTCCTCCACCAGCAAAACCTGGCAACTTGCTCTGAAATACAGAGTTAGGAAATTTGGAAGCTTCTGAGGAGGACTGGCACAGTTTATTAGTTTCTGCCTTTTGTTCACAATATATACAGGCATCTGAAGTCTAAAGGGTCATAAAAGTCACTGAACAAGTGCCACTTTAAGAGATCAACTGCAAATAAAGGAACATATATCCAGCTGTTAAAATGATGCAGCCCATAAATGCCAAGAAAGAGTGAGTGTTTATAAGAGCTGTACATCTGCTGCTTCTCCCTCTCCTTCCTATCCTTTCTGGATGCCCTTCAGAGTCTTCCTTCTTGTAAAAAAAGGAAGAAGGGAAGGGAAAAGATGTGAAGGAAGAGCTTTAAATCAGAAACCCAGGTTGTGAACTCTTTTTTGATAGAGAACTGAGTCTGACAGTTCACCAGCCTGAAACCTGACTTCTCTCTCCTACTCCCACCACAAAATGAAGGAGATGGCAGGTTGCAGCATTAGTTCATTAAAGTCCCTTCTTAATCTATTCTTGCCAAGCAGCTGATTTTGGGTGAACTTGCTGACAGCTCTGTAAACCTTTCTAGACTAATCTCTGCCAGTGACTGACATTCACAAGGGTTAGATGGTCAGATTACAACCTTGGGCTGGAAGCCCTTTACAGACTCTCAAATTCAATAATCTACTGTGAACAATTTAATTAGAGAATCATCTCCAGTCAGTTTAACAAGAATGTTCTTCACATTATGTTCTAGAATTCACTTTTCTTCAATAAATCAGGGAATTTATTCTCCCTGTCACACATCATCTACTTGTTATTTGCTTGGCTTAAATATTTCAGCAAGTGCTTTAAGAACACTTGCTGTTAAAAAATTTAGGTGGTGAATAAATATGCCAGTTTCTTATTTCTTAAGCCCCACTGATGCCAGGGACCAGATATTAAAGGCAACACTTCTGCTGAGATCTCACCACCAGAATTATACATTCACAGTGTTGTCAGAGGGCTTAGCACTGGATTGAATCAGTTCAGTGCTCTTAGCACATCATCCCTTTAAACATCTGTAAATGAATAAAGCATATTTAATGAAAATCTGTCATGCACTAGTCATCTGCATTAGCAGGTTTTAGAATTTTAATGAGAATTATGTTAGGCCTTAATAATAATAAAGAGCCCAACCTTGCCCACATGGAACATAGGGGAACGTTTTTTGCCCACAGATTAAGGAGTTTTAAACATATGAACTGGACAGCAGAACTTGCATCAGGGATGGTGAAGAAAAACATCCATGGTCTAGAAATTATTCACAGGTTACAAAGAACATAAGGATCAAGCAAGGAGAATTAATAAAAAATATGTACAAGGAAATGTATGTACACTGGATTTATTCATATTCATATTGAAAAGAGAAGAAGTAGAAATCTTTATTTTAGGGAGGCCAGTCCACACCTCATTAAAGTCCCATGTACCTAAAGCTGGGTACACCTGGACATTTGATTAGTGCTGAGTTCAGCCAAAGTAAAAATGTGAGAATTACTTTTTGGGAAAAGGCTCTCTGTTGTGGCCAAGGAATTACCCTCACTTTAGAATAGGACTTATTGATTCTCTTCCCAGACTCTTGGGATTTATTTCCTGATAATTGTGGGTCCCAGAAAAATCCCCCTCATTAGTAGTAACAGCTTAATGAGTCAGATTCTGGGAAAAAAATTAAACCAGACCCCCATGAGATTTTATCAAGAACCTAAGGAGATTATCCCCTCTTTACCCAATCACAAACTATCCATGGGATCGAGCAGCGGGCCAAACAAGAACCACAAACATCTCAGAAGTCAGTTGAACAGTGGGATGCCTTTCATGTTCCCCTTTCCTGTGGGATCAGTCAGAATGACAGACAGCAGCCCACTGCTAGCAGAAAACAATGCTTTGATGGAGCTGCACAGCCTGCCAGAGCTTTGCCCAGCACGTGCCTTTGCACAGGACGTGTCAGCCACCTTCTGAATTCGTGCTCCCACGTGTGCAAAACAGCACTGAAAGGTTTGCTTCACTACACAGCAGACAATGAACAGTAATTTAAGAGCCTGTCTGCCTAAACAAGACTTGCAAGAAATGAAAAATGACATTCCTGATACAAGGTAATTACTGTAGTTCCAGCCATCCAGTTAGGGGCAAGGTACAAGGGAATGCTTCCTGCATTCCATTTCCTACAAAATCACAGGTATTAATTAACTTGACTTTTCAAAAAGGTGCTGCCTTTGACATTTGAACACATGCAGATTTTACAGAGGTTTGTAACCATCTGTTTTTTGAAAATTTACCCTGGTTTCTGTGACCTGACTGAATGACCATGGAGAGCAGCATTTAACTGCTGAGAAATAGAATTATTTTCTTTTCTTGCTTTATCCCAGATATTTAGCAGCTGTACTAATAGAACAAACTCTGTTTCAGATAAGTCTGCTGACTTTTCAGCAGCAGTAACAATTTCTGTGGACATTATCCAGGGGAAGTAAATAAGGAGCACATTCAGAGCTCATGACCATGCTGGTTTTCTGATTAGGAAGTAGAGGAGGTGAGTTAAATGACCAGATTTAGGTGAATCTTTGTTTCAATAATGAAGCACTAGGGAAACTGTGATGCCATACAAGACTGGCAAGCCATGGATATCTTTTCCTCCTCAAATCCTAACAGTTTTTCCAAAACAAAAGCCTCTCCTAGAATGAGGCTGTTAAGTCTGGCTGAGGGTTCTGCTCTTCCCAGAATCTGAAAGGCAGCATCTTTCTAAGAGCCTTGAGATCAGTAAAATGAAAAAATAAAGTCTGCTATTTCAGCTCATGCCACATCCCAAGCCAAATTTTCATCTAATTATCATTACACAAAAGCAGCTTGGTCCTTCCCATGGGGTCAGGGCAGAAACTTTGCCACATCCCCATGGGCAGCAGATGCCACCCCCCTCTCTGAACATGAGCACAACTCCACTCACAGACTGGCACATGCTCCCCACACCAGCTGCTGCATCTCTGCTTAAAATTCTTTGCTTTCTGTAAGTAGGAAAATGCCTTTGTCTGTCCCGAGCATCCCTGGATGAGACGGTACATTTAAAATCTGTGCTGTGGTAGCCTTAATCCATCGCTGGCACCAGGCCTCCAGAGATGCCCTGTGAGCTGATCCAGTGCCACAGCTGCTGACAGATGTCAGAGGCAGCAGCCAGGTACCCACACACTGAAAGTCCTCACTGCACAAAACTGAATATTCCCCTGGCTCTCATTAGTGCTCCTCACAATTCTCATTTATGATCTTTCCACCATACTTACAAGTGTCTGACTGTTAATAAGCACTATCACTCCGGCTATTATGTTTCTGATAAATACATTGCAGTAATTAATAGAGAGTAACAATTTGATTTTAAAGATATTGACTATACCCCAGTATGAAAAATGTCTTGACTGTCACTGCAAGCTCAGCTAGTCCTCCATTAGATTAAACATGCAGTTCGTATGGGGAATCGTACAGAAATCCCTCATCAGTAAAATTATATTCATTAGCCTGCAGTTTAGAAATGAAGCTGGTAAACCAACTTTATCTGCTCTCTGTGGGGTGAAGAGACTTTTGATAACAGCTTTTTAATTAGATGAGGCTCCTTAGCATCAGCATGCAGATAAGTGGAACTGCATGAATTACCTATACTTTGTAGATCCTTTGATTTGGAATACAACAACAACAAAAAGATTTTAACATCAAAAGTACTGGGGACAAGACTGCTTGTGAGTAATAGCATCTGTATAAATTATAGCAGGAGCAGCTGCAGCAGAGATGAATGCCTGTAAAAATGAGCGTGCTAGAAGAAGCCTGTTCACATCAAAACTCAGAAAAATCCAGTGCCAAGTGAATATTAAAACTTCCAGCCGGTTCCCACTCGGATGAGAGCTGCCTAACACTCACTTTTGCTTGTGGGACCTTGATTATAAAACATTTATCACATTTTCATCCCTTGTTAAATGATTTCTTCCAGGGGAGTTCTTTACTGGCAAGCATATCTAGTGATTCCATATGCCAAGCAGGCAGGAAAAACTGCAGGAGAATGGTAAGGCTGAATATTTCATTCAGTCCCTGGTTGCACAGGTTTATGCTTCTGGAGCACTCAGCACAAGGTACAAGGTTTAAATAAAGCTATTTCCAAGAAAATGGCTGCTAAGTTTCCCCCTTTGCACCAGCAAGTCACACAGCTTCTCAGGTGGGAAGGAACCCAGAGCAGACTCAGTGGTTCCCACAGGAGCACTGAAACTGGACTCCTGAGAAAACTCACTTCCTCACATCCAGTTTTATTCACACTCGAGGCTTTCACAGACACCCCACATTCTCCCTTTGCTGCTCTCTGTGTAGAGACAGGAGGAAAAAACAAGATATTGGCCAACAAGATGCCTGCAAAGGCACCTGTGGGAGGAGGAAGGGATCCTGCTCTTGGCCTCCTAGTTTTGGTAGAAGATTGCTTTCCATGCTGGCTTGGAGCCTCCTGTTTGCTCACTCATGGAGCTTGTCAGGGTTTGGGCACTCAGAATCAGGAGATTGCTGCATTTGTCTGTGCCTTTGAAGATTCTGATGGGCACCTCTCTTTCTCCACAAGGTGAGTCTACACACACTGAACAATGAACCTGATGTGTATTTCCCTTCAGCAATTACTGGGCACCCCAAGCTTGCCCTGAACTTCCTCTCATCATCCCCATGCTCTAGGTGCAGAGACAAAGTGCTGCTGGCACTCAGGCTCAGAGCTGCCATTTCCATGGTGAGTGTCCAAGGGCAGCACTTCCCGACTCATCAGCCACTCCTCTTTCCCCTGTCACACCCTTCCTGGCTGGAGGTACCCTTAAATACGTGTTACCTACCAGAGCCTGGGTTCTGAAGGCAAAATGTAACAATCCAGCAGCCACAAACTGGCACAAACCCTGTGCCCACAGGGGTTGGAATCTTCCTGGGTAAAGGTTGACCACCAGGTGACCCAAAGCCCAACACTGAGGTGTTTTACAGGGACAGAGCTTGCACAGAGAAGCAGAACAGCAAAAGCTAAGCCATGGGCTCTATTCTCCTTTCCACATGGTTTGCACCACCCAGCCTGGCTCAGAAACCACCTCAGGGTCCTACACGTGGCAATTGCACCTATTTCTTACCATTCTGTGTAAGAGAAAGATTATTGTCATCGAAGGAAATTGCAGAAAATGCATTTTCTAGAGGCTCCAGGAACTGCAGGATTTCTGAGGTCCAGGCCAGGATGAGACAGGTTCTCACCTACTTTACATGAGTTAGGAAGCACAAACATCCTCCTGAGCAATGACTTTTAACACCAGGGTGCTGGATAGGAAAATACCTGGGCTGTGTTTGAGGTGTATCCAGTCCCATGGGAGCAGGGATGAGTGGGATATCTCGGGTCTGATCCTCACCTTGCTGTTCCAGAGTTGCACCACAGAGACCTGCTGCAGGAAAAAAATCAAGTGTGCCAAATTCCCAGGAGCTTTTTGTGTCCTCCCAGCAGGCCCCCAGGCCCAGGATCCCTCTCCTGGCCTTGCAGCCCTTCCTCCTGCTGAGGTTCAGATCCATGAACACGCTTCCCCCGAAGGATTCCTCCTCTCCCAGTGCACATCTTTGCTCCCCCCGAGGCAGAGAAAGCCTCCTGCCACGCAGCTCTTCACTGAGGCTCTTCCTGTTATCACCAAGTTCTCCTGAAAATTCTTTAATACTCCCCTGTCTGCTCAACGCTGAATTTTGTGGGGAAAGGTCTTGCCTGGGTTTGAAATAATTGCGGGGAGAGAGGAGGCGAGCAGAGGAGCACACACACCTTGCTGAACAAAGACAGTTATTTTACATACCACACAGCACCACTGTAATTTAAATGATGTCAAATGTAGCTCTTAGGAACTCTCTGCTCCAAGAAATAAACTTGCAGACAGTTTTAATACCATTCAGTTGTCAAACAAAGTAGTGATTTACATAATAGCACACTTCTGTGTCTGCAAGTCCCAACTCTTCCATAAGGCTCCTTGGCATAACACTTCTGCCTCCAGGAATATTTACATTATTTTATTCAGCACAATGCAGCTCTTTGGGTCCCAGTGGATTGAGCTGTACCAAATGTATTTTCCTTGAAAATATGGAAGTCTTTTGTGCTTTTTTGACAGAAGAAACTCGATCACCTGGTCTCAGAAGGTTTGCAGAAGCTCACTCTTGGCTCCAGCACACACCAAAGCTCCTGCCTGCCAGCTCAGTTATGGAAATGCCTCTCATGCATCCTCCAGCTTCTCAGCAAAGGAGAGGTAATGAGCAGAGATGGGAATAATTAAAGCCCAAATTTGATTCCTATTTTGCACACTAATTCTACTTTGTGCCTCCAAATGCACTGTGGCTAAAGAGGTTTTTGTTCAAGCAGTCACTAGGGAGGTGACAGCACTGACCACATCAGCCCCAGCTGGTAGGGACACAGCAGGGCAGCCACACCCCAAACAGCTGCCTTTCATTACAATATCATGTAATCTGATTAATATCTGCATTCTAAACTTCCATAATATCTTCCCAGGCTTTATTTTTTTTTCTCCAGCAGCATAATGTGAAGAAAAAAAAAAAAAAAAAAAAAAAAAGAGTGCCTGGAAGAGAGCTGAAATCCCCCTTGTTTTGGGAAGCAGGATTTGTGCCCACACTGTTATTGCTGGCTCAAAGGAGCAGCTTCCTGCACACACTCTGGGAGAACCTCTGCTGCCCTGAACAAGAACCACTGGGAGAGGTTTCCAACAGATGATGGAAGAAGAGGAGATTGTAGGGCCTGTAGTGGCTTTCTGAAGGTCACACATTCTGTTTGCACAAATCTTAAGAGTCCTATCACCCCAGCCCATTTTAAGCAAAATGATATTTTTTCACCTTGAGTGAAATTTTCCACCATGATGGTTTTGTGTGAAAAGTGTAGGTTCAGATACAAAATAAGTTCCTAAGAGCAAAGCCAATTTGAGAGATGCCTATCTTGGTTGTCTTCTATTTTGGCAGGTATATGATCTCCAAGCTGCTCTGGACACTGCAATTTCCAGGAACCTCAGCTAACCTGAGTTTGAAGAACAGGCTGCTGCATTTGCCATTTCTGCGATGTATAATGTCAGGAAAAATACAGTGATTCTAATCACAGCTTTGCTTCACACAGGGCAGAACAAGGGGGATATAAACCAAAATGCTTTAGCATGCAGAATGGATTTTGAATATATATATATAGAATAATATAATTATGCCAACAACATCAGTGACTGATCTTAAGGTTAAAAAAAAATCCTTCTCACAGGTATAGGACACCACCCTCATAAGGTAGAGCAGCTTTACCAAACACATTCAATTGTATTTCAGCCACTTTTTTTGTTCTCTTGGTTGCAAGTTCTGAACTGTGGGATCATCCAGCCAATCCCAGAGCTTCCCTTTTCACTTGAGCATTACATTAGGACAACTCCCTCCAACCCCCCTCCCCCAAAAGCTACATTTCAGCTTGTGAAAAATCATCTAGAATACTTCTCCAGTGGTCTGTGCACATGGTTAGCCAAGAACAGCTCCACTGTAGAATTACAGCTCAGCTATCTCAGTGTTTACTTCGATGAAAATCTAAGCCTTGTTCTTGCCTCAGCAGGGCTGTCTTGGCTCAGTCTCTTTGCTCTGATAACACAAGTAGCTGCAGCTCACAACTTTCCAGTGTGTGTGTGTGTGTGTTGTTTTGTTAGGTGTATGCTGAGCATTTTAAAAAGTGCTGCAGTCATTAATGAACAGAATTTCAATTTACTATCATCTAGCCATTTAAATGTGGGGGCTTTTTAATTCTCTGCTGTTAAAACCCTCACTCCTCATGTTTCATATTGGCTTCCAGGTATTATAACTACTGGTCTTGCATCTAGAATATTATTTTACAGTATTACAACTTGCTCAAGTTAGTCTTCAGTTGAAGAAGCTGAAGTTAAATGAAACAATATTTTCATTTTCTTCACCGTAGAGACATATAACCAACTTCAGGAAAAAGACATCTTAAAATGCCCAAAGGTTTTCCAAACCAGGATAAATAAAGCCAAGACGACAAAAGAAAAACCACATGTTACAAGCCTCAAATAGCCCTAAACACTAGGAATACTAAAATATTTCAGCCCCTCTCCCTTCAATTCATCCATTAGCATCAGAGCAGTGCTCTAAATAGTGCAAATATTTATTTCTCATTTTGATAACTCCAACAGAGTTCATTGCATTTAGCACTGAGGAGACACAGACAGAGATCCCTTGAAAGTGAACTGAACTCATGTCTCCAGTAGCTGAATCTCTCCTGTATCCCAGCATGGGTTATCCATGCAGGTAAGCAGCCAGAATCCACACCTAAGTAAATCACCTCATTTTGGGTGAAATTCTCTCTTTGCCAGGGAAGCAGGAATATTTATTTTAGTATGACACAACTTCTTTCCTTTCCATCCTTTCTACTCTAATTTCCTCAGAAAGGTGGGAGGTCACAATGGCACCCAGATTCCAGTTTCCTGGATAAGTTTCTGCATATGAAAAACAGGGATTCAGAGTTCAGTCTTAGTACATCAGAATGTCAGTGGTAGAAATGCCCGCAGGAAAAAAAATCCTCTAACTTTACTTCAAGTTTTTAGCACTTTCTTACATATCCACTCTATATACTGTAGTAATGTTCATTTTTTTTTTTTTTTTGTCTCTTACTGTTTGTGGAGATGGCAAAGGTGATACTGATGCAATTATCAAATAAAAATTGTGGTTTAGATATTTTGCAAGGTCACCTAAACCTTGGAATAGCTGATGCTTTGGTAGAGACAGAAACAGATGAATCAACGCGCAGTCATTTTTCAGAGTGTTCAGCTATGAATTGGTGATTAACCTTTGGAACATCTCATGAGGGAAAGAGGCTGATTCTCCCTCTCATTGCCTTCAAATCAAAGCTGCTCATCTTCCATAGCCCAGACCAAGCTACTCTGTTCAGCACAGGACTATCTGTCTGAAATTCTTCACCCCATTCTTTACAGCAGAAGAGACCACATAAGCACATAATCTTTTCCAGCTGAAGCTCTGCCTACCATGGAATATAATTTCCCAGCCACTATTTTAGTGTCCAGCTCACAGCCTCATTTCATCTTTCTTTAATACTGCGTGGAGAAATTGCAGTGTGTTGGTATTGTCACATTCTAAGCTTCTAGAACCAGTGCACTTGTCCTGAATTCTGAAATTTCCTAATGCTTTTTGTCAAATTAGATAGATATCACCTTCTCCTGGCTGGGAATCACTGCAGTGGGTAATGGGAAAAGAGAACCAGAACTGAGCAGGCATAGAACAGAACAGTGGGAGCAACATCTAACATGGGCAGAAAGCACTGTCCATGCCCTGTAAGTGGAGAGAACACAATTCATGAGTGACAAATTAATCATATTCCTTACTGGCATTTTTTGATTTTTGGTGTACTTGGTCTTCATATAAATACAGCACAGACTTCAGATTTGTAATGAATTAGGAGGACTTGCCCTCTATACAGTGAATTTTATAAGAGGGAAAAGCAAATTTGATGTCAAAATACTTCTCAATTAAGATTGTTCACTCCTTCTGAAACAAAGTTTAAAACTACAGAAATCTTTATTAGATGGCTAACCACAATATGTAGTCATGTGAGTCCATCCAGAGATGCACTGGCATCTTGCTCTAGGCTGTGCTGTTGTTTATTTTGGAAGAAAAGAAGATATAGCAAATAGTCCTGGCACACCTTCTTCAAACTCAGTCTTCTGGGACAGAAGTCAGTGAAGGACTTGCTTTGTACTTGACCTCAAAGAAGGACATTTGACTTTTGAGTAACCATACTAGAAAACCAGGTTAAGAGAAGAACTTTAATGAGAACCAGATGCTGCATCTGAACTGAATTTTCATGAGTTCATGAATTATAGAAACCCCAGGGGCAGAGGTGGTATCAAACTTATAATTCAATTTCAGTTGCTATTTCAAAGTCCTATTCCAGCATATAGAGATCCAGGGGGAATCTGAACAACTTTTGTGAGGAATTCTTTTTGTTACATTTGAATACCAAATAATTCACTGATTTGCTTCACACCTCAGATAAGAAACCTCTAGTTCTGATTCTTCCTCAGCTATCACAGCAGGCAGTTTCATACCCAAACACCCTTAATCTGGGTAGATGTCACGTTTCAGAAGTGTACACATGGTTAAAGAATTTGCAGGGCAGCTGAAAAACAGCTTGTCTTTGAAATCATGCTTAGCCTTGCTTGAAACTTCTCCCAGCCTTGCTAGATGCTTTAAAAATGCAGCCAACCTACAAAATATTAAATAAAGGCAGACACTAAACAGCCTTCTCATATTTTTGTAGAAGATTTTAAAAAACCATTGCACTCCCATTATTTTAAAGATGCTATTGGTAACTACAGCAGGTGGAAAAGGCTTTTTCTGCCTGTGAAATTTGTTCTATGTAGTTTTGCTTCACTTAAACATGAGTGTGCACATGAAAACAAAATGTAAAGTTCTGAGCTTATTTATCTTTCCTCTTCCTGATGAACTGATGCTGAAAGTGGCTGTTTGAAGTCAGCCCTTTTATCCACAAACCAGGAAGGCATTGGATAAAGCAGGACCCTGTCTGACAGCAGCATTTTGCTGCTGTTCTGCCTCAGGTGCTGCTGGTGGAGAAGCAAAGGCAGCAGCGTGGAGCAGATGGCCCAACGTGCTTCAATAAACTCATGGAACACACAGTGCTGTGCATCTGCACAAAGCTCCACTTCCAACCTCAGGCCTCTCAAGCCCAGGTCTGTCTCCTAAATTATTTATTTCTCAGATCAAGCTTAACAATAATGTAGGGAAGAATTTGGTTTTGTGATGAAGAGCGGTTTAACAAAGCTAACAGTGTGCCTGTAAGTTTTGCTGAGGCTCTTCAGCACAAAGGTGAATGTTCTGCTGCTCTGTTAATGATTATGAGTAGTTAGTCATCAGGCATTACCCAGCTGTCATGCATAAAATCTCTGCAATCTACCAATTTCTAGACATATAATCTGGGCTATGGACAAAGGTACTACCTTCTGGACCAGGTGGTAGGAGCACAAGCTGCTGCAGTTTACTTTGGTTTTGTTTTGCTGAGAAACTGGCACTCTTTTTGTTTGGATCAACCCTAATGAAACATCTGCTAGGTTTTAATTAAAATAAAATGGAATGCAGTTTCCTGAACAGGTGGAAGCAGGAGATGATATAGCATGGAGCTGAAATCCCTCCATGTGTTCAGAGACTTTGCAGAGTCCCAGCTATCGCATCCATAAACCAGCGATGGAGAGTGTCAAGAACATTTTGATTGTGCACATGAGTCTGCTTAAAAAGGCATCTACTTAGTCAGGAAACAGCAGCAAGATAATATTCCAGCAGCCCTACATTACACCCAGGCATCAGTTTCTTGCTTCTGATCTACTATGTGGTGGTATTTTCCAGTTGTGAGAATTTGGACTACTCAAATCACTCACAATAAAACCTTAGACATCAAAACATCAGCCAGATATCAAAATGCATAAAGCACATAATGAATGTGATATTAAAAAAATTGCAAACCCACCAAAATCTTGATTACTGCTTCCATCCTGTCCCCATCCTTTGCTGCAAAGAGCCACCCCAAGAGGTTGTGCACCTTGAGCCAGCTGCCAGAGTGGGGCAGGATCAGCTGCTCCAGTTCATATTTTGTTTAGGCATAGAAGAGAGGTGGTGCTCTTCAATAGTCTGCTGCCCCCTGAATTTGGCATGAGGGTAGGACCTGCCATCTGCATGTGGAAGGAAAGGGAAGGTAATGAAGAGTCAGAGTCATGCTCCAAACAATCCTGGCCTGGCATAAGAGGAAAGGAGGTAATTCTGAGACGTGCCTGGTAAGTGCCCAGTGGAAGAGACAGTCCTGGAGCTATCATTTATGGACAATTTAAGTTTTTAATGACATAAGTGAGCTAGAAAACCCGGCCCTTTGCCAAGGAATGCTTAAAACTGATTGCTTTAAATTAGGTCTGTCCTTTAATGCTTTTATGCATCTACTGTCAAGGAGCCTGTAAGTGTTCATCTATTATTACTTTGGTGGGTACTTCCTTCTAAAACCATAGTTCCAGAACTAACTAAATAACTAACTAACTATCACACATGAAATCTGTAAACCTCTCTCATTTCACTCTCAAGAAACATGTCATGAACTTTTCCTGATGCAAATAAACTACTACAGAGATCCTTAGTGTGCACGATGATAATCAGTAGATAAAAGCCATTTAGTGCATGGGGTATTTAGCTTTAATAAACTTTTCAGTCTATGGTTGAAACAGTTCAATGTTATAAAATACTCATGCTAGAGTTGCTTTCCATACACAAACATCCACTAGTTCTTGAGATATAACACATAAAGCTTTTCTGATTTTTGCTTTCAAGATATAAAAAGACTTCTAAGGACTAATGGTTTGTAAAATTTCAGTTCAATATCAAAGAATAGGGGAAGGCACATAGCATGCTGCATTTGAAGGAGCTCTTCATTTCAAATAACTGCCAGGATTGTAATTGTGTACAATAAAAGGTAACATATGGAGCTGGAAGTTTGACCTGCAAGCCCCCTGCTAGTTCTGCTTGCTCTATACTTTGTACAGTAGGTTGATTACTGGTTATCTCCCATGAAACAAGGACTTGTCTGACATGCTCAACTCTGTAATTTGTAAAAAGTGCTTTGATTTAGAAAATGAAACAGCAACAGTATAAAAACACATCGAACTTGAGTAAAGTTTTGCTTTCCAAGGGATGCCATCCAGGCCACTGCTCCCAGGCAATGGGTCATGAAGCCTAATGAGGCACAAGCCTGACAGAAGCTGGTAATTGAAACAATTTCAGAACTGTAAAAATGGTCTGGAGACAGCAGAGCATTCAGAAGGAAGGATGGCCTTGGTATGAGCCAGGTCCTTACCTAACCCAAACACATGCTGTCCTATCCAAGGGCAAGGAAGTCACCAGACCTAATTAATTACAACAGATAATTGAGCATGTTCAAAAACATCTGTCTGTGATGTTTCAGTCCATGAGATAATCCAGAAACAAAGCACTTGGAAGGTGGGTTGGTTCTGACCTCCCATATTGAGGGTTATTTCCATAACTCTTCTTGCAACAACTTCACGTCCCAGATGGAGTTTAGGGTTGAGCCAGGATTTTTGGACACGCCTCCCACAAAGCAGGCTGCTCTAGCAAAGTGTTTGCATAGTTTAAAGCCATGTTTCCTTCCACTCTCCCTCTGCCATCTACATTTGTAGATCACAACTTCCCTGGCAGCTGGTGATTGATTTTCTACTGGTTCAGATGCACAAAGTAACACTTGATATGGAAAATCCATTTAACAAGTTTGTTTATTTTTTAAATCAGTTTCTGCTGTCCTAAAATGTGAGTGATACACATTTTAACATGTCACAGTTTATTTTTGAGTGTGAATTCCATTCCACATTAAACAAGAGAAGTCTCTCAAGGAAACCTTACAGTGATGAAGTATAGGTATAAAGTTGCACACTGTGATAGGAATATAGTTCCTAGATAAGGATGTTTAAACTCTGGGCCTGTGTGGTCCAGGTCCCTTGATGCCCTGACCCACCTGCCTTTGCTACACTCCTCTGTGCTTTGTACAATCACTGTGTTAAACCTTTGCTACAACCCAGACAAAAAGGCAGGAAGATATTTTTTGTCCCTTTGTGCTCATTTGTTATGCCAGTTTGTGAAGACAAATGCTCAAGAACGCAAAGAATCAGGTAAAATAATAGTCATGGGCCAAGACAGGAAAGGCAGGGAGGTCCAGCAAATAATTAGACTTTTTGTGATGTGATAGCTGACTCAGAGTACTTGTAGAAGAGAAAGCAAACACACCTGATATTGCACAGGAACAGCCACAGGCCTGGTTCATATTAGACAAGAAGTTGGCCAAGGTATACAACAATGGGTAGAAATAGGAGCAAAGATGGAAAAAAGTTGAATATTGGGTCTGAATTCACTTTTATGGCAGTTGCGTGATCCAAGTTCTCCAGGTAACACTGGGGCTTGCAAAGCAGCCTGAATTTTGGATTTTATTATGTACCATTAAAGTAGATAAACCATTTAATCACAAAGGCACCCACTGTTCTGGTCTGGAAAAAGAAGTAATTGCTACCTCTCATAACACATTAGCATGCAAGCTAATCCTGTGTGGGGTTTCAATCAGCAACCAAAAATGCTTCAAAGAAAGCCAGAGAAACTCCACAGCAGACAATTATACAACACTCCAGTGGAGATAAAAGTACTTGTTAACACAGTTAATGCCTTTTTTGCCCAGAAGCCTGATAATCTGTATTGCACCAAACCAATTTTCTATGCAACTGAAGAAGGATTTGGCATTTAAATGTGAAAACATAAGGCAAGTTGTGTCATCAATGCTGCAGATAAAAGGCTTGTGCATTTGCACAGGTTGCATCTCTCCAAGCTCTACAGGAGATTACAGGGATAGCAAATCCAGCTGGCACCATTCTCTGTGTAAGAGACTTATCTGGAAGACCACTGAGCTTTTATTGTTTAGGGTTTACAGATAAAACCATACTTGCATCATGAATTTAAATATTTATATTATTTGTAACACAGGCAAGCAGATGTCTCTGACTTC
The DNA here is from genome assembly GCF_024509145.1 of Vidua macroura. Taxonomy (NCBI): domain Eukaryota; kingdom Metazoa; phylum Chordata; class Aves; order Passeriformes; family Viduidae; genus Vidua; species Vidua macroura. The sequence continues at coordinate 5,932,658 of NC_071588.1, forward strand.
TTTGCTATATGAACTCTGTCAAGGCAGTAACTTCTCAAGCACCTTCTAAAACAGATTAATTCCTTTTCTTGGACACATGGCAAGCAGTAGGGAACACTGAATTTACCACAATTTTTAGCATCAACAGGACATGCTTCTGAATGCACATTGCTTCCATTCTGTAATCTGGTCTCCCAAGTACTTTGGGTTAAAGCTTTTGCCAGATCAAAAAAGAAAAAAAACTTCTGTCTCTCTGGTGCTGTGGGGGAAGAAAAGCACCATCTTTGGACTCTATTTGAATACAAAGTGTTTGTCTATGGGCAAGTTCTGGGATTTGTGGGAAGCACAAAAGGCTGGGAATATTTCACAAGTCAGGCATTAAGTTTACTCAGTAAGACTGAAGTGGTTTAGGATACTCTGTCAATGAAGATTTGATTCTCTTTTCTCACCAGCTTTAATAATGAGAGTAAAATGAATCCCCAGTGTGCCTTGCCACTGACCTATCAGGCAAGTTTAATAACCTTTCCTCTTAAATATTATATTACACAGGGCCTTGAGATGTCTTTTCCAATTTATAACCTGTCCCAGTCTGGGCTAACCCTTTTATACTTTTCCAGTCCCATTCTTTTCTTTCCAGAGCTACAAATTTGGAATCTGGAACTCAGGAGCACAGGTAGCTCCTGCCTTCCCCAGTGAGCTCAGCCTGAGCTTTACTTACACCACTGCTTCCCAGCTGCATAAAAATTTAAAAAAAACCCAAAATCTCTTCAACACTTGCAATACCCAAGCCTAGCACTTAATTTTACTAAACCAGAACAGATTGCCCTACTTTTTTTACATCCTAGTAATTGTCCATTAATAAATCCTACTCCTGCTCAGCCTTATCCTGCAGTTACCCAGCACCAGCAAGATTAAATCTGAAATTGTTCCCAGGAGGGCAATAAGAAGGAAGGGAGCTTTTGCCCTTGGCAGATGTCAGTGATAATGGTGAGTGGTGGGGGCTGACCTACATCCATCTCAGAAACACAGGAGCTAAAGGAAGCCTTGAATGGCAGCACTTTGATCTGCCTCTCTGCCCCAGAGTGTTCACAGGTATCACAGGTTTGGAATTAGAGGGGTTTTTAGTGGCCTAAAGGTGGGGGAGCCAGGGAAATTGTGCTGTGTAAGTAAACAAGCCAACAGCTCCTGGGCTGCCCAGTCACTAACCACTGGTGGCTGTAGAGAGGAGCAAGGGTGAGGGAGGAGAACACACCAGCATTACACCTGGAGCAGAAAATCCCTTCACTCTGAGCCATGGAATTGTTCACAAGCCCCCTCGTGGTGCTCCCTGCCAGCTGCACTCCAGAGGTGTCGAGTCACTGCAAAGATGCTCAACACAAGCTCTGCCTACAAAACAGCAGTTCAGGGCAGACAGCCCTTGGTTTGATCTAACCCAGAGCCTCTGTGCCCTTCTCATCTGTGGTGTGGGGAGAGCGAAAGTTACAGGAGTAACATATCCTTGTCCCCATCCTAACCCTGGGCACCCTGCTCTCCAAGGGATGAGGGAGTCCTTTTTTAAAATTATTGTCCAGCAGCTATTTAAAATTTGCTTTGCTTACAACTCTCTTCTCTTTCCTTGCCCTCCCCTGAGCAAACAATTTCTTTCTCTTCATTTTGTTTCATCAGCTTCCAAAACAAAACCTTTAAACCTCCTCGACCTCCACATTTGTGGTGGCTTTTTCAAATATATTTAGAAAAAACTCATTCCAGGTTCTGGGAGGACAAATCAATTTTAGTCAACAGACAACTTAATTTTAGACTGAATTTATGAAGAAGACCCGGAATAACCCCAATTTAAAATAAACCATTTTCCCCTGAGATATCAGAGAGCTGGTATGAAAGTGGTTAAATACCACACATTCACAAAAGCAAAGTCTCCATCCCATTCTCAGTGTGCCACTAGAATTTCCATCTAAATTGCTGAGAGTCCAGAAGAAAAGTTACAAATCAAGGTCCAGCTGGGAAAGTTTAGCTCTTTTTATTTCCAAGCTGAAAGATGGTAATAAAGAGATAACATTTGCTTCAGGGAAAAAGCTTTGGAACAAGTGTCACCCTTTTGATCAACGTGCTGTCTACTTTGTCTGCCTCTCCTCCTTTAAAAGGCTAATAAAAAATTATTTCTTTAGAGACTGCACACCATGATAAGTGCCACAGAGCTGCAGACCTCTAGTGAATGTGCTTATCAGCCACTTACAAAAGGGCATGGAAATGAACAACTCCTGACTTCATCAGCAAATTGGGAAAAATTCAAGCACTCAGCGTGCCAGGTATTGCCACCAGCAGAGCTGAGTGTCTGTCTGAAGGCTCCCAGGGCTAGCACTGCACCAGCTATTCCAGCCAGGGACATGCAGGGCAGCAACATTTAGATTAGCTTCTAAATTTAGCTCCCTCCACTTCCAAACAGATTTTACAGCTCCTGCCTGCTCATGTGAGTGCACCCAGCAAGAGCAGCTGGTTCCTGGCACGAGGTTTGCCCTTCTTGGGTTGTGCTCTCTGTCTCCAGCTCGCTGCTGCTTTCTGTTCACAACTGCATTTCCCAGGCATTTTCTATCATTTTACCCTGCAGCATCTACAGTCATTGTCTCACATTTATATCCAGGGAGGAGGCAAAGAACCCCTCAAAAATTAAAGAGTCTGATGCTCCCAAAGATGATCTTAAATTTTGAAGCTTTCCCAGAGCAAGCACCATAATTGCTGTGGCACTGGAGCTCACAGGACACTTCCCCTAGAAAATATCACACAGCATTCATTCAAACTAAAGATCATGCTGAACTAAATAAGAAAAATGAGCAGAAATGATCAGTGGGAAAGTGGTACAGAGAGCAGTGTTCTGGCCACCACACAAAGCACTCTTGTGCTGAAGGCTGCTATATTTATGTGCTTCTTTTCTCACTACTGAACGTCACCATTTCTAAGCAGAGCACCTTAGCAGCAAGCTCCAGGCACACATTTCCATTTAATAGCTGGAGGAAAGAAGGAGGAGGCAGAAAAATAAAAGAAAATGAAAAACTAGGAAGTGATTGTTTCTCAAAAATCAAGGTACAAGAGGGCAATCAAACCCCACAAACACTGTTTGGGGCTGCTGTCAGCCCCACAACTGCTCCCTTTGGTACCTCATGCTCTCAATCATCCTCTGCACGTGTTCTCTAAAAAACATAACTCTTCTTCACATTTGTGTTTATTTTTCAAGCTCTATTTGCCTTAAATGAGTTCTAGCAAGCTGATCTTGGGATCAAACAATAACTAGGCTAGGACTCATAAAAGAGGTTTATGATTTATTAACCACTGGTCATGCCCCCTCAGCTTCACTGCTGACATGTGCCTAGTCCTAGAATTTGGCATTTATTCTGTGGTGTCAGTCAGGACACTCCTCAGGGGCTCTGTGAAGAAGAGTAATGTTGAAGGAGAACAAGTAGCAATGATGGACACAGTCTGTCTTTGTCATCCATCAGCAGAATGTTGTGCCAGGAGTCCTGTCCATGCATTTCACCCCACTGCAGCTTGCCGTGCTGTGCTCTTCCCTGGACCCCAGTAAAACCCAGCAATGAAAAGCCCCAGCCACACACCTCAGCTGCAAAACCAAACCTCCCTCCACTTAATTTCAGTCCTAGCCAGTAAACTTGGCTCCTTTTTCAGTGCTAAAACATGACTTTCAGGGCTTAACCTGACATTGCCTGCATTTTAAAGGGTCTCCCTGCCTCCCTTTGTATAAAATAAAAGTGTCAGTCCTTCAGCTCATGGTTAATTGAAATGGGTTAGGCTGTGCAGGGCTCTGCTGAGGCAGAGTCAGCTGTGCTTTAACCACTGCAGGGAGCAGGGCAAGGCTGGCAGAGGATGTTTTATGGGGCAGTGCTAATGGATTGACACCGACCTTGCTGAGCCCAGTCCTTGCACAGCTGCTGGTGGGATTGCTGTAACCCTGGGGTAGCTGTTCCTGCTCCCAGCACTGGCTCACACACTGCCTCAGAACTCAATTTACTAAAATAGAAAACTGTCTACCAAGCCATCACATTCTTCTTTGGGGAAGTTACAGGGCTTCAGATTTTTATTTTTATTTTTAAGTAGAAGACCATCAGAAGACCACAGTGCCTCAATGGACAAGAATTCCTGCCTGCAACGGCTCGGTAAGGAAACAATGGCACTTTAAAGATGTGCCTGTAGAAATGTTTCATGGATTAACTCTTTTTGTTGATCTTTTCTATCCAGCTCTCCACAAATGACCTGCAACTGCCCTGAAGCAGCATGTTTTGGAAGAGCTGTGTTATTACAGGAGCTTGATTAGGGCTTATTGAAACTAATGGAAAAGTTGCCACTGACAGCTTCTTTTTGCTGGGTCAGTTTCAAATGTTTTCACAATAAACCTGCCCATTTACATAGCTTAGTGTCTAATTTTGGAAGATTGCTTTTGGGGCAAGCAATAATCAGCCAACCTCAATATTTCACAAAATCCGGTGAGTAAAACTGGTAGTTAATGCCTTTACAAACAGCTCCCAGTGCCATTTAGTTCTTACAATGGGGAAATTGGTTCTTTCTTGGCAATGAAAAGCAGAAGAGAAAAAGATCTTATAAGATTACAATCAAAAATACAAAACACACCCTTGGCAGGAGCTGCAAAGCAGTCAGTTTTTCAGGCAATGAAAATAAGCCCCAGCTCAGAATGCAAGGAGCTGCAGAAAAATCAATGCAAGGGCTGAACACTTCTCCTGACACCTTCCCTTTTCTGAATGGCTCTCATAAATTAGTTTTTTTAGCTTCTTGGAGTGCTGTGCTTCATAAAAGATTTAGCACTATCTGCATCCAGCATTCTAGTCACTCCCCAAAACATAATGTACTTGCTCATCCCAAAAATAATTATATAGAAAGCAAATTAAAAAATGCAAGATATATCAAATCAAGGAGAGTTGGTCTCAAATATTAATGCCTCAGGTCAAAAAGGTACAAAATTATAAAAGCACTCTTTATTGGCAATTGAAAAAGCAGCAGCTTGGCAAGAAATCAAGAAAACTGAGGCCGTGGTATATAGGTCTGCTTGAAGTGGTTCAGCAGAAAAATGAGGCTCCTATTCCTTGGAGTACATAAATGGGTGCATAAATCCCATGGTTTCTAACTGGATGCTGCCCTTGCTCATTTGTTTTGCATCACAAGGGTTTCAGGGAGATGAACAAGAATTTTCAGGTAGGGGCTCCAGTTCTACAGAACCTGAATCTGGATTAGAGCGAGAGTTTCATGTTTGAAGCAAATTCACTAGTGGGGAGCCTCGGAAATGTCATATTTTCAGTTCTACTTACTTTGTCCAATTATTAGTACAACACAGGCACAGGTTTTTATTCTGTTACCCCTTCAGTGGACAAACAAATTCTGTTCATTTAAATCTAAATCAAAACTGTTCCAACAGGCCACAGTGTCTTAAAGGCTTGAAGAGAGAGGCAAAAATCTCTATAGCAACATGTTCCAATTGGTAATTATGCTCAACTTTAAAAATAAAAGTATAAATACCCCACTTAAAATGTATTTGGATTTCTTCTTCAGCTCTTTGGCCTTTCAAGTTCACTTGAAGTGAATGAAATCTGTCCAAAAACCAGGAAAAATTTCAAAGTTTTGGTATTCACTCTTGGGAGATCATAACAGTCGGACACTTCTGGGCAGTGACAGTGGTCTTGGTTCCCTTTTTGTAGTCACAAGCAATTTGTAAAACTCATCAGGGGCTGCAAGCAACACATTTGCTGAGTAAGGCTTACTAAAATATCTTTTACCTGCTGGAGCCCTTCCAGGAAAGTGTCGGTACAAGTCTGCTGGTCAGTGCCACACCACCACTGACCTCAAAGTAAATTCACTTCTTTCCCCCTCAGTCAACAGTGCTGGATGAACACAGCAAGGGATTCTGGCTTGCACAATATGATGCAAATAAACAACTTCATTTTACTCAGGATTGAGCTGCCCATGCTCCTCCCTTTTCCTGTTTGTTCTTTATCATGGCTAAAGTTTTTTTATCTTGCCATGGATGTGTCCTCTGCTTTTACCATCACCTCTCATTTTAAAAGACTGTGGTTTCACTCCTCTCCTTCAGGCATCTTCATTACAGAGTACTTTAAAAAAACCCAACAAAACCATAGTGCAGTGTGCCAGTCAATAGTGAAATTATGAGAAGTGTAATCTACTCTTCCCACCCTAATGAGCTGATGAGTAAATAACTGCCAGGCCATTGCTCTGAGCTATTGATCAGGGCTTCCCACAGAGCTGATGCACTGCAGAGGTACCTGCTGCTAACCAGCAGGGATCGATACAGGAAACTTCTGAAAACAATAATGAAAGGTTTCAGGCTCTCTCCACGCCTTCCCTCGTGTGCTGGGGCAGCAGATCTTCATTGCAGGATCAATTCTCACTCTTAGATCACACCTCCCACGCTGCTTCCTGCCTTTCACCTTGCAGAGGTTAAGCTTGTTCTGTAAATGTGCAGTACCCGGGCACCGAAGGCTGAGCAGGGGGAAGTTTATGGCAGGGAGTGAAGCTGAGGAACTCCACCTGCAGTGAGGGCTCCAGAGGAGATTTCCTCAGAGACCCCAGCCTTGCCTTCTCTCCCCTACCCATCTCAGCCACCACATCACACATTGGCTTCCTGCTCTGCCCAGAGCCAAGGATTCAAATTGCTTTACTTCCAGAAGCTTTGGAGGGGCTCCTCCACTGGATATCATCCTGTGTCACTCCTCCTGTTTTCCACACCCCCTTCCTTCAGTATCACATTTCAGGGCAAGACTCTCAAATTCTGCTGCATCTGTCCTTTTTTTTTTAAACCTTTCTTTTCAAGTATCAGTTGAAAATTTTCTCCCCTTCTAGACCTCAAGGTATAAAATAATCTGGCCTCTGATCCTATTATTCTCTTGGATGGTCCAATTTTCTTAAGATTTATCAGAGCTTTTGTCCTCACCTTTTCTCTTTGAAACCAGGCACACATATCAGACTTAAATGTTAATTTTGAAGTTTCCTTTTTATCTTTTTACAAAATTACATCTAATTTGAACTCTTATAATATTTAAAAAGTTCAACTTACATAGCTCCTGTTTTAAAGCACTAGAAGGTCTGAACAATTGCAAAGACTTTATTTCATTTGAAAAGCAGTCCAATCCTGGAAAGCTTTTATAAGCTGTAAAAATAATCACATGACATTCAAATCTCTCATGATTTATTCACAAACAGGTCTAACTCAAACTTCAAGTGGAGTGAACCAGATACCATGTCTAGATCAACAACATATGGAAGCCAATTTCTCCTTCCCACGGAGCTGAGAGTCTGTAAACACAAACCATAAGCTTTGTCTTTTATTTATGTATTGTCTCTCAATGACAGAAATCCTGAAATAAACATACTCTCTTCTTTCTATGGACTGCTGTCATCAATCTATATAATATCAAACTGACCACAAATAAAAACAAGATTTCCTGTTAGAAAATGGGGCATGTACTATTTTTAAATACTTTTGCATCGTATTTTTCAGATGGGAAAATTCAAGAAAACATTTGTGTCTTTCCAAACAAACAACATGGAATTTCAGTAGCATGGAAAATCTTCCTTGCATAGGGAGCCCTGATGCACAGCATGTTTTCAAAAGATTAGGTACTAAGTTTTCAAAATCAGTTTCCACCCTGACATATTTTTTCTGTGACAGAATAAAGTTTCAGATCATCAGAGTTTTCTGCAGGACCGAAGTTGCTTTTGGTGATTTGTTGTAGCAGTTCTTTGAGGCATGCACTGCTTCACCAATAGTGCCTTTTTTCCCCAGCATTCTTTGTATGCTCTGAATATTTGGCTTCCTCACATACCCCAGAAGGACACAACTGCAACAGTTATTTTAAATAATGTCAACCTTTTCCTGCTCAAACTCCATAATTAAAGCTAAAAAGGGAAAGTAGATTGAACAAGACACTGTATCCCTTCCTTTTACAGTGCCCCAAGTCATTTTATCTCAGGAAGATCCTGCAGCAGATGGGTACCTGTCTCCATTAAAATGCAGCAGAGGAAAGTCTAAGAATGATCAAGGGGACACATTGGAGTCTTCATGTTAAATAAACAAGAGAATTTGATGTACAACTAAGAAAACAGGGAGTGAGAAGAAAGCTTAGACAAGAGATCACAGAGGATAAGTTATCAAACAGAAGACCTTGAAGCAAAGCATATTTTGTTCATTTCAATAAAGAATAGAAGATTACACACAAGAAGATTATTACTTTCTCCTCTGACAGATTCATGCCTGTATCTTTTTTAAAATTTATTTTTATATACCTGTACTATAATCAATTCCCTCTTTAGTCTCCACTCCCAGGCTGTAGATCTCAAGTCCCAAAAGCTGAAGTGCAGTTGAAGTTACTCAGTCAGGAGGTACTGTCAGCTATGACATTAAGGAAAAAAAAAAAAGAAAATAAGAAACCTGAAAACTATGAGGCCTTTAAAATGAACAATGGACAACAGAGCAGAATGCACTGAAAGCTATTGCATGCAGCAGTATCTAGACTGTTAAACTTGATATAAATAACTTGCAAAAAGTAAAAAGAAAATGTATTTCTTCTTAAGAAACAATTTATTGCAATCTAGACTCCCAACCTCATTTGAGCCATAGGTAAAAAGGCATAAAATACTGTGGTATAGATGCTAGTGACATTCAGCATTGGTTGTAAGGGCTCATTTCTAAGATTTTGGTTCATGGACTAAGTGGAAAGATCTAATCATGCAGAGTGTGAATTCTGCATCTACTAATTGAGGAGAAACACACCCACACTTCAGTGAAAACAAAGATGATATATGAACACAGAGGATAGGAGGGACCATGAAAAATGCCAGCCTCTCCTCTGATATATCAAGCAGTAAAAACAAAAAAGTAAAAGGCAGCTAGTGACCAACCTGGACCTTGCTCAACATTAGAATCCTACCAGGTTTCTCCTCTCTTTTCTTCGTGAGGGTCACCTTCCTCACAAAGCAAATCTCAGCGTCCCTGTGAAAGTGATAATCAATAATTCCAGGACAAAAGATGGAAGATGGTAAAGTTCTCTTCCCATCACCTTGGGAAATGGTGCTAATAGACAAAGAAGAGCTGTGGTAAGTCTGCAATCACAAAAGGATAATCTCCCTGTCAAACAGAACGCCAGCAGACATCAGAATACTAATCAAGGAAAAGCTTTTCTGGTGCTCCTGGATGTGACTGGCATTACACTGTTGATGCCTGGAGTACAATGGTTTGACTGCCATAAATCTGGAGGTGCCATGTGTTTTCATGCAGTTAGGATCCAGCACAGGTTGGATTTTGCCCGAGAGCTCATGCATAGCATCATAACTGCTTTTCCAAAAATTGGATATGCAGGATAAAACAAAAAAGACCCCTCTGTATTTGAGGCTTGGGCTGCCATATGCCAATCCTATAGGGGTGGTAGCCAACACTAATCAGAGCTACAAATGGCAGATTAGGAAAAAAAAAAAGAAAACCTACACTATGCAGGCACTTCATCTGACAGTGTGTAATTAGGCTGAGAAATTCATTGGCCACTGGATGCTCATTAAGGCTGAAACCATCCATCAAAGTTGAAAGGGGAGTGGGTGTCAGACAGTTATGCAATGTGGGCAGATGACCCCAAATCTTCAAGAAGGTCCACAAAACTCCACTTCCTGGTCTTAAGCCATGTGAGTTGTTTTTTTTTTTTTGTGACTAGACATTAGCACAAAAGCTTTAAGGCAGGGGAGAGGCAGCACAAATTATTCCTCCTCCTAGCTTTATTCTGGACTCCCACGTTACAGGTCAGGAGATGGGCCAGTAACTGGATGGAGGCACAACCTGGCCATTGCCACATCCACAAATGATGCCCAGAGATTCCTGCTGACATGCTGTGCCATTGTTCCTGGCATGCACTGGCTGCTGTTCCAACAGGCACAGGAGCAGCCCATGTCCTGCATTCCCTATGTGACAGGCAGGCATTTTAACACAGGTGCTGCCTTCCCATGCACAGCACAAGAGCTCCCAGTGTCTTTTGCAGCCTCCATCACCCCATTCAGGCAGTGCAAGTGAACCAAAGAAGGGAATCAAGGTAACAAGGTCTCTTCCTTTCCCCCAGGCACCCTTGTAGGCTCCTTTCCAACTGGAGGGATCGCAGGAGAGGAAAGGTTGGTGGGCTTCTTTCTTGCAGATCTGGCTGCAGTCCACACCCAGGCATCTGTTAGAGAGCTCACTAATGCTCTTTTATAGCAGATTTGGCCAGTAAACCTGGGAACAGCTGCACGAGCTGTGCCTGTGATCCATACAATTAATTTGCAAGCCTGTCATTGTTCATCACTAGATGACAGCAATGCACTTCTGAGCATGCCTTGATCTGCTGCTGGGGGCACGACTCCAAGTGCCTCTGTGATTTGTTTCCCTGCAGTAATCACAGCTCCACCAGGAAACAGAGTGAAGAGGATGCACTTGGGGAGATAACTCTGCACGGATGAGGTGCCACAGTCCCAAAGGAAGGAGACATCAGTTCAGGGGAATACAGATTAAAATAAACAGTGGAGCTCAGGATTTATCCCAAGGAAGAGACTGAAATATTGGCTCTCCTTTCATCAGCACAGGGACAGAGGAACGTGTCATGCACGACTTCCCCACATCCACAGCAGCAGTGCTGCTGCAATACAGGGCAGAGACATGGAAAGAGAAGCTTCTAACCATTCCATGTAACTCTCCCTGCCAGAGATACCCATGCTGGCTGCAGAAAACAGGTACCACAGGAGGAGTGAAACCATGGAGATGGGGATGGAGGAAGGAGGAAAAAAAGTAAAAAAAAAACCCAGACAAATCAAACAGAGTAGATGCATCACCAATTCACAACCAAACACTGCTTCAGCTGGAGCAAGTATCATTTAATCCTCCAATCTCCATAGGAAGGCAGCCTATAAATTTAGTTGCATACATATATATGTACACCCACATTCACATAAATCCTTGTGTGAGAACGAGGAGCATGAATATCTGCAGCTTCAGTAATTCCTTGCCCTTCTGGCAAGAGAAGAATAATTTTTTGTTTGTTATGTCTGACAAACCTTTTATTTACACACAGTTTTTTCATACTGCCCTTTTTCCTTCTCACCTGAAATTTTGCCTTTGCTGTATAGTTTTTCACTTATGATAATTATTTTAATTCTGAGGTAAGCTTTAGGGTAGACAGTCTTACAGAATATAAATGAAGCCCGTGGCCACTTGAGGCCTTTAGACATTCCATGACAAGAAAATTATTTATGAGTAAGAAAAGTTAGTTTTCTGTACCTGTAAAGAATGAATTGATCCCTGGTAAGGGGAAAAAACCCCACGGAAACCAACCAAACATAAAAATTTTACCAAAAAAACTCCCCCAACAACCCCTCAAAGAAATACAAAGAAAAACCACCCCCTTCTAAACCAAAACCAACATAACAAAAAGAAAACAAAACAAAACAAAACAAACCCCCAGAAACTCAAAAAAACCTCCAAAAAATAACTCCCAGCCCAGCTATAAAAGTACAGGGATAGGTTCAATTGAGAAAAAGGAAAGACTCATGTGTGAATCTCTTCTGAAATAACAATTTTTCTGGGTTATCCACTCACAGCTGTCAGGGAACCAAGCCTTGTTTCTCTCTCACTTTAGCATAATAATCTATGGTTATTTCCTTCTAGTTGGGATCATCAACTAACAAGCTGGTCATTTTGTCCTAGTGGAAGCCATCAGCCAGAATTGCTCATCCTGCATAAAATATCTTTATAGAGTTCTCATTACTACAGGAAGAAAATCTTCTTAAAAGAGCTTATTAAAGGAAACTGCCAGTTCAGACATTCACCTTCATGACTCTCATAAAAGTCCCTTTTTTTTTTTACAGAAATGAGGGACGTGGAGAAGGTAATAAACATACAAGCAACATTAATGTAATGAGTATTGATGACTGACTGGGAAGAAAAAAAAATAGCAAATTTCAGCCCCACGTTCCTTGTAAGGTCTAAGAGGATCCAGTCTGACTTCCCACTAGGCAAGGTCAGGAGGCAGAATGGCTGCTCCAGGAGATAAATGCCCTATGTTATTTTGGCTTTAATTTGTCTAGCCAGATGAAAAAGAAGTGGGCTGTTTTCTTCAAGAGAAATAGAATGGGTTACTAGAAGTTGAATCCTTGAATTTTTTGGCAAAGCAGTGAAAATTATTTTCTGTAGAATGAGAAGATCTTAAAATGAATGTCATCCTAAGAATAGCCCCACCCTCCTCAAAACGAACCTAATTAGTTCTTCAGTAAATGAACCCAGGTAGCTTTAAAGTCATGATGTCTTTTCAAACTGAGCACTCTCCTCTGGTTTTATGATTGTGCACAACACGTGTTGCTTTATCCATCAGTGCAACACATGATCTGGCAGCCCAATACTTCACTGCAGAACTGCCTCGTGCTTTTTGTGCACTTCCATTCTCCCTCCTCTTGTGAAATTCTCTGCCTCGTGTTCACTCCCCTCCCCACCAGCAGCTGCATTTGCCCTTTAGCCCAGCTGCTGGTCTGCAGGAAATCTCTCTTCCAGCAAGCATGACACTTGTTCCCACAGCCCATTCAGTACCTTGTACCTTGGAAAATGAAGTTCCTTAAGAAAACAGGAGACAATGTCACTGTGCTTAAAGGATGCTAATGACTGGTAGGGGACTGGCTGCTCCCTGTAATGAAAGGGAATGTGGAACCAGCCTCAACTTTTGCAGCTCTTCAGGGAAGGGTTGTTGTTTTCCCTCTTTAAATAAATTTTGAGCAGACGACAGGTGAACTCTAACTGCAACTCCCTCTGTAGGCAATAAAGCATCTGATGGAATTTCTGCACATCTGTGAGTGAAGTGATATGGATTAATCAACATATATCATCATCTACATGGAATGTATTAAAGCCTCCCCTGGACTGCTGTGCAAGTACATCCTCCTGACATTATTTTGATATTCATATCTCAGCCGTTATTTGTTCCTCATCTTTTGAGGTGATGGATGAAGATTAGAAAAAACAAATCTCAGGGAAGAGTTTTCATTTGAAAAATATTTGCTCCAACCTTGCACACTGTATGTCAGGGCTGTTAAAACCAGATTAATTTTGTCCATTGGTTTTCATTCATAGGATGGTAGGAAAAACTGGCTGGTCATTTCTTGACATTTTCTATCTCCTGACCTTCAAATGGAAAACATGTAAAAGTGACATTTCTTTTCAGAGAAAAGGTTTGATTTACCATCTGATTTACCATTTCATTTACCAAAACTCTCCAGTGAGAGCTTTGCAGTTAGTAGAAAGTTCATTTTAACTTACAATGGGAATTTGGAAAAATGTTATTGCAAGTTAATTTTGCCAATGTGCAAATGAGAAACTGAGATCCTCTGAAATGGTAGAAATTTACAAAACTGTGCCTTCCAAACTTCATTGGGGTGGGAAGTCCAGCAAACATCAGGTTGTGGTTTGTAAGTTTGAAAATATATAGTTTTCAATCCAGTAGAATACATTTAAATAAAAATGTATCAAAGATCACAGAACTATAGAGGAAGCTGTATTTGTCTCAACACAGATATAATTTGATTAAATCATATGGATACTGGAAATATCAGTGTTGATTTATGCATTACTCTTTGAAATTTTGGCTTTAACAGCATCTCCCACTGAGTCTTGAGACAGTCTTGCAAGTTTTGGAGGACTATCTTCAAAGAATAGCTGTTCTTTGATGCCACATGGGCTTTCCTGTCTCAGACTGATTTCAACCAACTTTCTCTAAAATTCAGTTTTGTCAAAAAAAACAGCCAAACTGAAACACTCAATTTAAACCATGATATGATAGTAAGTCTTCAAATTCCAGTCTAAATTTATCCAGAGCCAGTTTTTACATGATTTAGTGTTTTCTCATCAACACCATTCTCCAGCTCAAATAGCTATTTTTTATATTTGTAGTTCCTCCTAGATGAATCTTCTGCACCTTAAAACTACTTTTCAGCCAACCTGGCTAAACAAATGGGCCTATTCATCAACTTATCCTCCAGAATGTTCCCAATTATGAACGTGGTTCAAATGCCAGATCAAATCTTTCTAAATAAACCTCCTCACCAATCTTTGTGGGTAAACATCTGTCACACACTTAAGTCAACTGAAGGGAGAAGGAGATTTGTGGCCAGACAGGTACTTGCTGTACTCAATTTCTCTTCACTGGTTCATCCCTCTGGTTTCCTGCAGCTTGGCAGGAGCAGGAGGCATGTTTGTAGCAGCCAGCTCTGCATTTGGGAAAGTTTGCTAACGCCCTTTTTATGGATGTATGAGGACACAATTCACAAGAGAGGTGTTTTAAGACAGACACAAGTACCTGATCAAATGCCACCAGCAGCAGGACATGCTGGATAACGAGGATATCCCAGTGAGAAGAATGCCCAAGTCCAAACCCAGCCGTGATTAGAGCAACTAGAAGAGCTGGTGAAGGTGTTTAGCCCTGTCACAGAGCAGCAGCCAAGCCCTAACAAGGGGAGCTCAGAGTTTAATTTCTGCAGGCACTGCACTGCACCAAGGGCTGCAGGTACCAGAGCAGCTGGTGCTACCAGCACTGGAGAGAAGCCACTGGACACAGCAAACAGATTTTTTACATGACAAGCCCCTCAGCCAACAACACCCTCAGCCAATTCTCACATGTACTTTTCTGCTTAAATCAATGGCATGATGAGGAAGGACTTGCCTTGTGGCAGGATTGTGTTTCATTGGTATCACCTGACAGAGAAGAAGAAAGGAAGAGGTATTCAGGAATCTTACAGGTCACCAAAAACCTGCAGCTCCACCTCTGCAGCTTGCTTCCTTTACACTGGCAATTCTCATCTCTACTACTTGTCAGCTACAGAATAAAACAGGGCATCTTTAGCAGCAACAATGTACCCTAATTAGAATTTTGAAAGAAATTACTTGCTTAAGAGCTCACTCAACACTATTAGGAATACACATTCCTTTTTGTTATAGAATAGGAGTGTTTTGGTAGTGACAGCCTCTTTTGACTAAATTTCTCTCTGCATCCTGACAGTGTAATGTTGATTTAGCACTATGCCTGTCAGTTATCTTAGCATGATAATTCTGTCTTCCAGCTGGGGAATAAAGCTTTAATAAAAATATTTATGGAACATATGATTTTTCTTAATGATGCCTAAGTTGGGCAGGCTCAACTTACAGTATCTAAACAAAATGCACCCAAAACAATTATAATCAATTCTTTTCAATCTAGCAGCACTTAGACTTGAAGCATTAACAAATGCCAGACTGGGAGCACTGAGAGCAAAGTCACTGAAATTAAACCAGTATCAGGGAAAAGATGTACTAATCAGCAATCTGAAAGGACTACTCTGCAACTGCTTGGACATCTGCACCCTTAATGCCTTATGCTGCTTTGGTTGGGTCTTTTTGAATCAAATGCTCAAAAAGTCACTGCTTGGCAGTTCCCAGAAAGTGACATTTAGAAGTGTGGTCAGGGGAAATAAAGTGAAATGCAACAGACAAGGCTCAGCAGAAGAGAGCCCATTCATCTTTCACAAGTGAGCAGGTGGAGGAACCAGGGCAGATTTAAACACAGACAAAGGAGGAACCAACTGAGCAAACCAAGAACATATGGTCCAGAGTTGCCATTGCACCATCTGCCTCCGTTTGCGATGGAAATGCCAGAGATGGGAGTAAATCCATCTTTTGAGCAGTGGCTGGACAGCCCCTCATTCCACAGGGAATGCAGCTCCCTGAAACAAGACATTCCAGGAAGAACTATTCTTGTTTACTTATGAAAAGCTTATGCTTTAAATTTTGGCTGCTCTCATCTAAAGCCTTTCTATCTTGCTTCCATCCAAACTATACATCTCACAAAACATAACTGGCAGCCCTAAAATCAGGAATAGTTGCTGGAACAACTGAAGTAATCTTTGTAGTTGGCTGAAAGTCATCTGAGACTTTTTACAATATTCACAGAAATGTCGACTGAAAAAAGCCCAAAACAAACTAAAAATCAGTTTCATCAGTAGTAACATGTTTACAACTTGAATGTTTTTATTTATCCAGGAACCAGCAAAGAAAATCAGTGAAAAGGATGAAATGAAGGCTGTTCCCCCAGGGCTGAGGCTATTTTAGAGGTAGATTATCTCCAACTTTCTCCATAGGAGAAACTAAAGGTGATAGCCAAGCCTGATACCACAATCCTATTCTGCAAAGTGGAAATACTCATCAAAAAACTTTCAGAAAAGAACAGCATTTTCCTGGCAGCTAATCAAGCAAGAACTACTGTTTTTCTCTAGGAATGACCAATTCATTGTTTCAATGTCAGCTTTTATTTGGGGGATACAGCACAGGATATCAATGAAGATGTGCAGGCATGGAAACTATTCTTTCTGACAACTGTCATCTTCAATTACTGTTTTCCTGCCTACCTCAGTCTTCTTGTCTTAACCTGTTGTAGTGAATTCTAAAATCCCCCCTGGGACCCTGCCATCATGCAATAGTTCCTGGCAAAAAGGGATTCCAGCCTGTCTCAATTAGATCTGTGACTTGGTGCAGTCATTACACAATTGCACAGGAGCAGCTGGAAAGAGTGAAAGTAGTATAAAACACACATGCACAAGTGCAGCCCAGAGACACATTTCTGTGCATTTGTAAGCTGTATTGCTGTAAATTAAAAATTATATTTTAAATTACTCCTGAGTTTTTAGCCAGCAAGCAAGTTCAGCACAATCTCACCCAGAGATATTAAAAGAGGCAGCAGTGGTTCCACTGTGGAAATCAAATGAGGGCTAAGTTTTGATACAATAGGAGCACACATGGACTAGAAGCAGAGACCAGGCAGCTACTATAGCACTGAACTAACCTCAAACTCCTGTGAAAAACCCACTGGGAGTTGAAACAACATTAATCCATTTTCAAGTGCTTGGAAATCAATCAATAGATTTGTACTATTGGCAAGGCTCAGCCCACATCTTCTGAAAGAGCTGCTGATTTGCTTTGGAGAACAGCAGCTTTGTCTTTTCAGGAGAAAATTTTGTTTAGCTACAAGTCCAAGGAATTCCCTCTGAGAAAAGAGATCAGCTTGATCTTCAGCCAGATGTCTGCCATTAAAAGACAAACAGTCACTTCCTCTGTATGGGGCTCATTGGTACACCTAGAGGCTTAGAAGGGTCTCCACAGCAAGGTGATGCAATTCTTGTGCTTCTTGCAGTGTAACCTGGACCACACAGGCCTTGAGGAGTCAGAGCACTTGTGCTGGAAGAATTTTAATACCCTTAAATATTATTATAATATAATAATTATTCCAAATATGAGCCAGAAAGCTGCTGTATAAACATCCCCCAAAGCCAGTGGGACAATATATGCTATACTAAGCTGTCTTGAATCCCAGAACACAGGAAAATGCAAGAACATTTAAGCAGCATTTAATTCTCTTTCCATCACACCTAAATTGCCTATTCTGTTTGAGAACAGATTGCTACTTTCCCAGTTTCTTCACAATAAATCTTCATTACAATCTGATCGATACGTGACCTTTGTCCCCTTGCAATCAACTTTGCCAATAGTTCCAGATGCATGATCAATGCCTGTATTTAAGCCTTTCCCACTTTGCTGTAAGTTACACTTGTAGCACACCTGCTCACTTGTGTTTATGGTACAATAAACAGGTTACTGATGTAAACTTCACACACATCCTTCCCTACAAGATCTCAGTTTTCCCTGGGAAAGGTGATGGCTTTATAACTGAGAAATTCTTGAGAATATTACTGTCTTCACAACCGTGAAAACAATTAGATTCCATGAAAGAATAACTATGATTTTATTTCAAAATTAAATCAGAAAAACAGGAAATTTGTGAGACTGTACAGTAATTAAAGTAATGAAAACTTTCATATTCTGATTTTGCTACATTTTCCTAGCTTGCCTTGGTCACCAGGAAGTCATAGTTATTCTGCTTTAAGTGGCAGCTTCCAGTGCTCATTTATTTACACACACTGTGCACTGACACATTCACAAGTGTGATATTCTCTGCCTCTATCTGCTGCCTTTTTTTGACTCAATAAACCCCACCATAAATTGACCTATTCTGTCTTAGTTAAGGCAAATCTGCCTTACGGTTATCACAGGCAGCAACATTTAATTACCCACCCGAATTTATTCATTTTCATTTAGGCCTGCTGCACCTCCAGCATGCTGTGACTGATGTGGTCCAGGAAGTAATTTGCTCTAAAGAAGAATAAGAGTCCTTGGCATTTGTAAAGCAGTTATCACCATCAGGTACTTTCACTGAAATCACAGGGCAAACTGCTCGTTACAACTGCAATTCATACCAAGCCTAATTTCCAACATGATGTAAATTCATCATGTTGCATTGTAGAAGAATACATTTGCCTGCCTAGTTTCAAGGTTCATCTTCGTTAGGACTTAAACTCCACAGTTAGCTACAATAAATCAGCTCTACAAAAAAAAAGGCTCTGGTAGCAGCAGGTTTCCAGTCTTTGTTTCAAATCATCCCTACCTGTAATTAATGCTTCATCATTGTCCTTGAGGGAGAGCATCTGTTTCCACAGATCATGCTAATGCTTGGTTAAATACAACCATCTTTACTGTTCCCCAAAACATATTTGGCAGATCTTAAAAACAGATTGTATCAGATTTTTCAGGAGGTTTCTACAACTGCTTTCCTAGACATCTTATCATTCCCTTTGCATGTCTCAAGCAATGTTTTTTTTTCTTTTCATTAACTGACAAGGAATTCCATCCTACTTCCACTGCCTGGAGACAGAGCTGCAGTATAGACCAATATCCTTATTGTGTTATCATTATTCTCAATTACAGTAAACCACAGTCACAAACAGTGCAGGATACGACCATTAGCAGCCCCCCTATTAGTACTGGGGAAAGTAAAGGGTGAAGATAATTGGTAAAGGGATACCAAAACTTGCAGCAAACACACATTCCTCAGTGTAAGAATTTCAGGCCCATTCTGTCCTTGGAGAAAGCTCTGCCTACAGACACAATGCAGAAAAGGCAGTAAGTCCAACCACAATTTGCTTAACCCCTTCCTTTCCTTATCAGCCCAGCTCAGCTGCAGAGACAAAACTCATTGTCAGTGATCACATGTGATAAGAGACCTGAGTGCCTTTTAAAAATTTTTTTGTAGTTGTATTTCTTTTATTCTACAAAATACTGATGCTTTCCCTGATCTCTACTGTTTCACCACAAAGCGCAAAAGCCACCAAAAGACACACCATGGTCTAACAGGGCAATCCCATGCAACACCAGCAAAAAACACAGATTATTTTTCCACTGCTGTGTGGGAAAACAGCAGCTGGGACACACCAAATTTATGGCACATGGCTAAGCTCTCATGAGCCTGAGGTAGGAGCACAAATGGCAGGGCAGGCTCTGACACCCTCTGCAGTAACAGCTGCCTGGGCTTCGGTGGCTCACACCACCTTTCTGCTTTCCCTACACTGCAGGCAGAATGGGGATAAACAACAGGGATGTAACAGCTGTGGGATGTAACTCCTGCATCCAGCCTAAGCCTGTGCAATTGCTGTGAACACATCATAAAAACCTCATTTATTAACATGAATTACAAGTATTTGCTTGCCTCACTGTAGGTAGAATAAGGCTGGCTCAGAGTTTCATTCCTCTAATGGTTAAGAACCACTATTTGCTGTACATTACTAAGAGAAGCACCAGCAATTAATAAACAGCACACCGATCTCCACTGTTACAGATCTGCAGAAATTAAAGAAGATATTTAACAGCCAATGTCCCATGTTTCTGGGAGATATTTAACACCCACTTCCCATTATTTCACTCTACAAGTTGTGGTACTTTGAAGTAAGGTCACAGCACCAGCACCTTCAGAAAACTCCCAGCTTAGACAGATCATAAGAATGCAATATGCTTGAGATGTTTTAGTCTCATATAGGATTAAAAAGAGCATAGACTCCATGAACTGTTGGTTAGGGCATTGGGGTTGAGCCAACACAAATCCATTTTCAAGACAGAAATTATATTCTAACTGCAAAGTAAAAGAGGATAATTCTAATGATCAAAGATTACAAAGGCAACAGTCTTAGGATCAAATAATCATATTGCCAGCAGAACCATTTTATGGAAAGTATAGCTCATGATAGAGTTTGATAAATAGCACCTCATTAGCAGAGACTCAAGGAGCCAGAGGTTAGTGGGAGTTAGAGTCCAGCCAGATTTGTAACATCGTTTTCAAATTAAACCATTCATTTAAAACAGCCATGCAAACTAAAAGCTGAGTTTTACAGTTCCTGTACATTTGTTACCCTAATCAGGTACCTGCCATCATTTTCTCCCCAGTATACTACAAAAAGAATGATTTTCCCATTCCCCCTGTTACATCGGTACAATTGTCTGGTGTTTTCAGGTAAAAGCTTTAATTGTCAGCACGTGGCAAGTGTAACAATGGAGGAATTTGCACATCTGATGTTCCTTAAACAGGAAGCAAGCCTCGCAATCCAATTAGCTGTCTTTCATGATAACTCTAATTTCTA
Organism: Vidua macroura; assembly: GCF_024509145.1. Classification (NCBI taxonomy): domain Eukaryota; kingdom Metazoa; phylum Chordata; class Aves; order Passeriformes; family Viduidae; genus Vidua; species Vidua macroura. Next base: position 5,953,211 of record NC_071588.1, read on the forward strand.
ACCTTGGGTAATGCTCTTCCATGTAAATCACTTTGTGCTCTGATCTCCCAGTGTGCCTGGCATTTATTTGTCACTGTCAAAAAAATTAATACCATAAACTAACATATTTTAACTCTGAAAGTTAAAAAGTAAGGGTATTACAAATGCAGCTGATAACAGCATTCACAATCCCATTCCAAGCTTCTATTGGATTAGTCATTGTACAGAAAAGAATAATTGAGCAATCATATGACAGGGATTTCTGTTAGGGAAGAGTCTGTTATGAATTCAGACACCCAAAAAAGAGCAAGAGCAAGCTAAGAAGATTCTGAGTCATCCCAGCAAGAGAGCAAAATAAGCACCAAGTGATCTCCCACCAGTGGTCCAGCTCCAGCAGACAGAGTGACAAGCTCATGCTCTGAAGTCTCAAACTGTTTTGTCCAACCCATTGAGCAGAAAGTGACAGCGTTTAACTGCAAAGAGCGTAGAGGAAGGAGAATGTTAAGCTGTTGTCTCCTTCTAACAATGACATTCAACTGGTTATTACTTCAGAAATTGTGAAGGCAATTTCTGTTTAATTCTTTCAGAAAGTCCCATCTGACTCTGAGTTACACCTGCAGGTGAACTCGTCTGAAACCTCTGAGGCAGAGAAAAGAGACTGCACAGACAACAGATCCTGGGAGCTACAAAGCTCCTGTTTTTTCCTGAAAGGCTCCACATGACAAGGATCACATACAGCACTCACACATCAAAGACTACCCCAGCACCAGGCACAAGTTTTAAAGCTTATTGCAGCACATAAATACCACCTACCTCCCATCCTGGTACCTTAACTTTGACTTGAGGCTTTGAATCCACATCAGGAGTTTCCTCTTACTTTGATTCAAACAAAGCAGTAAGGGCATATGTACTTTGCTATCATCACATAAAATAATCCTTAGTCTTTTATCAAATTAGGCTTGTTTTATTGTAAGACTGAGTGATCCTTGGAGAATGAATAAGCTTTTTTCCTTCCTTCATGTATCTTTAGACAAATGTCACATCAGGTTAATATTTGGTGCAGAATTTGGTCCTTTTGCAATGAATTGCAAAAGCTAACAAATAAAAAATAGAATAAACAAAAGAAAAGACCAGGCAAAAAAAATTATAAGGGAAAACAAAATGCTCATAGCCTTTATGAACTCACCAGTACAAGTTCCCCTGTAGTAGAAGGGTAATTCAGTCTTCTGTGCAGCTGACAAGAGTTGTCTCAAAAGCAGTCAGCAACTCTCAAGTTTTTTTTTTTTATTCCTGGGAGTTCTTCCTATTACAATATTTTACTTGTAAAATAAAATACTTATAAACATAGTCAAGAGCACTCTTGCATACAACAAGAACAGAACAGAAATAATTTCCCTTTCTCTATAATTTCAGAAGACTTCTCTAAGACTTGAAAAGCAGAGCAGCTCAACCACAATCCTTTTGTATTGCTAAAGGCACCTGTTTACCAAATGCTAATTGAAGTTAATCAGACATCAGTTAGGAGAGGAGGCATTGATTTATTAAAGAAATATGGATATTGATCTAGCACCAATATCCAACTGTGACGGACAAAAACTCTCTAACAGTTTTAAAGTTAGAAAGTGTATGTTCATTGCGACGCCGGGCAGCGTTCAGGATAGCTCCCAAATACACACAGCGCCTTTCAAATGATTACAGAGTCCTTTTATCCACACAAGAATTGAATACCCAAAATACAGATACATATTCATCATTTTGGTCCATCCCATTCCTCGCTTTGCATGCTAATCATTCCCAAAGCTATTAAGCATGCGTAGTTTGTTCCTTGAAATGGGTCGGTGGTCCCTTTCATGGAGAGGGGTCCCAAAATGAGGAAGTAAATGAAGTCTTCCTCATTCTGACCTTTCTACCTTTTCAATGCAAATATGACAAATGAGCCTTGATAGAACTCCCATTCCCTGTCTTCAATTGGTTTCAGAACAGAGGAGGCCCACAATTGTCTTATGTTCCTAAAAGCTATTTGTCAGTTTCTATATTCTTCATTATAAACCCAGCTAACTAAACATTGTGTTGACAAGCAATCAATTATTAGTTAACTACTAACTCTTAACTTCATCAAGGCCTACTTACAGAATCCTTTTATTTTAATTAACTCTAGTAAGGCTTGTCTCTAACTAAAATCTTAGCTCCTCTAAAATCTCTAAATCTCTTAAAGTTTATGTTTCAGCATTTTCACCTTTTCAGATCAAAATCCCCAGTAGCTGTAGCTTGTCCAATTACCCTGCTCTAACTAGAGAAGGAGCTGCCTGTCTGTCTGAAGTTACCTTCTGCCTTGCTGACCATTTCGATTTGTGGCACAGAGTTTGCAACTTGTAGTTTTTGACTTGTCTGTTGCAGTTACAGAATTATCTGTGTATAGTTTCTCTAGTAAATTCCTCCTGGGTAGTATTTTTACGAGCAAAATAAACATATTTTTGAAGTAGCACATAATTTTACTAAAATATTCTGTTAAATCAAAAGTAATTTTTCTAATTAAAATGCTTTGTTAGTGAGGATAATTCCTCTTTGTAGGCAAATCCTTCTTTTTAGCCATGAAAAGGAGTTCTTAACAGTGTGTATGCTCTCATAAATATTCTTATATTTCTTCTCAGATATTTAGCAGCATTCTTGTTGTTTACACTTCATTTGTTTGCACTTTATCAAAACTGCAGTGGAAGCTGGCCTGCTGCTATGATCCATATCCTTCCTGGTCTTTCTAGTCTGATAAAACATTAAATAATATTAAAAAAGAAGAGAAAACAAACTGAGGGTTTTGTTTTATGAAGCCATCCAAACTTTAAATTTTCAATTTTCACAAATAAAAAGACACCCAATTCTGGAATAAATAAAAAATTAGCTCATTATTATAAAGATAAATTTACTGTAAGTGAATAATGTTGATATCATGGGTGCTTGATTTGCAATAATTTACTTATTGAAGAACTGTAAGCCAGACAATTTGCATTACAATGGTTAAGTACTTTAATTCAATTATGGAATTACTATTGGATGATTAAAGACTGAGTACAAATAACAAATAAGTCTGAGTTCATTTTATTTATCTACTAGCTGCTAACTACATGACTTAGCAAGCTGTTTAATTAAACTTGTCCCTATGGGAATTTTTCTGGTATTGCTAAAAGTAAATATATACAGGAATTCACCAAGGAATGACCTTACCTTCCTAGGAATGGTTTGAGATTGGAAAGCAAGAACTTGTCTTTTTTCAAAACCATTGGGACAAAAACCTTTCATGAACTTCAAGTTATAAAACCAAGAAGAAATATCCCCACACTCTCACTTGGGAGTTCTATAAATAAATCCATACAAAACCGGACGGAGCACAGAAGAAAATAAAAATTGGACCATAAATCTGTGGCTGGCTTCTCACTCAACATGGGTTTACAAAGAAAGAACGAATGCCTTGCTCGTGTGCAAGGTTTTAGATCAAAGTGAAAAGCCTTTGCTATCTGTTGGGAACCTGGCTTAGTCAAGAGGTATTTAGTGAGGTTGCAGGTTCCTCTTCTGGTAAAAGAGGATTTCCTTGCAGTTAGACACCCAGCTTCAGGCAACAGGCAACAGGCAACTCCTGCTCCTTTGGGCTCCTCCTGGGCCCTAAACATTCCTTGGCTGTGCTCGCTCTTGGAGAAATGAAAGCTGGAAGTTGCTGTATTCTACAAAGAGGCCAAATTGTAAAAATCTCTTTATTTAATGTACTCATCCTCTCATTTGTCCCTTTGGCACTCCAAGGTTATTGTTAATGAAAGTCACAATTCTGCAAAGTATTATTAAATCTGCTTAATGGGCAGCAATTTGCATTGAATGTGCATGTGTGGTGTGAACACACACAACTCCTCCAACACCACCAAGTTATTGTTCAAGTCTTGGACTACAGTTGTGCTTTTTGGCATGCTGAAGACCACTTGGTAATGGCTGGGAAGCTGGAGTGTTTTGATCACTAATTATAACTCTTCCATAATTGCATTACTGGGTTATTGACTTCTCGCTCACCCCATCTCTTTAACTGAGTCTGTCATTACAGCCCTGATAGATTTTAACAATTTTTTGGGGCACCTGCCTTTCTATAAATGCTCTGTACAGCACAGGCTCTGATGGGCCTGACTCCTCTAGTCACACAACAGACCAAAAAAAAAAAAAAAAAAAAAAAACCACAGAATTTTTTAATTTTTTAATATCAGTAATCATTAGCATATGGTTGCTTCCCAAGGATAAAATATGGGCCAATGTATATGTATATTCAAACCCAGCATTCACAGTATTTTCCATTAAAAGATGTTGGCAATTTAAATATTTCTGGTCATTTCCTCTTATTGTACCAATCACATTTCTAATTTCTCCCAGGCTCTTCCAAGAAAATGATTTAACACACAGTGCAGATCTTCCATGTAAAAAAGACCAGAATTTTTTAATTACAGTCGTTTCAAAGGATCTAATAGCAATAAGGTTCCCATAAATGTTCAGAATCTAACAAGCTTCATAGCACTTTGCAAGGAGTAGCAATCATTCAGCAGAAATGTTAGAATGCCCTTTATTCCCTTTCTCTATTTCCCAGCAAGCATCCCAGGAGAATCATGAGTTTTAAATTTGCTCAGGCATGAAGGGATTGTGCTCCCCTTGAGCCTTTGTATTATGATAATGCATACATAAAGGTAAGTTTTATTAATTGGAGATCTATCCACAGGGGTTACTGCAACAAAGGAGGCAGGGGAAAGAGAACAGAATGGAAGAAGGAATGACCCTACTGTGCAATGATTCCAAGATCCAAAATTCAATCCTGATACACTCCCCTTTGAGCTTGCACCTCCTTACTTGTGCACTGATTTAATGTGAACTGTTCCAGGCAGCACTAACTTTTTACAACTCACTCCAATTTATCGTCTTTAAAAAAAAAATCAATACTCCAAACTCACCTTTGTACTTATCTTAAGAATTGCTCCCAGGCAAGATTGGAATTCATTACTGTAGCCTTTGCATAAAAGTACTGTGAGTTCATGCTCTGTGCCTTCCTAACAGCTCTCCCTGCCTTAACACCAGGAGCACAGATGTGATAGATTTCTCAGTATTTTCCTCATTGCTGTCAAATTACATTATATTTCACTCTTTCTTATTTGTGTCATATCTGTGACTCCTCTCATTATTGCTTTCTTCTTATTTCTTTTCACATTTTAATAGCTGAAGGATACCAGGAAGTTTTGATGGTGCCAGACTCCTTCTCCCATGTACAAACATGAGTACCTGTTGCAGATGTCTTCCCCCATCCCCAAAGACTGAGCTGTAGAGGTGAGCTTCTGCACTTTGGGAAACAAAAGCCTACATGACAAATGCCTTCTTGCTTTCATATCAGCTAACCAGGCTTTAGAGGGAAGGAAGAAAATAAAACATGGTGTCAAAGCTGCTCTCCTGCTCCATCACTCACCTGCTCCGAGAGCCAGCAAACTTGTGCTGTGAAGAGAATCTGTGAGCTCTGATTTGTTAGGGGGAATGTCATTGTGAAAATGCTCCATATTCACCAGAGTAAATTAAAAAGGCACCTGCATCCAGCTGACTGCCCTAATTATGCTCTCACAGATTTGTAGTGGTTTCAAGTGAGACACCCAGAGAGCCCCTCAGGGCAGAGGCCAGTCCAAAGACAATAAATACTGCAAAGATCCCTGTCATGTATCAGTGCACTTGAAGAGGGGAGCAGGAAACAACTGGCATAGGTTGAGGACATACAAATAAGCCTTCAGATATATTTGGACAAGTTAGAGATGTTCTTTAGGTAGCAGGAAGAAATTGTATTTTAAGGGAAAATAAGCAGGTTTTAAAAATTTTAATAGCTAAATTCAGTGTTATGTTAAGAAATCACATCAATAACAAAATTTCTTCTAAACCAAGAATACTTGTGTCAAATTTTAGCTTGGAATGAAAAGCTAAAGTGTGGCATTCAGGCAAAGCTAAAAGAAAATTTGTTTCCAGTTGTAGCCACCAAACATACAAACCCCCCATTATTTGCTTGGATCTTCTACAGAAGTCAAGATATCTAGTATTCTACAAAGATCTCTTTATACCTTATTTCATATCATTTCAATGGAACCGCAAATAGTATGATCAATAAAACCAAATGCTTTAAAGCGTCTGCAGCTTTTTGGGTTGTTGCTTCTGTCTCTAATGCTTAAGCAGAGTCTTTTAACAGTTAAAAATTAAAACACTTAAGGGGCTCTTTCCTCTGTTTTCTGCTGGAGACTCATTCTCTTTTGAGCTAAAGGGCACAAGCAGCATGTAGCTAAAATAAACTTTGTAGGATCTTATAGCTGACAGCTGCAGTTTTTAAGATGAGTTTGACAGGCATTTGGAAAGGCATACAGTGACTTCAGGAAATTCAAGCAGAATCAAAGAAGGCATGAAATGGGCCTCACTCTTCCATCCTGCTCTGTGGCTGGCCCATATGTTCTGGGTATTCCCAAAGCTGGCTCTGAGCAAAGGATGCCCTGAACAGCCAGCAATGTTTGTGCATCAAAGGGAATTGGGCACTTTTACAGATCCCTGTTTTGCAGGAATTGAGCAGGCTTGGTCCCCTCCCTCCATTATGTTCTTAGGGCATTCTGTGCCTTGGAAATAGGCTCCATGTTGTACAGCATATGAGGGCTGGTAAATAAATCTGACAGCACCAAGCAGAGCTTGAATCAGGGATGTCTGTCTCATTCCACTATCAGCCTGGCAAAGATGTTGTTTATCATATCATGCTCACACACATTTGTCTCAATGTCATCTGAGCATCCTTGTCTCCTGTACATTCACCTGGGCACAAAGCAAAGTATTTAACCTCATGTCTCCATTTAGCAACACTCTACCAATCCAGCTGGAATAGAATTATTCACAAGTTTTCATTGAGCCCTCCCACACCTCCCATATATCAGAAAAGAATAATTTATTAACAAAGGCCTTGCATAGTTGATATCTCCTCAGGTAGCTCCAACTCTGCTGGCCCTCTGAGTTACCTCAGTGCTCCAGCAGAAAACAATAAGCAACATTCCATTTCCTAACCTGGCAAGTAAGGGCAAATTGACTTAGAAAGTTTAATTACTTACAAAAAACCCAAAAAAACTCATGGCATTAGTTGCCATGGCAGCACATTCTCATTAGGTGGCTCAGAAATGGCAGTACTGAAGAAACAGCCTCTCTTTGTAACTGCTAGTCCCACAATAAAATATGATTATTAACTGTAAATGCTTTTTTCATGTTTAGAACTACAAATGCAACAGCCAGGTATTGCTTTTGCATGTAGTGCTAGAGAAATTTGCGTGCTTATAGCCCTGTGAGCTGCTTTCCCAGTGAGGCACTGGGAAAGAACAAGCTCTGTTTGTGTAGCATATGACAAAAATGATGGGTGGGTTTGGAGAATTGGGAACAGCTCACCATAGTACAAAGTTTGATTACTCAGAAAAATATTCATATGAATGTCCTGGTCTTAGTCTTTCCTTAAAGCTTGCTTAAAACTGTCCAGGGACTGCCAGTGTTTTAGGGAGGGAAGTGGTAAAGCAAACCAACCGATGAATAGGGAGCCTGGAGCACAAGTTGTTGCCAAAGGGGAAGGCAAGGTCCAATCTTCTGCTCTCATGAATGTGGAATCCTCACTTCCTTCTCCAAGTTTTCCTCTTTTTCTGGCTCTTCATGCTCCTTCTCTCATTTTCTCTCAGGATTAAAGCTTAGGTTAAAAAATATATCCTGGAATAATCATCTTGGGAACCACTGACAAAGTGATGCACTGTCTGAACATAAGCACTTCCTTTTTGTTTAAATATTTTATCATTTAATTATTAATACAATTTTTTAAAGTAGAAAAACCCTACAGTTCTTCTTCCATCATCTCAGCTCTGCCCTTCAACAAACTTGATAGGTATACATGAAGCATAATTCAATTCTCAATTTTCCCTTTTCTACTCTTCTTTCCTTTTCATCCCCCCTCCCTGTCCCCCAGTACCCAGCTGGTATATTTTTGCTGGCTTAAATTTGGTCTTATTTCATGCTGCCTAACCCTTGTTTACTCCAGAACATTTAATTTTGAGGAAACTTTCCAGGTGATAATAACCAAGGTGAGCAATGAGTTCTTTAATAGCATCTGTGCTACTTTTTCTTAGAACAATTGCAAAAGAAAACCAAGAATAAATCTGAGCTGCAAAAACCGAAAGACCAAAACAGAGGTTCTCTCAGTAAGTCTATATTGTGCAAAAGAGTTTCAGAAGAAAAGAAATATTTATGTTGAGTGAAATAAAAGACAATTTTAACCTTCTAAATTATGTATGTGTTACATGGCATAATAAGGAAGCAGATTTTTCTTCCTTACTCTTGACAAGATAAAAAGATACAAACTAATCCAAGGTTAATATGACTGTCCTCTCTTTTAGCTAACATTTCCCAAAATTATATTTTGCTGTTAAAAATTCATTTAGTAATGCTGAAGCCTTGCCCTTATCAAACAACACATTGGATTTAACACAGCTGAAAGATTTTTGCTTGCTGTTATCCCTGGATATTTGTATTGTAATAACCAAATGAAAGAACATATGTATAATGAATATATGGCACAAGCTTCCCCCCAGCCTCCAAAAGTGCAAACCACAGCACTTTATGAGGATTTTTTAAGCTTCTACATTCCAAAGTCTTGAAATTCACAAATTATATGCATTTTCCCCACTTTACTATTAACATACACCAGGAAAAAGTAGTAGGAAAAGGTCAAGGAGTAGTTTTCCACAGGACTTGGTAACTTGAGCCTGTCATAAACAAAGTGATGGGTGGATTGAAATTTCTAGAACCCAGCATGCAGTTTCTGCAGCACAGAGCAGCTATTCCAGTGCAATTTATGCTTGGCTTCTACCAGCTGCTGCTCCTCATGAAGGGGCTGCAGTCACTGCTGCACTAAATCAGCACCTCCAAAGCAGCCGATTTGCACCAGTGGGGAAAGACACTCCAATGTTTCTGTATTGTTAACATTCAGCCACAATGAGCTGCATAAAGGAAGATTGATGCATCAACTACATTTTGGGCTGATTTGAAAGGAATAAATCATCTCTTATCAGCTGGACCAGTGCCAGCAGACCACAGCAAAGCACAGGACCACCTACCTCTGATTCCTCTGCAGCTTCCCATCAACTAATACCTATTTAAATGCTTTTTAATACCTTTTAAATGCTTTAAAACACCTTTTTAATGCTCTTTAAGTTATTCATGTAGGGTTTGATAATTGTTGTCTGTCCTGGGGAAAGGGCAGGTGCCAGATGTGGTGTGGTGCTGTCACACTGCTTCTCACCTCTGTTGTTCCCTTGGGCTGACCAGTGCTAGATCACAGTGACACACGGACCATGCCAGACATTTATCTCCTGGAAATCAATAGGGATGGTATTAAGAGCCTATCTAGAACAGCATAATAACATGCAGAGCAACTCAGGAGATGGAAAGAATAAAAGGAAATTAAGTCGGGGTGACAGCTGGGTATCAGAGCTGGGCCATCCAGAGGTCAGGCAGGTCCCTTGCCCAAAGGAGTCCATGAGTGAAAATTTACAAGCAGAGTTCAAACACAATGAAGTAAGCAGTGGAACTGTGAGATGGGGATTTCAACAGAAACCTGTCAGCACCCTATTTCTTTTCAGCTGTTAATGCTTCAAGGTGTGGAAATAATTGAGAAATTTTATGTCATATTGTTTAAATATAAAATCTGGATTGCTCATAACAATTTGTAAAATTACAGAGCAGAAGAAAACAATATTTGGTTTAAGATTGAACAGCTGGAAGGAAAAAACTCCCTAAATTTTATTGTATTGATTTTGCTTATTGAGATCATAAAGATCCTTTATCCTTTTCTAAAGGAAAAAAAAACACTATTTGCAGCTGTGTACTGGAGTTTGGAAAGGACAAGTTTTGCTTTTGTTCTGTCAATATATTTGTGAAAAGCTCTAAGAGAGTCTGCCTGCAGGTGAGGATTTTGCAAGCAAACAAAATAAACATTTTCAAGTGTCTTTCAAAAGCTGACCTGGGAATCCTAATGGTAAGTACACATTCAAGGTATAAAGTTATCCCCCATATAAATGGCTCTGAAATATTCTCCACTATCAATTTTGAAAAAAAAACCCAATAGCATATACAACAGCAACATGAGATTTCCTGTGGAAGGCATTACTCTCCCATTTGTCATCCAGCATTCAGAAGAAATCTCTTTGGGTTTTGCTTTATATGAATACTAGGAAAGAGCTTGTCATGCTAGCACAGCGTGGAAAACACAAATGGATATTGGATTGTTCCTTTAATGCAAAGGATGAGCAGATAGTCATGCAATATTTATCACTGAAGGGCAGAGGAAGCAATCAATAGTGGTTTCCCATGTGGGCCATTTTCCTCATCACTTTATAGAACAAATCCAGGTCTCCAAATATGTGCAGCATGGAAAAAACTCACCCCTGCAGTCAAGGCCATTGTTAAGACTCATCTGTTTCTACTGCCCTGACTTGCAGTCTGAACTCTTGCACTGGTTTCTGTTTTGCCCAGCAGATATCAATTGCCCTAAAGCAGAGCCATGTACAGGCTTCTGAATTTCACCAGTTAAAAAGGCTTATGACATGCTCAATGGCTTGGGTTAAAAAAGAGAAAACCAAACCTGAACAAACAAACAAAAAAACCCACCTAAACCTTGACTTGCAAGTTGGGAATAGTCAGTCTTTCTTACCTGCATTAATCTCCTTACCTCCTACTTCTCATTTTTTCCCTGCTTTCCTTCCTCCTCAAATCCAGGTAGAGTTATTCTTGGTGCTAACAAAATTCACCAGATTCAGCTAATTATTCCAAATATAAAACAGGGAAAGGAAGATCTAGGAAAAGAGATGAAGACACCTAAAGAGGAACAATAAGAAATAATTATCCTTCATATTTATTTAATGACTAGGATCCTTAAAGAACCAGAATTGATTTGTATGGGTTTCAGAGCATGCACCGTACTTAAAAAAAAAATCAAATAAAGAAGTTATCACATAATTTGAACTTATGTCTTAATGATAAGTCATTAAGAAAAATTATTTGACAGCTATAGGAAAGGAGAGATAAATTCAGGCTGCCTGCTGTTCAACAAACAGTTGTTCTCACCCTCAGAATGTGTATCGAACCAGACCCCCAGGGTTCAGAGTTTAGCAAAATCTCCAGCTTTTCTTAACACATGAAAAATAACATTTAGCAAAATGTCATAAGCTTGCTTCATATTGCTGTTTTGAGGATTGCAACAATAAAGGTATTTTCTTGAAGTGTCAATTTAATTAATTTCACAGTTCTTCTCATACCTTCCCCTACTGCCAGCAGCCTTTGTTCTCGAGCAAACAGTGAGCTCCTAGAATGGAAAAACTGTTAATTTTTCAAGTTTTTAAAGAAGCAAGCAAGCAAACTTTAATTTCAAATGCTTAAAAGAAAGACTGGCATTATTTTTCACTCACATGTGTGACCCTAAACTAGTTTGATCACAGCTTCAGAAATGTTCAGGTTTGAACAATACATCTTACACCTTGAATCAGAAAGGATCTTCTTGTCAGCATTTTCTTTCGCTTGCAAGGTCAAGGTGAGGACATAGCTTGTTTCCCTCTTTAAAATCCTTTCCTGTGATTAAAAGCAACGCTACAGAGCAAGAACGTAGAGTGGAAAGAGCAGGCACCTGGCCACACATCATTACATTACACAGCCCTTTCAGGTGGCAGGCAATGATCAGCAGTCACCCCTCCAAAGGACCATCCTGAGCTTTGATTCTGCTGCTCCAGAGCCCACGAGACTCCAAACCCACCCAGTGACTCCTGAGCAAACCTTATTGCTCCTTACTGCACCTCCAACACACCACGGAAAAAACCAGCCTGCAATCTTGTTACAACTGGAATTATCTTTAGCACAGTAAGCTGAAGTCATTATTTATTTATTCCCTGGCAGTGTAGGTAGATAATTAGCACATAATTTGAGGTTTCTTAGGCATGACAGCCTGCTCTGATAGCTGCCCCTAGTCCTGATTAAATCTCTGCCTCAGATCTCCCAGCAGCACCTCATATAAGAAAATTCCAGTCTGTCAGGATCAGGTTGCTGTCTCCAAGTTTGAAACCATCATGAATGTCTAGGGAGAGGGAAGAATTTTAGGAACAATTTTATTTTATTTTATGAAGATTTCTGTGACTAAAGGTTGCTTGGCATCCAAAGAACCTGTAAGAACACAGATCTGACTGCAGGAGAGCCAAAGGGATATTACACCTGAGACCTCAAAATGGCTTTGGGAACAGAGACATGCACAGGCTTCAGAAAGGAAAACAAATTTATCTGAGTGCTACAAAAGTGAATTCAGTGCATGTAGTGTATTAAGACTGCTCTAGCCCACACCCTACGGAGAATACACAGGAGGTGTTGTGATGAACCCAGTCTGTGTCCACATTTTGTGCCTCCTGCACTGCAGTGCCCAGCTTCCCAAGTGTCCTGGACTGAGCAGAGGCCATTGTCTGGCTCGGTGGTGCCAGCTCTGCCTCCAGGGATGGACAGGATGGGCAGGATCCTGCAGTTTTCCCATTAAGCAGCCCAGAGCATCCTGTGGCCGACACCACAGGGTGTTGGCCACAGCCGACACTCATGAATGCTGACTCTTTTGGGGGTGCATGTGGGACTGTTCCTCCAGCCCCTCAGGAGGAAAAGGAAAAGACCTTTATCCCATCCCTCTGAGGCCTGAGCTGGCTGGGAGCTCCCCTGGCCCTCCTCCAAAAGTGTCCCGGTGGGATCTGTTCCAGGCCTCTGTGTCCCTGTGTCAGGGAGGACAGCTGCACCACACCAAGCTCCCCCTGGCAGGGACCCACACACAGGGACACACACAGGGACACACACAGGGACACAGGGACAAAGGGACAGTGGCAGTGTCCCAGCTAAGGGCTGCTCCCAGGCAGGACATGGCCCCTCCAGAGCAGGAGAAGGCCTCAGCCGCCATTTGCTTGAGGCCTGGTCACTGAGGGCTTGTGCTGTGCCATGTCCCCAAACCCTGGGGAACAGCTCTGTGTGCCCGCCTGTCCCCCCACCCCAGGGCAGCGGGATGGCAGCTGTGCCTGGGGTTAATGAGGTGACACTTCTACAGATGGTGGCAGTGCCAGTTTCTGCCTGCGGTGCCCGGATTTGTTCGCTCCTCGGGAGATCGGCAGCTTTTCTCCGTGGTGCTGGGAAAGGTCACGGCTCTCTGGAGTCCGCAGGCTGCTTGCTCTCCCCTTCATCCCTGAGCCACTAAATGCCGCTTAGCTGAGCGGCCTCAGGCAGCAAATTAAAACCAGTGGGATAAAGTGGATCAGCATCTCGGATGCATGAGTGGGGTTCTGTGCAGATATTTACTTAAGGCTGTTCTGCTCCCATAGAATACCTGAGTTCTTACTGATTTTTTTCTCCATGCTGCTGCTCCTCTTTTGTTCTCGTTTTCTTACTGATGGTGCTCTGCCTGAAAATGCAAGAACAAATGATGGCAGAGCCCAGCCCAGGGGCTGCCTGGGTCCCCAATTTTCTGTGGCTCACCAAGTCAAAATTCCAGCCCTGTGAGCCCTTCTGAGTGCCAGGTGGTGAACATTCAAGGAGAGAGAGAATCTGACCCCCATTTCATGCTCAAAACAAGGAAGAAAGGCAATGTCCAGCCACTGCTCATGCCATTAGGCTCCAGAGGAGATTATTACTATTTTTTTAAAATTCATCATGTCTTCAGAGTGTATTTGGACATGTCCAGAAATGGTGGTGGAAGGTAATTGTGTTATTGATCTGAGATCTCCCAGGTCTCACACACAGGCCTTTCTTTCCTGAGCACCTTCACAGCAGAGGAGATGCAGGACAGCTGTTCTCACCTTCTCTGTGACCCAGTCTTGCTCGTATGGGGACCAAAGAGCTTCCCTTGGGAACCACCAAGGGACAGGAGGATTCTGGCAAACACATTGCCTAAATCTTTCTATGGATATAGACTTGATAAAGGCACCCTTGACAAAGACTGGCTTCTGGAGGCCAGTCAACACCTCAATCCATAGATGTTGAATAGATGTCACCCCAAACTTCCATCCCAAAATACTACCTCTCAACATCTTAATAAACACAATTTTTTTCTTTCCTTGGACAGACCCCTCATTACATTTCAAGGGCTAGCTTGCAGAGGACAGGTTCATTTGTTAATACATGAATCATTATTGCTTTGAGCCTCTGAGCTAGCATTTTTATGAGCATATTTCAAAATGTATTTGATTGCTGTTAGAAATCATTTCAGTTCACGCTCGACAACCAGGCCAATCTAAGCCAATATGCTCTGCCTGGCACTGTGGAAGGATGTTGTGAGCATTTAATTACTAACTGCAAGTTACTGTGCATATGGCAAATTTTAAATGTAGTGGGGTTTGGTTTTGGGTTTTTTTGCCTCCAAGATAAAACCACTCAGTTGTTTAACTCCAGCTTATTAAGATTTTTATCTAGCATTTCTGATAAAATTGTTTCAGATTGTACACCCTACAGAGAACAGCATGCTGCCTTTTCCTGTCCATGAGCTGCTTGCTGACCATAAATGTCATCCAAGCCAAAGTGAGTCCTCTTTGCCCTTCTGTAAGCCTGATTTGAACAGCAGAGATTAGATTTACTTCATTGCCTTCATGTAAGAAAACTTTTGGAAAAACATTTGTTTTATGTGATAAGGGACAACAAAACATCACTAGAACAGAACTTAGTTCTGGCAGCAAGAGATTCACCTTAGGGAATGAAGGGAGGGAGGGAGAGAGGGATGGATGGTGGAGGTGTAGACTGTAAAAACACATTTAAAATAGTTTTTACTTGTCATCTCCTTTGCCATTATTATGATGCTGTTGATGCTCTTCTACTGTTTGGCCTCTGTGTGCCATAAGAGCTCTGTGATATATGTCACACTGATATTTACACACAAAGTCAGAACCTTATCTTGAATCAAAATTTATCAGTACATTAACAAGAGGAGGAGAAGTAGTTTTTACAGTGTTATTTATTTTAGAGTGTTTAGAGTAGTAATATATAGATGATATGTATGTATGGCACATTAAACCCACAGGTTTTCCTAAAGTCCTCAGGCCTGGCACAAATTAACTGATTAGGAGCCTCATTTTTCTAAGCAGCCAGCATTTTTCTACTGAAGCTGAATCTTCAGAGGGTGTATCAAAGAATAGTTCTGTGAGACATGATGCTGTGTGCTTTTGCCTCAGACTAAATTTATCACCCATGCATTTATCAATGCATTTCAAAGGAAAAGAAAGAAAGACAACCTAAAGGTCTTCTGTTTTGACTTGTGCTCAGGCAAAGAACTTAAAAGTTTACTTCAAAAACCATTAGAATTGTAAGGTCTTGAATAGGTTTAATAGTTACACAGTCATAAAGAGGGAGAAAAGCCTTGTGTCACCGTGGCCTGATGGCTGGCAAAAAGGGTCTCTGATTCAGACTTAAGAAAGATGATTTGGCTCCAGGATCAAAACATGAAGCAGGCCCCCAAGAGATGAAAAGTGTCGTGACTTTTTTCCAATAAGGCTGAACACAACACAAATCCCTCACTGCCCCTCAGGAGCCCACTGAAGCTTTGAAATTCCTTTCTTTTCAGAAAAAGAAGGCAGAATGCAGTATCCTGGGCCTCAGTATTATGTTAGCTTGAGACTTTGAGGAAAAAACACAGCTTCGACATGCTAGGATGTATTCTGAGTAATTTAAATAAAAACTCCAACAGGGTTATCATTCCAAATGTACCTTTCCAAAGAAGAAGGAAAAACATTTTCAAAATACCTGTGCAACTTTACTGAACCCACACTCTCCTCTCAAAAGTGACTCAAAATGACTTGCACCATCTAAAAAGAGAAAAGTGGAGCAAAAGTTATTTAGGTTCAGATTCACAAAAACATTTAACTACTTAATTGTGATGAGTTGGACCTCAACTGATCTGCTGGACTTGCATTTGCAACCTTGATGGAGATTGTAATCTCATAACTCTCCTTTTGGTTAGCAAGACCAGAACATCCAGGATCTGCCTAGCCTTGACCTCCTCTGCAGGGTGAGAGTGGCCAGGTCAGCACCTCAGCCAGAATCATCCTGAGCAGCCCCAACATCTTGCTAATTGCCTTTTTAATATAAAACAATCAGCTTTGCAATGAAAATAGCAGTTTCTCCAGTTTAAACACATCACTTTGGTGTTTAATTTCTTCCTTTTTGATGATAGGTGGCACCAGCTTCTCCTCAGAATGCCAGTGCTTGAAGTACACAAAGAACTTCAATAGGTTTTGGCAAATGTTTCACTCCTAACACACCACAGCACTGACCTATGTGTTTTGGAGCTCTGTCAACAGATTAGGCAGATTTCACTGTAAAAAACCTGCAAAACCAGAAAAATCTTTCCTGAATCCTGATTAAAATCCCTTTATTAAAGCTCAATTATTCATGTAAAGAACCCAGGGCCTTATCACAAGGTGAATTGCTGTGTGTCAGTTCATGCTTTCCAGGTTGGATACTGCAGCTCAGTTTTCCTTTAACTCTCACTTTTCCACTTCAAGGGAATCCTGATGTGCCTTGTCCTTGCCTTCCCATCCCATTACTGTAACTCTGAGTTCCTCAAGAATTTTTTCTGCCAGCTGGGCCCACCCAAAGAGTCACCTTACAGCCTCCACTGTCAGCAAGACAGAGGGTGTTGGGAGGCTCTGCTTGCCTTTTTAAAAAATAATTAATGTTCCACACATGGCCCAATGAATGTCACATCACTTTGCTGGCCACAGCCTTACTCCAAAGTTCTGAAAATGACAGAATTTTGTTAGTTAGAAGGCTCTTTTTTATCCAGGGCAGATTGTCTACATTGGTAACACACCTGAAAGAATGACGGAAAAAGTTGAATCCTAAAAGGAAAATTGTAGGATTTGGTTAAGCAGTAGAAGTGGGCTAATGATAAGAAGAACAAAGTCCAGAAAAACCTTGCATTAAATTTGCATGAGTTTTGTTTGATGGTTCTTAGGATTACAGTTAGTTTTAAACACTGAAATAAACTCTTGGATTAATTCATAAATTAGGAATGTTTTATAAATTAGGAATAAAGAAAGGGGGTTTCATTTGTTTGTTTGTTTTTACCTCAACATTACAGATGGGGAAAATACCCCAATTCTTGTTTCCTTGCTTTAAATTCCAGATAATGAGTTAGGATGCAAAAGCAAGGCTAACTAATAAAGGTGCTCAACTACATTACAGTAACAATAGACAGCCAAAACAAAACAAAAACATGACCAAGCCATTATAGGCTGAAAAATCATTATCACTTCCAGTCAGTGCTCAGTTACAGGCACATATTAATGATTCACAGTCAATTCATGAAGATTTATTGAACAAAAGGGTGGCTACATCCACGGAATACATTCTTCACAGTGAAAAATCTGATGCTTAGAATAACTTCTGCAGTATGAATGTTGTCAGATGCAGTACTGCTGACAAAATATTTATACAAACCTAATTTTGCCGGATATTATTCACAAAACATTCATTCTAGCAAGCATATGGTACCTTCAAAGGTGATGTTTCTCCTTCCAAGAAATGCTGGCTTGATTACAATAGGAAGTTGGGTCTACAGAATGCCTTGGCTTGAAACAGAGCAGTGTTTCTACAGAGTCCTCAGTGTGAAGTTACAATGAAATGGGAAAGAATGCAAAGACTGATCCTGATCCTGGAGCTAAATTTGCCAAGGCTGTATCAGGCCATTCCTTCTGAGCCTGGTGGTATTGTCACCCACCTGAAGACTACAGCCAACCCTACCTCCTCTGGGAAAACCAAGGAATCAACAGCTGCTCCTCCATTTAGGCAGTCACAGTCCTTGAAGAAACTGGGAAGGAAAAAGCTTGGGCATTCAGGTGTCACCCAGCTGATTCAGCTGAACCAGAGGGGTGTAAGAGAGTCAGGAACATGGGCACATGGCCCATCCTGGTCACTCAACTGTAATCCTGGGTGCTCCACAGCCTCCTGACAGCAGGAGCAGCAGGGCAGGGAAGAATGAAAGAAGGACTTGGATCCTTTCTCAGATGCTCTGTTGTCCTTGAGCACAAATTGCAAACTTTGTCATACACACTGGAGAAAGAGCCTGGCTGAGATCCAAAAACAATGTTAAAACCAGCAATGTATGTTTTATCCCACTGAGCAGCTCAGGAACCCTGGTTCTCACCCTGCTATCACCCAGCACAAGAGATGACACAGACCATCTGCTTGTGCAATTACAAAGTTGTTTGCTGGTGACACACACACAAAAAAAAGACAGTCAGTTCAGAAATATATTTTAAAACAGGATGACAGAGGTCAAACTAAGAAGGGTGTTAAAAAAGAGTTGGCAGCAGTTATTCACAGTTTTCACCATAAGAAACCTACAGGGCATCCTATGGAATGAGAGGCTGTGGTACTGACTCACAGCAACTGTGCTATTTATTACAGCAGGATGTTGTGATATCCAGAGCTCTGAGTGGATTGGATACATACAGGTCCAGTGCATTAAATCTAATGGTTGGGTTGGTGTGTAGAGCTTCTGGCTTGGGAAGGCCTTACTCTGACAAATTAGGGGGAGATATATGGTGAAAGGATCATTTTACATTTTCCCTGCATCCTATTTCATTCTTCTAAACACCAATTATTGACTGTTTGCAGTGGTGAGATGCTGGGATGTGTAGATGACAGTAGTCTGCACTGTTATCAGTCCACTTTTGGATGTGCACCCCCAGGGCCAAGTCTCTTATAAGAGTGTGGTGACTACCTTTCACAACACAGCATGTACAATTTAAATTTTAAAATGCCCATATGCTTTGCTATTCTAGTTTTCCTTTGTGTGAATCTTTGAATTTTAATACATGTGTCCAAATGTACAATGATAAAACATGCAGCTCATGTCAGCAGTAAAATGCATAGTAATTTATTAACTTTTTCAGTGTGAATACAAATTGATTTGATGATGTGCCACATAATGAAAAAATATTTGCAGTCACAACTTGCATTCTAGTTGCTGCATTTTTTAAAATTAAACATTACAAAGAGTTTGAAAGCTGCACAACACTTGTTGATGGCCAATAGGAAACACTAATACTATGAAAAGTAATCAATGCTTCTACATGTCTTTGAAGACACTCTTGATTCAGAAATTGTTTTTCACAATCAGGTTGCCATATATTGTTTCACTGGGTATTTGCAAGCATTCTTGGCCAAAACCCATTGTTTTTATTTAGGACAACCCCTGAACTCAATACCTTTTAGTTACATGTCATTAATGCTTTTGCAATGTAAGTCACTGTATTTTATGAAGCCATTCTGAAATCAATTATAATGTACTAAAGAGGTCACTGTAGTTTGGGATTCTTTCCAAAGAGAATTTTTGGGTATTAAGTTTCCTATGGTGGCATCTAGATCTACAGACATGTGAAGATCTGATCATTCCTTGCTTTCTGTCCAGCCTGTTATCTAGATCTTCTAATTTGCAATACCATCTTTTATCTGTGGTATGACCTCTACCATTGACTTTGATCAGCAGTAAGAAGCAGGTAGTCAAAATAGCAGCAGGAAAAAATAGAACATCATTGTTAAAAATGCCTTCAATCAAGTGAATTCTGGTAGTTGTTCTTCCTCTCAAAGCCTCTCATGAAAAAAACAAAGGTATTTGTGCTCAAACAGAATAATAATATGCTAAACTCCCTCTGAACTACAACTTCTATTCTAGTTCTTCCTATAGCCCAACTCCCTGGATCCTGAAACAGGTCATAATGCACTCTTGTATGGCTGGTAATGAACCACTCCAAATGAATACTGGATACTGAAGGAATTACATGCAGTGTAATTGATCTAGAGAACAGATTAGGACTGGTGCTATTTCGTTAAATCTCACTAGCTATGATTTAAATACTTAAAATTGCAGCTATCCTGTGTCAGATAGGTTACACTCCTTGTCACATGGCAAGTGAGGTTTTCATCTACTAGAACACAATTTTTTAAAAGGGACAGGCTACTGAAAAGGACTATAAATGAAGGACCATGAAGGCTTCATCTTCAGACACATTGAGCCCCAAATTATTCATTCAGCTGAGAGAAATACTTCAACACTTTCAAAATACGTATGAAGACCTGTTGTATGTTTCCATATTTTGGTCTTAGATCATTTCTGTGGAACCTGAGTTTGTTTTTTTTGCATGTGTAACTGTCCCGAAGAGTTCTGGTGGGTGAGCACAATAAAGATCTTACATGATTGCAGGGGAATCCAGTGGGTCTTTCCAAAGCATCAACTTTTCTCTTGTTTCCTTCCCACTGGAGCTTAGCATGCCTCAAAAACCAGCAAGCCAGTAAGGCTAGAGGACAGTTCTGGCTGAGGAACAAATAGATTCAACCAAACCAAAATTAAATTCAGCTTGGAAAATAGTTTGTAGCTCTCAAAAAAGAAAGGGCTTTTATTACCTTAGGACTCAAGCTAATTTTTAGGGACCCTAACATGCTTACAAAAGAATATCTTTCCTGGCTTGGCTTTCACAACAGTGTGCTAGTCTTTCTTACCTTCAATTCTTTTGTCCTATGACCTACTATTTAGCTCCATAATCCCCTAAATCAAACAAAATAGCATAGAAAGCCTTTGATCTGAATTTTCTCCACAAGCATATTACACTACATTGAATACTTTTCATGAGATCTAGAATGCTGCACTGTGGGAAACAAGACTGAAAATTTGAACACCATTAAGCAGGATTTCAGATTATACTAAGGGGTGAAATACTGACAAAAGAACCATAGACTTTGGTTAAAACAGATAATACTCAAGGCTTTTTTTATTATTATTCCTTTGACGAGAGAATATTTAAGACCCTCTCAACATGCAGAGTCACCATGTTAGTACCACAGCCAAAGCAGTGGTTCATACAGATAAATAATAAAGTAAAATTAATCCAACAGATGTGTTTTGCAAATATAAGAAATTGTTCCAGCAAGTCTTAAAAAAATGACTATCACATAAAATACCAACTCCACCTTTTAAGAGTTATTTGATTTCTTTTATATTGTTATGTAAATCTCAAAGCCGTTTATCTACCACAAAAAGCTGTTTTCCTTCTTGTACTCAAGTCTGGTTCTTGCAAGCCTCCTGCAGCCAGTGGTGTTGGCACTCAAACCTGCCAGGACTGACCGCTCTCAGCCAGCGTGGCCACAGTCAAATGCTCTGCGCTGAGCACTGAGGGGCCAAATCCCAAGACACCCAATTCTCTTTGTTCATGGTGGTGTCTGAGTGAAGGTTTGAAATCTCCCTTGAAATCTCTGCCAGTAAACACAGATCTCTCTGGTCCTCTCAGCCTCAAAGCTCCTAAACTGCCCATGCCAGACTCCTTTTAGGAGAGTAGATTGAAACTCTGGCATTCTTCTAAATCAGCTTTCCGTTTTCATTTACCCAGGGTTTGAAAGGCTTGCTTACCAAGGATCAAGTGTAGATTGCTAATTCAAGACAATGAAAAATAAAAGGGAAAAAGAAAGCACATGGCATATTTGCTTCTGTTCAGTACTGTAACTTTTTACTCTAATAGGTATTTACTAATCACACGGATATATAATTAATTTCTACTTCCTGCCATGTTCACATAAAACAGTTAGCACTTACTCACTGGAAAGATTAAAAATGGTTGTGAATGACCTGTTATTCCCGCAAACTGTCACCTGGAAAAACCAGCTTTTCCTTCTTTTGCTTTCTCACCTCCCTCAAGGAGTAAAACTCCATCAGAGCAAACAAAAGGAGAATACAGCTTTCATACAGTTTAAAAGGTGGGAATTGTATTAGGAGAGAAGATGAAAACTCACTTGCAAACTCACTCCTGTACAAAGCCTTCAACATCTGCTGCATAGATGGTAAATATAATTTTAAATTGTCTGGTAGCTTAACATAAGGAGGTTAAATGCAGGGCAGCTGTTCTCAATCTACATTTAGCCTGAAGTTTCCTACCTGTTTTGGACCTGCAGGAAGACTTGAATACTGAGATTGTCCATGATTTTATACAGTATTGCTTGATTTATTAAAGATGCTATTCTCCCTGCAGGTCTTATTACACTGTTCAAAAGGTTGTGTACAACTTAGCATGAACACATATTTTTAACTATTTTTGTATCTAGAATCTCACACAGAATTATTCTTTTGTGTATGTTCATGTGTAACCTGGTCCATGAGACATGAATAAAGATCAGCAATTAGCCACAAGTAAACTCCAGGAGAATTGGCTTTGTATTGCATCTTGCACACTCTATTTCAAGAATAAAACCGGGGCAAAACACAGTGATATGCTTTCTAGATACTAACCAAGACTTGACAAGATCTGATGGATTTTGCATGTTAAAAGTAAAAATTTTATTACATATCATGCCCTTGAAAAATTAACTTTGTTTCCATTAAATTTTGTTCAGCATGCCTTGAAATAGGAATGGCTAAAGTTATTCAAGGAACAGATCACCAAGATTCACGGCACCACAGTGACTGCAATTACCTATTTTCCTGGCTCAGTAAAACAA
Organism: Vidua macroura; assembly: GCF_024509145.1. Classification (NCBI taxonomy): domain Eukaryota; kingdom Metazoa; phylum Chordata; class Aves; order Passeriformes; family Viduidae; genus Vidua; species Vidua macroura. The sequence continues at coordinate 5,975,786 of NC_071588.1, forward strand.
AACATTTTTTTTTAACTATAAAATATGAAACTGTGAAATTAACAGATATCATCTCTGTCTCTCCTTCAGTATGACTGAAATCATCTGTACAGAAAAGCTGTGTGCCATGGACCCACATCCAGAACCTGCTGATGACAGTGGTCATCAGTTTTGACAGCCTTTTGGATAAGATCTTGTTACTGCTCTGTCCATATGCACTGACCCTCCATGAACCACTGGACACATTATTAAATTCAGATTTACAAAGATGCTGCCAATGGGTCAGCTACAGTAAAATATATTTATATTTCAGAGTAACAGTATTTATATATGCTCCTTACCTCTTGCTCTAATTTGCCTTCTTATCACCAGGCTTGTGTTTGTTTTTAAAATGCTGAAAAGACCTTGTTGGTTTGTTCAGGAAATTTGTCTAGACAGTGCTCACACAGCATATTTGCTCACATTTGACATTTTCACAGGATGGGAAACAAAATGGAAGATCTGAGTTTTTAAGCTCCACAGATGGCACCTAAGCCAGTCAACTTGTTATTTCCAGAATAAGGAGGATTTGGAGTATTCTTGTTCCAGGCAGTCTCTGGAACAACACAACAGTGACCTGCAGGACAGGACACACACTCAGGGCTTTGGGGACAGCTGAGGCCTCCTGAAATCCATCCATCCACCAGGACATTTACTGCCTCGGAAGAGCCAAATATCCAAGTGCTAAATTGTGATGTCTCTACAGGCAACAAATGTAAAATGTGGCAATATAACAGAACATGTGGCTATTTTACCTATTCAACATTTATCTGTGTCTAACTAGAAGAGGTCTCTAAAATGCTGCTCTCCAGCAGCCTGAAGGTTGAGAACCACCTGTAAACATTTGCAGAACAGTCTCTTACTAGAAACAGAGACTCCTAAACAATCAACCTTGAAATGTACCATATATTATAATATATTTCCAATGTTATTTACAGATCTTCTTGTTTAGTACAACGAACCAGACATGCTGAAAAGGTAGGATTTTTCTAGTCCTCTTTTATACGAAGTACAATAAAAAAGGCACATAATTATTCACCATAGGAGTTGTGCACCAGTCCAAAACTTAAAGCTAAAAAGCTACCCATCAGAGAACTCTCTTTATGAGGCAGAATTGGGATGTCTCCTTTGAAATCAGCATAGAAAGATCTGTGTGTCAATTCCTCTAGGAGAGCTTAAGGAATCCACTTTCCTGTTGTGTTCTGATCTTCACAAGATTTCCAAATCAACAGAAAACTCTCGTTAAGCTTCCCACATCATCTGCTGGAGCAAGGAAGAGTCAAACAGGGCATGTGTGCATCTGCTTTCCTTTTTCTTCTTTCTTTCCTTGGAATGCCCAATGGAGGACTCTTGAGAGCCAAGACCTGTTCAAACTAATTTGCTTTAAGACAAATGCCTCAGGAGATATGGCACACTGAGCAATGGGCACCAGCAGGAGAGGCAGCTCAGCCCCACAGTCAGTGCCGACCATGTTTGATCCAGTTTCTAATCATCCATTTCTGCCCCGAGCACCTTTGTACAACTAATCTGAGCCCAAAATTTGCATCCTTTGACATTTCCACTTCTAGACAACGGCCTGTGTCTCTGCTGATGATTGGACCATTCTGGGAAAAAAAAAAAAAAAGAAGGGAAAAAAGGATTAGAGAAAGGAACACAAAAAGAACAGACTAGAAAAAACAGTGCTAGATCTGTAAATCCTTAAAAACCATTATAAAATGCATTTCTGTATATATCAAGTGATTAATGCCCCAGAAAGTGCTAGAAATTCCTAGGAAAAGCTAGCTAATACATAAAAAGTACCAAAACAATTCCTTGAAAATTGTACATTTAAAAATTGCTGGGAAAATCCCCCCAAATCTCAAGAAAATCTCTAAAAAGCACTAGTGTATCCCTATGGAACCCAAGAAATAGGAAATCTCAGAGAGTGTAATAATGCTTTTGAAAGTCTTAAAAATGATTTGAAGATTCTAGATCTTAAAAATTGCCTGTAAAGGTGCTAGAAAAATTCTAGAAAAGTTCTAAATGCAAAAACTCCTGGACAGTAAACAATAACAAGCATGTTCTTGACAATCAGGACAGAAATTGAGACTATTCAAAAACAGGATAAGTAAGAATTCCTAGAAATCATACCCCAAAATTTCTAGTAATAACGAAAGAATATTCCTGGGTAGCACATGATCTATGGAAAACATATCTGACTATTTCAAAAAAGTACTGGGGGAAATTCCTAGTATAGCCCTCCAAAGACCTCCTTGGCATCATTCCTCTCTAATTCATCTCTTCAAGGCTTCCCCAGCTCTTCCACACCTGTGTGAAATCCCAGAACCTCTGTGCTGGCCTCAGGACGTCTTCACACTTCTTGAGGGTGGGTGTCCTGCCCTTGCCATCGTCCACCAGGCATTTGGAGTCGGGCAGGAAGGCGGTGGAGCCCAGTGGCCCCAGCTGCAGGACACCTTCCGAGCTGTAGCGGACGAGCTGGGGGAGAAAGGAGAGTTCTGAGCTGCTGAGGAGCCCTTTGTGCTGCTGCACGCCGGCTCTGGCACGCTCTGCTCAAGGGCAAAGCTTGGCATTGTTGGTAAAACCTAGAACACAACATTCCCTTCTCCCACACTTCTGCTCCCCACCACTCCCCACCCACTATGTCACTGCAAAAAGGGCAATCAAGGAAGTGAAGTAATCAATATGTAAATCATGCCCACTCAGCAGGAGTTGATTTAACAAGGACATGATGTCAATTTTGTCATGCAGTTTGTTCTTAAGAGCTCTGTTAGAGGCTATTAATAGCAACAAGTCTTATTAGTTTTTGTAAATAAACATTACTGAAAAAATCCAACCATGCAACCAGTATCCAAAAATATGAGAGGAAAAAAAGAAACCATGAGGGAAATGGCAGTACATTTGCTAACATATGCTTCAGGCCTACATAATAAAGAATGACACTCTGGTATTCCAGTTTTGTGTAAAGCACATTAAAGTGAAAATGCACGATGCTAATTTGGCAGCAGGCCAACACGTCAAATCAGACTTATCTACTTCTCACTTCTGTGCTTAAACCCAGAGTCATTAAACCAGCATAACATTTTGCCCTTCTTACTCTGCAAGTGCGACACCCAGGTGCCAAAAGACTGCAGAGTGGAGTCAGCTACGTGGCTTGTGTGCTGTCAGACTGGATGCTGCAGGGTGAGGATCTGAGCCACCAAAGAAATGCAATTACCACCCAGGAAATTCACTGCCTGTCTGGTCCTATTGCTGTTATATGGCTGAAATTACTTAACAAGAAAGGGAAGGAAGGTCAGAAGTGCCTGCCATTTATTGGATACCACTGACCAGTGTGTGAGATATCATTAAGAGTCAATCAAAAAAACTCAAATTAGAGTCTGGCTTTCTACTGCCATCCTTATTAACCTCAGAAGAATCATGCTGTGAATAATCATTTCTTGCTGGGGGTAAAAAGAGCATGGTCTACTTCCTCCCAGACCAGATGCTCTTTGACATAGTATGTGTTCATTTTCCCACCTGCCACTTCTGTTCAGAGCAGCCATGTGAAGCACAGAGGTAGAAAAGAGCCTACATCAGAGAGATAACCACATGAGGATGCTCTGGGTATGAACGGTGCCTTTGTCATGGGCCAGTCTGTACACACTTAATCAAGACACTTTTGGGATTTTTTTCCACTTCGAGGTTAGGAGCGACATATGTAAAATAAGTTCAAGCAAGCAAAGTAATTCAAAATATGAAGGGACTGTCAGGTCAGACAAATTAACTTTGTTTCTTCACATAAAAAGGAGCTGGGAAAAAAAAATACAAATCAAACACAACATTTTGTCTTTTTTTTTTTTTTTTTAATAAAACCAGACAGTCTAGTTCACACTTCTATTTAATGGGTTTTCAGCAGAATTCAAATGAACTGCAGGTATGGCTGAAACACTGACCAGAAAATGTATTCATCTTGCAGTCTTTATTATCTCTCTGTAGTCCCAAAATACTGCCCCACAAGCTTGTTGGCTTTGCCTTAGGTAGGTAATCAGAAGCACTGTTTATAATGGGCTATGTGTTCTGTAGGATAGGATCAATTTTCCTTTTTGAGATGAGCAGCATTTTCTGTCGTGGTATTAAAATGGTCTAAAACATTCCTTGTCATCAGAATCTCAGTAGCCAGAATTATATGTGCTCTGTGTCACAGTGGCCATGCACTTTGTTACAGAGCAGCCTGTCAAAGCAGGAGGTACCAGTCCAGCTTAGGCTTTAGAGGTGGAAGATACATTAACTCTATTCTAAACTTTCTGTAGTATTGAAAGTGGCAGTTTGTGTTACAGCTCAATAGGGTCAGGGATGGCTCAGTGCAGGAAACTGTTATCTGTACAATCTTGAGACAAATGGAACAGCATGGGCCTAATTTCCGCAATCTGCACTTTCTGTCAAATTCTTATGGCTGTTCCAACAGTCATGAAAACTTAGGCTAATTCCACAATAAAATAGAAATCTAAAAAAACCCACCCAAAAAGGATTATCTCAGTTCAGACCATATTACATAGGAAAGCTGTAGAGCTGGCTTCTGCAAAATCAGACCAGAAATTAAGGTTCAAGAAATGACTATACGATTAATAACATCTCCCTCCAAAGAATTCCTATCTTAACTTCCTAGAGACAACATAAGCTGTGAAAATGAAATAAGCATTAAAATAAGTTGCTTATTACTATAGGCTAGAAAGCAGGAATGGGGATACAGCCAATTAAAATTGTACCTCCTGTGTTCAAACTTGATCTTAAGTGTCACTAACGTATCCACAAAGAAATAATTCCTATTTATGTTAGGACTGTGGGCATGATACACCATGCCAAATCTATTCCCAGTGCCAACCAGCCAAAATCAAATGACAAAGTTCCCTTTGTTAAGAAATATGAAATCTTATGAATTTAAAAAAAAAAAAAAAATCTGTGCAGGCTTTGATGGGCTGAGATCCTTAGATATCCACACACTCCAAATTGCAAGCTGCAGTACAGAAGCACACTTTTATACATCACATTGGGATGGACCTTCACTCAGTTTTTCTCTTTTATCTAGGAAGAGCTGAAGGATTCAAATGACACCAAAGCCAAGAGCTCTATTAAATACTCAAGAGCTAATCCTGATACCATCTGCTATACTGATGTATAGGATAGTTTTCCCTTCAACATTCAAAAATCAGAGGAGAAAGCAAAAGATGTCAAAGGTTGTTTATCAAAGCCACCACACCTGGATCAAAAATAGTCAGTGCTGCTGCCTATGGAATATGATCCTCCAGGAATATTAATGTGGTAAGAAAATGGCAGCTTTAAACTGGAGGTTTTGACTTCAAAAACATCCATTCCCGCTAATTTCCAGTCAAGTGAAAAAAGCACTAAATGATTGCAGGTAATTGTTTGTAGGAAACAATTTCTAGGATGGGCCTGGTAGCTTTCCACACTAAATTTAACCTATCTCTCTCACTCTTGTTCTCCAGGCATAAGGAAATTTTTAATGGTTCCCCAGTCCTGCAGTTAAGGCAAGCTGTCAGCTGACACAGGAACTGAAACAGTGAGTAATGCACATCTCCAGAATACCTGTCCCCTCAAGGCAAACAGATCACTGGTTATCAAACGTCCAAGTTTCAGAATCCCACCCACTGCTTCCTGCAAGTGGAGAAACCACCTGTTCATCCACCCTGCTGCCCTGCACACAAATCTGGCCAGCCACAGCTCTACCCAGCAAAATGTTAAATACCTGCCCTCTAGCAACAGTTTAAGCAGAGCCTTTCATCTTCTCTCACTCTGTTTGTGTAGCTGCAGCCCCAGGAATCCGAGCAGGGGGCTCTCCCTTCCTCTGGCTGCTCTCAATGCAGAGGGAGTTCTCGCTTTCACAGCTGCAGGGCCTCCCCTCTCTCTGCTGTGAAAGGGAAGGGAGGAGGGTGGAGAAGGAGGCTGCTCACCCTGGCCCTTCTATCCCAAGAAGACATTTCATTACGTTCTCCTCTCTTTCACATACCATATAATCAGCTCCACATCATGGCATTCAAGGCAGACTCTGAGACAGGGAATTTCCACTGGGGCTGTGTAGTGCTCTCAGAGGGTTCAAAACCTGCATGTCCTATGAAGCTTCCAGAACAACATGTTCCACTTTTGGGGGCATCGTATCTGTCCTCACAAGTCCAGTTTTTTTTTAAATTTATTTTACAACAAAAGTGCATAGAACCACTGGGCTTTGCAGCTGATTGTACAACGGAGGCCACACACAGAGGCAGAGCAGTTCAAGACTCCAAATATAGTCCTCTATTTACAAATCTTCTGTAGCCCTGGACTGTTTCTCCCAGTAGTATTTGCAAACTTTTTTTCCCTGAAAGCCATTAGACTCAAACTTCAGATCCAATGAACACATATAAAAAGAACACTGCTTTGCTGTAAAATAGGTTTTGAAATCGACTCAGACTGATGCAAAACCTTGTCTGGATATTCTTAGCTATTAGCTTACAATGATTTAGCTCAAGTCAAACTCATTAAACTAAATTGATGTAAACTCAGGCTAAATGCATTCCAGAGCATCCATAAAAGAGCTTGTCCCTGTTTGAATAAAGAAATTTAAAAGCTGATATCATTACAAAGATGTGATTTATCATGGTGAAAATACACATAGGGAAAGGCAGTCACAGTGGAGTGGTTTTATTTTGCCACTGTAATGCAGGACAACAACATCCAAGGGAAACAGAAGGGTAAGACATAGAGAAAAAGAACATTTTATCATAGATGAACAGTAATCTTATTCCTAACTCAGCTTTCTTTAAACACCTGCCTGACTTGAGTGGGTTTCAGTGGAACCATGTGTACACTAAAATGACTGGTAATCTGCTTGTCAGAATTGAAGAGTATGAAAAACAAATAAGGCTGTAGCTAAACAGGGAGAGGCTTTCACACTGGTAGGACATATGAACACCAGTGATAACCCAACTGGGGAAAGGGAGCTCCATATTTATAAGAATTTATATTCAGTAGGCATGTACAAATAACCCAAATCTCGGCTCAGTAGGGGTATTTTATGTCCTACACTTGAGATGAAAAATGTCAGAAATGGAAAGCTAAATGCAGCAGACAACTATGCTCACCCAGGCTGATTAGAAGAGGGGCTTTAAAAATGTTTATTTAATATATTAAAACCCTTGCTGTCAACACCTTTCATGCTATGTGCTTGAATATCCTTGATTAGGGTTTGTGCAGCTGTGGTTCTCACACTGAATTAATTTTGTAAATTGTGGTGAGATTATAGAAGTTTTCCAGCTGTGTAATCATTAATTAACTTGGCTGCATTTGAGTGGCTCCAACCCATGCTTGTCTGTGAAATACTCAACTTAGATAAAACATCACCTCTGCCTTCACTTGGTGTTTCTTGCAGAATGAAAACCCTTTTCCTGTTTTTTGTTGGTTGGTTTGTTTGTTTTAAATGGAAAAATTCACTGTAACTTATGCCCCCATCTATTTTCTTCCTGAAGTCAAAGCCTACTCTGTGAAACAGGAATCATGGAGGCAAACAAGTAGGTTAAGGACTTAAATTGCAAAATAAATTACAGTCAGAACCATTTATTTCATTACTCTTCTGAGTGCTAGCACACTATGATAGAGATTAGGTGTTGCTAAGGGACTTTCAGGAAGGACTTAAATTTGCAACTTTCTGTTCTGATTAGGATGGAGCAGGAGACTGAACTCTCTCCGAGTGCCTTGACATCTCTAATGAGAGTCTTCTTGAGAAGCTAATTTACATCTATTTAAGCAATGCTATTTTGTTGCCTTATTCAAAGGCTGCTCCTTCCACCTCTACTAGGAAAGTGTCAGTCAAATACTCCATAATGACCCTGCCAAAGGTGGACATGGTGCCAGTAGGAATTACTGTCTGTCTCACTTTACCTCCGTGGTGATGCACAAACCAGGACTCCCAATCCATATATGCACGACTGGACCTCGGATAATTGTTAAGCCTGATAAGGTCAGAGTTTATTTACACATGAGAATGTTCATTAATGTAGTTTTGATTCTGATGCTACTTCAAAAGAAACAAGAATTGCATTTCAGAAAAAGCTCAATTCTGCATTTAAATAATATCCAACTTGTATAAGTAAAATCACTATGAGCATGGAAAGAAGAAATGTCATTTTTAAATCTTCAGACATCTGAAAGAAAATACTAATATGCACAGGGACTGACAAAAAAAAAGAGCAATCTTCTATTTTAGAAAAGTCTTAGAGGATATTCTTAATTCCCTTTGAAGTTGATGTTAAATAGGTGCTTAACTTTTTGCCTACTTGGGGAATCAAATCAGCAGCTTGATAAATAATTTCTGCCCAGGAGCCTGTTGGACCAAGGAACAGTTAAATTAAAGAGGTACCATGAATAAGTCATGTCATAGCAAGAAGAACTGCTCACTCACATAGACTACCTAAATTAATTACTCTTCAGTGAATCCCTGTTATTTAAACAAAATAACATTATTCTTCTGTTTTCCTAACTGGCAACTTCAAAGTATGGATTCACATGCTGGACAACCTTGGAAAAGGCACCTGCCAAGACTGGAGTAAAGCCAGACATTTGCCTTTGCAGCTCAGGAATTATACTGCCAAACTCAACCAAATACATCCACTTACTCTTTGTTTCTTCTGAATATTCTCTAAGTTCAAGGTTTCTCATTCATGATGGGATTTTCACCATTTACCTGGGAGGACATTCCATGGCATGGGTAAAGGATGGCTTTGTCATCCTCTTCGGCCCCCTGGTCCAGGCAGTAGCCACTGGCTTTGCTGTTCCGCACCTATAACCAGATGAGAATGAGAACACCTCAGCTGGAAATGAATCCCTATTTTAGTCCAGTCCAGCTAAATCTCAGCTGTGCTGCAGCTCCTGAAAAAAGTACTATGTAAAACTGCTCTCAGAGGGACACACGCTTCTCCTTCAGCTATGACAGGGTGCCAGCAGTGAATCTGCTCCAGGAAAAGACATTATTTGTACAACCTGCTGTCTTTACACACCTTGGGATAGAGGTACGTTTTTGGCAATTACTCAAGGATCAGAACTTCCTAAAATTCACCCTAAGAAACCCAGGCCAAGTGTTGCTCCAAATTGCCAATGTGCAAACATAAATTTTGACCCTGTATGTTGAGAATGTGGCTTTACAAACAGGATAGGAGCTTCCCAGGATTGGTGTTGGATGTGACATGCTTTTGTTTCTTCCTATTGCTGATTTAAAACAAAAAAAGCATGTGAAAAAATTTTATCTGAACTGAAAATATAGTACATAGTTATGTACAGAAGTGACATAAAGCACATTTTATGAAAGGGCACAGGTTCAGAGATCCAAAGAAGTAAAAAATTCCTGGGCCTCCCTAGACAAGAAGAATTTACAAGTCTATAAAGACTGTGATGGAGCACTTGTGAAAACCCTTCCAGTCTTTCTCTTGAGGCTGGAAGCATTACACACATATTTTGAACATAGAAAAACTTTAGTGATATCATAAACAAGAAGTTAGACAGACACCTCAAAAAACTCAACAGGTCAATTTTGGTTTAGACTGTGAAGTACCTGTCTGGCCACCCCCATAATTTAGAAACAGCTGCTGCATAAGGTGTCAGAAAAAACTCAGTATATATTCCTTCATATTACCATGTACAAACATAACAGGGAATCCAATTGGATAAGGGGGCCCACCAACAACTAAATTTCAGGAGGTTTATTTTATGGCTTGGGTGCTATAAAGGCTAAAGAAAATGAAGACAGCTTTATGGGATGGCTTTAAAAAAATGGGAATTGAGTCACTAGGAAATATATTTTTACTACTGTTTCAATCTGTTTCACATCTACTCAATACATTTCTTTTCCTTGAAACTCACAAAAATCCAGACATCTTTTCCTCCAGGAAAATAACCAGAAGAGAAAGTACTTTACAACAAGCTTGATGTCATTAGGATGAAGTCTAAAACCTAGGTTGGTTTATAACAGGCAAATACCTTGTGTGGCTCTATTCTATTAAAAATGTTAAAGAATTTGATATTTGCATCACTGAATCTCCTTTTTGACTCAAGAACCTTCTATGTGACAGCTCAAGAGGAACAAAATTTTAGAGCCCAGATTGCTCAGGGTCTGGTACAATTGACACAACATTGGCACTTCTGCCAATGTTCTTCACTGTTAACGACCTTCTCAGAGCTGACAGATACCAACAGCTCCTCTTGAATTTACTCAGCATCTTTTCTCAGTTCCTGATGGGGATAGTTACACAGGATGCAAAGTGATATTATGGAATAAAACTTGCACTTTGTATCAATATCTCAAGTGCCTGACATATTTTTGCATGAAGTCAATCAAATGGAAGAGAAAGGAACAGTCTCCATTTAGTTGTCTTGTGGGAAAATATATCGCCTTCGGATTTAATTGCAGCTCACGTAGACAATTATTTGAGCTCTGTTGACCACTGACGTTTTCTTTATGATGTCTGTGGCATCTTATTTAGGAAAATGATTGCCTCAAACTTATGTCTCAGTGTTTTAAAATGAGAGCCAAGGAAGTTGTGTGTAATTGTCAGTAAGGATGACTTTGCCTGTGCCGCAGCATACGTCACAGTTGAGATGGCCACGATATGCAGAGTGTCACTGTACAAGTTCAGAGGGCTTTAAACATTTGCCCATACAGAGCAACATCACTACTTCAGAAGTCTGCAAGCATCTGCCCTTCTTGTTCTTTAGCCCAACCTTCTATACCCCTCATGTTCCTGCAGTGCCCCTGTGTGCCCTCTGCTCCCTTTGTGGTTGGTCAGTGCCCCTGGGCACTCCATGGCTCACTGCTGTCAGTGCTGCTCACCTGCTCCTCACAGCTGTGCCCATGGGGGATGAGGTTGGGCTGAGCCCCACTCCCAGTCACCACACACTGTGTGCCTACAACCTGCTGCCCTCTAACAAAAGGAATGGGGCTTCTCAAAGCCACACTCCTTAGTGTTGATTAAAAGGAGAGGAGGGCATTTTTGTTGCCACTGCTGTGCTGATGTGTAATTGCTCTGTACATCCTTATAGCCAGCTCTGAAAGCAGAGGGCTGCTCGAGTGCAGCTGTGATGTGTTTCCAAAGGCATGCTGTACCTCTCCATAAGTGACTGTGTTATTGTAAACCCTCATCTCAGGGTACACGTTCTCCAAGTACCACTTAAAGCTCCGGCACTGCAGTCGCTGTCGCAGAGCAATTCTTTCAGAAACGTCTCCAAAATCAACTCCGGGGTTCTGCAAAGCAGAAAACGAATAAAGAAATCTCACTGCACTGGCTTTATGGTTGCTATCTTTACTGAAATCAAACTGGAGTTCATTTTGTATACCAAGCTGTATTTTCCTCTTTTCCTTCTTTTGTTGTAAGCAGCAGCTCATGAAACAGCTGCTGTTGAGTGCATACAATAAATATTAATGAAAGCCAGTGGAAAAAAGGAGCATAAAGAACAAGCAAAACCCCAAAATAAATCAAAATAATAAGAATACAATAAGAATGTTGTTACTTACAGCAGTTCTAAGTGTTTGCAATCAATCCTGAAGCCTTTGCTTTCAGATTCATTTAGAATTTAGGCAGTAATTCTGATCTAAAATATGGCAGCTTGGTCATGCTTTACTCCAGTAAGAGATTTGAGTATTCAGTAAAGTAAATGATGTCAGAACAGATCTGTTAAAACTTCAAAGCAAAGCTGCTTAAAAATCATTAAGCTCCACTAAGCATTCATATAGACCAGTATTCAGTTTTTACTAGAACTGGAGCTCATCTGCAGACTTGAGCCATAGAATGCAGTTAAACTCAAAACCTTTATAATTCTACTTCAGAATTTAATTCACATTTAAATACAAATCCCATGAAAGATAGAGACTGGAAGATTCAAGTTAATGTGAACAAAGTCAGCCATTTAAAACTGGTGAGTCCTAAGTTAGAGTCTGTTGATTTAAAGTGTTATAAATCATCACAGTTCAACATTAAGACAGTAAGAGTTACCTCATGCAAAAACCTTTTCCGACACTATATTAATCAAATGGACTGAAATTGGGGAGTTTTGCATGAGATCTCTCTTAAGTGCCTTGTGCTTTTCCTCCAGAAGAATATCTATACATTTTACAGATTGTTTCTGGTGCAGGGTTCCAAGAGAGCAGCAAATCTTAGCTCAGGGTTTATTAAGATCCCCAACAGATGCCTGGTTTTCAGGAGAGAATACAAGTGTAATACTGAACAGGTTTTCCTATTTGCCACATAAAGAGTGTGCTGTGCTCACTGCTGCTTGCTGATGCATGCTCTGTCAGGAGCCCTCAGTGCATCATCCATTCAAATGAATGTTAATTTACGTAGTACTTGAGGCTGCGTGGAAGGAGAGCAATCCTCTGAGGCACTCAGTGCAATAAATCATCCAATGTAAGATTCCTTTATTGCTAAAATTGTCGAGGAATAAATCATAAGTGGGGATGTACCAAGTATTTGGTTAACTGGAATAAAGCTGCGCTGACCTGCTGCTGAAGGTTATAGGAATGTGGTCTTGCAGGAGTGCCCAAGACCATCTGCTGATCTAGAAAAACATTATGCACACATTCTCAATAACCTCTGAGTTGTGAAAAAGATGGTGGGAAGAAGAGTTAATGTGGAGGAGTTAAGAATATGAGTTAATTTGGATTGGTTTTGTGGTATGGGAAAGTGCATGTGTTTTACCTGCCTCTTTTCTGCCCCATTTTGAAATGAGGCAATACAGTGCCCTTTTTTGCAGTGCTGTTTCTACAGAGCACAAGAGCAGCAATGAAACCAAACTGAGCTGTGCTCACCCTCTGTGCCAGCTGCAGTCACCATGGGCAGGTTACAGCGTGATGGCACAAGAATGAGGTGTCCACAGGATTTACTTTGTGGACATTTTCTTTTCAACCAGCTAGCAAGGTTTCTAATTCCCCTGCAGAAGATTTTTGTGATGGCTTATGCCAAAAGTACAGTACTTTTATCATCTGTATTGAATACTACAGTGAATAATGTAATGAACACTAACATCAGCTTCCTTTTCCTGAGAGCTAATAGGCTTATTTTTATGATGCACATTTTATCAATCAATCCATTTATTTTATGAAAAGGAAATTTTAATGTTCAGTACTTCTGCTGATTTTATGTCTTTTATTGTAGATATGCCTGGGTTTTTTTAAAAGTTCTGCTGCATAGCTCAGTGCAGAAAACTGCATCAATAAGTAATCTCAGAGAGATTAAAGGAAATCATGTTTTGGTGTAAATGCTTATTTAAATATCATCTTTTCTCAGAATTCATTTGCACATGTCATCAAACAAGCAAATTTGCAGAGGTTAGTTTTTCATCTCCTAATTGAAAACTGACCACTTAACAAGTGTATTTTATGTGTGCAGACAGGGCCAAAATGCCCATAAATTTTTAATGGACACTGCTCTGTCCTCCTCCTACCATCACAGAAATCTTGTGTAGAAAAAGTGATGCAGTATTGCCTTTTGTTAAGGCAAAATAATTCTCTGCAATTACCTCTTGTGCCAAAAGAAGTCACCAAAAACACATTTCAGAGACCTTGCACAGAGTGTCCAATATTGAACGGCAGTGAGTGAATTTAGAACTGTGAAAATATCTGGCATATTCAGACATCAAATGGACAAGGAGGAAACATTGTTCCTCCAGGTATGTGTATTCTAAAAACTGTAAGAGGAAAGAACAAAAATGGGGTTTCATGTATTAACTAGGTACTAAATATGAGTAGATGTTTATGACAGACTAAATCTAATGAAGTCTTTAACAAGACTCCCATTACTTTGATGAACTCCAGGGCATAACTGAATATTCCCAGACACTTCTGGGTTTGCATATTTTCCTGTTCTGATAGGAACATTCCTCTACCTATTTGCTTCAGCTCTGGGCAAACTCCTGCTGTAAGGGTTAACTAAACCATTCTTACCTACAGATCAGTGTATGTTACCCCTCAGCTGCTCTCCTTGTGCCCCTTCACATGAATAATTTGAATGCAAACACAGCCAAGGAACACAGCAACAGCCAATCCACCTGGCTGGGATATAACATGAAACTCTTTCCTTCAAGAATTATGCTCAGTGCAGATGTAAACCTACAGACGAAAGTGACAAATGGAACCCACAGTTTATCTAATATTTATATGACATGGATTCCTAGAGGCTCCCACACACCATCTACAATTTGTATGCACAGTGAGAAGCAGAACGTGCCCACATTGCACCTCTCAGCCTGTGGACAATAAAGCTATTTAATGTGTGATTCTTTTATTGCATACTTCGTTTTTTATGCTGGTGAGGTCTACTGAGTCTCACTATGAATGATGATATTTATTTATGGACATTTCTGTTGTCCCCACCGTTGTAGCATATGAACACCTCAGAGTTTAACAGTGCCCCAAATTAACGACTTCTGGGGGAGCACATAAACCTGAGACATTTTGCTGTGGTTAAATTATAAATCTGTGTCACTGCATACAACAGTCAGGACTGAGTGCACAACTAAAGTTAGACTGAGGAAGCAAGTTCAGATGGCAGAACTCTCCATACTGAGCATGCACCAAAGCACTTTCCCTGAGCTTTGCCCACTTCGTGCAGCTGTCGTAACACCCTTCACCTCCAAGAGCTAATTAGGAACAGCTTCGTGTTTCTGCCTCTGTTCAGGACAGAGTGTGAGCTGTACTTACTGCCATGGGGATGTTCCAGGCCATGTAGACGTGTGACTTGAAGTCATCCATCCAGACCTCGGCGGCGCGCAGGGCGTTGCGCTTTGCATAGTAGTCGATGTCGTTGTTGTAGGGCTTCTTGGTGCGCTCGATGTGCGCCACGCGGGAGCAGGGCAGCACCTCCATGCTGCCCCCGCACTGCCACACCTGGGGGAGGCACAGAAAACAGCCACGTGGCTTCTTTGTCCCCTCTAGAGGCAATACAAGTGCTTCCTTGCAGGTGCTGTGTGTAGGGTGTTTGCTAGTCGGAGGTGAGGGCTGTTGAACCGTTCAAAAGGAGCGCCCAATTCTCCTCTCGCTGCACGTGGCAGGTGGGTCTCGGGGGATGCAGATGGCTGCATTAGGTACATAAGTTTAGAGAGACAAGTCCTTCACCATAATATCTCTGTTCTTGGGACCATCAGGCCAGGAACAAATTGTGAGGTGGTAACCTCTGCCATGGGTGCTATTTTAATCTAGTCTTTGTTACTGAAACTTCAACAAAAATCAGCTGTGTCATCTGGCTGTTTTTGACACATGAATGGGGTACTGGAAAGGGCTCTAAGGTCGCCCCAGAGCCTTCTCTTCTCCAGACTAAACATCTCCAACTCTCTCAGACTGTCTCCACAGGAGAGGTGCTCCAGACCTCTCATTATCTTATCTCTGTACCCCTGAGCTGATGAAGAGGGCTAAAAGGGGCTGGATGGAGACTATGTCACCCAGCCTGCCCAGACACCATGGAACCCACACTGTGCAATTTCCTCCCTGCCGATTGTTTACTGTCTGAGCTCCACAGCAGGGGACAATAAGGACTTGTCTCTTTGCATCAGCAAGATCTGGAGTGATGCAGAGTGAGGGAGGCTTATGGATTCAGCTCCCTCAGGTCTGCACCTAGTAGTAGAGCCTGAAAATGAAAGATATTAAAATATAAGCAATAATTCAGTACTTTCCAAGGTTGCCTTTTACTGAGAATAAAATCTCATTTCCATACAAGATGCATTCCAGAACTGTACTGGGGCAGTTCTCCACCTAACCTGCCTTCTCAAGGACAAAGATAAAGTGCTTGGGAAGTGGCAAATAAAATCTCTGCTCTAGCTTTTCTTTTTTTAATACTTTGTTAGGTAATATTTACTTGCTGCTTTCCAAACAGTTCTGTAGTAAATCACTGGCCACTGAAATTTACATTTGATAAATGGAATACACTGAAAAACACACTGCTCATAAATTTGGACTGACGTGTGCTGAGGGTTTCCAGTACAAAGAGGAAGTGCAGCCAAAAAAAAAAAAAAAATTGATTTTCACAATCAGAAGGAGAAATGAGCAGGACACTTTAGTATACTGCTGTTTGCCCAACCCAGCCTGGAAGTCAGCTATTCAATGCATAGCACATTTTTCTTTCTATTGATATGCCTAATGACCTTGTAACTCTTATTTATGTATTTTGGTACCAAGGGCAAGTACATTATCTGAGTGACAGATTTATTTCCTTTGAATGCCAGTGCTCACACAAACGTGAAAATGAAAAGGTACTAAACTGCAACATTAAAGAAAACAGTTTAGCTCATCTGTAAATTCAACACAAATAGTTATTTATCAGTGATAAATTCTCCACAGATGAAATCCACAGGGAACACAGACACCTGGCTTTGAAGGAAGCACAATAAAAAAGGCAGTAGCAGCCTCAGGCCAGATAACTCTCAATCTGTCTGATCCTGGTGCTCAGCTCTCAGTAGGGTCTGGCTGTGGTGTGACTGCCCCATCCATAATCCCTTGGACTGCTTTCCACTGACACTCAGTCACTTCTTCCCTTTCCCCCCAGCTCGATTTTGCTCTTTAAAGAGCCAACATCTGCTGAAGAGGAGGAAAGAAGGAAGGAAACAGCCAGAAAATACTCAAGGAAATTTTTCTCCCTTAGAAAATGCTGAAATTTACCCCAGATGACTTGTTTTTTTCTGGGAATATGTAACTTTTAACACCAGCAGGGGATGTTTCCCTGGATAAGAATGGTGTTTCCAATCCCAGAGAAAGAGAAGTGGATGTAGAGCGCAGGGGGCAAGCAGTCAGATATCTGTGTGTCACCAGGTGAACATCATCATGCCACCATTTATCCACATCCCAGACAAATGTCACAGCTCCTCAGCTGTGGTCATCTCTTTCCTGGCCAGACAAGGTCTCCTGTTTCACTTCATGAGGATCAGGTGCTGTTCAGTGGAGCACAGACACGACTCAGTATCCTCACACCCTTTCAGCACATGGCTAAGTACAGGGTAAAGATCTTGTCTCCTTCCCTTCCAGCCCAATAATGACTTAAACTTACACTAAATAGAGGAGTTTCTGTAGTAGAATCAAACATGTGCATCCAAAACTGGGCAAGATCCCTGCAGCTGAGAGCCCTCATGTGAGATTTGGGTAAATACTCGAGACTTGCGCTCAAAGGAGGAGGATGGGATGTTCAGCTCACCTTCTTCTCTCTGGACACAGACTTGAAAAGCAGAAAACCATTCCCTGTCTGCTTCTAACAAAGGGTGAAAGAATGAGAAAACTTTAACTGTACGAGTCAGGTGAGAGAGAGGTGAGTCAGCGGCTGATCCTGAAACGGATTGATTCCCCTCCTCTTTTCATTCTCAAAACTGCACTTAATGACCCATTTTAACAGTAGCAGACAACACATTTATTTCCACATCAAACTATGAAATTATGCCAGGAAAATAATTACATGCCTCTGTAAAGCATTTATCAAGGAGGATCCTTAAAGTACCTTACTGGGGGAAGCAAACTATTTCTAACTGTGAACATAAAGTGATGCCCAAGGCCCTCCAAAGCGACACATTTCAGACAATCAGAGAAAACTGCCTTCCATATCTGTGGCTTATCTTCTGGGATACCAACACATTTCCAGCCCAAGTTATTCCTCTCATATGGAGCTGCCAACAGTAAATGTGTGTCTCGAGGTTCATTTACTGAGCTGGTGGAAGTGTTACAGCCTCTGAGTTGCTGCCCACAAGGCTGCACATTGCTGAAAATCCCACTCCCCCTTCTTTCCCCCCATGGAGAGACAAATCCCTTAGAGCAATTTTTTTTTTTTTTTTTCTTTTTTTGGCTTCACAGCATGCACTTATCAAACCTGTACAGTGGGGCAACAGTCCAGGCTCCATGGAAGGCCAGGAGCAGCAGCAAAGCAAAGTGTGTTCTCCTTGACTGGTGCAGCTGAGCAGCCCAGGGACTCAGCTTTGCCTCTGTGAGCATCACACTGTGTAACATTTTAAGACACGATCAAGTAATTCCAAGAGACACTCAATTTATTTGCTAATTGTAGCTAATTTCTAATTTCAGCACTGCTCTTTAGGCTGCTATAAACAAAATTGATGGCAATTTAAATGTTACCATAGCCGTGTTACCTTAGCATTTTTACTGCTAATTATCTCAATCAACTTTTCTATAAACAGACATATTAAGTATTGAGAAGAACAAGTACCCCCATCAGGAGTAAATTACAAACTGAGTGATTATGTTTGTGGCTTGCACTATAATGATTTACTGACACCAGTTATCAGCTATTCCTGTACACCTGAGGTGTGGCTGTCCTACAGGAAAATGTTTATTTATGCAGCAGCCAGCTGGACATCACCTTTTATGCATCAGAGAAAATCTGACATGAGGCTGTGTCTTGTCTACCGTGGCCTCAATTGTGCATCAGCAAAGTTCTCTGAAAACAGGTTGGGTACATTATTTAGAAAGGCTAATAAGGTGCCAAGCTTTAATTCTTGCCAAACGAGAATAAATTTTCCAAGGAAACACATTTTCCCACAAGTACTTTCTGCTGAAGATTGAAACCATCTTTATCAGGATTTTAAAAAAATTAAAAAGAGTTAAACAAGCCTGGCCACCACTAAGGAGGAAGTAGAGCTGGCCAGAGTGCTGGGCTTATCAATTCCTGAATCTTGGCAACATACATAGAGAGAACATTGCTGATGTGTTCTCCTGCCCTGCAGGTGAGACCTGCTTCCAACAGCATCATGTCCTGCAGAGAGAATGTCAAGAGCTCAGAAATATCCTGAGATTTAATATTTGCCATTTTTAGCATTTTAAATATTATTCCTGGGATTTAATATTTGCCATTGGCAGGAGAGCAGCTCCAGCTCCCAAGAGTCTCTTGCTAATTAAAGGGAGGGCTCTTCCCTCTCTATGGACGTGGTGCTCTGTACATTGAATATCAAATTATTGTGTACACTGAAGTGACTGCACAGAGTTATTTAATTTGGTACAGATGATCTCACTATAAGCAAAATCAATAGGTAAAAATAAAAAAATGGCATCAGTATGAAGGAAAAGCTGGGGAGACAGTTTTAACTTTGAAAACCTAGACTGGAAGTAAAGATTGTGGTCCTTAAGAACTTTGTAGCTTGCTGTGAACTTTGCAGTTTAAACACCCTGGTGCTCAGTGAGAGAGAAAAAGAAAAGTCTCAGATTCTCTGTTACAACTCTTTTTTCCATCAGATAGACCTTTGATTTAAGCAGCTGGAGAGATGAGGTATTCCAGAATGTGTAACAGTGGAAAGGACACTTCAGTGTGTGGAGGATTTGCTTCCAAATAAACACCCTTTGCCAACACTTTTGTACCCTCTTCATAGACACACCAGTTCCAAACATTCCTCTCAACACCACAGGTTTAGAGATGCCACAGCAACTCCAATGGAGTGTGACCCAGGCATTTACAACATGTTGGTCTCCACCTCTCTTAAAACCTGACTTTTCCAGGAGAGCTGGGGTTAGTCCAGATTTTCTAATAATATAGAACATTGAGCAATTAATGAAATTTTCAGTACCCTGAGGCTTTGAGCCCATTTTTCATAGGTAGCAATCTCTCTGGAGGCGTCACTGCACAATGTGCATGGGTGCTTTATCTGCTTCCAACAAGTCTGGACATTTCAGTGACCCTTTCCTGAAAGGAATAATCACAGTCTGCACCTTCCAGCTGTAACAAAATGGAAGGAACCAGCTTCAGAACACATATGTGGCAGCAGGGTGCCTCATTCCTGATATACCCAGCAGAGGATGGCACCTGGCACTCGTGCCATGGCCCTGCCAGAGGCAGCATTTCAGATGTGGATGTTCTGCACATCTTGAAGCAAAAACCTTGTGCTGGAACAGGGCTCTGATGTTTTGTGGAGCAGCCCTGAACTCCGCCTGAGCAGCACTTCACAGAAGTAGCCTTTCAGATTTCAAACTTTCTTTTCTGAGTGAAAGCAGCAGAAGAGTTGGAGGAGTTTTTAAAGCAGCTCAGATATCCCTGTTTTATGACATTCCAGTGTGGGAATTCTTAAAAGTCAGGGATCTCAGCCTTTCTTCCATTTTCAAGGTAAAGCCTACCAGAAACAGATATCTTCTAGACTGCCTACACACACCTACCGCAGGATTGGAAAAGATTTTTCTATGATGAAAGAATTTCCACATGTTTCAGAAATTTTGTTGACCTAAATTTTCAAGAATAACATCAATTTAAAATGTTTTCACTAACTGAAACACAAGCTCTTTGTCACCTCCACCTGTGTTCCCCACAAAGGTTTTTCTGAAACTGAGTAACTGATGATTTTCACAATATCTGTTTGGTGTTAAAAGCTTTTTCAATGTAAGATTAGATATATATATAATCTGAAAGGTCAGTTTACACTGAAAACACAAGCCTTTGTTACAAAAATAGAACAACACAATCATTTGATAACATTACAACCAGTATTTGTTGTCCAGCAATTTTGCCAAAGCACAGAGTGTTCAAAAGAAATATTTTTGGTTTAATTTATCAGCTGGATCTGACAGAGGGATCAAATTGTGGTTCCTTGAGGTGACAAAAGTCTGATTTCTGACAGAGGTTGCAATACCTGAAGGGCAGGAGGACACATAGTAAATTCACAACAGCAGGCACCACTGAGCCCTCTCCAGCCCCTGTAACAGCACAGTGTAAAATAAAATCCATGTGTACTGCAGAGTAGGAGAATTCCTACTCTGGTGAAGTCAAACAGAAAGGTAACTCTTAATTCTTAAAAACCTGCTGTTGTTTCAGTCTCTCTCTCCAGCCAGCCACAAACCAACAACGTCTAAATCAGAAGTGATTCTTCAAAGTACATTTGAAAGATGACAATAAAATCCTCTTCCCTCTGAAGCATGGGAGCTCTGCACTTATCCTCCAGTCCTTAAGAGATGTGCCAGCTCTTCCAGTGCCCACACCAGAACCCAAAATTTAATAGGAATAGAGCACACTTAGTGTTCTTGCATCTCTGCTATTGCCAATTTATGTAGTTCACTGAAAACTGATCTTTCAAAGTAATTTACAGCCTGACATTTTCTTGTTTTCTAATGGAGTCTTGTGGATATTCTCTCCTGCATGTATTCTCAGAGCTGCCTAGACAGTCATATTTAATCAGCTGTGCTAGATAAAGTGCTCTCTCTCTGTTTTTCACTTCACATAGGAAGCTGTTAGAGACTGGGGAACTGTCACATTCAAACACATCATATGGAAAAATTAATCACATGGTCTCGTTTTGTTCATCAACTGCATTTTTATCATCATCTTTAAAGGCACCCATAATTATGATTTAAAAAAGTCCCAACTGTCATTTCCCTAAATAGCCTGTGCTAGTTAATGGTGCACTTCTAGAGCAAAAATCTTTCCATGCTGGGACAAACCAGCTTCCATCAGAGAAACTTTTAGCTGCCAAAAAGAGACTTGAATAAAGGAAGAAATCACATCTCAAGATCCACAGATCTTTGTTTTGTCAGAGGTTTCAGGATAAACTTCTGACCTATGCTTTCAAATTACAGGACCCAAAAGGGTCCTTGGTTGACTGGTCCTGACATTGACTTGGTGACAATCCTTCCTTTTTGCTCTCAACTCCTCCTCAAAGCAGTTTGCAGATAATCTGCTCACAGCAGATGCAGAGGGAGTGTGACAAAACCTCAAATATGAAAGCTGATTCTGTTATTAGGAGTCTTCTTACCCTAGGTGTGTCAGTACCCATCTTTTACTCCTGCTGTCCTGGAAACACAGAGCAGTGTTTTTGGACTAAATTTTGGAGAGTTGAATTTCACCTGGGGCTCTCCTCATGGCTTTTTTTTCCCTGGCTCAAACAGCAAGAACTTAATTTGAAGAGAGAAGAAGAGATATGAAGGATAGAGAAGTGTAGCCATACAAGTCTTTAGGTTATGTCTGGCTCTAGCATTACTGCTTTATGATTATTATTTTTATCAATATTTCAGTAGTCCCAATGAGGAATACTTGGAAGCTTGCTGCTTTTCCCACAACTATTACAATACAGTTCAAGGGTGTGCTGCAAAATCCTCCTGCAGAGTAATTTAATGTGAATTTCACAGCAGACTCAAAATGATACCTTTTTTTTATAGAAAAGCAAAAGAATATTTTCATAGGTACTTGATTAGCCTTCAAAATTTGTTAGAATTTTTTGGAGTTTCACCTCTCAGCTTTGATCCCTCAGGGTTTTCTGGTATTTACAGATGATTTGCTTTCAGAAAAAAAAAAAAAAACGGCAGTGGAACAATAACATTCTTGCAATGAGACACTCAACACATGCATGTTTTATATTTGTCTACTGGCTCTTCAGTAGCAAATTTAGAGGCTGTCCTTCACATGTTTCTTAGAGGTTATGCAGAACCTCAAGCCAGTTAAGATCTCAGATGTGACAACAGCAAGAAGATAAAACTCTTCTGTTAACCCTCTTACAGAAGGAAATAGATAAGCAAGAAGAAATTGAAACATGTTCTAGAGAAACTCACACTCAGCAACTGCTATCTTGCTGTAAAGATAAACTTTGTGTGTAAAGAACTAGGGTTGATAAATTAATACACTGGATGTGTATTAATGCAAAGGAGGAGGTAGGATTTAAAATGATATTAAAAATGCCCCATATGCTTTAACCACTAATCCCATCTCCATAAACCACTAATCCCATCCCATATTTTGCACAACTTTTACAAAGGGTACTGCACTTTTGAAAAGAGCATGCCTGAGGAAGAAGCAAATCTCTCTTCTGCAAGGAAAATTCCAGACTCTCTGAAATGCCTTGCTGCTGGGGGATGGAAAGTGCAAACCCCTTCAAGGTGAGAAGGGCAGCCTGTACAGGCAGGATGCCCCATGCCACACTGGGCTTTGCACATGGACTTCAAATGGCAAAGAATAAAATATCTTAAGCTCCAAAAGGTGGTGGTGGTTCAGGAATTCTTGTTTCCTGCTAGGGAAGTTCAGTCAGTGCAGTGATGCTGGCCAAACTCCCCCTGCTCCAGTCTCCCTGACATCACTGCTCAGGGTCTGATGGGCAAGCAAGCACTGAGGAATGGGAGAAGGGAGAAGGGACAGCCAAAGAGCAGAGTTTTCATTTGCAAAGGCTTGCTTTTCTTAGCAAATGAATGAATGTTGGCACCTCAAAATGCTCCAGGAGATGTTAACAGCTCCTATCATGTAAATGACAGATGTAGGAAAGAGACTGCTTTGAGGCAAACCCTCAAACTTCATAGACTAGAGATAATAACTCTATTTTCTCTGAATTCTCCTCAAGTCTAAAAGAGGCTGCAGATTTCTTCTGGTCTAGTACCACCCATATATGTTGTGTTTTGCAAGCACAAATCATTTTTCCTCTATAAAGTAAATGAAATTTGGTATCTCTAACGTAGTTTGCTAATTGTCCTAGGCAGATGCTTCCCATAATGTATTCTTTCAGAATGCATTTGATGAGAATAATTTTCTGCTTTCTTACAAATTTACTCAACTTTTTCCCAAATCAATAGAATCACTGTCAGTTATTTCTGTAAATATGCCAGCACAGATCCTGTTTGTACTATAATTGTTAAAATTCAAAAAATTTGTCTTGGAAAATTACAATCTATATAGGATATATGAAACAGCATTAAAGACCAGCCTGTTATTCTTGCTCCTCACATCTCCTTCATGTGATTGCTTCAGGTTGTTTCTCCTCACTTATCCCAAAAGACCATAGATAAAATCTCCCTCTAAGTTCAAACCCCAGCAAGGGATAAAGTCTTATGTACACTAAGCTTACATGAGAAAATCTGCAGCTGAGCTCCTGCAACACTTAAGTTCTTAGGAAAATACCCCTTTTTGCCAGATAGTACTTTATTAATAACCTGCAGCAAAGCACCAGACAATGCTGACTGGTCAGCTCAGCAGCTGGAACACAAGAACAGGACAGTCACTGCCACAGCCCAGTCCACAGAAAATGCCCAAGATTAGATCAGCTGAGCATGGCAGCAATCTCCAAACCACGCTTAATCTCTGGCAGATGCCAAGGGAAGATCAGCAAGAATACTTTAGGTCAGAGTAGGGATGTCTTGCTTGACATAGAGGTGTTCACATGACAACAGAAATCTCTTGAAGAGCACAAAATTCACCCTGCAACAGCATCTCTCTTCAATTGCCACCTAAGCTAAGCCTGAGGGAAAATAAAAAATAAAAGTTTTTAAACTTTTTCTTTTTTTGACCAAAGTGAATTCTCAACTTTCTTGTGCAATACCAGTAGTTCACACTTTCAGCCTTTTGCTAATGAAATAATACTTACTGTGTGCTCAGCCTTCAGGAAGAAGGCTGAAAAATGATAAAGTGCTTCCTGACATTTTAGCTGAGACCACAGGGAGGAAGAATAAAGAGTGGAATTTATTGATGCTTCAATTAGAATAAAGTCATTCTTGAATGAGAAAATATTGAAACAGACTGACTAATGAAGTGATCACAAAAGGTCTTTTCAAAGGACCCTAAGTGGAGTCATCCTCATTTGTTTTCTCTTTCCACAGCAGACCCTTAAATGATCTTTGCATATTGTCTACACTAAATCCTGCAGGGTTGCTATTTCATTTTAAAGAAAAAAGCTTTTAGGCTGCAAGGGATTCATTCAGTGAGAGCTATTATGCTTATTGTGGCTTTGCTGCAGAGCCAAGGGATTTACTATATGCTCATTAGATCCTGCTTTGTTCCAAAACAATCTTTTACAATGCAAATTTCAGCATGCTGATCTACTTAAAATAACATTTAAAAAAAAAAAAAAAAAAAAAAAAAAAAAGCTGTTAAAGTAAAACCTTCTTCCAAGGCAGGAACAGTACAAATTCAGATTAATTACTAATATTTTAGTCAATGAAAACATCTGATGTCTCAGCTTAAATTCAGCTGTGAACATGGCTACCAGAAGTCCCAAGAAGTTGGTGTTAGGGGCACAAAGCAGTGACGTGGGTGATCAAACAGAGCTCCAGAAGCCACATTATGAAACCGTCACAGATGAGGCACATTTGTCACTTGGCTGCTTGGTGGCTGAAGCACAAAAGGTTTAATTTATTCAAGCCTTGGCACCTGAGGCATGCTCCAGCAGAGATGTTCACTCAGCAAGACCCCTAAGGAGGATACACAAGGTGAGAGCTGGGATTTCTCCACAGCCCTGCTCCATAATGGTCTCCAGGGCAGTGCTGACACAAAAGAAACAGGAAAAAGCGAGGCAAAAATGGGGAAAATGGCAGAAGTGAGGAAACCCACTGTCCTCACGCTGGATGCGTGGCACTCAGGGAGCTGTGGCAGTTTCCATTTCTTGTCAGTGCTCTTTAACCTCACCTGCAGATGTACTGAGGGTGAGGGGGGCACTCCTGTTTTTCAGAGCATTAATTCCACCTTGTTCCTCCTCTGTGACCTTCCTGAAGGAGCGGTTGTACGAACACAACGATGAATATTATCATCCAGGAGATCTACCTGATAGCTCATCCTTAATAGTTCTATAAATCTTGCTAAGTCTTAGTGCTTTAGGTGTACAGCAGAGATAATCCTGCTGTAGGGAACTGTGTGAACTCATCCCTCACATGCACAGAGCCCAGCCAGGCTAGTGACACCACATTAAAGCATTCTCTCCTCTGCCCTGAACAGAAGAACTCACACTGGAGCTAGAATTTACACTGAAAACTGATCTCTGGGAGGAGAATTAGTAAAATACCCGAGGTGAGCAATAAGAAAAAGATCACTTTGCCAGTAGAAGTACTAACAAATCATTACAGTAATTCCAGGCAGTCCTTCCCACACTCCCATCCTAAATTAGATCAGCAAACTAAACATGCAATTTATACTTAAAAAACTCACAAATCATCAGCTGCTTATAATGGACAAGTTCAGCTAGAGCACCTGCTCACTAAAGCAACACATGATTACTGAATTCAGCTATGTCCTGTTTTACACAGGAAGTGCCAAATCCTTAATAAACTTTAGATGCAGATGGGTGTGAGCATGGCTTTCACTGGGAATGCTTATTTACCTGGCATGGCAAACCCATAATTAATATTCTCCTCCCAGGGCTATGGGAAAGTGCCAGAGGAGGGGCAATGCCCATAAATGACTGGAATAGGATATTTGAAACATGTCTGAAACTTGGAAAATGCCTCTGCCTACACTGCACTCTCACTCAGGCCCCAGCAGCCTTGGCAGGTACCTGAGCTGCAAAAAGAACATGAGAAAATGCAAAAATCCCCCTCTGGTGAGTCTGCTACAACATGCTTTGACTTTACTTTCCTGCCTATCAGACAGCAGATGTCTGGAATGGTTTTTGGATACCTCAGAGAAAATGCAAAATGGCACAGAAAAGGAACTTTTAGAGAAGAAAGTGCCATTATGTCCTAGTGATTCACTCGGCTTAAATGCTTTATTGCTGCTATTAATGGACAGATATTAACATGAATCACAGGCTGTGAAATGAGTGACAAACGAAGCTGTTTCGTACATCACCTAAAGAGCTGGTAAGGGGATGCAATTTGGGCAAAGCACTGAGGAAAAAGGCTGTTTGTGATTTTGATGGACAGCTCCCTAAAGAATCTCCAAATTCCAGGACTGCAAAGTAGGCTGTCACATTTGCAGACTTGTTGCCTCTCCAGGGAAATTTGAAGTGAGGTATATCACCAGACACAGCCTTTTACTGGTTCTTTTAACTTCATTTCTTCAAGACCAGTTATTCCCATTTACAAAAATTTAGATTAGGGTTTGCTTTAGCTGAAAAATTGTTTTGTTTGGTAGATTTTCTTTTTGGTTGTTTGTTGTATTGTATAAAGAAACCAACAGAAGTTTATCAATGGTGACATATAAAAGACTTTGCTAGGCATGTTTTTATTCTTTAAGTTACCTAGGCCACATTCCATCTAGCATAAGGATGGGAAAGTACACACACACAATTGGCAGTATTTTTCCCAAGAGTCAGAAGTGTCCTCACAATTGAACTCTGCAAATATTAGCTTCAGCTTATTGGGAAGATAGTGCCCCATATTATAAAAGTGCTGAGCAAATAAGGGATGTTCTTTGTTTGCCAGAGATTTCTAGAAGTTAAATATATAGAGATACCAGATATGGTTTCAAACTGAACCAAAATGGTGCTTGACATTTCAAGGTGTTTGACAACTCAAAGTATGGAATGAAAGTTCATTTCAGATCCAGCAAAATATTTTTTTTCAACAACATCTGCAAATAACCTTTTTGAGGATGTTATATAATGGTTTCTCCTTTCTCAGCACATGCATTTAGATACACTTCCTTGCCAAATCCATATTCTTTCTCAGATAAATTAATTGGCAAATTCATGTCCCATTATAGACAAAAAGATCATTAGTTGATTACAAAGAAGGCATTAACATTTACCTTTTGCCTTTTTACAGTTTCCCTAGTTAAGCCATTCATCACCATTCTTCACTTGTATCAGCACAAAACTCACCCTAAAAGCATGTCAGATGTGACCAGAAAAATCCTGCATTAGAATAAATACAAAGCTTACACGGTGACCCACAGCATTTTATGTTCCCAGTCAGTGCCTGTACTTTTACTTCAGAATATACACTTCAGCTTGGCTAAAATAAATAACTAAAAATCCACTCCTCTGTTGCTCCAGTAATTTTTTGTTTCTGTAGAATGGCAGTAACCATTAAATGCTACTTTGCTTCATTAAAGTCTGAATTTCCAAGAACTGAAAGAGAGAGTGCCACAGGGTTAAGTAATTCTTTCATCACATGCTTGATGTGTTTTATCCCTGCTGGGTCACAAATCCTCTTCATTTACCGAGCTCCAGGTTTCATCCAGCTATTTATTTGTGGAGCCTTTGTTGTAAACATTCGAAGCTGCCAAAGAAATTATCAAGAGTCTTTCTTATTCAACCTAAATACAATTCTGTAAAAAAAAAAAAAAAAAAAAAAAAAGTTTGCTGCTAAAATGGGATGGATGATAAAAAATAACCAAACCAACAGAACAATTACAGGGGCTGCATTGCTTTGCCTATCATCCATAAGAAAATCTGAAAAAAATATAGCTTTACATCATTTTTATGAAGGTACTTTTCTGGACTTGCAGATCATTTAATTTTGCCCTGGAGCACGTTTGCTGTGAGTAACATAGAATACAAGCCACTTGTCTGTCCTCTTGTCTCTAAATAATCTCTTTCCATCTTCTCAGAGTCAGGCTGTCACAAGCAGCTAATACCTCTACAGAGATAAAATAAGACAAAAGCAATAACCACAGTCAGGGCCCCTGGGGATTTCTTCTCTAGCTCTAACTACAGCGTCCACTCTATCAAAATCCTGCCTTGTTGCCCTGTGTCAATGTTTACATGCTCTGCTGCTTCTACCACTCGTGTTTTCAGAGGGATTCCAGCCTTATCAACCGCTCTGTCAGGTGATGGCAACAACTATTTCCTTTCCCCATCTCCCCTGCTTCTGTCCCCTGCTGCCAACCAGCTCAGGCATCAGCTTCTGCTCTACGATTGAACTATGCTGAGCAACTCCATTTTTACATGAGGGATGATGTGTTTAAAGGAATAATTTAAGTACCCTGTAGCACAGCAGCAGAAAGGGCTTTGTGTCCTTTCTTTGTGTCCTGTGTCCCACTGCTCAGACTGAACTGGAGGTTGGTTGGTTTATTTTGGCTGGGCCAAGGAAAGACCTGATCCCAGAGGTGTTTGTGCCAGTCCTGGTTCATTCCCCCTGCCTTCCATATTCCCTCATCCCTGCTGCTTGAGCTGGCTGTGCAAAAGCTCCAGAAGTTGGGTCAATTATAATTCAAGATGATACAGTCTAGTTTAAACAAATAATTAGATATTGCATCATTTTGACATTTTTGAGAAGGCTAAGCAAGCAGCTGAGGTTTAAGCAATGGTAATCTCTTTTTCAGAATGAAGATGAAGAGGAGACAGTATTTCTGGTAGCTTTGCTGGAAACAAAATGCCAACTATAATTTATGTTGCCATTGACCTGTTAAAGGGTAAATTTCAGTTTTTTAAAAGAGGAGTACTGTGCCTGTTAATGTGGCAGCAGTTATGGAAGCCTCAATTACATCCAGATGCATTTTGAAATACGGGGAGCTTTTCATCCTCTGAAAGATAGTCATGGACAGAAAGAAATATTTCCTCCCATCTGCCATAGGAAAAAAAAAAAATAATATACAAAAATAGAATGTCTTATTCATAATGAGATCTGAACCTACAGCAAAGCCAGAAAAAATGAACCCAGGTTTCCCAATTTTTGAAAATCTTTAGCCAAAAAATTATCCTAACACAGCCAGCTGTGGTGAGTCTCTGGAACAGGCAGAGAGTTGTTACTCATTAGCAGATCTCTGCAGGATTTCTGTCTAGAAATCATCAGTTCTGCTCAGTATTTCAAAATTAGTTTTCAAGCCAGTCTTTCTCACCTTTCTTGTTTTGAAGAGAAATCCCCCTTGGTGCTCTGACAGGAGCTGAGAAGCACTGGCAGCCCCAGGTGAGGCAGGCCAGGGCCCCAGTGAATTCTCAGCCTTTCCATGAGTTTCCAGGGTCCCCAGAGCTGCACATGGAGCATCCAAAGGGGCAGCCAGGCAGCACCAGAAAGCTCTGCAGGTAAACCTGTCCCATGTCTGCACTTGTCAAAGTGCTCAAACTTGTGCAAACAGACCAGGAAAAAGTCCTTGTCTTCCTCTGACAAATTAAGTGTATTTCATTGGTGTTCCTCCTAAATAGCAGAAGTGTGTTTTTCAACATCAAAAATGTGCAATAGAGTGAGATGTAAAAAGCCCAATCTATTTTCTGAGAGAAGGCCAAGAGACAGTTTAATAAGCAGCTGCATGGAAAGAAATTCCTGGCTGTAGCACTTTAATGTAGCAGAAGACATAATGAAATCTAATAATTTGTAGATCATGCTAGAGAAATTCTGACTTCAGAATAAATTGGAGCTTTTTAAACAACAAAGATAATTAAACATTGTACAGCTTGCTGACCCACTGTGGCAAATTCTCTACTACTTTGGGAGTTTTTGCAGTCAGAGTAAGTATCTTCTAAAACCTACCAAAAAACTCAAACAGAAATGATGGGGCTCTCTGTGCAAGATGCTGGGTCAGGATCTTGGCCCTTTGTTAGCCAGTTTCATTAAAGAAGCCTGATGGAAATTGGGAATTCAACCTTGTACATCAAATTCACAGAGTATTAGGGAGGAAGAAAATACCACAGCTCAAAAGGAAGTCTGTCAATTGGCAAACTTTACTTCTCCAATGTTTATAAATTGTACAAAACTTTTCTGTAATAAAAATTAATCTTCCTAGACTAATTAAGCTTCCTAGACTGGGCTAAATTCAGCCTAACGATCCTTTGATGTAGAATTAGAGTTTCTTCAAACAATATTTCTTTCCTCAAATTTCTCACACTACAATTACTGTAGTTACAGGGCAAGAGATACAGGTGGAGATTAACAACTCCTCCACGAGCTGAAAAATAATGAAGGCACAGTGCATCAGTTTCTGGTGATGCAAGATACAAAAGAACAATGTCTTCCTCTGCCTTTCATGTCTAAGGATGTGCAGCAAACCAAAAGTTATCAAGCAGAGCACACCTACTGCACCTGTGAGTGGTACAGTCATGGTTTTACATGAATAAACTCAAGAGTAGGCAGCAAATAACAGCTATTACTGAACAGACTCACCATGGCCAGGACTGAGCATGCTGTGTGACAACACCTCAGAAGCAAATGCTCTGTAGATGTCTTTCTCCAGCAGAAAGTGGAAACTTTATTTTGAAGCTGGCCCTTGGGACAGGTGCTATATGATGCTGGGTTAAAACTGAAGTAAAAAAAAGCTAGCAGCAGAGTTAGTGGGAAGAGGGGAGGTGTAGTGAGGTGCTTCCAAACCCACCCTCTGCAAGCAGCAGAGCAAAGGCACCTCCCAGCCTGTCAGGGTGACTGCACAGGACTCCCAGGGACTCTGGGGTGTCTCTGCAGGGCAGTCCCAAGGCAGATGTCAGGACTTTCCCTGTATCCCTGTGTGATTATCTCTACCTGGACCTTACTTCCAAACCACTTTCCATTTTTAACCATTAGATTGCGCTTTGCCTTTGCCTGCCTACATAAGGAAACGTGCAAAGAGAAACTTTTTATATCCTTTGAGATCGTTAGGAAATGATGCTTGGCTGCTGCTGCAGCATGGCCTTACTGAGGGCAGGAAAGCAATTTGCAATTGCCTGTAGTTCCAGATCCAGCCAAGCACTTGACTGCTTGCCTAACTGCACAGCCCTGTGTTATTCCATTGACTAGAGCAGGACCACTCACACAGTTAAAATTAAGTGCCTGGTTAAGTGCCTTGTAGGTTTTTGGCTTGTTAACAATTCACAGCCAATACCTCAACCTGCTTAGGCTGTCTCTCCTCACTGCAGTGCTCCTCTGGAGTTTAAAAGCTCCTTTTAACTCCAAATTGAACAAGTAAATGTGCTCCTGAAAAAACCCCTGAGAAGATCTACTGAAGAACCTGCTATCTTTCCAACTTATGTAATTTTTTATAACAGATCTGTACATCACACTTATCTCATTAGCAGTCATCTCCTCAGGCAGTACATACAGTGTGGGTGGGTTTTCCTTTTTTTGATTTACCTAGGAAGTCTTGCTGTCTCTAATTTTCCATGAATCTCATGAATTGCCGCTGAAATCTTTATAGCTACAGTAGCCTGGGATGTAATGTTCTAAACCAATTTTATACCCAATAAAACAATTTAATACCTAATAAACTTTATGAAGAAAGTGGCACATTTCTAAGTAGTGCCTCTTGCTAATGAAATCAAGCCAAAGATGCTTGAGGGAGAAAAGCTCCATGTCTGTGGGTAGCAGCCTTGGGTGTGTGCTGACACTCAGGACATCAGAGACCCCACAAACCAACTGGTACAATCTGATTGCCCAGCCAGATTTGGCAAAGCTGTACCAATGGGCTCATCAGTGAAGAATTACTAATTCTTGTCACAACAGGCATAACCTCCCCAAAGTGTTCCGCTGCAGGTATGGAGGGGGAGTCAAAATGCAACAAAGCCCAGTGAGGGGGCAAGGAGAGCTCCTGCCACTGTCCCCCTGGCAGGTTTTACTTTGGGTGAACTTCCCAAAGGCACAGACTTGGCTCCCCAGAACAGCGAGGCTGGAAAAGGCACAGAAACAGTCTCTCACCTTCCTCGTTCAGCTAAAGCCTGGAAGTGCCTGAAAACCACCACATATGTGAAAAATGAGAGTTAATCTTGCAAGAACTTTCTGGAGCACTCACACATTGACTACCAAAATTCTGGGAAGAGATGATTTTTGGGTTTTATTTAAACAGAGAATAGCACATGTAACCTCAGGATGAAATTGGCGTTCTTGAAAACAGAACTTCACTTGGGAGAACAGTCTCATCATTTTGCTCCATAGAGCAGCATGTAACAGATCTAATCAAATAATTGTAATATGCTTCAGCTAGAAAGAAGGGTAAGGAAGAAAAACAGTGTGCAAAGGAAAAGAGGATGGGTCACAATAGCAGCAATGACTTATGAGGGTTATTTCTCACATCTGAAAGCCCAATAACTCACAAGTACCCCAGCCATAAGTGAATTATATGAGCCTTTTGTGCAAGTAAAATTTTCCATTATGTACCTAGTCTGATGCGCTGTAACAATTTGTCTCTTTTCACAAAATCATAAGGAATATTTCCCACAGAACATCAAAAGCCACAGAGGTTAAAAAGCTTCCTCGCCTGAGAAAATGCCCATACCTCAATCATCAACACTGCTCTACATTTAAAGCTGCCTCAGTGCTCTCTTGTGGATGCTCTCTAGGAGGTGTGCCCCACAATACATCATTGACATACAGTCTATCTCCTCTGTTTCCTTCTCTTTTTTCCTCTGGCACTAAGACTAAACTGCACTTTCAGTTTGGCTGCTGTCGATTTGCATTGACTCATTGACTGTGGGGAAGTTACTCAGAACCTAAACCAGCCTAAAGGCAGCAGCTGGCCAGAAGAACAGCTTTTGTAATCCCCTCATGTCACCTGATTTGTTACCACAACTGGACCTGGGAATGCTCCATGATTTCAGCATATTAAATAAAGAGAAGCCAACTGATAACAAAACTAGTGGCATATTTCTGCAATTTGCCTTATGGACCTCTGGGAGTAGTTTAGATGCTGTGCTCAGCTATGTAGTGAGCTGAGCATGTTTCTAAACTTACCTTAAAGAAAATGAACTTCAAAATGAAATTTCTGCATTATTTTTTATCTTATGGAGAAGCATTGTAGAGGGTGTTCATGTGCTTTCAGGAAAATTGTACAGATAATAGACTTTGAACTTCATATTTTCAGTTTCTCAGCTGACACTTCCAGGGTTTGAAGAAAAGGTCCTCGATGTCATAATGACTGTAGAGAAGTAGAGACCTCTGAGTGACCTCATGACAGAAGACTGCTCCAATTCTAACCTCTGACTGCTTCAAAGGCTAATTCAGAACAGCAGTCCCTGTTATCTAAACCAAACTGGAAAATGCCAGCCCTGGTTCTTCACTCCAGCTCAGAATACAACTTGAAGAAACCAATTTGTGGCCCTGAGATACTCAGCCTTGGCTAAATATCTGAAGTCTGTGCTTTATACTATGGTAACAAAATTTGCACATTCCCTCCTGTCCATATTCTGCTCCATCATCCATTTCTTCATTTGGAAAAGAAAAATGAAGCAGATGGGTGCACAGACTTAAACACATGCACAGTTTTAAGCATTTTCCCTGGCCTGAGTGGGAAGTTAAAACTGTGCTCAAAAACCTCTATTATACAGGAATGGAATTAAATCTGCCCTGGGTGCTCTTGCATCTCTGCGAGATGGATCTGTGTAATCATCTTCCACTTAATCAAAACACAACACAGCAGAGCTGTGATTACACAATTTCAGATGACAAGTAACAGTCCTCATCGTTTGTTTTGATGAATTCTGAGTTCTCTATGTAGATAACATGGTTAATTTGTTATTCAGATATGGCATTTAATCATTGAAGGATATTCTGCGTCTGACCAGGAAAAAAACCCAAACAACTCAACAACCAAAGTAACAATAATCTAGAAATATTTGATAAATGTGATATGTTTTGAACAATTTTGTTTAAAGTGTTGAGTTTAGCAAAAGCAGGCTAAGTTAGCAAAAAATGTGCTAATCAATAAATGGAAATCACCCCCCCAATCCTGCCTTGTTTCACTTCTCTGATATTTCACATCTGCAAGTTGCTGCACAGGAGGCAGGTTTTCTTTTCTTAAATCACAGTCGTTTTGTATTCTGAACAAATTCACTTGCTCAGCAAGAGAAATGACATTAAACTGCTGACAAAAATGTACAAAGCAGAGCTGGTTTCAGATATTCATGCTTTAGACTGTGTCAAAAGCACTGCAAACATTAATATCAAACCATGACTACTTCTAATAGAAACTATGAAAGAAGCCAAAATAAAGTGTGTTTTCTAAAGCAAGAAGCTGAAAATAACGTGTGTCAGCATGATAAAGAGACAGTGGAAAATTCGGGTACTGATTTCATGGGTATTAACTATGCACAATATACCTGTGTAAGAAGGCAGCATAATCTTGTGGGTAGGGCATTTCTGTAACCCTGAGAAGAGGAGCTGCCTGGAATCCTTGGTTCTGTCAAAAGCAGAATTTTTGAATAAGACATCCCACTCTTCAGTGTTCTCCATGTAAAGGGCAGTTAATAAAATTGCCTTCTGTTGAAGGCACAGGAGAATCAGAAGCTGAAAAAATACCAAGCAATTAAAAGACCCTGGAGCAGGTTTTTTTTGTTTTGTTTTTAACAAATCAACATCAGAGTTTTGAAATACTGTTGATTTGCTCACACATATTTAGGCAGGATTTTCTGTGCTGATTTAGAGTGAGGGTCCTCCAGATATCCCTGATTATTGGTTTGCACATGGCAGATCTGGGGCTCCTCAAAGTCAACAAATGCATCTCATTTTAGCCACCTGCAGTTATTTCCCCATTTAGCAGCAGCAAGAAGATGCTGGCTGAGCAGGGTGGCCCCCTTTGTGCTACTCCCTACTTCAGCACACGGTGCAGCACCTCACTCCTTCTGTTGGGTGGATCATCACCAGTGGAATGCCATTAAATATAATTGTCCCCTAACTGAAGTGTCATCTGTGCTATGGCTACTACTCCCAGCAATTTGATTAAGACACATATTAGGACAAACCAGTATTTTATGTCTGCAGTGGATGATATCTACAACAAGAATGGAGTAAATTGTTCTTAAAGTCTTTGATCTTTAAGGGCAGCAATTTAAACCATTTATACACAGTGAACATTTCAGTGTATACAGCTTTCATCATTTTCAGCCATTTTTAGCCACAGAATAGGTTCTGTCTGTACAAACGTTAGCATCAGGGCGACTGCTTTCTTCAGAGTTTCCCTAAGCAAAATTAAAAGTGGCATCAGGTACTGGGACAGCAAAACTTGGCTCTCAAGTAGGTCCAGAAGAGGAAATTCAGCGAAGCTTGAAGGAGAAATTATTTAGTCTCCAGCTCCCCTTGCCTTTTTGCAGCCCTGGAAAGAACAAAGCATTTACACCCCAGCTGCCTGGTGGTCCCCTGGCTAACCTTAGGGGTAGGTTGGAGCACTCACAGTTTGCTCCAAGTTGTATTAGGCTGGCCCATCTGTTGGTGTGGAAAATGTACCTGCAAACACAGAAGCACTGGAAGTGCTAGGCTGTGCCATTAGTGAGGTGATTAGTGGCACTGGCACACTGTCAGGCAACTCTTGCACTCAGAAAGAAACAAAATACATTTTCATCAGCTGAAATACAGAAACTGAACCTATAAACATAAAGCATCTGCTTTGTGAAAGAGGAGAAAAACCAAGAGAAACATTGTGGCTTTAAAATGATAAAAGCTCTTCTAAGAACCACACAGTGTATTTGCTGAAAAGTCTGCAGCATCATTTGTCAACTATGAAATTTTAAAGTGAGGATCTGAAGGTACTGAAGATGAAGTAGGTACATGACACCACTCTATTTTTTGTTCTCTGGAAGCCTTACAGTGCTTTTAGCACAAGGAAACATGGATGTGGTGATGCCACGTGTGGCAGACGTGTTGTGGGCACGGACAGCAGCAGGTGGGAACCTGCTGAGTGCAATTAGCAGGCACAAGAGTGACAGCATTGGACATCAGACCACATGTCAGGGCTTGCTGCTGAGGAGGGAACCAGCCTGCTCAAACCTCTGTCACAGGGACACCAGCACTCCCTACCAAGGCGCCTTCTTCTCCCATAACCACCTCAGTCCTGCCACACCAGGGAACTGATGCTTCTACCAGCTGCTTTTCAAAACTCAGCTAAAAATGCAATGAATTCAGGAAAACAAGATCTGATATTTCTGTTTACACTCTTTAAGAGCAGCCCAAGGCTGTAAAATTTTGCAGGAAACATCACTCTCATTTTCTCCAGCTGAATGATACAAAACAAATTTCACCCCTGCTGTAAAATGATGCTTAGTGATGTTACAACCATGCTGTTTAGGGACAAAAAAACATGAAGAAACGTCTCTGTGCTCAAATACTTCCTACTTTTTCTATGCATGCATGTCAACTAATAAAACATGTTCTTCCTATTGAATACGTGACTCCCTGTCTGCTTTAATACGACTGCTTCCTTCTTCCACAGCAGTACTTTGGAAATCCAGTCTTGGACCCACAGGCCTTTGCACCTGGCACTCAGAAACAAAGATCCCATCAAATACCCTCTCTTTTCACCAGCCACACATCCTGGCATTACAGGGTGACACCACAATGCAAACAGTCTCATAAATACCATGAGTGGGAATCCGGACTCTTGGCTCAGCCAAGTGCACAATAAAGACACTGCATAAGAATTTAAACAAAAATTTGTGGCTGAAAATCCCACAAACAACCCAACTTTCTTATTGCTCTGATATAACCTGAAGGGTGCTTCAAAAGAGAAGAGTGGCAAACTCCACAAGGAATGGCTGTAGAAATGTGGGTAAAGTATTTTGCTGCCTGAAAAAAACTTTAAATGTTTTAAAGAAAACAGAGCAAGAAAAAGGTCTTTGGAGAAAACTGCCAGAAACTGACAAGAGTTTTGCCTGACTGAATTCAAAATACAGCCCTGCTCAGCCTATCTACTGAAAGACAATGTTACCAAAAAATCCAGCTTTTGTGAAATTCTTCAGAAGACAAATCTCATTGACTTGTCAGCAGGTCCTTACTGTTCTGCAGTTCCAATAGCATATGGTATGAGAATCAATATTAATAACTTTGTTTCTCAGGAATGCTTCTGGAATGTAAGGAGGTGTCTC
This sequence comes from Vidua macroura, assembly GCF_024509145.1. NCBI lineage: Eukaryota > Metazoa > Chordata > Aves > Passeriformes > Viduidae > Vidua > Vidua macroura. Next base: position 6,013,157 of record NC_071588.1, read on the forward strand.
TCATGAACCTGTTGCTTAAAATGATTGTGATTTTTCATCTTAGATGAGCTCTGAAAGCCAGCACCACTAAGTCAGAGGGGAGCAGCTTTTACAACTCCTTCAAGTCATTCAGAAGAAACAAAGCAGAGGCAGCATTTGGTGATTTGAGTCACTGAAGAGCACAAGCTCTAATTGTTCTGCTTTTTAGAAGGTGCATTGGTTCACACCATCACTCCTGGCAATGCAGCATCACACGAGGGCATCATTGCACTGTAAACACACTGAAAGGAAACCAGCTCCTACCTCAAATACTCACTGTCCTCTCAGACAAATGGAGAAAACAGATTAAACAAAGGCAGGAAATTCCCTAAAAGCTCAGTTTTTATCTAAGGAAAGAGACAGCCATGGAGATGGTGCACCTATTTAATAACACTTCCCAATCATTTCTTCCTCCCTCCCTCCTTCCCTCCTTCCCTCCCAGTCAGCATCCCCTTCCTCACTGTTATGCATTTTCAGTGGAGGACCACATTGGTTTGAGCAGCTCCCTGCTGTTTTCTCACAGATTTCTTTGTGGTGTCTTTGTGAAAATCAACGCTACAACACTTTTCAAATGTAACTGTTTGGTTTGAGGCACTCATTTTTGCAGGATAACACAGACAGGACACCTCCCAGCTCCCCTGCATCCATCTCCTGCAGCAAAACCCTTCAGCATGTGCTTAACTTTAACCAGGCACTCAGTTCCTGCTGACATCAAGGGGACTTGCACGAATGCTTCACTGATGGCAAAGCCCCAGAGATGCAGTAAAAGTTTGGGTCTGCTCAAATGTCTGGCTGCTGCACCTCCCAAAGCTTCTCCAAGTTATTGAATGAAAAATCAACATAAACACAAACCACTGTGTTCTCCTACCCAGAAAATCGGGTTAGAAAATTTGAACTATTTTTATTCTATTGTTGTTTTTATATGTGAATCCTGTTATTACTACATGTATGGGTGCTCTGACACACTATTTAAATTTTGGGAGCATGTTCCCTTGTCAGTCATTAAAATGACATGGTGGTTACTTTGATACAAAATATTAAAATCACATAAACATATGTCTAATTTTAGGATATGGTGTGTGTGTATATATATATATATATGTATTTGGGATAGATATATACTCACTCTTGGCATCCTTCCACAAAGTGTTTTTGCTTGAGGGAAAATGCCCCAGTGCTAAGTTCCAGATCATTCCAATTGAACAAACACCTCAGCAAAAGTAACACCACAAGTATGAAATTAAATCTAAGGTGTGCTACAGTGCTGGAAGCTCCCTGCAGAGAGGATCTGACAGAGCTACAGCCAAAGTGTTACCAGGGAAATTTTCAAGTGAAAATTCAATGGGATTTGGACATCCAGGTCATCAAACATCCTCTGGAAAATTTCACCCTTTTTATTGATTGTTCCTCAAATCAGATGCACACCTGGCTTTATAAAGAAACAGAAATGTGACAGCACATGTGCTTGGGAAGGGGGAGAGGAAGGAAAAGGCACTAACCTGCTAGCCAAAATAATACTTATTATTACAATTACTTTATTGCTTCCACTCCACTTGATTTTTTGGGCTAGCAATCAAGTCAGAAAGATTTACATTATCAGAGGACCTGGCCCTCATTTTTCTTCTGAATTGTCTCTATTGGCTGCACATCAAAATAAATACGTCTTGGGCATTTGACAGGGCAAAGAGCCAAGATTGCAGGTTCATAGAATTTTTTTGTTTGTTTTGTTTGTGATTTGTTTGTTAGTTTTCTTAAGCTTCTTTGGGAAAGGTTTAGTGGTATTTATCTACTGCAAGCAAGTGGGCAGGGCTTACAAGAGAAGCTTTGTTCAGCAGGCTTTGATGACAGGGAGGCTTGCTGCCTTATTTGAGTACCTCTCCTTTGTGCAAGGGATTTGTTATTTGTTTGTTGTCAAGATGCCTCTGGGCATTAGCCCCCACTTCTTATAAAGAGATTATTTTTCTATTATCTTTCACACTGTTCCCCCTCAGCAGTTTCAGCTGCTGTAACACTCGAGGATGTTCCAACAGGCAGACGGATAATGGAGGGACACTGAAAGAATTTAATGTCGTGCCTTCAGATTTTCTTTCCTGACATCATTTTCCTTTGAAGTGGCTTCTCAGTCCCCAGATACTGACTCTCCTTTCCTTACCCTGCTTGATCTCTACTTTAATACAATTTTTTAAGTGCTGCAGCTTTACTTGTGTCCACATGGCCCCATACTGCTATTACCAGACCCTGCAAAATAAAGAAGGATCAAGAAGCCTACCCCTTCTGGCAAGGTTGACCCTGGAAAATGAAAAGCCTCTTGGCATTTTGATGGAAGTCATAAGGACTTTATTTTCTCCAGAACAGCTAATTTTCTTCTTGAGCCACTTACCTGGGAACTGACCCAGTTTCAGCACCCAGGTCCAATTCCTATGCTGGATCACACAACCCTTCACAAAACCCAGTGTGTCTGGTCTTTAAAATGGGAAAGAGAGGTCACTCTGGACAGGAGGCTTAATTTGGAAATAAAACCCCAAGTCAGCAACATGGGAAATGCCATTAGGATAATCTCAAGGCAAGAGTATGGGGAAGAACAGGCAGACAGGGGAAAAATTAATATGACAAGGTCCTATTTCACATCTCAGCAGGCACAAGGTATGAACTTGACAGGTTTGTCCTCTGAGCAGCTGAAGGAGCGAATCCCATGCACGGCGCATGAGTTCCAATGGCATAAGGCATTTCCAAGCTGTCAAAAAAACCCCAGCACTAAATTCAAGCTGTTCTGATTCACTGGTACATGACTATAGAAACAGTGAGTCTGGCACCTTTCAGCATTCTTCAGGATTGCAGCTCTAAAAGGATGATGTCTGGAAAAACATCAACAGCTTTCAGCTTGCTAAGGCAGAAACATTTCACACAAGGCTTTTTAACACATTTGAGAAATAAATAAAATTTAAGTGCTACATGCCTCTGGATCCAGTACAGCTTCCTGGTTTATACCCTGAACTGGTGTGGACTGGCATCTCATTACCAATTTCAAGGAAACCATACTCATCTGTCAACTGAGAATGGGACATAACCCCTTTATCACTGGCCATAACCAAGCTTTAGGACATATCTCAGAAGTTAAAGAAAATGCAGTATCAGCAGGTTTACACAGGGCAGATAAATAAAAGCCTAAAGGAAGTGATGGGTAATAACTTGCACAAAGGGGTAGTTGAGGTGCATGAAAAAGAAACATTAGGTTGCTTCACAAAAATCAGACAGTAACACCGTTCAAAAAGAAAGTTATCTTGAGACACTGCACTAAATCTAGTGATGAATGTGCTGATAACTCAATACTTAGCATTGTGTCACCACTGTAAATCAGAGGCAATTTTTCAAAAGTCTGAATGTTGTTCTTTCTTAGTCCATCTTCAGCTCAGAGTTCTCAGCTCTAATGGCAAGAACAAAATTTATAGTCCAGAACTTTGAGCTGATTCTTATGCTAGATGGGAGCTTGTCTCCAAGAGGTTAGGCTAACATATTTCTTACTCTCACAGATGCTTGAAAGTTGTTAAGGAAGTCTGAGATTGACAAAAAGCAGAACAAGATATAGCCTAGGACTCAGGGAAGAGGTAAGAATCAAATTTAAACACTTTCTAATCTTTGCCATGCAAATTCTTCCTTCTGGAAATGTTCTCTTGTTCTTCACTACCAGACCAATATTTTCAAGTCCTCAGATATTTGTTATCATGTCTAATATATATATTTATCCATGAACAAAAGTCACTGAGCCCAGGGCTCTCCCACCAGCACAACATGTGGCCCTAGAACAACGGAAAATGCACTTAAGGGCTCTGTGCTGCAGGACACAATATAAAACTTTTCCTTTTGATCCAGATACTTCAGGGCTTTTCAACACAGAGCTAATTAAGACCAGTTAACTGATAGATATCGAAGTGAATGTGTATAACTAAACATAGTGGGCTACTCTGAAATCTCTAATTGAGGTGGAATTCTCTTTACATGGAAGATCTGGGTTAGCAGTCGAAGGCAACTTTGCACACAGATGTTTCCTTCACACTTAGAATTGATTCACTCTTTCTGAATCAAATCAGCAAGACATTAGTTTCTTTGACATCTTCACTGAAAGGATGTGTCAAATTCTGAAAACACTTTGAAATTTGTCACAGACATGTAAGTGAGAGAAGTGATTTAGTCTTCAGTGTTGACATGAATAAGTAGTTTAGTGGCACCCTTTTGAAACACTGAAGAGTGAAACACATTTATGTTGGCTGGAGGAGCAATCTAAAGCAATCTGAACCTGGAGTTGGTAAACACAGAGACAACAGACAAGAAGGAAAACAACCTCACTGAGATGCTTGGAACAAAGGCAGAGAAAAGCCTTTCACACTGTCAACCTACTGCACCCCATACAGCTTTTTTTTTTTTTTTTTTTAATGAAATGAAACCCCCATGACCATGCAAACATGGCCCAGCACTGCCCAGGGCTGCCAGATGTCCTGACAGCAGCTCACACACCAGACTGGCTGGAGATTCTGTCCACAGCAGCTGCTTACAAGACATGTGTAATGCATTACTGAAAACTTCACCTGCAAAGCAAGGTAACATCAGGCTCTGACTTAGATCTCATCACTGAAACCAAAGACATGGATCTATTTAATAGATCCATTTTTTAATAGGCTCATCATCTGTACAACCATCTTCTCCCACTTGCACATGACAAGGAAGTGTAAGGCACTCGTGATAACCAGCTCTGTTCACGTCTGAATCATTCAATTAGCTTTTTCCCCTTTGTGAAAAAAGAACAGTGCAGATGACACAGCACACACAGAGAAAATCCTTCTAATGACTTCATGGATGTCTCACACTGGAAGAAGCAGTAGATTGAGCCCAAGGTTTGTATTACAGCCTGATACTGATATTTAAGCAGCCTTTTCTAACTCACCCATTGCCTTTCTAACACTCTGAAGGGGCTGAGTTACAGCAACAAACGCTGCCACTGTGTGGTCAGTTTTTTTTAGCATTCAGGTAAACACAATACACCTTTTGTTCTTTATTCCCTCTCCTCAAAGGGGAAAATGAGAAGCAAGTTGATTCATCTTGTTCTAGTGATAACCTGGATGCAGGAACAAATTCAGGCTTAAAGTGTGTTTCTCCAATACCAGCACATCCCACTCTACCTGTGCATGAACAAACTCTAATGATCTGCACACAGAAGCAAAGATGAGAGAAACACGGCTAGATGTGAATAAAACAGAGAAGAGAGAAGGACTGAAAAAAACCTGATTTTTTTTTTCTTCTGTATCATGGGGATTATTGAAATGCACTTTTCAATAGAGAAAAAACAAATTACAGAATGAATCAATGTTAGAAATCTGTCCTATTTCAGAAGAGAAAAACAAATGCATATTTTAAATTACATCGGTAATGTGTTATTTCTTCTCATCAAATTGATTTACACAGTATCAAATATCTAATTAAAACACAACCACTGAATTGTTTCTCTGGAGGACTGGGAATCAGGCAGGACAGGAGGGCAGAACTGAGGCTCAAACAGCTACAGCACCACAGCTTCACATCTGGCCTTAATCCCAAGCAGCTTTCAGAGTGTGAATCACTGAGATATTCTGTCCATGCAGGGCACAGCTAACATTTGCCCCTCTGTGATAATTTCTCTTCTGGTCCAAGCACATGAGGCCAACAGACATAGTGCAATAAACAAATGTTAATGTGGCTCATTCTTGCCAGTTAATTAATAGTTCTTCTCAGAAACCATTTAGTAAATTATTTGGATGATGCATAGTGCTTTGAAGGCGTTTTGCAGTTACTAATAACACCATTCTCCCTTCCTATTCCACAGCTGGTTTTATTAATGGAATCTTTTTATGGACAAGGGCTGATCTGCAAGAATATTCACAAAAATAACACCAGAAATATGTTCCATATAGGCTGCTCTGAATGCCTAACCTCTACGAGGCACAGGTGTTTCAGGAAACCATCAGTTTGCTAGCTGAAGAGAGTGATTGCTTTCAGGAACTCAGAGCCTGACATTCCTGTGTGAGAAGGTGCTTGCTGTGACTTTTCTAACTTTCCATAAGACACCAGAGTTCCTAACAAGGAAAAATTCACTTGCTCCATCCCTTATTGAACTCTACCAAGTCTAATGGGCTCTACTGATTCATTTTCACTTAATTGGCTCTAAGATGCTACCTCATTATTAGTTCAGCTGCAGGCATTCATACCATCTTGGAAAGGTAAATTAGACCTAAAACCAGGGAATTACTCCTTTAATTAGGTTGGATTGATCAGAAAGGCTACAAAGATCACCTGGATTAACTACAAATCAGCATATGTGCCCTGCTTAGAGTCAGGGAGTGACAAATGACCACAGAGGCCCTGTCTTGTAGCACCCAGCAGTGTGAGTCCAAGCTAGGGGATGTTCCAGTAAGGCCATCCATCCAAGGGGCCACAGACTGCAATCAGGCTTAGCTGAAATTTGTTATTGTAATGAACTGAACCTTCTCAAAGTAGCAGATGCCAGGAGGGAAGGATGTTATATGGATTTCCAATACCAGCCAAACAGCCTCAATCTTGGAGCCAAAATTCTGTCACTCTGATGCTCCATGGAGTGTCTTGTTTATGGACTTTTATTACTTACTCGGCTTTGTAAACCACTCATTCCAGAGCTCCCTGTGGTATCAGCAACTTATCACTTGCCATCAGCTGTTGCATATTATGTACATTAGTAAAGCTCCCCACAGAAACACAGAACAACAGAAGCAGTTTGGTTTATTTTCCCCAGCAAGAAGAAAAACAAAATCAAGATTTCCACAGAAAAAAGCTCGCGAATATATAAAAATTAATAACAAGGCAGTAAATGTTTCTGTGCCAAATGAGAGAGTGGGCAATGAAAAGCTCTTCATTGTGTGGGTGCCTGGCTAACCTAATGCACATTCTGGGAAAGACTTTAAGATTTGCCTTGTGCTCCTGTAAGTGTCCTTTTTCAATGACATTTGTGTCACAGCTGCTCAGGTGATCTTAAGGATTCTCCCTTTTTAGCACCCAGCCTCTGCCATCAGACAGCTCTCAGTAAGAGCTGAACCACATGGGGGGCATGCAGAAGTCACTGCTGCTGGGATGGTGCCAAAATGTATTTTAGGAAGATTCCTGTTGCTTTATTAATTTCAAGTTCCATTGAAAAACAGTCCTTAGTTACAATACAGATACCCCTACTTACAAAAGCTCATAAAGCAATCTTGGTTGCATGCAAAACATCTGTACTCTGTGTGCTGTTATGGCTATAAATCTGCATTATGCTCCTCTGCACACCAGTATTTATCTTTGTTGTTTAGTGCACCCCTGCACACTGGAGAATTCATTAGGAAAACGACAGAGTCATGCAGTGTGGCTATAAATTAGTGGGCTGCTGCCTGAAGAAATGCTATTGATTTTGCATGGTACTCCTGGATTTGCATGTTTGCCAGTTAGCTTAACCATAATACCATCATGTGTATCAAAAAATAGCCTCAAGAGTTGAGTCTGCAGCCCAGCTAAAGGTACATTCTGGCAGAATGTGAAGCCTTCACAGAATGCTAGTGAGGAAAAAGGCCCTCAAACCAATTAACTAAGTGGCTTAGATTTAACCAAGCATGAAAAAAAAAAAGGGGGGGAAAAAAAAGAGGAGACCGCTACACCCAGGGCAAAGTAGGAAGCCCCTGCAGGACTGCTGGAAAAGTGTTACCCAGGAGATGGAAGACAGGAAAATCCAAGGAGGAACATCTGTTTGCAGGCCTTGGTTTGTGATCTCCATGGGCTGCAGCTGCCTTGGCATTTTCACCTGTGACAGGGACACCCCTGTGTCCTGTTGTCACTTGGCTACAAAAGCTGTGAGTTGGCTTTGATTTGTTGGCAATCAATTATTGCAGGAGAGCCAATTGATCACAGATCATGATTAGCCAGATAATTTGCTCCATATTTCCATTAACGAGCCCAACGGGCATGATTAATTGCTGCAGGGGGTAGAATTTCAGCATGGCTAGTGGGGAACTTGCTTTGTAATACTGTGAATCCCATTACTGTTAATGGAAATTTAACAGCCAAATCCCCTGTGGATCACTTAGTAAAAATTACTCTTTAAGGTTAAAGGGGATTTCATTAATAGTATTCCAGGATGCTCTGATTTAAAAGTACTGTAAGTCTTTAGTGTCACACAGAAATATGCATCCCACTGTTTTTTGCATATCCCTTGTTATTATATCAATCACTTTACCCTTCTCAAATGGAATTTCAAAACATAGCTCAGCCTATTGAAATGTAAGGCACATTAAGGGTAAATTTTCTAAAAGTTATTCAAGGAGATTTATCTGCTAAATTCCTATTAATATTAACGGAATTGCCCAGACACTACTCTGAAAATGAACCCCAACAACAATTTATCAGTTTCCTTGGTTCTTGATGCCTACATACAGCAGAACATACACCACATTCCAGCCCAGATTTGGGCTGGAAATCTGGATACCACGTTGTCACAGCTGATGACACCTAATGCTTCATCTGGCACTAGTCTGAGATGTAGACAGAGTCTTACAAATTACTGTCTGGAGCCAACACATGGATGTCACTTGAACCTAGCTAAAGGATATGTAGAAAAGTGTTAAGTTGTCAGTCTAGAGTGCCTTCCTGACTGTCAATCATTAAGAAACACCAGTGACAGAGTGCTCCTATTGTTGGGCAGTCAAGTTGATAGAGAGTTAGGTTCCCCTGAAACGTAAGGCTTATGTTCTCCAGAAGCCAAAACCCATTAAGACAGACACCCAGAGGAGTCGCCTCCTAAATACACATGAAACAAAAGCATAACTGCAGACACTAGGTAGTGTCTCTCAGACTGATTACACCAATCCTTTAGATTGGATTTGGCCATTTGAATTTCAGCAATATTGCAGTGTGTGCATGGGCTCACTCATTTAACCTCCACCATGACCATTCAGTGAAAACACAGCCTTCCATGCAGGCTGATGCGTGTGCACACCTCTTTGATAGGGTGTTCAAATCATGTGGCATTGAACATCCACAGGAACTGCTCCCTGAGACACCCTCCAGTAACATTTTACTGATGCAAACCAATAGAAATCCACAGGTGATTGCTTAAAAAAAAAAAAATAGGTACTTTGATGTTTTGGTTCAAAGTGAGAGAAAAGACTGACTGGATCAAAATTCATCAGCTGGCACAGTTAGTGTCAGCCACAGCTTGATGCCACCACAGCCAAGTTATTGGCAAAACCCCCGACTAGTTTGGGAATACTCATGCACATAAGCTGAAACATCCAAATTAATCAACCAAAACAACCTGTCTATGATATCCAGCAGTTATTAGCATTAAAACCATCCCTGAAACAATTTGGCTGCCCTGGACATTAAGAGGGATTCCCCCAGCCCAAATTTCCAGGATTTAATGATACAAGGCACTGTAAAGATTTAAAATTTGTTTTCTGTTCCATTTCTACACCCCATGATTGTTTTTGTACTAAAACTGTGTCCATATTATGCAATCTGCTCCTTGTGCAGTGTGGGGCCTCAAGGTCTGTTTTCATCAAGTGGGAGAAAGGCAGCATTGGATTCTCATTAGCATGAGATAATTCTGAGCTACTTTGTCCAACTACCTGAGGGGAATGAGTGGATGAAAAGAAAGAAGGCAGCATTAAAAAACAAGCAGCCACACAGAGAAAGAGAGACCAAAGGAGCAGAAGAGACAATCAGGCAAGAGATAACAGAGGTACAAGAGATAACAAGGATACAGCAGACAAACCTCAGAACAGGATTCATTCTTGAGACCTTGAGGGTTTCAGAGACTTCTCCCTGTGCATCCAAGTCCGGCCCTCCTTCAACTCATTAATCAGATTCTATTTACCTTCACCTCTGTGTTCATTTCCTGAGGTCACTATTTCAAATTTTACTTTCAAATGCATAACACCTCTAGAAGTCTTTTCCCCACTATCTTTCTACAGTCAGAGGGGATGTCAAAAGAAAGCTCTATGATCAACAAAGGCTAATTTCCCTACAAAACATAAGCCTCTTCTATTTTTCCTCTGAATTAATTTCTGCTCAAATGAAAACATTCCCTTTACATTCTCACTTCCTGTCATAGACAGGACATCTGGTTAGCTGTTCTTGCAATTGAAAAGGCATCTATATTTTTCTACCCTAAGTAATGGTAACCTGAGAAGGTTTTCCCCTTCTCATCTAGTCTAGGCTTCTCCTATTAGGCAAGAAACTCCTCAAACCTCTAACACTTCTCTTACTTTGAACATCCATTGTGAAAGACATTTATGAGCTTTCCTGGGAGTTGCTAAGGTACTTAAGAGGTCTGGTGTCCACAGCAGCACTGAGCTCATAAGTCACTGGCACAGCTAGAGGAGAATGTGGAACATTAAGGTCTGGTGGAGCCGAGCCAGGAAAGGCGGAGGGAGGGACAGGAGAGTGATGAAATAGAATGAGATACATTGGCAAAGGCAGGAGACAGAAGGTGGAGAAAAAGTCTAAAGACTTGCCAGAAAGAAAGGATTTAAGACTGGGAAGAAAGCTGAACCAAGGTGGGAAAATGGTATGAATTTTCAACACAGCCCTTGGACAGCTCGGGATGATTTGGTCCTGGGCATTTGTCTCACACACTTCAGTGCCTCATCTCCACCATCCCCACAAAACACTTCCCTTGTTGCCAGCTCCACATGCAAAATGCAAAAGATATCCAAACCTCCATGACTGCCTTAGGGAGGATTTAATGAGTGCTGCTTGCACACCTCACCTGCCTGCCAGGGCTGAGAACTGAGCAAAGTCAAACATGTACCTCCCTCTGCATCTCATTGTCATGGTTGCCAAGCTGGTGCCTGTCACACAACCAGCCTGGTTACATCTACACCTTCCTCAGCCCTGCTTTGGTTCTGTATGTTGAAACACTACCAGGCAGAACTGACAGCAGATCTGTGTTTAGCCCAGAGACTGTTGTGAAAGCACCTAGGGATAAATAGGGATGTGGCTGACAGTCAGCCCTTCACATCTAGACTCCAGAAAAAAATGCCCCACAAGGTATGCAGAATGACAAAATTTTGTGTAAAGATCTAAAAAAAACATCTTAATAAGTGTAAGAATTTGCTATATTTTCATGTAGGAACTGCCTTTGACATTTGACATGACAGGAAACGTTGCTCCAGTAAGATGGACAACAGGGCTGTGCCTAATTAAAATAGGCAGAGGGAGAGAAAGTAAGTTATAGCAGACAGACACATCACTGCATCTTCCTGAAGAGATACGGAATAGGGATTAATGAGGAAAGAGAAAAATGAACCACATTTCCCTCAGCAATTATTTTTGCTGTGCTTCCAGCTGGAGACAACCATGAGTAACCTGTACAAATGAAAGCACCTACAATGCTACTGAGCACACAGTGACACCAGCCTGGGTCTGAATGCAGCTTTCCAACATCCCTTCCCACTTCTGCTGCGGCCCAGGGAACACCTCAGCACAACCCCAGGAGCAAAACACATTGACCCTCAAGTTAAGAAATGGCCTAGGGAGGAGATGGGAAGGAGGAGGCAAGGTAAAGTAGGAAAGTCAATGGACTGATTCAGTTTATACCAGGTCTGGCTTAACATTGAGGGTGCTCACTGAAGAACACTGGGCTTGGCTCCATGATCTATTATCTACAACTCCATCCCCTGCAGGGATGGGCCAGGTTCATTTCAAGCAGTTAGTACTACCACAGGTAGTTTCTAAACTGACTTTACCAAAACTCCACCTCTCCTCTCACAAGGTTCCTGGCAAAGCTTGGTTTGACACAGAATCAGAGCCATGTCCCACTCTGCTACCCTGACCCCAAATCAGAAAAATAATGGATATTATGAGTGGAAACAGGCAAGCACTTTTGTAGGAAAGCAAAAAAATATCCTTAATAATCTCTGCAGCCTTTTGACTGAAGATCATTTGACTTTTAGGAGCAAATCCCTCCATGTTTCATTTGGCATGTGTTCAAGAAGCCCCAGTTCTAGCAATACTAATGCTTCTCTCTTATCTATTTAGTTCAACAGCATTTTTTTTTCTGCAGTTCCTAAGTCTGGCACAATACTTCCCTGACCCTCAAAATATAATCTTCATCCTCCTCCCTATTGCTTTGTAAACATTTTGGTTTTTTTTTCCCTCTAATACCAGTAATCAGAAAAGCACACATTTTGAGGCTTGGAGACACCTGCTTGCATTGGCTAATCTTCCCAGAGCTCCTCTATGATTCTCAAAATCCTTCTTGCTAGGCAATTTGCTTCCTCCCACTCAGCACCACGGCTGACCCTCCTTTCTGTCACACACCCCATTCTCTCATCACTGTTCTTAACAGCATCCTTAGCCCTGTGAGTGCAGGATACCATCCATCTGGTGAAGATCTTGTATTAGGAAAGGCCCTTTCTTCTTCCCAGCCTTTTCTGTCTTGATCTCTGTCTACCCCACCTTCTTTTTATATGAAAAAAGGCAGTTCTATACAGGTAAAAATCCCTTTTAGTAACTCCTTCCATTCTAACACTACACATGTATTGAAGATGTATCAGTTCATCAGAGCACGCAAACATTTTGGCACATAAACAACAGATTTGTAAGAGTCTCTTTTAGATTATACATATGTTATTGATTATGTGTACTAAGGGGACAATTTATGTACAAAACTGGTGGCTGTATATTTCTAGTTAAGACAATGGAGCTATGCAGAACACTCACAATGAAAATTTAAAATCCACTGAATTTAGACTCTGTTCTGCTTTCATTTTGTAAAATCAATTGAGGCAAACCCAAAGTTTCTCTCTTTAATTCTTTTGCTACAAAATACAGCACATCCATATCTTTCTGCTTTTGGAGAGAAAAATGCTTCTGCACTTGAAATTGTGCATTTCAGATTAGCTGTACTATGAAGCTCAGCGTCTCAGCATAAATCCAAGTATTTCACAGAAGCCCTTGTGAGGAAGAATGGCCCAAAATGAGCACTAGTCCATGATCTCTACTAACATATAAATATGTATACACAGACTTACATACACAAACACACAGATGAGTTATCAAGATGGGGAGACAGAATGTGTGCATGATGCTGCAGAAAGAGGGCATGCTTAATTAAAGGATATCAGTAAAAGAACAAGTTGACATGTCTGTGACAAAAAATCTGGCTTTGTGATGCATCTGATGTTGGGGAGGATTACAATATTTGATTGTAGATTGAAGAAAACTGAAAGTTCTTAGGTGGAGATATATGAAATAGGAGCAAAAAACTCCCACCCTATCCTCAAATTCTTTTCACATGCTCATATAGCAATCAACAAAAGAGAAAAACCTCTTATTAAAAATAAAATTACCTAGTGATTTGCATTGCTAATATTCATACATAAGATGGAAATGAAGCATCCCAGTTATGTTTTACAGAAAATCACAGAGAAAGAAAGCATGTACTCTGTGTCATGTGAGTTTCTGTAAATATCAGCATTGGTTTCTAAGTAAAAAGACCCTGCCAAGCCAAGATCTGACATGCAGAATTCAGTTGTGGCTTGACAGTGTTCAGCACAGTATGACAACATATCAAGAGACTCTTCCAATGCCTTCTACTTCTGTTTTACTGTAGTTAGAGACCTGCTTGCTGTTTGGGACCCAGAAGGCCTGAGCCCAGGTCATTTTAACACCCCTGGAAGGGTGGGAGGGCAGTGGGTGGGACAGGCACCAGAGCTCTCTCTCTTCACAGCACACAGCAACCCAACCTCCTTCTGACAAAGGAAATCAATACCACAGTCAGAGATGTGCCCTGGCTTGGCACAGAATCTCAAATGAACAAAAGGCCTCCTTCTGCCTGAAGATCACCCCCTGAGCACTGTATCAAAGCTCACCTCATTTAATGCAAGCATCTGCAGAGGGTATTTTCCCCTCCAGGCCTTCCACGTCCTTCTCTAACATTTACTGTTTGAGATCAGTAGTCTATACAATTTATCGCACCTGTCAAGGCTAATTTATTCATGCGATCTGGCAGTAATCAAAAAGACTGAGATCGATGTGCCAGCAAACCCTGACATTTATTCATATTTTAAAGTCCTGTTTGACCTTGAACTGCAGCTAACTGGAGCTGAGCTGTCAGCAGCTCTCTGAGGCTCGCGGGGTCTGGCAGATCGGCGCCTCTTGGCTACAGGCATGATGTCAGGGCAGCAGACGCTCGGGCCAGCAGCAGGACAGGCTGAGCCACAGACAGAGGGTAGGAATACAGCTCCATTCACAGCTCAGTGGTCACAGACCCACCAGCCAGCCCAACACATGCACCAGTGCAGCTGATGCCTTAAGATTTTAGATTTCGTATTTTTCAAATCCTACACTGCATCAGTGCCTAGCTCTAAACTCCATAGGAAGTGTAGTTAATTGTCTTCACATTTTAGTTAGACAAAACAATTCCTCTGAGCCTGTGATCCAAGGACATGCACACATTCTGTTTCCCCATCTTGATAACTCATCTGCATGTTTGTGCATATAAGTATGTGTATACATGTTTATAAGTAAGTACAGATCATGGACTAGTGCTCATTTTGGGGCAGCCTCAGGCCCTGAAAAGTATAGACAGAAGTAAATCAGGGAAGGAGCAAACTAGGAGAATATGACTTCATTACCTGAAGCTCTAATTGGAGGATTAATGCCTGATATGCAAATAGACCACATTTATATCTGCCTGAAAATCTTGTGACCATTGCCCATCTTGGGTGTAGCCTCTGCAAGGCTTTTGGCTGCCCAGGGTGTATCTTTTGAAGGCCTTTGATAAATACCCACCTTGTCCTCCCAGCTCTGTCTAGCCTCTGTTCTAGGCAGCCATTCCAAGGCATCACAGCTTGAGACTCCACATTCCTGCAGTACAAGTGTTTGGGAGCCAATGGATTTCTTGATGAGGGATAAGAAGGGTGAGGGAAGGGAGAGAAGAAGGAATATGACGTGTGTGCACAGGCAGGATGCCTGTGATGTGGTGCTGCCACACTGTCCTCAGCAGACTGCTGCCAGACTGGCCCCAAGGGCTGCTCTTGGCAAGTGGAGGGGAGGCAGAGACAGAAAACGACACCACCTCTCCCCCCTGGGGCATCAGGGACAGTGAGGGTGAGCTGGCCACAGAAGATCTATCAGAAACTCTGCAAGCCACCAGGAACCTGTCACCACAACGTGGCAACACAGCTGGAAACAGGAATGGGAAAAACAGATCTCAAAAGGATTGCTTTGGATGTGCTCTCACACTCCTACTCAGACCCAGAAATTAGGATTCACTCATTCCTTCTGAAGTCCATCACACTTGTCCTTTCTTCACTCAATCAGGCCCTAAAGGAGCACAGGAATTTCAAATGCAATTCTTATAATGTATGCAGGTGCTGTAACCTCCAGTAATCATTTCAGGTTTTGAATTAAGACCAATTAGTAGAGAAATACAATAAAGTTTGTTTTAAATAGTTTCAGCCTGGCTCTACAATCAGATGACTCTCAGACATCCCATGAGGACATCTTTGGAGCCTTCTGCCTCAGTTTCCCCCTGGTTAAATGCAACCAAACTCATTTATCTGCTTCCTCAGAGCATGCCAGGAATTACAGACAGGACCTGCTCTGAGGTTTCTGACTCATTTGCTTTTCTTCTGATAGGAAGGTATTTGTGCAAATGAAATTCTCTCAGAGACACAGAGGAAATCTAAGTGGCACTTTAGGTAGAAATATGCAGCTAGAGTTTTACTAAAACACGTGAATAAATTATTTTATCACAGTCAAAACACTTGACTATGTGATATGCAGTTGCACCCAAAACAGATTTTGCAAATGGATTTTGTTGCTTCTCTGGGTTCTCCTTGGCTGCATTTCTCATGCTATAAATTCTGTATGTCATATTAAATATGATTTTTCAGTGAGATCTGCTTTTTCTAACCCTAGAATACAAATAGAAATGATAGTTGTGTCATTTTGTGTTTGTTTTCTCTCTCTTTTAAATAGCTAACACCTTTCCATTATTTTGAAAGAAAGCTACCAATGGAAAGCAATTGGCATTTTGACCAATGCTTTTGTGCACATTAAATATATGTCTAACACTGCCATGAAATCTAATCTGATATTCATGGAAGAGGAACAATGACATATGAGGATGCAGAGGGAATTTATCTATGTGAATCTAGACTGGCTGCAGCACACAAGCAGTGAAGCTACACGCAGAGCTGTGTTACAATAAACATGCTAATAAAACATTTCAGCCAACTTGTTTCCCTTTTTTTTTTTTTTTCCTGTGTAGAAAACAAAATTAAAGAGCATCTTGAAATTTTGTGGCTGTAAGTATTTTAATGAAGTTTTTTTTCTGTCTGTGCTCAGCCAGATAAGGATCTGGTTTCCTGGCTCCTCTAAGAGGTGGTGCCAGGTCTCACTCCTCTGGGAGCTCTTTGGGGGAGAAGCACCAACTCCTCTCTCACTGCTGGCTAATTTGCTGCTGTCTTCTACACAAAATGCTCTTTCAAGCACAGTGTTAAGCTGCCTTTTTTCCATGTGTTACACACAATGCAGATAATGATAAATTTGGCACCAAGGAGTGGACCTTTATCCAACAACACAGCTACATGCATTATTCCTTCCCTGCTCCTGCTCCTCAGCTCAGAGGTATCTGTCACACAGGTCAGCTCAACATGCTCTGCCTTATTCAGGTGACACTACTGCAAGGATAATTATTAGTCAGTTAGAGATTTCTTTAGCAGCCCAAAAAAGGTACAGCAAGAAAATGTCACATCACCTCGCAAAGTCTTCCAGGCAGAATTAAAACAGAGCCAAGCAAACCTAGGCCCCACAACTCTTAACCCTCCAAGCCTACAATTCAAAGATCACCTCTGTTACCCTCATGCTTCCATGACAAAAAAACTTCCACTTGCCAGTGGTGATGATTTATAGGTTTAACATCATAAATTATGGTGAACTGAACACTCCTGCAAGGGTAACACCCCAGCTGTACATTAAAATATCTACAACCCCACCTCCAGACCTGCACTCAGCCTGGAGGAACTCAGTCCTAAGGCTGGGAAGACTTTTCCCAAATGAAGTCATTCACCTGGAGGTACCTGGGGAAACCAACACAACCACACATTAGCCCTGGTCACTGCCAAGGGAAGCAGTTTGGGCTGTGACCCACACATCCACTGGCTGCTCCTCCAGAACCTAGCCAGGCTGCTGGGCTGGGCTGGGACAACCACACAGGACACTGCTCCAAGCCAAATCTTTACTCCAACTGCAGAAATATGGGTTGAGAGGACTCCTCCCATCTTAAGAGCCTTTTATACTTCCTAGAGATTCCTGATTAGACCTCTTATCCCCCAAAAAATGAAAAACAACTGGGGAGCTACTCAAAAAGTCAATTAGGAAAGGGGCATCCCCTCTCTGTGGGAACAGCTGGTATTCTGGATCACTTTCATATCTTGTTTTTTTTTTTTTTTTTGTGTGTGTGAAAAAAGGATGCATTCCACAGAACTGTTTTTTTTTTTTTTTTAAGAGTTCTGAGAGAGATTCAAAATGGTTCCAGAAAAACTCAAAAAAATCTTTTGCCAGGTGTGCTGGGACCAAGCTAAAGATGGACAGTTGGGCACCTCTGGGCACAAAACAGCCCAAGCCAAGCTTTCAGTAATCAGCATCAAAATTTAGAGTTCTACAGACCATTTGGAGTTCTGGACGAGCTGTTATTTTGCAACACAAAATATGTTGTATCAGAAAGTTTCTGAACAGCTGTAGCTCATCTCTAGTGTTTGGTTCAGACTCATCATTAGGCAAGTGAAACCTATTTCAATCTCAATTAACACTCTCCTCTTCATTTTCCCCCCCTCTCTCTCTCATCCAGTTCACACTTGCCTCTGAAGAGGAACACATGTTAGACTGAGATCAAACCTGCAGGAAAGGGGCTGAGAAGAAAGTGACAAAGACTAAGGAAGCATTTTTTACCCTCAGTTCTTTTGCTGTTCTCTTTCTGAAATTTCCAGCCCTGTGCTTTGATAATGTCCTGGTACATGAAAGAGTTTGTAACATAAAATGTTACACTTGATGGAGCATGATGTGATACTGGAGCCAAATGGCCAGATGCTCTTTTCTGAGCTATTTCCAATGCTCCTACTTTAGAGAGTGTTTTTAAGGGTACTCACAAGCTCCAGTCCTGTAGTGTGCTGGCAGTTCCATGCTAGAGCACCACTGTGCTGTGTTCTGATGAAACCACTGTTTCTCATGCAAGCTTAAAGTTATCCTTATTTTAATAAAAAGAAAAGTAATGAAGAAAATAAGAAAGAAAATAAAAGATATGGTTCAAAGTAATTGAAGACAGGTAGGGATTTGGGTGTTGTCTCCAAAACCAGGATCATACATCCCATTAAAAGTACAATTAAGACTAAATTAATAATCTGGTCAGAGAAAAACCCAAGTACTCTTAACTTCATCAGAAGAGGCCCAGGCCACGTTTTAGCTGTTTGGCTTTGCTTTACACTGTTTGCACATCCTGTTCTTTCATGTGGGGAAGACCCTTTACAGAGGAAACCCTCTGGTTTGAAATGTGGCTGAGGTCAGACATTTGAACTCTGTCCCCAGTGCTGGTTATCACTGGACTCAGCCTGTCCTCACCTGCTTTCCCACCATCTCCCTGGATCTGTTTTGGGGTAGGATCTGACCTCAGAGCTGGGATCAGGGTCCCTGGCACTGCTGATAGCTCCCTCCCAGCTGTGAGCACAGATATTGCCCTCTGCAGCCCATGGAACTGGCCACTGCACGTGGGCAACCACCAGTGGTGACTCTGGGTGGTTTTTGGTGACTCTGGGTGGTTTTGGACACTCCAGGGCTCAGCAGGCTGGGGTTTAACACCTGCAGGGGCTCCTTCCTTTGCCACAAAGTCTCCTTTTCCAGAACTGCTGGAATCTGTGCAGCTCCAGTGGAATTAGGAGATGCTGAACCCTTGGATGTGCTGAGGGCCTGGCTCATCACTAATGCACATCAGCACAGAACCAGCTGCTCCAGTTCCTGCTCTGCAGAGGGAAGGGAGCTGGGAATTTGTGGAATCCAGGGAATTCATGGAAACCAGGGAATTCATGGAATCCAGGCACCACGACTTCAATCCTTTCATGAGCTCTTGATGCTTGGCTCCACAAGCTTAGCATTCTTTTACCTGAGGAAATAGCTATGAAACTGCTAAATTAAACTGGAGATGGAAAAAGGGGACACCTTTACTTACACACTTTATCTGGAGGGTGAGACCTGGGAGATTTATCACTGAGATCTTTGCAGCCTAAGCACTGGGGCAACTTCCAATAACAGAGATTACATCACTTACCAGGATTTTGCTTAGGCAGTGTGAACTGCTCAGAAACATTTTAATAGCATTTAACTTCATGCTGAAAATGCTGATTTATTGCACTCCAGTGTGAATAGGCATGTCTAAGGACAGAGCACACTACTTTTTCAGATGTCAGCAACTGTGGGGTTTTGTTAACATCGTTTAAATGATTAAATGTTTTTGAACTAAAAGGGTTTAAGACTTTGAAGTCAAAACTGAATTAATTTATACTAAAAATTACAGCTTGGGAAGGGTCAGAATAAAAATGAAGGATTTTCAGATTCACCATAATAAGACACTTTGATTGACCTCTATTTTTTGTACAATTTTCACTTGTATTTTACCACAGCACGTGTGAAAAAATGCTGGAAATTTGAGTAACTCACCAGAACTGAGTTTCTATTTAGCTCTAAGACTAGGGATCTGGCCTCATGAATCACACAGAGCAAAAAGCATTGTCCAGAATTCAGAATTAAAGTTTGCTATACATAAACCTTGTGACATTTTTATTACAGCATACCAGTCTGGAATCTGCATTTAAAACACTGACTGCTCAAAGGAATCTAAATCTCTTTAGCTAAAGGTAATAAAATGAGGTCAAAAATTCACTACTCAACAATCTACCATTAGCATTTTTGCTCGGAAAAAATGTAGTTCATCTATTTTTAAAGGAAGTAAAGGCAGGGCATATAACATAAGTTTGGAAAGTATAATGATTTGCCTGTGTATGGAAGTCCATTAGGTAACGAGCTTCATTTCCTTATAAAGAGATTTTGGTGCATCTGCATCATGATTTTTTTACAGTACACACAGTACTTGTGTAAGCCAGAAGTGGGACTGCATTTCTGTTTACACAACCCATGGTTTCAGCTTGGCTTCCATCACCAACTAAATCACAGCAGCAGAGAGCACACAGGGTCTGAGCTGGATCCTGGCTGGGGTCAGCTCTGTTCAATTCTGGGGAGCTCTGTGCTCCCAGAGACATTCCACTGACAGTGACCACAAAACTGGCTAAAGTTACCTGGGACACACCTGCTGATGCTGCCTCAGTGCTACTGAGAATAAAGCAGCCTGATGCTGGCCATAAAAGAAAAGTTTTACTTGCAGTTATCAATGTGGTGACATATTTTTTTTAAATTTAATTTGTTTGGATTCTTAATGGTGGAAGCAGAACTTAATTTCTGCTGCAGTATCTTTTAAAATAAATGCTTGATCTCTTCCCACCCACCATTACAGCTGATGGGCACAAAGTAAAAAGAACAGCAATTCATTCACCTTATCACTGGAGCACCAGAGGAAGAGAGGGATCCTTAGTGCAATGATTAATGACTCACTATAAAAAGATGCATCATAAACTGCTTGTATTAGGTTAAATCATAAACTAGGCTTTTAATGTTTATATGATCCCTTTCTAAATAATTAAGTGTGTCTGTAGCTCCCACTAGGAATGGAACTCACATGATGCTTGCAAAGCATGCAGTTCCTCACAGGGCCATAATTTGGGACCCTCACTTAAAGGGACCCCTGCCTGCCACCACATTCAAGCACTGCTTGAATTTCTCTTCCTATTGGAACATCTCTCTGTACTACAGGTCACAGAAACCATTTGATGTTCAGGAGCAGCAAAGATGATCTACCCTGAATTTAGAGTGTCTTCAGCCTGTGCTCATGAAGGGCAACTGATCCACAGAGGAGTCAGCCAAGTCTGGATGCTGTAATTTCCTGTGTTTAGGTGCTAATAATAATAACTCTCATCAGCTTCAGTAGCTGGTTGGGGAACAGTGAGAGAAGAGCACCATTTGTCCTAACAGTCCCCCAATTTATCCATTTTGTGCTGAAACTGCCACCTTTAAAAACATAGTACAAGGTGACATTATGTGTCCATCCATTTCCTTACTATCACAAGCCTGCAAATGTGTCTGTCTCCCTTTTATTTCCCAGAACAGCTGGGTGCTTTTTCTCAAATCTTCCTCTCTTGGCAAACAGACATTGGCTTCAGTGTAAAGTCACCCCATCAGAAGAATGTTGCAGCTCTAACCACTCTAACCACCATTATTTACTCAAAAAATAATAAGAGTTTGAAAAAGAGCTGCAGAGCCCTAAATACTTTCAATAGGCATAGTAGGTAGCCCCAGTCTGTTGCTGCACTGCTTATTCATAGTCAATACAGAAAATCACTTAGCTTAATTATTTAAATATTTCCATCTATGGAATTCAGAAAAGGGCAAAGCCAACAGGGGAATACACAAGATCATGATTTTTTAATAAACAATAGATTTCATGGGAGTTAGCTGGGTTATCAAACAGCATCCTCCCAAAACAGCTCATTAGTTTCACTGAGTTTCCTTATTTCACTTTATTAAAACAATTTAAACAAGGGTTCACTGGATGCAATGTAATCTATTTCAGACACTCCAAGATTAATCCCTTTTGTCTTAGCAGTTACATGATAATAGTTCTTAAAAAAGTTGAAAAGTATTATTGTTACAGCTATTTCAGATAGGGACTGTTTTCAGCCAAGCATGGGCCACCACTTTCCCTACATCTTATTATTTATTAGTATATTAATTTTTGTTCTTTACTTATTCATTTATTCCTTCCTTTTTCCATCTTTCATTGCTTCACACAAGCAGTCACACATGGTCAACAGCATCCCTCTGTGCAGGTGGGGGGATGCACCTGCATGGGTCACTGCACCAGGCCTTAGGAAAGAAGTGATTTTTTTGCAATTTACTTGGAGGTTCTGGAGTTTAAAAACCCCAACTTGGTAAATTCACAGTGGTTTTATAAATAGCCTAGAGAGAAGGGAGAAGGTTCCTGTGCATTTTCACACTGTTACTTTCTGACAGCTCTGAAAGACTCACAGGAGGGGATCACACACAGGATTTGCAAATTAGGAGGCAGACACTGTATATTACTTACCAGGCTGGAAAAACAGAGTAACAGACCTGTGCTATGGACACACAGCTTATTTCACAACAAACTCATACTCCTGTATTTTGATAAAACCTTTTCCAAGCAGTAGGGCTAGCTTTTCTTATAGGGCAGAAAAAAAAACCCAACCAAAATAAAACCCAAAGAAAAAGAGCTGGTTTCTAGATCCAAGCTTTCTGCAGGCTTTAACAGGTTCCCTATCCCTGGAAACCCATCCTCACTCACCTCAAACCCTTGTCTCTTCAAGCAAGTGCCATTTCATAATCCTATTAAAACCTTTGCCTCTGTTTACCAAGAGCTCTAATCGTACTCAGCAAGTTCTCCTGGTCTAAGGAAGAGTGACAGCTTTCAGATTTCTTAGGAGGCTTATTCATCAACCACGCCAGAGTTTTGCCAGAGTGTTCAATCTATTCTGGGAGCAGCCATGTGGAAAAAGCTTCAAACAGCTCAAAGCCCTGCACAATGATAAAGGAAAGCTCACACAATCCTGGTAATAGCCTGACCCTCTTAAGGAAAATTGGATGATTTGTGGTAGCAGTTATTCTGTCCCCTATGTGAATTCTGAACCTTAAAGTATAAGCAGTGTATTCACACAGTCCCATTACAAACCCCATCCCTCTTGCAATGCTGGAATAACAAACACACACCCATATGTGAAAATAAACTCTTGCTGCAGTGACCTTCCTCCTCAGTCCAATGGTGTGAAGGAGTTTGTAGCCATTTTAGAAAAAGAGAAGAGCCAGATAAAGAATGGACTAATTTGATGTTCAGTGTTTCACCATAAGCAGAATATATGCCTTAATGAGCACATTACATGCACCAGGGACATGTTACTGGGATGCAGGGGATAAAGAGTAAAGGGAAAATAATTAAACAGTCAGCTTTATAATGAGGAAACTCTGCTCATGCAACATTAAGCGGCCTAATTTTCAAATGCTAAGCAAAGACATGTTCCTTGGGCTTCAGGAGGACTTGCTGGCAAGCACCACCTTGAAACCAAGGGCAAGAGATCACAGGTATCAAACCTCCTTTAGGTCCAGGCCACAGGGATTGATATTCCAAAGTCATCTGTCCACACTTCACACTGACCTGTCCAACAGGATTGAATACCTGCACCCTGTATTTTTATTCTGTAAGGAGGATCCTTAGAGTTGTGAAACATCCTAGCATTGATAATGTGTGTATGATGAACATTACAACTGACTTCTGCCAGCCTGGCCTTAATTTTCTGTAAGTATTGCATCTGCCAGACCACAAATGTACAACCTCAGCTAAGGGCAATGAGCACATGGAGACTTAGAGTGGCTGTTTGCACCAGGAAAGATACTGGGAAAGGGGAAAACCTTTCTCACTGGGTTCAGACACTGACAGGGTGAGCCAATAAAGCATATTCAGTTCTCTCAAGGCCCACGAGGCCAGGAACATTCATTTGCTGGCACTGTCACTTCCAGAGAGTGTTGCAGCATCAATTATTCCAGCATAACAGCCCATCAGTCAGACAGCAGCTCTGCTGGCCACAAGCTCCCCAGCACTCTTTGCACATGCACAAAGTCTCTTTGTTACTCACTCTCATGCCTAATTCGATGTTTTCTCCTCCATACACCTCCATGCCAGGGTCAAGCAGACCAATCTCACCAAAATACTCTCGGTCCACCACAAAAGAGCATCCGATCATGGCTGGTGTCCTGCACGGAGAGATCAAAGCAAAAAATTAAGCCATTGATTAGCTCTTACAGACCCCACCTCATAACAAATTTACACAGATTAAACAGTTCTTAGTCTTCAAGTTTACACTCTAAATTTAGCAATTAGCATCAATCACATGGCACTTCATGTATGCAAGAAATCCCAGTACTTCTCTATTTGGTGCTGTTATTTCTGAAGACTTCCTGTTGAATCACAAACAAAACAAATACCACACAGGTTTTTGTAGAGCTTTGAGACCACTTCTAACTAGAGAATAATTCAACAGAAAGACCATTTGAGACCACTTCTAACCTGGATACTCCTAGCTGGGCACTTCCATCCTCTGCTGATGCATATATTTATACACCAGGATCTTTGCATTTATAAATTCAAGTTATTTGATAAAATGCATCTTCCTGATTATATTTCCCAGAGCCAAGCCTGGAAACAGATTTGCCTAAAAAAGCTGAGAGCTCTCCTGTACACAGGATGAGACATATCCCATATACATCTTGATTTCACATCTTGTACCACCGAAAAGCATATCTTAGGCTAACAAGGAATAAATTTGGTCTTGGGACTAAAATGAAAGAAAGACACTACCAAGGTAAGGAAATTCAGTACCTTTGCAATGAAATAAGCCTTGGAGGGAATATTTCAGGTATCTTTTTTAAGTTTTACCCATGATAAAAGAGGGAAGGAGATGGGGGGGGGAGAAACACACACCACTTTCTTAATTTTTCTTTTCATGCATTCAAAACTAAACACATGTTTCACTGGATCAAGGCATCACTGCTTTGCAAAACTGAGATGCTAGTTTGGGCTTAGACTCGTTCTTTTTTCCAGCCCCATCTCCCCCACAGAAATCCTCTGGAGGCAGCTCCTTACAGCAGTAGGATGTTCCCATGAGGGCATCTCCTCCCTTTCTAAAGAGGAATGGTACTGCCAGGCTTTGCAGACTGCTCTCGGGTGCTGGAATCTCTCTCTCTCTGGGGGATGGATTGCTGCAGCTGTAGGCTCTGTCCATTAAACCCCTGAGTTGTTAATTGAATGGGGGTGGGAAATACATTTCAGATGCAACTACATAATCATCACTCACAAACAAATGCCACTGAGTCTTTGCAACTCCCTCTCTCCCTTCTAGGGTTTATTTCTTCTCATTATATATATTCAAATACAGACTTCACAAGCTTTCACAGCATTTTCAGAAAAAAAAAAAAAGTGTTTTCAGGAGTGAGCAACAACAGCAGAACAATGACAGAAGGAACAACATCCAGCTTTTCTAATTTTATACTGGACTACAATGTCACACTGACATATCACAAACACTTTTCAAAAAATGTGCTTGAATTAAGCTCAAGGCCCTCACTTGGCATTAGAACTGGGTTTTTTTTCCAGTACCTGAAGTACTGCAGTACATCCACCACTTTTAGTGCAGAGCAGCAGTCTTATCTTGAAAGCTAGAAATGTCCACATGAGCAAAAGCAGCTGTGTTAGCACCTCTTACCCACTGCTCACTGCCCAAGGGGCAGCACATGAGAAGGTGAGTGCCCCCAGCACTTCACAGCTTCAGAGCACAAGATATTAACCTGCTTTATATAAAACAACCTTTTCCCTCAATCATGCACTCTCTAGTAAAACACAGACACTTCTAGAAGGAGAAAGCAGCAATTTAGAAGTGTGCTATTTTTTACCAGCACCTCAAAGGTGTTGTGAAACTTAACTGATCTGTGGAATATTCTTTGACACAATGGAGGATGTTATAAGGATTAATTATAGTCAACAGCAGCACTCAAAGGATAATGTGGGAAACACAGAAAAAATGGGTTTTGCAGTTAAAAGCTTAAAATGCAGCCTAGAATTGTATTGATTCTGCACTGGAGAAAGATACAGCATAGTCAGTTTGGGGGAATGGCCTGATAGCACTGCTGTTGCAAGGGAAACATGGCAGAAACATTTCTCTGGGTAATGCCCTGGGAAAGGGAAGAAGCACAGAGAGGTTTCTGGTGGTGGACTCTCCCTCCCTCCAGCAGCAGCAGGAAGAGAGGCCCTGTGTGGGGAGGGCAGTGGCTGCCATGGGATGGGACACAGGGAACAGAGGGCACACTGGCCAGGGAAGAAAGGCATTTGCTGCAGGTCTGAGTCAGGGCTGTTTTGTGTCAGGAGCACAGCTCTGATGGTGAAATTCCAGCAGGTGCTGACACCCATTTCTCCAGCCAGGTGCATCCCTCTCCTTCCCCATACTGAAGGGAGATGCCTGGGGGCTTCACCAAGAACCAGTGAAGGAGAAAGGGATGGGGACTAAACTGCACATGGCATAGTCAGTCTTCCTCTGCCTTATGCATCTTTCTCTCCTGCCTTAAGGTCAGCATATATTTATATATATTTGTTTTTATATATATTTATATATACATATGTGTACAATGCAATCAAGTCACATTTAAAACAGTTTCCTGAGTAGCCAACTGCAATTTCCAGGAAAACTGACAAACACAATAAACACATACATTCAAACACAAATAGAACCATAAATAAATATATAAGCATAAATGTATATATACAGGCATAATGAGAGAGACAAGGAGTTTCAGATGACACATCACACATCATATCTCTGAGTGTTCCACCTCTCCCAGCAGGATGTTTCTTTGATTCAGGTTCTTAAGCAGCACCTCAGCCCTGGTCTGACATGTAAGTAGGGAAACCTGCATGGTACCTGCAGAAGTATTTCTATTTTTCTTACAGCTCATGTCTTCTGCAAGAAAGAGTCACACCAGGCCTCGAGAACAGAGCTCAAGGACAGATTTGCAGTCAGGAGATACAGGGGAAAAAAGACAAGATGGCAAGCTAATGCTCATGTAGAAAGGCAGTGCAAATACGGATGCAGAATAACTCTCTGGTGCCCTGTGGAAGTAAATTTTTTGGAACAGGCAGGACACCCATCAGAACCTGGACAAATAAAAGCAAAACTGCTTTGTTACAGGCTCCTGTGAACCAGAAACTGAAAAGATGGCTATAAGCAGTCAATAAACACTCACCAGTTTTATTATTACATGGCAGCATGGTTTCTAAATGAAAGATTTTACCTCCTGAGCTCAGGTACACAGGTGGATTTCTTCCCAGAGCAGTGAGGGTCCAGATTGGCTTCAATTGTTACTGCAGACCAGCACGGGGCCTGACTTGCACGTGAGATGGGCACACACAGTCTCAGCTAGAAGCAGCAGCACAAAACACTTCACTGGGGGCACATCAAACTCTAATTTATGTCCATGAGCAAGGAACAGGCACTCTCTGGAGCGGCTGATGCAGTGCATGTACATACACATCCCTAGTGGTACCAAGCTATGGCATATTACAGCAGTAAGTGAGAACATATGCAACAATGAAATGCACCACTGCTGCTGGAGGAAGATAAAATGGAAAGCTGTGCAGCGCTTGGCTGGGTGAGGCTGACTAATGACTCTAATGTTAGTGGCTGCTGATCAAGAAATCAAATGCAGAGCAGTCCATCATAATCACAGCA
The DNA here is from genome assembly GCF_024509145.1 of Vidua macroura. NCBI lineage: Eukaryota > Metazoa > Chordata > Aves > Passeriformes > Viduidae > Vidua > Vidua macroura. Next base: position 6,040,678 of record NC_071588.1, read on the forward strand.
GGTGAGGGAAGGCAAGTCAGAGCCAGAGTTCAGAATACCAGAAACCTTCCTTGCTGTTCCAAAACCCAGGATAAAAAAATGCAGCATGCATTAAAAAACCCAGCTTGTTTCAATGCATAGTCAAATTCATTAGAAGCCCTCTGAAATAGATCCTTTGTTACACAGTGTGTTGCCAGATGATAAGGACATTTTTGGGCAGCGTGCTCGCAGGAACACGAATGGAAAATGACGTGATGGACACAGCGTGTCAAAATAACAATCCTCATTTAAATCTTCACGTTACAGACATCTTCCATCTCAAATGTCAAACATGTAAAATGGATTGCCTGCAGAAGCCAACTCGGGGAACAGCAATTGTTCTGAAGTTCAGAGTATTAACGTTGGGGGAGGGGAAAAGAACCAACTTTAAAGTGCATCAGAAATCTTTACAAAATCTGACACCTTGTTCTTGCTATTTCTTTACCTTTGTTAACACTTCAAGGCCACGTCCCCTTTGTCACTTAGCTCACAACAGATGATGTGACATTTTATGGTGCACACTTGACATGATTGCCCAAGAATGAACCACTGGTGTGAGGGACAGTTCCTGCTCTTCCCCAGCAAGGCTGAGTAGAATCACACCACTGTCAGTGTACAAGAAATTAGAGGATCAGGCTTCAAACAGAAAAATTCTTAGGAAAGAAGCACATCTGTTGTGTAGTCCCAGAAGAAAACAGGAATTGGACCCTGCTTTCCAAATGCCTCAGCCAATTCTGCACATTGATGATATTTATTCATACAGTGCAAACATGAGAAATGCCAGGGCTCTGATCCTTGCTGATACCAGGGTACACATGTTCTTTAATGCTGAAAATCTCTAATCCCTTTGGAGATCTGGCAGAAAGGATTCAGCTACACCAACCACAAAACCAGTCACAGGGTTATTTGTTACCAGCCTTTTCTTTCACAAAACACACAGAGAGGCACAAACCAAACCCACTGCTTGCTGAAAACAGTGTCAAACAAAGCCTTAAGAGGGACAGTGGTAGCAAGGACTAAATGGACTTGCAGTTTTCATGCTGATGAGCAGCTCTGCAATCTTATGATGCATTGGACAGACACATGGATTCAAACACCTTCAAAGCACACAGTTTCTGTCTTGCAAAGTGGACTGAAACAGGAATCATGGTTGCAATGTGTGATTTGGAAAGCTGGTTACAAAACCAAAACCTGTACCAAACCAAGTCACATCTGAGATTTTTTTAAAATTTTGCTCACTAGCCTGACTTTGCCTTCCACTTGAAAACACGCTTTAAATATTCCACAGCTACCAAGTTCCCACCATGAGCATGTTCAAATCTGAGTCCTGAGGACAGACTTCCTGATTGTTTTCATCAATAACACTCACACAGTCACTCTTTCCACTACCATAATTACGCTGGCATATCACTTAAAAGCCACAAAATCGCATTAGATTTCCACAGGCAGGAACAACACAACAGCCAAATGCTTTAGCAAATCCATCCAGGTGCTACAGCTTCTGAGGCCCCTCAGCACACAGTGCAGTGTGGCCATAAAGGGGATGCTCTGCTCTCCTAAATCCCTGCCTTCAAAGAACTTGTGCCCAGGGAGACATGGAAGTGTTGCTGTTGAGTAAGAAATGACACAGATTCACTTAGAAGGTTAAAAGAGTAGTTTTAATACGAAAAATTATCTTTTTTTATAGATAGCTTCGACACATTCTACTTGATTGGTTAATTAACAAAAACATCTTTCTCACAAACAGGTTTTGAGAAGAACAGAAAAACAGAGTAGGAAAACACCACTTGCAGGCTGTTTATACTAACAAGTTATTATAGTTTCTCTACAACTCCCTAAAAAGTTTCACAAGTCCACTGTGAGAAAACGAATCTTGTTTTCTTGCTCTCTGACCAGGCTGTCACATCCCCATGGAAGTGTTCATGGTTCCATGTGGATGTCTCTGCATTTTAGGACATGGGATTGTTAATTTGCACAAGAGATGCTTAGGCAGTGGCAGTGTGTCAGTGCTCCTGATATTTGCCAGCAAGGGTTGGGTGTTCTCCTCCTTGTGCTGCTTGTCTCATCTGTCTCTGGGCAGTTTATGCACTGTTGAATTGGAGGGTTTCTTCATTCGGGTTCAGAGTAAAATCACTGCTCTTGGGAGCCAGCTACTCATGTGCATCAGATTTTAACACTGCTCAGTGCTTGACTTTTGATTTGTTCACTTCTGTGTCAGCCCAACTCAGTGCCAGCGTGGCACCAGCAAGAGCCTGAATGGAAATCTGAGGGAAGTTCATGGGAAATCAGGCCCTTTATTGCTGAGGTTTAACCTCTTAGTTCAGTCTTATCTGCTATGTGATCTATGTATCCAGAACAGAAGATACTAAAAGACTGGAGCAATCCATGGGAAAATTACTACAATGATTTCACATATAAATTGTGAGTCATGAAGTGCACAAAACCTTTCAGGAGGGAAAGCTTTGGATGATTAATTTTCCTTTATCAATAAACTTTCTCAGGGCTGAGTGAAACAGATATAAAACATCTGCACTTTTAAAACAATGTGAGGCGAGCAGGACATGTTATCCAGGAAAACTGATTTCCTAAGTAATTACTTCCCTGCTTATTGAGGTTTCAAGCCAAGCAAAAGGTCAGTGATGATGGACTGTGCTGTCCTGCAGTAAATAAGGTTAATATTACTGTATAGCTCTGTTTTGCAGTCATGGGGCATGAGAATGAACCTGAGCATAATTTGCAACACTTGGTCAAATACAGATTAAAATATTACTCTTCACGAGGGAAGGATCCTGTGAGGCAGTCCCATCCCTCTGATCACTTAGAAATGTGATAAGTGTGTCAGTGTCTTTTCACTTCCAAAAGATCACTGGCTTTTTTTTTTTTTTTTCAGGTGGGTGTGTTGTTGGAAGTGTTTGGATGAACTTTTCAGGATCTGGCAACTCAAGCTTTGCACTGGAAGGGAAGTACATCAGCTCCTCTGCCAGAGCCCACACTGGAACCATACACTAGAGTTTTAGCTTACTTTAAGATGAAGCCAATATACACGAAAATGAAGATGACTTTAAGCTGGTAATTTGTGTCCTTCTTAAGAAGTCTGAAAAATAAGAGCATCCTAAAGTGCATACTTAGGCTTCAAATTTTTTAGCATTTACTTCTAGAGTTGGCAACAGCAGTACCCTTAACCCAGCACAATATGTCCCAGAGGAGCTGTTAGACAAGCATCTGCACTGGAGATGAAAGGCTAGGAGACGTGAATTTTCAAATGGAGGGGAGAGAAAGTCCTTTTCACACCAGTTCCAGTTTTCCCACTGTAACAATTCACAGAAATACCTTCACAATTCCTGTAATGGTCATTCCTCAGAAAATTCCATTTCTGTAATGTACAATGTTCTCTTGTAAATTGACACCCTGACTACATGGTCTGGTGTGGGTTCATTTTAAAATTCAAGCAATAGGAAAACTCTGAACATGCACAAAGTTCTCAAAAAAAAAAAAAAAAACCCAAACCCAAAAAAACAACAAAAAAACCCCACCAAACAAAAAAAAAAAAAAAAACACAAAAAAAACCCAACAAAACAACCAAAACCAAAACCAACCAACCAAAAAAAAAAAAAAAAAAAAGAAAAAAACCGAAAAAAAAAAACCCACAAAGAAAAGAAAAAAAGACCAGCTCTCAAACATAGCTCCTAGTGGTGCTCCAGGGAAGCTCTGGTTTGGACTGATGACCAAGACTGCTGCATACAGAACAGGAGTGAAAACAGCCTCTTTATAATCACACACACAATTCCTTTGTTTCTCATGCACACAATAGGCCAGAGTCCACTGGAAAATAAAAGGTTAGATGAAAAGGATCCTGCTGTCCTGCTAATGGCTAGAACACGTGCTTGAAGCACACACCCAGAGCCAGAGTACTCGTGCACATTGTGGGGCAGCTCTGAAAGGCAGCACACACGTCCACAGCTTTTGTGGAGCCATCAGTTTTCTCCAGACTCATTTTGTTATTCCTGCACAAAGCCTGTAGCTTCGCTCACCTAAATTCCCCCTCGGCAGACAGCCGAGATGGAAACATCACTCGGCCCAAAGTGACAGCACAGGGGAGATTTACCTGATGGGAGCTGACTCATCCCCTTTATCAAGCCAGTCCTGTGGTGGGATTATGTACATGCACCAGAGCCCCCAGTTGTAGCCGTGGGCTGCGTTGGCGTATTGCTGCACTTCAAAGGTGTTGTACTTGATGTTGTCGATGGCGGGCAGGATGATCCGCTTGCGATCCTCCTTGATCCGGGTAAGCGCAGGTTCCGCCCTGAGAGCAATGAGAACAGCACAATATTTTACAGCCATCCTGTAAGCCCAGGTCCTGCTTTGCAGGCTGGTGAAATGAGGTTCTCTAATCCTGCAAGCATCAGCGCAGTGAGATGGAAAAGCCAGAGCAGGGCAGAGAGGGATGGGGTTGAGACCGCAGCCGGTGTGGGGCACTGCACGCAGCACCTGCACGGGAATTACCCCCTCTGTGAGGCTGTGCCAGAGCCTAACAACACAAAATTTGACCAAGTACTTATTCTGAGGCCTGGAGACTGTTAATTCACTTCACAATGGACAAATGTTGAGAGACACCATCACCAATAGCAGCTAAATGGTCTCCTACTGGCTACACCACCAGGATTCCTGGCAGCAATTAAATACTGGCTGGCATAGCCTGAAGAGCTAAACACACACTGCAAGAATCTGAAGGTTACTCAAAGATTTTAATCCTGTTTCCCAAGACTGACCCCATCACATCTAGTTTGAATGACAAATGTGGCTGCATTATGCCTTCTAAAACCTCTTTGGTGATGAGAAGATTTCAGGTGCCAGATGGTGCAAAAGCAGCGAACTGCAGGAAATGTTCAACCATTTCAAAAGGCTTTAAAACATCAATGTGCTTTCCACAGAAGCTACATCCCAAAAGGAAAGTAAAAAGCTTCAGTACAAACACTCATTTCTGACCAAGATAGTCTGAGTTTGCTATGAATTTACAGAGAAACTGATCCAAAGAGGTAGCAGACTTACATAAGGGTGGAAATCATTCCTCAAAGCAGTATTAGAAAGAGCCACTGGCTTACTCCTGTGTGTTTCCTCTTGAAATGTGCTTTGAAAATTTTGCAGAGCTCTCACATGGATCTTTAAGGGAATGGTGGTTTGCTGCAATTCACAGAGGTAGGAGGATTTGAACACTGATCTTTTCTCTTTTCTTTTGCTGTTGGTCAGAAGACAATTGCTCCTTGGAGGTTTCAAGTCTGTTACCTCATATTTTGTTTGTTACCATAAATGTTCTTTTAGGCCAGCAGAAGGTACTGTACATGGTTCAGACTCTCAATTCATATGGGTTTTAGGTCACACTTGTGCACCCCCATGGAGCCAGTATGACCTACCAGATCTGAAAAAGCCACTTCCATTATTAGTATGAGATTATATATTATACTAAGTGTTTTAAAAACCAGTGGGTGGGTAGCAGAAAAACTCTTGCAAATTTACAAAGCAGGGAAAAATGCAGAAAAGCTGAATCTGCTTTGTTCTTTCCATCATGTTATCTCTGCTCAGCAGCAGAAGAAAATACAGAAGGATGGACATGCCATCACTAGTCTGGTGACTCCATGCCTGGACACAGGCATAAAGCTCTCCTTCTCCCTCTAAACTCTGAAACAAAGGATTCCAAAACACCAGACAACAGGTACAGGTGCCACTAATTGTTTGCTTGACTCCCATGGCTTGAACAAATGTATTATGTTTGGGTCTGATTTCCAGACCTGCCCTGCAGAGCAGGAAAGCTGCTTGCACACCTTCTGAAGCAAAAATCTGCAAATGGGTTTCCTTTGCAAGAATCAAACTCTGTCATTCACTACTGTCTGATTCTGGAAACAGGTCTTTGACAAACAAGGAAAGACTGGGAGTTTTCCAAAATACTTTCATCTCCCTTGGTGGGAATTCTTTGGTCACCAAATCCTCAAGTCCTCAATTAATGGCATGTTTATGTTGATACAAAGCAAGACTGTTTAACCATCATACCCAAAACTATCCTGGAGGTTCCGTGTCCCTTCTACAGTTCCTTCTGGGGTGCTCATTTTTCAAGTATTTTACTTTGTAGGGTAGATTGAGGTTGTGTAATGGAAAAGCTGAAAGAAGATAAGGATTTCTTCTCCCTTAATGTCAGATACCTGCAATGGACCTCCTGCATGCACAGAAATTGCCTCAAACTTTCATTCTCAGCAGAGAGAGGCAGAGGCTGGCACTTTTATAGTCAGATGCTTCTCATAATAATGTAGACACTGAAACTGGGTGAGATTAATAATGTTCCAGAGGAGCCTATTTTGAATATAAAGGGAATTTAGCCTGCTACTTCGCAAGACATCTTAAAATTGGACTGCTGAAATATATCCCAAATAATGGTTAGAGAAATAATGTGAAGAAAATATTCAACAGTCACACTGGGTTTTAGCCCTTAATCATATTTGTGATTGTGTTAATCCAATACTTGAGTCTTGGAAATGCTAACCTGGGTCCTCATTTTCTTCTTTACGTGAAGAACAGTCCATTCCCTAGAGCTGCTCTCACACAAACTATTACCAAACTACTCCTGTCACTCTACACCTGAGGAATTTCAGTGTTTTCCCATTCATGTGGCTCACATTTATTACCACCTGACATGGTGTTTTGCATCTTAATGGTACAAGGGGGGATCTTTGGAGTGTAATACAACAATTGGGGTCAAAATGCATGATGGAATCCCATTACTCTCTATCAACCTATTAATGTGAAATCACAGATTCTGAACTTTCATGAAATGTGAGGCATCTGTCCTTGTGGTGGATGTTCTGTTTAAGTCCCCTGCACTCAAGAAATGTAAATATTTAAGATATTAATGTTTCAACAAGAGTTGATTTCTCTACCCTCAGGTTACAAATGAAGTCAAGTGCCGTGCCAGGGTTATGGAGTCAATTGATATGAAAGCAACTGCTGGAACTTCGTCTTCTAAACCTCCCATCTCACCCATGGAGGTGATTTCCTAGCTCTCTTGGTACCCAGATGTGTGGAAATCACATGTGTTAGGAAATATTCAGTATCTGGACAGACTGCACAGCTACCTAATTTCCAAAATATTTTCACACCCACAAGTAAGAAAGTAGGCTCTGAGTCACAGATGGAAAGAGAAAATCCAGGACAGAGCTGTTCTCTTAGCAAAAACGCAGAATGGAGAGCCTTTTAATTAAACATTGCATACCTGAGAGATTTCATAACCTGTCCTGCCCTATAAAAGACAGCACAGAGAGCAATGGGGTGTTCAGAGGCTCAGCCCAAGCTCATCTCTGTGAGATCTGCAGGAACACTCAAATCCCAGATCCTGCCAGTGCCCTCACTGCCAACACTGCTGGTGGGCTGTTTGTCTGCCTGCCAAGATCCCCAGGTAATGGCCAATAAAGGACTGTGAGTTTGAACAGCACTGGGAAATGCACTCTGTTTGCATTGCTTATCTTGAGTAATCCATGGAATAGAGAGAGTTTCATTGCTATTCATGGCTTGAAAAGCCCAGCCTCAGAGTTGCTCTGTAAGGCTGAGCTGAGCTGCACATTCATCAAATCCTTTGTCAACCTTCCTGGTCACTCTGGCTTTATGTAATTGCTTCAGATTTTATAAAGAATTATGATTAAATTGTTCCAAGTAATTTCTAATTTTTTTCCTAATTCCAGACTGCTACTTTATTGTGTAGATTTTCCACTCCTCTTTATAGACACCAGCATTCTTTCCATGTGGTTTTTTTCCACTTTGCCTTGTTTTTTCTGCTATCCATCTGCAGGAGTCAGGTGCTTCTGGCAGCTCCCAGGACTGAAAGGATAAGAGGGAAAAGGTTGCTGAAATCCAAGGATGTCCAAAACACTGAGCTGATGAGCTGCAGTCCGTGCTTGGAGGATTGCCTTTCCACATGGCCACTGCTGGCAGCGAGGCAGGATTCAGCCCTGCCTGATTAGGTGCATAAGCCAGATGTGGATTTTGGGATCCATCTCCATTTTTCATAGGTGCAAAAATATTAGGTTCCTAGTTTGCATCTGATTCAAGGTACTTTATGGGCAAAGAGCAGCACACATTGTTAACAAGTTATTTACTGGAGCAAGAGGGAAAGTTCTCCCAGGCATATTCATAGACATGATGGATTTCAGTAAACTAAATATAATCAAAAGATTCTGCTTTAAACATAGTGCTTCACAGCATCCAAGTAGGTTTTTTTTCCACTTAATAAAAATCAAGCAGACAATTTGGACTGGAATTTGAGTGACATATGAAGATCCTCTCCCTTCCATCCTCTCTAAAATAATGTATTTGTCAGTGTCCTCCTCTCTCTCTGAATAGATTGTTGGTGAATAGATAAAACCAGAAGAGAAAGGACAATAAATTTAGTTCTCTTGTAGACTCCACTAAGCTAAAGGGTATTTTCACTTCAATTTTATTCAGTTTGATTTGTCCAAGTCTGTTGAGCACATCACTAAACAGAACATGCATTCAATGCTTTTGCCTACCAGTGGAAAGATCTCTTCATTAACAGCGGATTTTCCAAGGTGTTGAGCACCCATGATGACTTTATTGGGAGTTCCAGCAATGTTGGTTCTGTGGGATTCAAAAAATAAATGCTCCCAAGATAAACACTGGACGTAGGAAAAGAGTTGGAAGGCAGAATTTAAGCCAGAGTACAGAATAAGCCTGTAAGAAGATTGAGAGCAAAGGCAGGGGCCATACTGTGATCACACAGCCTCTCTAATCCTATTGTAAGTCTATCTCTGAACATATATGCATTCTGTATTTAACACTGGCTTGATTCAGAGCAGCTCAAACCCCATGGGAAACCACAGCAAACAAAAACTCTGTGTTGTCTTCCATCCTTATCAGATTGCTGGAGAATTCATGCCAAAGGGAAAGCCTGATTTGTCACAATGCTAAAAAGAACAGCTTCTTCCAGATAAAAAACAGATAAAAAGAAGTTAGTAATGAGCTCCTCAGCGCACATGATTATATAATTCACCTTTTTAAATATGTAAAAACACCTGCTGACTTCAAGCAGACTTTTAAAAAGGCACAACATCAGAATAAATGCACACAATCCAAGGGAATCCACATGCATGCCGCAGGCCAGATCCTCTGCTGCCCAACTCTGCCACTTCAATGGCCTTCACCACTTCAGGGATGCTTTGCTAACATGCAGCATCTGAGGAGCAGACCTTACCTTCCAGTTCTTACTTAGAATGGCTGTATGAGGCATTTGTCAATAAATTCCTCCCTGCAGCCCAAATGTCACTTTTTCTAAATTTGTTCAAAAGTAAGTCCTTTCCTAAATGACTGCAGGAATCGCACTGGGAAATGTCTCTCCAATTCTGCCCTGTCCTAGGTGGGTACCCAAATACCCTGATCTCTGGGCTCTTTTGAGATAAACATGCCTCTTTTTTATTTTTCTTCTCCACCATCACTATGCTACTTTTTACTCCAATAAAAAATGAAGAACTAGCATTAAAAAAAAAACCAACCTTCTTTGTCCTCCTTTCACAAATCAGAATTTCCTCTTCTTGCAAGCAGTTAGGGAAGAGTCCTTATAAGACATAAATGAAAGACAACATGGTCTCATCTGCTAGATTTTATGGCTCAGTGGGTTTAACACTGTATTTTACTCTGGCTCTACCACTGTCAGGTACCATGAAGTATAAACTTAACAGAGAAATGCAAGGAAAAAGAAAGCTGTATAAACTGAAAGCTTATTTTGCATGATTTTACACGCTACCTCACATTTCACTGGCAATATACATTTATCAGATGCAGACAAGCAGATCTACTGACATACATAATTCTTCACTGAGGCCGTCTGCAGAATATTTAATGTGGAATGCCTTTCCTGTAAATAAGTGTTCAGAGAAGTAAAAGAGAAATAAATTTCATTCTCCCTTCCTTGGTCTCTAAGAGAACTTCCCCATCTGTCCTGCCTGACATCTCTATCAGCATTCCCATGTGCCCAGGGAAGTTTCAGACCCACAGTCCCCAGCTGGAACAGAGGGAACGCAGCACCAACGCCTGCTGGAGAGTTAAGGATCAGCTCTTTGGCTCAAAAACCTCAATGGCTCTTTTCTGCACCAATGAAAAGCAACGAGGGTGCTTCAGTGAACATTCTAGGTTGTTGAGGTAGATGAATAGTTGAAGCTGCTTTTCTGGTACATCCTCTGTGTGTAGGCTGGCATCATCCCATGGGTCCCAAAGGCCCACATGGCTTCTGTTGCACGCTCCACTCAGATTATATTGCTTTTGCTATCTACAACATGTATTCCATTAAGTTACCAGAGTGATCCTAAGGCTTTGGATGAGGAAGAATTCCCTTAAGTCCTTCCCTTTTCATTTGGGTTTCTCAGGTCAGCCTCAGCCCAGGGATGCTGCTGTAAGCCATGTCCTGAGCAGGAGTGATGTGCTTGAACACTCCAGAGGGGGAGACTGCCCAGGAGAAGGACTGCAAAGGTAATTTCACCTTCACCACTTCTCTCATTTAGAAGGAAAGAGCCACCTGGACCTCGTCATGTCCCCAAAGAGCCACCTGAGCTCGAAAAGGGAGGACAGGGAGTTTACCTGAAGGTAGAGATTGGCTTCCAGTACATGGCATCAAAATGTTACTGGGGAGCTCTTAGGGGGACACACACCCTGTGGCTTTGTCCCAGGACAGCACAACCACGTCTCTGTTACAGAGTACTCGGGATAACCAAAGTCAGTAGAAGATTAGGAGGAAATCAACTTCCTTTCTCCTTTACACACCTTTTTGAGAATCCATTGCTCATGGCCACCACAACAAACTGCATTACACCTTACAGTATAAAGTGGCATCTGCAAAGTAACATCCACAGGCCTGGGGATCTTGATCTCTAGCTCTTCTTAGTTTATTAAAACACCAGTTTTGTATATTTTTAAAACACTGTCAACTTCAGGGATAATCCATAAAGACGGGATGTGTGTGACACAATCTGTTACATTCTCAACTTATATTTCATGTTCTCTTTCTCATGTCAGGCTCTGTCTGGCTGGTATGTTGAAATCTTTTGATTAAATCCTCTTACTTCACTGCTTCCTTATTGAAACTCACCCTTTGTCTGGCAAAATTTTAATTACTGCAGGACTGCATAACTCCATTCAGTGCCCTGATAATACCTCTGTGATAGGAGCAAAAGCAATTCCTAAGATAGACTGCAACTATAATACTCTATCATTATGTCTTCTTTTATGGCTCCTAGCACCCTCTTTATGGCTGCTAATATATTGTGGTTTCTGCCTTTCAGGTACTGATTTCTGCTCTCCTTCACTCAATGTGTCCTTTTTCTCACCCAGAGAATTAACACCCTATCTCTGTAATCTCTTTCCTGCTCCCAGACATAATGTAGGGAAGGTCTCTTCTCCTTGTCACTTTATTCTTTCCCATCTCTCAAAGACAGGAGTTTATACAATGCTCTGCATGTTCTGCAACACAATCAGCATCCAGGATGTGCTAGTCTGCTCTCAAGGGCTGCCTTCAGGCATGCTGGGTGGACCTAACCCAAAAGTCAGAGCAGGAATGCTCTAATCTTCAGAGGACTGAAGGAAAACTGAACTAAACAAGATGAACTACACCCTCAGAGAGGAAAGCACAGCAGTTTTTCCTCCCTCTTGGTTCTGCTGGGTTGCTGACTCCCACTGACATCAAGTAACCATTAAAATCAGACCAGCTTCTATTCCAACAGGAGAAGTAGAATTTTAGATATGAAATGTACACATACATTAGCCTGTAACTGTGATTTAAAATTCCATTTGAGAATTAATAGCAATGGCCTCCCTTTCAGGCAGTCCTCTCCACTCCCACTCTCACAGCAGCTGTATTGGCTCACACTATCAAAAGCCTTAAGGGGAACAGGTCAGTCGAAAATCACTGCTCTGAGATAACATATTTCTACACCTGAGAAGCCAAAAAGCAGCAATTAAGCACAGCAAAATAAATAATTCAATAGCTAATTTGACCTGCCAGGTTGCAGAGTATTTTTTTTATATCCTACCAGATTGTAATTTAGTTTAGAAGAAGTGTCCCTGGAGAGCAATGCTGTGAGAGCCCATAAAATGCTATAGTATGATATCAGGCAAAAAGCCACCTGTAAATGGGCCACTATTGTTTAAAGAAGTTATTTTTGTTGTCAGTCCTGCATATTTCATGAGAAAGTTATGAAGTCCTTCTTTGATTCTTTATGAATTAATCTGCCAACTGATTAGGCAGGTAAAGCAGCCATAGATTGGGAAACTAAATTGCACTGCAGGAACTTGACTTATAGATGGAACACAAACCAAACAGAAAGCTAAATGCTCTTTTCTGTGGTAAAGGAATTGGCTTCTTTTTAATTGCCTCACAAATAATCCATAGACAGCTTTTAGTGGGAGCAATCCATGTGGCCTCTGAATACATAAATAAGCATTGAAAATGGGGGGAAATATTCATGCAAGGTGCAACTTAGTGGGAGAATAGAACAGCAGAGCTTTAACAAGAGACTCCCAGCTGATTCCTGAGTTTATAGGGCTGTGGAGTGGGGGCAGTGCTAACCTGGTGGGAAAAAAATAGAGTAGTCCAGATGGAAGGACTTCAGTTCCTCCCAGTCAAAGGAGTTGAGATGAAAATGGAGATGACAGGCAACCACATGTGCACAGGTGAGCAGAACTAAAACTAGGAGGAGCTGGGTGGAGCAGGGTTTGAGATGGCTCTGAGCAGCCACAAAGGTTGAGTGGAACAAGAGGAGAAGCACAGCAGGGAGCACTCTGAGCCCACAGGTGCAGCTCTGAAATGAGGGGGCACAGGAGGCTCCTGGAGCACGTTTCTGTCCCCGTTGATCACCGAGTGCCCCACAGCAGGGGCAGAGCCTGGCTCAGCTGAGCACCTGAGACCTGAGAGCTCTGCTGGAAGGAGGGTGCACCAGGCAGGGGGCAGAAAACACAAACCTTTTATCTTGGGCATACACACTCATTTACTGAGCATTCCAGGTTCTTGCTATGCTGATCTCAACCCTTTCTGACATTAATGCAAAGCAGTACAGTAAAAAAACCCAAACCCTAACAAACCCCAAAGCAACCACAAAGCCCTTTCCTGCTAACTGACACCATTGCTGATCTTCCCTGGGTACAGTACATCAGTCAGATCTCAATGTCCTTATAAAATGATAACAAAATTCTCCTCAAGCCCCAGAAAATCCTCCCCAGCTTGGGCAGGACAGGCACTGGGGACAGCACCCAGAGCATGCTCTTCCCAGTCCCTGATCCTGCCCCATAGCTGATATTACCCTAAATTAATATTTGAAAAAAATTGAAAGAACTACTTCCTTTAAAAGCAAATAAATATATCAAACCAGCTCTTAAGCTTCTAGAAAATTACTACAGCTGCTGTTACAGTCTAACATAGTCCTAAGGAAAAAAAATGGGATGAACATAAAGCAGGTGCACTACAAGACTTATTTTATTGCATCTTCCATTTTATAAAGATATTCATGAACATATAAAAATAAACACTCTACTCCTTTGCAATTAAGTTTCTCTCTAGTTGTAAGTACAGCTATTTTTAGTTTTAATTTGAGGATATCTCCCAGAATTGCAGAGCATAATCATTTCCACCATAACTCTGCATCATCATTATCAAATACCAGCCTATCTTTGGAAAATGCATGTTTTACATGCCAAAGGTCCCAGAAGTCCTTTTGCAGCTGATGGTACAGATCAGCTCCCACAGTCCCAAATTCCAGTAATGCTAAATGTTGGCCACCAAGTGGTGCTGCAAAGGTTTATTCCAAATGCAGTTCTGGCCCATTAAACCAAAAGGGGATGAGGAAAGGCATGCTAATTTCAAGCCCTATTATAAAAGAATGCAGGCAATAATTTAATGTTTCCCTCAAATGTAAATGCAAGGAAATTTATGAGGAAATCAGATTGGTATTCAAGTTTCTAAGAAGAAATTATAGAAAATGACAAGGAGGTAAAAGAAGCACTTGAAATCCTCCAGCCCAGAGCCTCCTTAATGGTGTCTCCCCATCTGACTGCTTTGGGATTTCACACCCATTGCGGTTCCCATTACTTCTCTCTCCACAGAGCCGTGCTAGACCAGGCACAGCAGCTCTTTTACGGGTCTTGCAGCCCCTGCAGGAGCCTGCCAGCAATGCTGCAATAGTCAGGAGCACAGCTCAGGAGTGCTGGCTGATGTGATCCCAGCAGCTGAGCACAGCCCTCCCTCAGCCCTGTCCCAGTGCCACCAGCACAGGGCACAGCCAGCACTCACCAGCCAATGTTGAACTCCACGTGGGCATCGAAGAAGCCGACCACAGGAGAGGTTGCTGCTTTCCAGCCCTGGATCCTGGCTCGGATCAGCCCCTCCCGTTTGTTGTTGCGCACAATCTTCACCAGGCCCGGGTACCTCTTATGCACATACTGGTCCAGGTTAAACTTCAGCTCGACTGCAGGCACAGATAAAACCCACACAGACATTTAGAATGAGAAAAGCCCTGCAGTGCTGTGGTTTATTCTGCAGCAAAGAGGGAGAGGAATCCTTAAATATTCCCAAACCCTTGGTGAGTCTCACAGATACAAAGCCAGTACTGCAGCTGAGGCATGGAGCAGCTCCAGGGGTTTCAGCCCAGAGAAATTCCCCACACGCCACAGACTTGCCCAAATTTAATATGGCCTGATGGATTTGAGTATAGTGTTGAAGAGGGAGTTTGTCTATGTATTTTTAAAAAATTACAATTCTGATTCTCTGATGGTTTGCATTAGGTTACAACCAGCCTCTGGAAGAGCAATTCTGACAATAAACAAGTGTAACATGTCAATCTGGTGATTTATTTTTTCTGATTTATGCTGTTCAGTAGGAATTAGAAAAATAACCTCAACGGATTTGGGTCAAGATGTAATTCAGATCACAATTAATTTCCCTTAATTTTCAGGATTTTCCCTTAAATATAATTAAGATTCTTCAATACCAGGCTTCTTTCCTTTTTAACTAAATGGATATTGAAGATCTTAAATAGACTTCTCTTTTGTTCATTTTCAGGCATTCAATCACAGATGGAGGAGAACTCATTCACCCTTTTTCAGCTTCATTTCAAGAGGCTTATAAACAGGCAAATTACCAAAATGGTCTCTCTATTTTTTTTTTAAATCAATGTAGTTTGGTAATTCATTTACACTGAAACTTATTCATAAAGTGGCTTTTGCCTAAATATATTTATCAGAAAAACTAGTAGAAGCTTCCAGGACATTAGGAGCCTCATTTTTCTGATCTATATTAGACAGTAGAATCATTATCATTAGAATCAAAGAGTTGATAAATCTCCAGTTATTTAGAAGAGTGGCAGAGAAAAGCCATATAAGAGTTCACTGAGAAATGATGAGTTCAATTCTCCTCAGGATTGCCTTGACTCAGACACTTTGCAGTCTCACATAATTACTCCACAGGTTACACTGCCATAATTGAAATCTGAATTGCATAAACATTTTCTTAAATCTATAGGTTTTGGAATTTATTTTCATTTGAGTTATCTCTTCTCTCAGCTCTCCCTTCTCTTCGGGGATCTCGAAGAGTAAGAGCAATGTAAAACTGAAAGAACTTAGAGCTGTTGATCTGAGGAGGAAATGCTAAATTTTAGGCTTATTGGAAATAAATATGATTTCAGAAGATGAATCAGTTCTGCAAGTGTAATGTGCAAACTTAAACATGACAACACTAGTCCCTTGGATCCTGAGAATGACTACATTGTGAAACATGCTGATAATAGCATCCTATATGCTCACCAATATTTGGATTTTGGATTAAATAATGAAGAAACAATGTGCTGCCATATAAAAGAGTGGAAACTATCTTTAAGGAGAATCTGTAGCCTTGCTTTTCCTTGGCAGTAGAATTTAACTTTTATTCTATTGATGATGATATTCCTCTGGATTTGGAGAAAAGTGTCCTATTAAGGTTGCCTACATAAATGCCACCCATGTTATGATTTCAATGAAACCAACAGGCTTTTCACACATAATGTTTATTTGTTATACAAATAGTCAATATTTTCTCACAGCTTTGTGCAAATGGCTCAATGAACCCTCTCATCAACAAACACATTTACATTTCACACCTAGAAATCACGCAGGGCACCGTGCTTAGAGGCAAAGTGGCAAAAGCTCACCATTGTCACTGTTGTCATCCACCAGGATGATCTCCTTGAGCAGGTGGGATGGGGTGTGGTTCACCACGCTGTGCACCGAGCGCAGGATGACAGAGAGAGCCTCGTTCACAAATATAAACACCACAGAGATCTGGGGCAGGTCCTCTGGGTAGGTCATCTGCTTGCACCTGGAGAGAGGAAAGACACAATTAAAACCCAAGCAGGCACTTGCAGGCAAAACAGACTGAGGAGCATCCTCCTTTCCTTGCTCTCCATCTGTGTAGGGATTTGCAGGCTTTGTCCTTTCTTGTTGCCTCAGGTTTTAGCTTTTATATTTTCCAGATTCTGTACTGCTTTAGTGTGTGGGTCTGAGCTTCATATTAGGGGATGGTGAGCTCTCTTCACAGAGCAGGGAGACAAAACAATTCCTTCTCTAGCTGGGGACCAAGGACAAATGATCCAAATCTCAGGCCCAAGAGCATCAACAATGTGGGCTGAAGAGAGAAAAACAAGCAGGATGGGACTGCATGGGCTAAAGCTGGAATTGGACAATGAACTCCAATATGCAAATGGACCAGAAATTATCAAAGTGAGAGACCCCGTGACCAGTTGTCCATTTTGTGACCATTTTGGGTTCATCTGGGGTATAGGCCTGGCTGGGCTCTTGTGCTGTCCAAGGTGGATCCATGGAGGCCTTTTAATAAATCCCTGCTTTATTCTTTAGCTCTGTCCAGTCTCTGTTCTAGGTCAGCCTTCATGAGGCATCATTCTAATCCCAAGGAAAGATGTGGTAGAAGCAAAAAAGAATCAGCCTGGTTAGGAGCAGCACCGTCTCCATCAGCCCAGCATAAAACACAGGGTGTGTGCACACACACAGATTTGTAGCACCTCTCATTCCCTGTGAAGTTAAAAGCATCTCTTGAATACCAAAGGACTATCAATGCCTCTGCTCAAAAACAACCTGGAGAAGGCCTACAATGCCACACCCTGGCTGTGCTCCATGGGGAGCCAGCAGCAGCTCTGCTGCTAACTCACAGCTGCATCAGAGCTTTAAAACCAGCACTGGCTCAAGCTCATTTGCCCATAGAGAGAGCACTTGCCACCACTCCTGACTGCACAGTTTGTGCATCAAGAACAAACACATGGTGGTTGTTGTACAGGCCTGCACTTGCTGAATTATCTGCAAACAGGTCTGCTCCCTCTGAGATGTTGCCTTGCTAGGCTGCTACATCCTCATTCACAATTTCCTTTTGTGCTGCTCACTGATACATATATTTTACCACAGACCATTTTGAGAAGAAAAACTGAGGCCTGGAGAAGTTGCACAGCACAGAGCAGAGTTCCTGCTTCCCAAGTCCTCGGCCCATGCCCTTCTGTAACACCACACTGCCTTATTTCAGTGGGATTCTATCCCATTAGCAAAAAGGCTAACTTTCAAAACTACCTACCTGTTCTCACAGTCAAAAAGACACTCAGAATTACCATAGCAATTGCTGAACTTGCTCTCTAAAATACTGCTAATGATATAACAGAAAATGACTTCTGCTCTTATCAAACTTTCTGACCTCTATGCTCATTACTTTGGCATAACAATCACTTTTTTTCCCACTATCAGCAGTCACGGGGATAGGGCAGGTGACAAATGCTTGACTGCTGAGTAACCTCTGCAAGTCAGTTATGAATTCTAGTAAAGTGTAATTATTCATAATTCCTGATCCCAGCACTATTTGCTCAGAGACCTGAGCACTCATCATTGATTCCAGTGCTACCATAGCTACTTACTGGCAGCCTGCTGGTGGCCTGTGCCACACAGAGGACCACTGTGTAAAACTCCTGGCTAAGCAGCATTCTTACACAGCCTGAAAATATGCCTGGAATGAGGAGAGAGGTTTTCAGGAGGTGTGAATGTTCTGACACAGCCCTCGTTTTTGAATTGCTTTTTTGAATGCAATTTTCCTCTTGAGCACACCGATGTATAAAAGAAGTGCATCAGGAATATTGCAGTAACAGGAAAGAGCCATCAGCTAAAAACATGGATCTTGCAAGATTTCCTGTCATGGGGGACATCTTTTACCTGACAGCAGTTTTCTCTGGAGTCTCACTTGTATCAACACATCCCAAATTGCACCTCAGGAAATCAGACCAGTCCCCAGGGAGTGGGTGCACTGCTGGTGCAGGTGAGGCAGAGGAGGGAGCCCACCTCAGGCTATCCCTCCTTGTGGGATCCTACAGCAGCACTCAGAGCTGGCAGGAAAGGAGGCAGGGAAGGAAAGTGTGAAACCCATCTGTGATGCCTCAGGTTTTAGCTTTTCTGTTTTTCAGATTCTGTGCTGCTTTAGTGTGTGGGTCTGAGCTTCATATTAGGGGATGGTGAGCTCTCTTCACAGAGCAGGGAGACAAAACAATTCCTTCTCTAGCTGGGGACCAAGGACAAATGATCCAAATCTCAGGCCCAAGAGCATCAACAACGTGGGCTGAAGAGAGAAAAAAAAGAAGGAAGGGACTGCATGGGCTAAAGCTGGAATTGGACAATGAACTCCAATATGCAAATGGACCAGAACTTATCAAAGTGAGAGATCCTGTGAGCGCTCGTGCATTTTGTGACCATTTTGGTTCATCTTGGGTGTAGCCCTGGCTGGGCTCTTGTGTTGCCCAAGGTGGATCCATGGAAGCCTTTTGATTAACCCCTACTTTATTCTTTAGCTCTGTCCAGTCTCTGTTCTAGGTCAGCCTTCATGAGGCATTATCTGGAGACAAAACATGAGGTTGTGGCACAGGAGGAGGAATTACAGAAAGAAGGAGAGGTCACTCAAAGCAGCACTTACTACAGAAGGGACAAGAATTAAAGGAAAGGTGGGACCATCACTAATGCCCAAAATAGAGAGGCATGTGTGGAAGGACCAAAGTTACCTAGGAACAGACAGGGAACCACTGAAATACTACAGGATCTCAGAGAATTAGGAATTTTGCTGAACATTGCTGAGTAAAAAGTATTTGTTTTACTGGCAAGTGATCTGAAACACCTGGACACACAGCCACGTGTTCCTGGTCAGACTGATAGGGTAACTACAAGTGAGACTAATTCCTGTGCTTTTCTGCCATCCTCCCACTTTCATTCTGAGAAAAAAAATATCTAATTCTAGCTTTAAAACTAACACACCTAAACCATAACCTCCTAATTTTTGATTTATTTGTTCTTCATCACATTAAATCAATGCATTATTGTCCCAAGTGTGGCTCCGTGGCCTTGCTGGTTCACAAGACTTTTCATGCCTTAGTTCTCAGTGATTACTTACACTGTAGGGCATCAGGGACTGCTTCAGATAAAAAGCTGGTTTGAATTTCTTATTCCACCTGGATGAAGTCATGCCTGTCACTTCTCACTGCAACCTTTTGTCTGTTAGTTCTTCCCTTCTTTTTCTCTTAGGACATAATTGAAAAAATGCATTTTGACTGCATTTGGAAACAGCACTCCAACAATATATATTGGAATATCTTTGGTAGTGCCACTGCAACAAGAACACCTAGATGGGAAAAAGCAAACCTCAGAATTTAGCAGTAGTTTAAAAGCTGTCATATATTTATTTATTGCAGTGAGGATGAAGAACAGCAAAAGCAGCTGTTCAGCTGAGCACTTTCCAAAGCACAGCAGTGATTTAAGGGTTTATTTCCTGCAGATTTCAAGTCAACCTTGAACTCTCAACTCCTTAGGTCACTTCACAAAATGAGATTGATGTGCTGAGGTAGTCAGGAGAAATTACTGGTCCACTACCAAACACTTCTGATGATGTTTGAGAGCATGAGCAATCCCAGTTAAGTTGTCTTTCCTTAAAAATCAGTGGGTGCTTAAGTGCTTTGCTGGATTGTCGCCCGAGTTCTTCCCAAAGTGTTCTCTAATTAGACACCAGCCACAGCAATTTACAGTTAATACTTCCTTCATTCCAAGAAACTCTAACCAGAGTTTGACACTCCTAGCCAAACAGTGACATTAGCAAGCCTGGCACTGCCAAAGCACACCCATGGCTGTCACCTCAGCCAGAGGCTGACAAGTGCACTGCAGTGGGTCAGCCAGTGGTGCCTGTAAGCAAGGGACACAAAGAGTGACAGAGTCCTCCGTGCAGCAGCCCTGGACTGGCCCTGGAGCAAGGCAGCAGCAGGGGACAGTTCATTATGAGAGAAAAGGAAAGGCTGTAAAAAGCCTGTTGACTTCCAAGGAGCCAAAGGGCATCCTTGCAGAAAATGGCTGGAGCAGCAGCCTGGACACAGAGGAAATCATCAGGCAAGAAAGCTATGAGCTAATGATGGGGCAGCTTAGCACAAGACTAGCCACTTTGATTATTTCTTTTGAGAAGAAAATTACCAGAATGGGAAGAGCTCAAACTGTACAAAATGCACTAGCAAGGCACACATTTATAATCCTTCAGCCTTACTGCCAACAGAACTGTAGTAAGAAATTTGGAAATCATCCCTTTTTTAGCCCTGATGCTGCGCAGTGCCTGAGTGTTTCAAGCCCCCAATGCTCTGCCAGGGAAGGGAGTTGGATCCCACCACAGTCTCCACTTCTCTGCACCAGGTCTGACCACACTGTGAACTGTGTGAAGAAGAACAATTTCAGCAATTGACAGCTGAAACCTGGCCTCGTTAACATCCAGCACTCCTGAGTTTGGGAAGAATTGAGTGTACATTTGACTTCTGTGGTAACTAAAGATGGTCTGAGCTGGGCAGGCACAGCTTACATCTAATATTCCTGTGATTTCAAATCAGCATTCAGAGCTGTCAGCAGGTCCCACAGAGTACAACCAGCAGAGGAGCCCAGGTCTCCAGGGCACACAGGTATCTGGGCAGGGACACACTGCTGGATGTCTGGGATTCCAGCAAAGGCTGACAATGCCATGGCTAATCAATTCCATGGGCCTGCTGAGGACGGATTAGACCTGATGTGTGAAACAGCCTTGCAGGCACCTTTCATACAACATGCCAAGCAGCAAACCTGGGGCATCCTGCTGTTGTCTTAGGAAAGGTCTTTGAGTGTTCTCATTCTGTATTTGCTACTGCAGAGCTTGGCTGGCAACCCAGACGTATTTCCTTTCAAATAATTTTCTCTATTCTAGAGACGATTTTCACTCATTCATTCCCTTACATTGAACTGGCTCCTTAAATGAACATTTCCCAGCCAGCTTCCTGAGCCCAACTGTGAGAACTGTCTTGCAGGCACAAGAAAATGGGAAAAGCTCTTTGGCTGGCAGATCAGAAACTTGGGGAAAAAAATCATGTCTAACATAAAAAGGGCATAGATCAGAAACTGGGACATGAGAAAACAAAAGGTACTCAGCTGCACATGAACCTGCTCATGGCAACCTTGTAAGCTTGGAGGCATTAAAGGGAAGGAAATTTTCTTCTGTCTGAACCTTCATTCCCTGATAGATGTATTTACTCTATTTGTATCTGATCCAAGAGAAACATGTGAAGTCCTCTATTTATCAGGCTGCTCTTACAGTCCATTTGGGTTGCACTATTTTTCGTGAAGGACTGTCATTGCAGCCATGCAGGTAGTTCAGTGCATTGCCAAAAAAAAAAAAAAAAAGAGGAAAATCTTCCCTGCTCTATTTCCCCTGCCCTTTTTTTTCCTGTCTACAAACTTGCTAAACTCCAAAAATGAGTTTTGCTCACAGACCTTAATATACTGAGTTTGGAAATGGATTAAGCAATGCATTTAGAGATTTCTGACAGCTTTACCCTTCAGGAAGAAATGCAAACAAAATTAAAGCTGCTTCATGAATCTTTAAAGTGTTTAATACAAGATATGTTTTTCCAATGAACTACTGGGATGGAGATGACTGAAGGTTTCTCTCCTTCACAAACTTGATGAAATTCCTGGGCATGAAGAAACATCTGCAGTTCTGGCAAAAAAAAAAAAAAAAAAACCTCCTACATGCTCTGTACCTTGAAAGCTTCAGAATGATCTGTGTTCATGTTTTATAGCCACAGCAGGAGAACAAGTTGGAACAGCTCCTTATTTGGTACACGATCAATGAAAGGACAAAGATAAATATTTTAAAAGATTATTGAACTCTTTCTCTTTAATGCTAACAAATACTACTTTTAATCATTAGGTCAATATGTATTTTGAGCCCTGTTAAACCAAAGGCTCAGACTAATCTTACCTACATGGTTACCTTTTAGCACCTAAATGCTACTGTGACTCCTATAGGCACAGACGATTTACCACAGCTAAATCACTAAATTTAGTGTCTAGCTCAGTGCCTGATTTCTTTCTCCAGAAACCCACTGAGGCTTTACAGCTAGTGCTGGATGCAATAGTAACTTTTGAGCTGCAGAAATAAACTAACATTACCTTCCTCTTCCACACTGGCACAACAGAGGAGACGTGACAAGCTGCAAATGTCTCGTTGCCCAGCATGGGATCCAGCTGCTGACCAGTCTGCAGCAGAAGCAGTGACAGGCCACAAAACTGATTAGCTTCATGGATCATGAATCTGTCAGCCAGAGGCTCCAACTCCTTCCTAATTAATTCTCCTTCTCAGCAGAGGATGTTAACTGTATTATGGCACAACATTCTCTTTCTGTTGAGGGTGGATTTTCCTGCCCTATCCAAAAACCCAAATGGAAAATTCTTGAGTTCAAGGCTTGCTCTTACTTTCTCCCCCTGTTTTGCAGCTCAGGGTCAGTATTTCCTAAGAACACATAATATAAATTAATTTCCTGTATATTCATTATATATTCAAATATATATTAATTTCCTAAGAGCACATAATATAAATACAGCTATGAACAAGAGAGCAGTGGTACAGAACACTGATGCTCTATGCACCCTGAGAAAAACAGCACATTGTGTTGAGAAGTTAGGTAAGAAGAAAAATGAGCCATTTTCAGAAAAAGCCTCGAAATTATGGTGATACCAGAAGATACCTTCTTCACAGTCTGTGGTCCTTATGGAACAGCCTCCATTTTGAAATATCCTACAGCAGAAAAATCAACACCTTCTTCCTGAATTTGTTTGGAGAACTGCAGGTACAAGATACAGTGCAATTCTTGGTGGTGCTGTAAGTCTAAAAGTCTAAGTCTGGAAATCCACTAAAATAACCTTTTCTCCATATTTTCTTATATACAGTGATGCTGATTATCATTTTCTCATAAAGTGAGATCTTAAATCTACTCCATACTGTGGGAATTCCCACCAGCCTTTTTCACATGCTCCTTGACATATTTTTCCTTATTTTGCATCCAAAACTCTAAGAAAGAAGTCCCCTACATTCACCAGAAAGAAACCAATATCTGAGCTAACCTCAAACACCTCCTGTACCAAGGAAAAATGTCCTTTCATGTCAACCACAAACAAAGCAATGAGTTTTCCAGAACACATCTGGTCATGGGAATTTCCCACATTCCCAGGCTGGACAATTGAATTTGATGTCTGTAGGATTTGCAGGCTGAAGAACAGCAGCAAGCTTCCTAAAATAACTGTCTTTTATACCTTAGGACTCTTCACTGTCCCATTTCCTACAGGAAAGACCAAAGTTACAGGAATTTCTGTCCTGTAATATTTCTATGAAAGAGAGAACCCTTTCAAGCTGGACACAGGCAGGCTAAAGCTCCCCATCAATTTTCAATACCACACAATGGACAAGGGTTCCCTGAAAATCACAGATTTGTTTTTTGTTCTTTTTCCTTTCTTTTAAATTCCAGGCCAGTACAACTGTGACTAATTGCTCTGCTCATAAAAACCCAACACATGTTTGTGCCTTTTGTTTTATAACACATTTGCTCTATTTGGTTTAATTCCTCCTTTCTCTAAGCAAATTATTTTTATATTTATAGTAGAAAGCCCTGAGAACTGTCAATCAATGACTGATAGCACAATATATATGCATAGTTAACATATGCAGCAAGATGACTCTACTTGTAGAGAATATTAACCCTTATATTTAAGATTATTAGACTCTTCAAAAGTAGCTGCTGCACACATAAAATAAGAGGCCTTCTATTTCAGTGAGCTATTTCTGGTTTTCCTCAGGCAAACAATACCAGAAACATGCCATTATGTCTAATACCCTTATTGATTTATATATATAAAAATGCTAAAACTAGTTTCAATCACTTTTAAAACAAGCCTCTTTATTAACACGAAAAATGGCTCAAAGCTCATGCTCACATCCTTCTGTAGTAAAAAGTCTTTGCCTTTTTTTTTTTTTTTTTTTTTTTTTTTTTTTGGTAACTTAACTTGAGTCACTAATATGTTTTGAAATACCATCTGTAAAAAATTTCCACTCTATCCCCCAGTGTGCCTGTCCGGATCTGCCTCTGGCTGTATGCATGCTGCATCACAAAGCATTAGGCTCATTGGAAATTAATGGAGAGGCTGAAATCTGCTTTCAAATGCTTTCCAAAAATCCCCAAAGAAAACAGATCCCCTGTGCAAGTTTATTTTTAATGGTGCTGCACTTAAATTTAAGGAGGAGCTCAGCTAAATTCCAAGTGACATGTATTCTGCCTCATTTTAGGTGATTAAAACAAATGGCTTGTTTAGTGATTCTCAAGATTTTGCAAATATCTTTGCCTCTGTTCCAACTGGATTCTTAGCTTGCATCCTTTTAAAGTAAAAACTAGAAAATAATTGTCTTTTAAAAAAGCCAGTTAAAGGCAGATTAAAAAAATTCTGCTTTGAGATTGGAGGGCTCTTTGAAGTTAAGTGAAATATAAAAATTGGTGAAACTGATGAAACAATATTAAATAAAGGCCATACTAAAGGAATTGTGACAATTTTATTTGAAGATCTTATCAGCAAAATACATTCAGGAAAACACTACCTTTTATGCGACTTTTTGAAAACTTAATTTTGGGAACCATGTTGTCTGTGGGTAAGAGAGAATATAGACTCTCATTTCAGCTTTGCCAAAACTAAAGTCTCATATTTCAAATAGGGAAGGTTCACAAAGAGCCATCCATGAAACCAGAAGATGTTTTCCAGAGTGCATTCACAAAATTGGCTGCTGCCCAGTGGCACCACTCCTTGTTGCTGCCACCAAGGGTCATTGCTCTCCAGCAAGCCATGTGAAGCCATTTAGCTGCACTTCCAGCAGTGGCTCTTAGCACTTTTCCCATTAAAGAAGTACTTTTCCACTCAAGGTGATGCATCAAGATCCCAAAAAGGTTCTTTGTGGCAAAGGGATAATTAATCCCAGCATGTCTGCAGGGAGTGAGATGGTAACAGCCCAGATGTCCAACAGCAGGTTACCTATCTGAAGGTACCACCTCCTCTGAAGCTCCTCTCCTATTGCCTACTGAGCCCGTGCCAGACATAAGGGAAAAGCAGTGGAACTGATGAAATCAAAGGAATTATTTTCAATAAATAATGCATAAGAGTAAACTCAGCCTTTTCCATTTGCACAGAAGAGTTTGCTGTACCCTTGAAGCTATTTGTTATTCAGATAATAATATGTAAATACAGGAAGTTATCCTCGACTATTAAAAATGTACTGCAAGTATTTAACATTAAAAATTCCAGGTACTTTTCTTTCATTTTGACTATCTCTCCGCCTCAGCTGGTGTTGCTGGTGGTGGACAGAGGTTGAGTATCACAGTAGGGCAATAAAAAAGTTTTCAAGGTAGCTGCAGAGCTCTTCATGAATTTCATTAAGGGTTTGCTGTCACGTTGCAGTGTAGTGGTGAGGAGGAGAATAGAGGAATGCAATATTTTTCCATTATCACTTCAGCTAACAATGTTTTTTATGGTCTTGAGAGGATATACAACAACGTTTGGCAAACAATCCCTTCTTTAATAGGCTCCAGTGTATTTCACAGGAGACCAGCTTTAATCTTTGGTCAAATTCAGTTATGCAGCAGAATGTTTCTTTCTACCTATGTACAAATACAGGATAGTTGGAGGAGTAAACCACCAAATGGGAGGTCAGCCATAAACTGGATAAACTCCACCACTACCTGCCGAAATTGTAGTGAGAAGCTCTTTAATCCTTTCTTGTCCCAACTGCTGCAAGGCTGGTTGTAGCCCAGAAAGGTAATGGTCCCCTGGTAATCACAGCACTTTTCTGAGGTGGTGCACAAGCTCATTTGACTAACCAGCAATAGCCCTGAAACGTTTGAACAGTAGTCACGGGCTTCCTCCTACTTTAAATGATCAATTCCTATCAGAGTAAAAACAGAACCAAGTTTATGGTATGTGGGAGGAATTATGGTTCAAATAGAGCAGTGTTCCAAGAACAAATGCATAAAGAACATTGATTTAGCACTGAAAATGGGAGTATTAAATCCACGATGTTTAGATGCTTTATATGGGATTGAGGAGAGAGCCTGGTGGCAGCAGCAGAGTGTTTATGAAAAGTCTGAGTCAGGCAGAGAGGACAAAGGAAGGTGCATGTGCTGTGTGTGGGTAGGAAGCTGCCTGACAATCAGATGATGGAGCACATCCAAAGCTCTCCATGAGCTCTAGGTCAGGATTCCATAGGATAAATCATTAGGCAAGAGCAGCCAAATCCTGAAGTGCAGATGGGACTTCACTCGTCCCTACATCCTCCTCAGTGATACTTGCAGGGTTGTTCTCTATGCATTACAACTACTCTGTGAAATGTCCTACTCAAGGAAAGCACCTAAGCTTGTCTTAACTTCACTGAGGTTATTCATACACTTAAAACTAGGAACATATTTAAGTGCTTCATTGGACTGGAGCCTAATTGCACTTTTATAGCTTTTGTTTAAATTAAAGGCTAGTTAGAGGTGAACAGCACAGTATTCGACAATTTCATGCACTTAGAAGTTAAATGTTAACAGCAGTTCCCTTCTAACTATTTATAATGCTTCAGATTGTATAATTTGAGAAGACTCTTGTGTTTTTATTTAGCTTTGGTTACATTTGGAAATGAAAAAAGTTTTCAAAAATCCAGCCACATTTACTGTCTAGCACATAGCTAATACCTAGAGCACACACTTTATAGCAGCAGAACAGTGCAATGCATGGGGTTTTTTATATTTATGAGCTCTTATCCTAATTTAAAGAAAAAAAACAGGTCAACATGTGCTTGCTTTTCACTCAGGTTGACAGAAATTGGGCACACGTCCTAGACCAGGCAACGTACTTAAGTAAGGCTGTGAATTTGAGCAGGGCAAGGACACTCAGAGCCTTTTCCTGGCTCTGACATTTGGCCATTGCAGCACCTCACTGTTCCTGCACAGTTCCTGCCCAAACCAGCCTGCTGAGAAACTACTTCCCTCTTCACTTCATGTTGTCTGGTAGCTCTTCTATCTTGTCCACAGACCACAAGCATTTTAAATTCACATCCTCGGTGTTTGCAGAGTTAAATTAATTTGCCACCACAGAGAAAGGCAGGAGTGAGTACCATTACCTGCGAGCCCAGCAGGCTGAGGTTCTGTTCACAATCCTGCCCTTCCTCATCCCTCATCTGCAGACACACACATTCAAGCAGATCCTTCCAGGCTGTTTGCTCAGAGCTGCACTTAGAGAAACTTTCCCCCCAGTGATTCCATAGATTCCCAGCTCTGTCAGGCAAAGGAGGGGAGTGCTCCTCTCTGAGCAAACAGAACACAAATTCCCTGTCCCTTGGTACATGGGTTAATAACTGCAAGGCAATAAGCCAATGGAGTAGCTAGAGGTCAAGCATTTGTTTTCAGGCAGTGTAGAAAATACAGGAGCAAAGCTTCAATGTCATTTTTATCTTGGGTTTAATGTAAACTTCACCATGACCCTCTGGGAAAACTGTGTCCTAGTGAAACATCCACGGCAGGATGAAAGCTTACTCCAGTCACTGAATGAGACAACTGTTCACTTTGTGGATAGAAATAACTAAAATTTATGCCTTTCCTCTGAAATTTTAGGGGTACAGACTAACTTAGCAACAACACCCCAGGGTATTTTAGTGCACTGTTTTAATTATTATTGCTGCTATTAATATTCCACCATTATTCAAGTCTGGAGCACTGTGTCTGCCTGAGAGGTGTGTTTCATACCACCCCAGAGGCCAGCCCACTGCTGGGGCCTGTAGAAGACAAAATGCATAAATGCAGACTAACAGAAGTCTGGTAGCATAGAATAAATAATACACTCACCCCCTGAAGCAAGGAAGAAAATAAACTAATTAAGGAACTATTTGACAACCTGAAGGCATCTCACACAGGTAAAATGCAATTCCAGAGGGTTTCTTGTCTAGAAGCTGAGAAACAGGGAGCTTGTGCAGAAGTAATACACAGAGATGGTATCTCCAGTAATAGAGCCTCACTGATAAATCCTGACACACCAACACCACCTGAAACTGTGAGTGCACTTAGACCAAGCTCCTTTGGTGATGCATTCAGCAAGGTGGCCTGGGTTGACTGTGGTTTGGTTTTGAGACCACAGCAGAAGGTGTAGAAGCAAAGCAACAGAAGACAAGAGCCTTTCAGAAAGCAGCAGGAACAGAAAATAGAGTCCTCACACTCCAATATCATAACACTTTCAAACAGCTTAACTGGCAGGTGCTGTTTCAGAGAAACCATACCTTGGAAAGCATCTAGATCAAGCTAACCAAGACAGGGAGCTAACATTTGCCAGCCTGTATCTGTCAGGTACTTCTGGCTCTGGCTACTTTTAAGAGTCTCTCACTTTTATTAGCACTAAATTCACTCAAAACAGGAGACACAGGCAAAACAAGCACGAACTGACACTATTAAAATGAAACACTGCATCAACCTGGAGTTCACAATTCAGTTTTATTTCAGACAGAAGAGTAAATTGTCTGACATTTTGGCCTGTTCATGTTTTTATCACAAAGACACAAACAACAACAACAACTACTAAAAATCCTTGAGGTTATGTGACCTGAAACCTTGACTTTCCTATACTATGAAACCTATCCAAATAAAATAGGAATAAGAACTCACTAATTTTTAAAGCTACATCAGGAAGACATCTGGAGATAATACAGACCTCACACTCTCAGCAGAACTAAATTTGCATAAACCTTTTAAGAAAGAAACGGGAAATATTATTTCAAACCTTTAGAACACCTTCAAAGCCCTACAAAGAATCTCAGGTATAGTGTAACAGAGGTACATGCAAGGAAACATAAAAGGAAAATAATACCAGCCTGAATTCATTGCCTGTCTTGTTCTGTTACTTCTTTTTATCCTGTAATGTGATATCATGGAGTGTAACATAACATGACAGTTCAGAAATTTACAGGAATACCCTTCTCTCCCTGGAAGTGATAGCAGGCAACAACCAGCCATGGGCTCAGGGGAGGGAAATGAAAGAAATTCTAAAATGCCAGCACACAGCTGCAAGTCCTGGCTGGATCTCAGCAGTGCTTCTGCACTACAGATATGCATTTACCTATGAAAGAACAGCTCACAGAATTTGTAGACAGTATCCCACTATCACTCTTCTTTAGGAGGAACTACTCTTTCTACCATGGAAATACTGTGGCTTTCTGGTTTCAAGTTCAAAAAATTACCACAGTCTCTGAAGCATACTATAAAAGGAAAACAAAAAACCAAACAGTAGTGCTTAAGGTGAATGTGCAGGTCACATGAGACACCTTTAGTCTGAGGATTGATGAGAAAAACTGAGGGATGCAAACCAGCTTTTTGATCATTGTTTCTTTTCCTCCCAGCTGACCAGGCTGCCCATGCTGGCAGGTCATTTTTCAATGAGTGTTGCTAGTAGAGAAATCTGGTCTTGTTTTTGCATGCCTCGGAGCAGGTAACACTTTGGGCTGGATTCACCTGCAATCCTGTTTAAGCTGGCTGCCCATGGTCCCTGAGGGAGGGACTTGCAGGGCACATTACACCCTGTACATGATAAGCAATGCTGCCATGGCATCTCCATCCTCTACACAGGCAGCCAAGTCAATCACCCCAAATTAGATGCCTAATTTCTAGTCACTGTTATGCAACCCACCTTAGGTAAACTATTCATGTATTCAGGAGTACATTCTGGTGCAGACAAATTGCAGGGAATGGCTTCCAGCCTCGCTGCATTTAAACACAACATTGCAATCAGTTATTTTTCATACTCCCTAGTTAATCAAATTCAGCCTTCACTAAATCTACATTTATTAGTGCTGACAGTCATGCAGAACTTGTCTTCAACAATTAGTATACACAAAGGCACTGCAAAAATGTAGAACAGGAAAATTATTGCATTTGAACATAAGGTGGCTTTTTGGATAAGGTTGTTCATTTTTATGGTTCTTTTTAATTTAGTCTTTCTGGTGCTCCTTTCATCCCACAGGTCAGTGTTAATAATCAAGACCTATGTTACACACTTTGCAGTATAATTAAAGTCACTACTTAATTGGAAAGCCTAGCACTAAACAAAAGGGAATCAATAATGAATCTAATGGGAAAAGCCAGAGAAAACATCTATTGAATATCAGAAATAACTGTGAGTTACTGCCATGTGTCCAGCACTGCTGCTATGGAGACAGCATGGAGCCTGGTGATGGGGAGGCTCTGCTCATGAGCCATGTCCTGCAAAAAACTGTGGTACTGGCCTCAAAAAGGGGATGAAAGATTTCTCAATATCTTTTTTATTATTATTATTGAGAAACATAGTCACTGTTCCTCAGTCTTCTCACTGCAGTAATTTAACATTGCACAACTAACTAAATATACAAAGACTTAAAGGTGACCTGGGATTTGGGAGACCAGGGTTTGAGCCCACATTCCACCTAATCAATCATTATTTGTGCAAGGTGAGCAAAGCTCCAGCAGAGGTTGGGAGAAGACCTGAAGTACCTTCATAAACAGGGTCAGGTCATGACTCCAGCACCCAGCGACAGCTACAGAGGGACTGTGCTGATACAGAGCAGTATTCTGATTTCCTCAGAGTGTTCTTGCCCAGCCAAAGAAACAGGTGGATTTTTTCCCTCTCCTTTGAAGCTTTGCACAGTTCCAGTCTGAGCCCCTTACAGCCAAACAAGAAACATTTCCCAAAATGCAGTGACAAGCCTGTGGCGTACACAGGGATACACAAATAAGCACAGCTGGCCCAGGGGCAGCAGTATGAGTGAATTGAGGTTGTCAGCTGATATCCCAAATGATCTGAGTCAGAACTACAACACCAAATGCTGAGGAGGAGCTGGTCAGAGCCCAGCTCACTGCAGAGGAAGCAGCACAGGGATTTACTCAGTCTACACCAGTTCCTCCTGCTCTTGGGCAAGACAAGTCAGCTGAAATTGGCTGCATCTCTCTGGGGCTGCACCTCCAGTTGTCCACACAGATAATGTGCATGCAAAGGTGCTGTTTGTAGGGGATTCACAGCTCGAGGAAAATGCCCAGCCCATGTAACTTGACAAAGCTACATAAACTCCAGAGCATGTGTCTGCACCCCTCCCCTTAGCCCTGCTCAAAATCCACATCTGGACATTGATTTGGGATCTAATTAAAACACTTCAGTTAGTTTCATCTCTTACTGAATTTCCCTCCAATAAACAATCTTAATCTGTTGCCCAGAGGTAATTCTGTCTGTTCCATTTTCTCTCCCTGTTTTTCCTTCTCTCTGCTTCAATTTATGTCATATGTTCAGAATGGCAAAAAAAAAAAAGGATTTTTCAGAATTTTAGCATGGTTTTTTAGATTGATTGAGAGTGGGTATCAAAGAAAAAGTCAAATACTTTCCTATAAAAAATAAACCTAATTGAAATCAAAATATCATGCCTATGCTTTGATTGTGAAACACTGTTCTGCTTAAAAAAACCAAAATGCTTAATTTCAATTAATGTTTCATTTTACTGTGACCTGATATTTAATCTAAAAGTATTGGTAGAAGCTAGTAATGGAAAATTCATAATTTCAAGAGTGATTTTTTAAATGGGAAACTAAAGGTTTCATTGCTCTAAACACTTTGTTTAAACAGACATTTCACAGAAGATGTTCAGCCTAACACACAAAATATTTTTAGGCGATTTTTTTTTTCACTTGTCATTTTCTGCTAATCAGAAATTCTGATTCCTGGAAAGCACTTCAAATATTCCTAGTGAAAAAGGCCCATTAGATTGCACTCTAGCTAACCTGGAAAGAATCCTAAGGGTCTGTTTTAATTTGGAGTTTCTTGTGTCATTTCTCTAAGTGGCTCAAAGAACACTCAGCATCCCCAGAGGATCTGAAAAACAGGGCACGAGGCAGAGCAAGCAGCAGCGGTGGGGAAAACCAAACAAGCCCAGAGCCAGCCTTCTCCAATGCACTGATCCAAAAGCTGATGCTCTGTGAAAGCCACCTGCCTTGGTGCCCTGCTCCTGCAGCCACGTCCAGCAGAGGATGGGCAGGGCCACCCAAGCCCAGCACTGAGCCTCCTCCCAGCACAGGGAAACTGCAAGCACACCCATGATGGGGCTGGAGAGAGCTGCTGACTGGTGGCTGAGATTTCACAGGGACACCACAGAGACCTGCTGCCAAAAGAAAGGGTCAAAGGGAAAGGTGGTGGCTCTGCCTCCGCAGACAGCTGGAGCTCACTGGCCACTGAGGACCATCTCTGATGGCAGGGCTGCTCTCCTGCTGCTGTTATTAAACCTTTGAATGAACAAATCAGAGGTCTATTTACCAAGCCTGCCCTCTTGGTAACACTATTTGATCAATTCCGGAATTCTTTTTGATAGGTAATTAAAAAAGCTTTTCCTTAGGTATGGAGTGGATTGAACCATTAATTACACTGCACAGCCCTAGAGACGCAATTCTTTTGCTATTGTGAAATGTCTATGGCAAACCACAGAAATGCTCGCCTCCATAAAAGAACAGAATAAATGAAAGCAATTTCCTCGAGACCCAGATTTCTCTGCATTTTATGGCTAAAGACTTGAGTTGCCACAGCATTAATAAGTTTGTTCTTTAGGGCTGAATTTTCTAAATGCAAATGTCCATGACCGTAACACAAAGAAATATCTTCTTCGGCTGATAGAGCCAGCAGACTGAATCCATATATTAATATTATTGTTATCCCTGAACTGCCACAATGCACTCAGCATCCAGTTGCACAAAAAAAAGATCAGTTAAATTAAAGATCCTCACCAAGCAGCGACGATTTTGTGTAAAAGCCAATTTAGCCATTATGGAAGCTGCAGGATCATATTAACTTTTCTCAAAAGTATGCATAATGCATGACAGCAAGTGGTTTTGACAAGTGACTGAGTGTGTGTGTCTGTGTGTGTGGATGTGTCCTGCATGTAAAGAAACCTCTGAAGTTATTTAAGTTGCAAAGTCAAGTGATAGAAAGATAGCAAATGCTGAATTTACAGGTGTTGCACCTGTTCAATTCAACCCCTTGCTATCCAGCCTGTGCATCAAAAAGAACAGGGGAATTGATGTTATCCTGAGAGACAATGCTTTTGTCTGAAAGCATCTGGTTAGCTGACACTTCCCAATTTTCCAGCATGCTACACTGTAAAACAAACAGCTTTTGTAAGTTTGGGGGCCTTTCCCCCTGTCTTTGAATGACATTCCCTAAGGTTTTGGACATTTCTACTTCCTTTAACTTTGATAAAGTCAAAACCTGGTGTCACATGGGGCTTCAGCACCTCTGCCTTCATGCATGATTGGGAAGGGTTGAATCTGATCCTTTGTTACTGGAGCAGGGGCTGATATTTTGGCTAGAGCTGGCAGCAGTGGAGGCTGTTATTCCCCAAAAAGGGCAGGAGGATGAATTCTGCCAGCCTGTTGTAGCCACACAGGGAAACCTGCTCTCCTCTGCCCAGTGCCTGCGGGGGTTTAGGTGGCTGACCCTGAGAAGTGCAAAACCTCCACCAAAATCTCAGCTCTGTTGCTCCAGGTCTGGTTTTGACTATTCAGTCAAACATTTTCCCTTTGACATTATGGTAAGAGAGGCATGGACAGAGCCCAGGAGATTTTGCAGCATTCCCAGGGCAGGATTCTGGACAATTCTACACCTAGACATATTGGGAGAGATAGCTGACAGGAATACAAGTTCTTATGCTTCCTACAAACAAGGTTCATTAGCATCAGTAGATTATTTTCACTTAGTGCTCAGGTTTTTTTCAATTACAACACTCATTTTATATATGGAAGAACATATATGGAAATTACTCCAATAACACTTCACCATCAAATAACACTTTTCCCAGAGAACCACAGAACAAGCTCTAGCTTAGCTGTGTGCTTGCAAAACAAAAATAACCTGTTCCTTGCAAGAAAAGCTTCTCTTTCTTCCATTTCATAGAGGAAATAAGATGTGTTAGTGAGGGCTAGAAGTCCTCACTAATAAAGCTGATACTTTACTGCTGCAAAGAAAAATCAGGACATTAAATATTCTGAGCTCCCTGCAACATATATTCTACAGTGGTATAGCCCTTGAAAAACTTAAATATTATATTATTTATACATCTCTGATAGATATTTTAAAATCTCTGATATTGAGAAGAAAAAGCTGGGATATATTTATCATACCATGCTCGAAGCAAACTGTAATTTTGTAATTATTGTGTGATTTGTAATCACAAGCAAGAAGTTTACTGCCATTGCCTCTATTTGGCACACAAACACAACATGCACAGAATTTGCTTTTGTCTCCTGTACCAACAGAAATTTGTATCCTAAAGAAAAGGTTTCTGAGCTAAAAGGAATAAAAGCAGTGGCAGCAGCAGGTAGGAAAGCAGAACAAAATGTGAGAAAAGCGTCTTGAGGGCAGGAGTACCCACCCAGGCTTGAGACTTTGCTGCAGTGGAAGGACAGGGGGAGGTGACTCCAATTTAGGAGCCTTCATGGTCACATTGGCTGACTCTGCACCTCTGTAGTGCAACATATTTTTTCATTTGCTGCATGGGGATGAAAATACCTCCTGAAAAGCAATTAAACTGCCAAATATTTATGAGCCTATGCTTGTAGATGGAAGAGAAGGCTTATTCTATCAGAATAAGAGAGTGGACAACAGTAAGAGGGGAGTTTAAATGCACTAAAATACAATATTTCTCATCAAGCTTGGAATATTACAAGTCCTGAGTTTGCATACTGAAATCATGTTTACTTTCATAAATTGTGCCTGTGCAGTGTAGACTTGAGTATAAATTCTCCCAGTTCATATCTTTAATACTGGTTTGTGAAAATTCATAGATTGAATATTTCAAATGGAAGCCAGAATGGGGAGAAAGCAGAGTTTAATACTTTGGGAATGCAAATTCAGATGTTTTTATTCAGACTGGCCATGGACTTTGTACATAGCCTTGGACATTGATTCTACCTTGCCCCTCAATTTAAAAATCAAAAGCCCTCTCCTGTAAAAAAATGAACAGTTCTGAGAATGACAGGAATATAAAGCACAAGCAAACTGACAAGCTCAGCAATGGAG
The DNA here is from genome assembly GCF_024509145.1 of Vidua macroura. Classification (NCBI taxonomy): domain Eukaryota; kingdom Metazoa; phylum Chordata; class Aves; order Passeriformes; family Viduidae; genus Vidua; species Vidua macroura. The sequence goes on from NC_071588.1 coordinate 6,076,219, forward strand.
AGGGGAGACCACTGGGCAGGTCTGCACACAGAGAAACTGGACAAGAGTGCTATTTCAAAGTCTGTCTCAAGCTCATGGAGGTTCAGTTCTCTCCAAAACACAATTAGAGCAGAGTGTTTAAACCAAAGAGCCAAGCTCAGCTTTGGGACATGTGCTCCTTGAGCTGGGTGCAGTTCCAGGTGGGGTCCCACAGGAGTGGAGCAGAGGGGCAGAATCCCCTCCCTGCCCTGCTGCCCCTGGTGAGGGATGAGCCCAGGGCACGTTTGGCTTTCTGGACTCTGGGTGCACTGGGCCATGCTGAGCTCCATGTCAACCAACACCCCCAAGTCCTCCTCCTCAGGGCTGCCCTCAAACCTTCTAAGTGGGAAAAAGTCTTCTTACACAAAGACCTTCTAGCTTCTCCACACTCTCACTCATTTTCCGTAGCAAATTCAGTCTGAAGGGTTTTCCTGTGACTCATCTAGAGACAAGTGCATCAATTGCAGCTTCTAGATCTAACTAGAACCACCTCAGAAGTGTCAAAATGCAACAAGGAAGGCAGTTCTCCCAGTGACACAGATATTTAATCATGTGGCATGGCCTGATGAGATACCCACAATGAGAATGTCAAAAAGCTCATCTGAACGACTCATCAAAGCTTCTAAGCAAAACCGTGGGAGAGCATAATCTGAAGTGAAACATCACTGCATTGCAAATGGTGTCATGCCTCTGACAGCTGCTGGGCTGGATGTGAGCTCTGCAGCCTTTGCTTTTGCATTTCTTAGCAGAACACATCTCATTTATCCTCATCCCCCTGCCCACAGCAGTAACAGCCAGGTCAAACCTCACCGACCTTCATTTGGGAAACTTCACTTTGACTTTAGGGTCTCGGGGCCAGATCTGAGGCACAGCTCCAATATTTGCATAACTACAGACTCCTCTTTCCCCAGCATAAATCCATGATGGAATTTTATGATACATCAAGAGAGGAGAGATGAGAGCATTGAACAAGTCAGTGTACTTGCATCAAATGTGCTATCAAGGCAGCAGATTGTTTTCTCTTTGCCTCTTCTGTTACCTGAGTTTTGTTTTTGTAGCAAGGGTTTGAGAAAACAAACGCTGACTCAATACTTCTGAGATCAGTTTAATGTGTAACACAGCTAAAGAAATTTGTAGTTAAGCTGAAGTTTTGTTTTTGGCAGCTTGGACTGCCTAAAATCCTAATTCAATTGCAATTTACTCACAGACCACAGCGTTTAGCTTGGTTAAACTTTTCTCATCACTTAATAAGATACTTTTTTATTTAACTTTCAGCTCTTCCTAGGAGCCCCAGTGGGTCTTTTAAAACAGAAGATTATTATTAGAAATTAATTAAGTATTCTTTTCAATTCTGTCTCCTGAGAGCAACTAGGCATTGTTGCTGATCTCCTCTGCATTAAGACATTACTGATTGTCATTCATGGGATGATAGTGTGGATGTCTCATCTGGAAAATATATAACTCCATAAATATGAAAGATTTGAAAGTTATTTAATACAAAATATAATAAATCAGTGCAAATAATAAACATGTAATTGCAATGTCAAGCATAGCACAGGCGTGTGAAGACTATAAACACTGGAATAAAAATAGACACACATTCCAAAGACAAAAAAAACCCTTACTGCAATTACAGGACCCCGATGGATTGCACTTAGTCCATGTTTCAGCACACTGCAAACCCTGACTAAACAATTCTAAGAATATCAAATGCAATTAAAGACAATTGATTTGATAAGCTGAGGTTATTTTTAAGGGACCAGAGACTAGAAAGTGCTTGTTGCACTGCCCCCCCCCACTGCACATGACTACAAGAAGCACAGACTAATTCTGCCACCTCTGAAGACTTTTTCTAAATGAACCAAACCCCAAAAAGCACTGATATGCTGATGTAATTTAATGTACTACTGACAGAATTAGCTATGCATTTAATATGGCACTTCATGCTTGAGATGGCAGTTGGTCTATTTCATTTGCACTCAGCTCAGGGGTATCTGTACAAGTAACTGCTGTCATATTCCAACCAGGAAGGGATGTGAAGAATGCCACCATGGATCAGCAGAACAACAATCAATCCCTTACTCCAAATAATAATGCAGAATTCAACTTACTTTTTAGGTCTGTAGTCAGGGATGGACCTGTCCAGTGATATCCTGTCACTGAGCTGGGCATTGTAACCATATTCTTCATACTTAGTCTCTGATTCATGGCTATCATCTCTCAGGGTAGCAGCCATTCCCCCCTGGCCCAAGCCTCCTGGACCTTCAACTAATCCCATGGGCTTTGCCAGACCTAAATGAAACAGAAAAAAAAAAATCAAATTATTAATATAAAGGATATAGACAGAACCCATTCTGTGACACAGAATGTTTTCAGATAAATGAGATTTGAACTCCCAGCTCTCAAACCCTCATGGCTCTGTGGAAATTATCCTCAGCTTCTTAAACCAAAGTCCAAATCAACACATCTTATGGTATCTGTGCATAATGAGCAAACTATAAAGAATCAATTAGCAGCTTTCATGATTCCTTCTTTTTCCAAAATGGCTAATTATTGTTAAGATAATTAAGAAAAAATTTTCCCCATTAGAACTGGAGGGTTTTCCCGTGTAGCCCATTAAAACTTCATTCATTTTAAGGGAGAGATGCTGAATTTCTACCACATGTGGGTGTGCCAATTTAACTCCACATTAGTGTCAAGGTTTGGTTCCTGTGTTGGGGACACAGCTATGGACTGGTCACCAGCTTCTGCTGGGTAGGAAATACAGGATCAATCTGATTTCACTGCCTGAGTCAACAGATGAGTGATTTGGACTCAAATACACACCCTGCCCAGCCTGTTGCCACAAAGATGTGCTAAAACTATTTTAATGGAGCTGACACTCCACCTGGGAATCACTCCAGATTTCCTCTGCACTTCACATCTGACAAATGAAATATGTAAGATGCTCAGCTCTGTAGAGCTCACAGCAGCAGAAAGTTTGGACAGTCAGTAAGTGCTGAGAAATCAGCCAATTAGCAATGCATTTACAGGTTTCATTCATTGGTCAACTCAAAAATAAAAGTAAAACAAAACTAACCCAGCGTAAAAATGCTCGTATGACCACATCACCAGGAACCTCTTCCATGGCAACAGGCATTTAATTTGGTGCTGAATTCTCATAAATAAGCTCCTCAAATATCCTGTGTTTAATGTCAAAGCTGCCCTTTCCAAAAGGCTCGCTATCAACAAGTCATTATAAGTGACAAAGTCATTTATAATAACCCTGGGAACACCATACAGGAATGTGTGACTCTCCCCCAAATAATTTACAACACCAAATAAAGCAATTAGAGCTTGACCCACTTAACATTTTTCAAATCAAGACTTTTTCAAGAGGAAAATGCCATTACTTCAACAAAATGATTAAAAAGAAAGAAAGAAACTGCCAGCATTTGGTAGCAACAAACACACATGGCAGTACAAACATGGGATGGCTTCTCCAAGTCCCACTAAGGAGGGCAGTTCAGACCCTTGTGAAGGAATTATCTTTCACCTCACTGCAAACAATGTCCTTACTTGCTATAGGTCCATCACCAGTTCTGTTTAATCACAGGACAGCACAGAGAGACAGTGGTTCATTACTGATCTGAAAGAGCAAAATTTTGCATTTTCTCCCACAGTGCTTATGACAAAATCCTGTGCTGAGGTAAAGTGCAACAATACAAACAGTCACAAATTAACATAAAAGGAATTCTGCTACTGAATTTCAGACACTGCCAACAAAAATACATAAATGCTGCAGTCAGTGGTCCTGAGTCAGGACAGATCTTGTTTGTGTTTGTGTCTTTGATGCCTTCATGCTCTTCATCACCATGCCTGAAACATGACTAAAACTCAAGACTAGTCTGGATTTCAAACCAGAGAAATTCTAGTTTATTAAGTGAATCACTTCAATCCATGTTCAATATTCTGAAAATATTTTAGGGAGCTTCATTTTGAAGAAAATGGTAACATTTGTCCTTTTTGTTCCAATTTAGGATGAGAGGCTACTTGGCACTTTAACTTTCCTTTGGAAAAATTAGAACAGAGGGCCCTGCATGCCTGGCCTGACAGTGATTCCTTGCTTGAGTAATTACAGAAATTACATGTCTGAGATTCTACATCTCTCCCCATCCAAAAGGAAAACCAGAGCAGCCTAATCTTCCTGCATGATACAGTCTTAGACTTAGACACCACCAGCAGTGATGCTGCAAGCTCTGCCTGACATGCCCAATATATGGAATCTAAAAGGGGCTCAGTTTCTGAGAAAAGTCAGCAGTTCCCTCAAAAAAAAAAAAAAAAAAAAAAAAAAAAAAAAAAAAAATTAAGCACTTTAAAAGTCAAAACCCCAGAAAACTTGACAAAACCTATGTCCTTGAAAGACCATAATGTGGAAATTCATTTGATGATCATTTGGAATCATTTGGGCTAGGTTCTGATGTAACATCAAAGCAAATTGAAGATGATTTCATTAAAATTAACTGACCTGCTTTAATGAAAGGGTCTCCAAGATGTGGTGTGCTCATTTGACTTGAAGCAACAATCTAATTCCAGTAGTTGAAAACTTTATTTTTCACACTATATGCTCTTGCAGTTTATGGAACAAAACACTTGAGTCTTTATGGCACAAGTAATGTGAGAATGAAACTTCCACCCCATGGGAAGCATCAAGCACTTGGCTATTTTACTTCTGAAAGAATTGCTTAGACAGCCTGCCAAACCATTCATGATGACAATTATTTCATATACCTTTTTCTAAATCTGATATTCTAGCTCTTTGTGCTGCTAATCTGATCTCGTTGTGGGGAGGAGTCATCATTTGTCCAACTTCCTCTCAGAGCATATTGCTGTGAGCTTTTTGCTCCAGCTACCAAATTGTAGCTTAGTCTGACTGACAGTTATCCCAGCAATGCAGTAACATTGACCAAAATAAAACAGCAATTAAATAAACGATATCACATTGCTTCCTTCTTCAAAAAGAGCACTAAAGTGTCTCTAGAAGTTCATAGGAACAATGAATATAGAGTATTTTATACATGTGCATGTGTGTTAGAGACAGCAATTACAGGCAATGTTCCTCAATGCATGGTTGGTTAGCCAGACCATGCCTCACATATTTCCATTGCATTTTCCATCTCAAAGTTGATTTGCTGTTGCTTCAGCAATTGTCTCCTCAACAGAGAGCTTTCTCCCATCACTTTCTACATCAAGATGATGACTTGCTAACCCCCAAATCCACAGTTACTGTACTGGTCAGCCTTTAAAAAAATAAAAATAAAATAAAAGACACATAGAAAAGGAGAAAAGGAGTTTCAGTTCAGCAGCTTCACAAAAATAGGTTGGTAGTGAGATGGGATCAGGGGACAGGTGATGGGATGAGCATCCCCAGCCTGGCTGAAGCAGAGGCTGCTGGTGAACACCTCCCAGCACATCCTCCAGGCCCTCATCTGAGAGCACTTCTCTGTTTTCTTCTTGTTTTGAAGCTCCTTGCTGACTTCCAGCTCCTTCTCTTATCTTTGGCTTACTCACCTGCAGACCTAACTTGCTCCTATTTCTCCACAGTATCAGAAGCCAATGAGGGGAAGGCACAGAGCCAGAGCCAAGGACTGAGATCCTGGGGCCAGCTCTGAAACGGGGATGTGCAGAAAGGGGGATGCCCAGTGAGCAGCTATTTTTAAAGCTGTCTTTTCTTTAAATTTTCTAGACTAAAAATATCTGCAGCTGATACACTGGGAATGGTCATAGACTGTTCCATGCTGCAGATGACAATGAGGTCACAAATAATTAGTGTCTGTCATTCATTTCAGATTTATTGCTCTCACTGCAGAGATTTCTGTGTAGGACAGAAATTGTTGGGAGAATGGAGAGCAGAACAAGCCAGCCTTAGTTCCTTAACCAGATTAATTACTCCACAGGATGCATAATTTTCTAGGAAGAAAAGAGATCTTCTACTTTTCATCATAAACCCTGTCACAATGGGAAAAGTACTAAGGAGATTTATATGAGAAACTATGGCAAAGGCTAGATGAGATTATGGCTGTGATTATTTTACTATCATTTTTTTCTTATTTGCAACACAATTACAGGCAGCTGTAAATCAGGTTCAGCCAAGGTTCTCAGACAAAATTAAACTTCTGACAAATCAAAATAAAAATAAGTGACTGAAAATAATAATAGAATGTCATAACACTGACAGAACTGCTGCAAAATCTCAAAAATGCCCTTGCTGGCCTGTCTCAGCCCCAGCTTGAGAAGGGCTCCAAAGCCAGACTTCTGAGCTTTATCTACAATTACATCATCTGCACATTTGAATAGCTGCAGAAAATTATTTCAGTTTCTAGCACCTTAAAAGGAGGGGATAAAACATTTCCTTCTATAACACCTGGCATAGGTCAGAACATCTGATATAGTCACCCAGCAATTCTACCTGTGACTCCTGAAACATTTCTCTCTTTTAAACAGGAAACATAAAACTCATCAGCAAAAGAGTTGTTTCCTTCCTTCTCCAATTATTATTTCTCACCTGAAAATACCACTGCATACCATGTAAAGCAATAAAAATCTCTGGATCCTAGCTTAAAAAAAAAAAAATCAAGGACAATAGCAACTCCACATAGATTGACAAAGCTGACTTTCAGCATTTCCAGTTACAGCTTTGTAAAGAAAAGAAAAAAGGTTCAGAGCTTCTGGAATAGGTTCAGTAACAGCTTAAACAGGACTCAGCTTACAATGTCTTTTTAATCTATTTTTACATAAACCCACCTGTTTAGAGGCAGGAATTAAAGCAGTTCCAACTATTGAACCAGCCCTAATGCTTCCACCTTGAGTTACTGTATTGTGCTAATTCTGTGCTCTTGTTCTGTTGCAGCTAGAAACTTCAGCTGAAGGTTACAGCCTCAGTGAATGGCATGTCTGGAGGCATGGAGTGAAGCACTGATCTTCCTCCTTCAGGAGCTGCATGTCAGAGTGAAGCAGACGCAAAAGAAAAGCAGCTGTTTGGAGGAGGAGGAGGAAGAAAAGTGCAATGCAGGTGAGCCATTCAACACTAAGCTAAAGGTCTCCGCTCACCAGCTGTTTATAACTTCATTTTAGTCATCCCCAAAAATAACTATTAGCTGATGATCTCTAAAAGAACATGCTCCCACCAGAGAAAGGCTCACTGCTGTAAGCAGCCCCTTGCCTCTCACACACACCCAGCACAGCCCCATTGGCATAAATTCAGTGAATGCATTGGCAGTTCACTGCACCAATATTAAACCTGAAAAACTAAAAGCATTTTTCTGTTGCAAGCACGAGGATCAACAATATGCAGAAAAATAAATATCTTATTTGGAACTATTTCACTATTTGACAGTGTTTCAGCCAACTTTGCAAACAGTAGCGTGCAGCATAGGGAGTTGCTGGTGTCTAGCTCATGATTCAATCTAAATGTTAAACAGAGCCTGGCCCTTAATTTCTGCATATCCCAACTTTCCATGTCCCAAATCAGTTTCTCCCACCATGACCCTGAAGCAAGCCTACATAATATGTAAGATTTGCTGCCCAGAGAACTGATCTGAATTTTGCCCATATCAAAAGGTGCTTGCTTTCTGAGCTAGAAGGAATGCTGAATGTGGAGATTTATTTTACATACAGCAACATTCAGCAAGTCACATCCCACAGGGATACAAGCTCCAACTTTTGGAAATTGGAGAGCAACAAACAAAACCCCATCTAATTTAAGTGACTCCAGCACTTCCATTTATCTGAAACCCAAAACACAGTCTTTTTTTTTATAGTTGTACTGAAGTTTGCTGCATCCTTGCTTGAAAAGTTTATGTCCCCTGGTGCCTGGTATCAGCCCCAAGTATCTCTGCAGATATATCAGGGAGAAAACAAACAGCATCCTGCAGCTGATGGCTTGAAAAGGAAAAAAGTACAGCAACTTGTAAAGCTGAAGCACTTGATATGCAAAGTTTTGTCTCTAGAAACAGGAGGTGCAGTGGTTTTGTAGCTTAACCTCATCTCCAGACCCCAGTGGAAAGCCTGAGACAGCATTTCTCAGTCTTGATGCCCAGATGAGAGGCAATGCTATAAGACATCCACCTGTGAGAAGATGAATGATGGGGAAGGGATGAAGTGATTTGGCAGCTCTGCCTGTAAGGGAGCTGCTCCTTTCCCACCCCCAGCAGCCAGTCAGGCACAGAGTGCACAACCAGGAGCCTCAGCAATTATGTGGATTATCTGGAAAGAGGACTAACATCCAACCCCTTGTGTGCTTTGCCATATGTTTCTTCTTCAAAACAGGGACTTTTCCAGGTTGCAGAGAGCACTCTGAGACACAACATGTGCATATCTGTCAAATGCTCAAAATACATTTTATGGAAAATTCCATGAAGATGCCCAGGGCTATTCTCAGCAGCTGGGCTGGAAGCTGACCCTTATCCCATCCTACACACTCTGCTCCCACCATATTGATGCTTTAATCCTTGAATCCTACAAGGTAACTCCTACCAGGACTGGATTTGGCCAGAACCATTTTTTCCTTAGAGTTTCCATGGCAAATCCTGAGTCCAGACTCAGGATATCACTGCAGCAGATGCCACGTGAGCCCAAAAAAACAGATTCCCACCCCAAAGAACTCACCATCAATAAGGACAAGAACCAGATGCAAGAAGGATAATGAAGAAAGAAGACATGAAGGCAATATAACAAGGTCAAGGTGTTTCTGAAATTATCCTTTTTGTAGAAAAGCTTGTGATAAAAGCTCCTTAGTCATTCAGGTCATTTTGAGATGATGAAAGGTGGCAGTTCTGTGTGTAGAGGGAAGGAGTTCACCTCTGGTAAAGCTGCCCCATGTCAAATGCAAGACTTAATACTTTGAGGAAGAGGAGAGGAATATCTGAGGAAATAAAAAGACTTAGGGCCAGGTGTAGAAGACAGGCGTAGCAGGACAAATTGTGTTAGTCATCTTGGCACAACGTGGAGAGGGATCTGCTTCATCAGTGTCAACAAAAGGCCTGCTGGGGACAAAAAGGAACAGGATGTCCTTGCAAAGTGTTCTCTCTGAATCTGCTGTTCAGTGGGGCAGCACACACACCACTGCCCTCTTACAGCTGCCTAATCTTTTGTTCCTTGGCTTCACAGAAACGGCAGCATTGCGTAGGCTACTGCCTCTCTAGACACAAAATTCATTAGTGCTTTTTAATTGGAAGAAATACTGTGTTTTTATGTACAGATATCTAATATCAAAAGTAATTGCTTTTATAGAACGCTCATTTGGAGCTGGTTACCCCTTGAGATGAGAAAATGTATTCTAATTACAACAGATAATTCAGGAGGAGATAAACAGATTGAGGACTGGAAGGACCAAGAAATAGCAGCTGTACAGTCCACTGGAGATGAAGATAAAAGCTCATTTGTGAGGTAGGACACCGATCCCAAATTTACAGATAATAAGAGAGGTGCCAGAGTTTTGCCAGAAACTTGATATAAACAAAAAAATAGATTTCCTCCTTAAGCAAGGAAGAGCTATATAAGGATATATTTTGAGAGACAAAATAAAAAGCCCCTACCCCAGATGCATAATTTAAAATTATATGTGTATGATTCTGATTTTTTTTGAAATTTTCCTTTCACTGATCAAAAAGTTCATTCACAGAGGAAGATCACTTTGTTATCTTTAAATAAATAACAGATGCCACGATTCTTCTAGAAGTTTTTAAATCCCAGATGACTCGTGGTTTTTGCTGGTGAAACATAAAATGTATTTTTCTCTTCAGGGCTTTGGAGGAAAGCCAGAAAACTCCTCTGGTGATGGCATAAATCTGGAGTTGAGGGGGAGGAGCTGAAATGTTGGTGTATCTGCCTGGCAGCCCACTGATATTAAAAGGAGACAAAATCTGAGTGTCATCAGTTTGGCACCTGTCCTCTGGCAGTGGCCAATACCTGAGGCTTCAGAGGAAATGAAACACAAACGATAAAGCACTTGGCCAATTAAACTCTGCACAGTCCCTGGAAGCAGAGTTCCCTTCTGAACCCCACAGGCAGGTAACTAAAGCCCTGAAGCATAATATTAGATTACCCTCATTATCTTAACTCAGACAGGTAGAAACAGGGCATAAAACCATCCAGTGTCCTTTAAAAGCCCAGCCACTAATATTAGATTCAATGGGCTCCTGCAGCAATGAATTCTCTGGTACTGTCACGGTCAGAGTGTCACCAACTCACATGAAATGGATCATCTGTATCAATATATTAGATTTTCTTTAATTTTTCCAGGGAAACAGAGGTGAAAACTCCTGGGTGAAGTGATCATTAAAACAATAACAGAGCCATTCTAGAGGAAGGGAGAGTGACTTCTCCTTGAAAAGCTCCACAGTGCAAGAGCTAAAACTTTGGGGCTCTTTAATTAGATTCAGGAACAAGCTGGTTCAGCCAAGTTAAAGGGTTTTAATTTCATAAATGAGGAAAATATCTTTTGAAAAGCAAGGAGTTTGCTTGTGTTAGTCAAAGGCAGGGAAGGGAAGCAGTGGACCATGGTGGGAAGGGAGTTGTGACCCAAGGTCTGACAGGATGGAGCCACAGCTGGAAAGCTGCTGTTGGATGCAATGACATTTCCTTGACCCTACAGAGCTGACTGCGCTCCTCTAATCACTAAAAATACCCCTTTGACTTCTGATGCAATTCTAGATGAGAAGTCCCTGACTGCTCTATTCTCAGACCAGCTCCACTACAACAGTCAATCCCACAGGTGTAGGTTCCAAAAGGAAAAAAAAAATCTTTAAACACAAGGAACCAAAAAAAAAAAAAAAAAAAAAAAAAAATCTATCTAATTTCAGGTCCTATGCAGGTTCATGCTGTTCTAGACCCCATTGTGCTGATAATAAAGTCCAGACTCATCAAAGGCTCTACCACATCTGACATTGCCCAACCTGCCAAATTACTGCCTTTCAGCCCAGGATTCACCCTCGGGTCTCTGTCTCAGAGGGATGTTGTCCAAGGTTAAGGAAGATTCTTCTCTCCTGCTCAAGGGTGTTTGGAGAGCCCTGACAAGGGCCAGACAAGCCCATCTCCTGCAGCATCATTTTGCAATCATGCTCCACATTATTTGCAGACACTCATATGCCTCCCTGCTCATTTACCTAAACAGCCTGCTATTAAATTAAACTAACATAATCACACAGATAGCTTTCCCAACAACAAAGTCATATAGAACGCTTTGCTATTTGTAAGGCTAAAAAGCTCCTGGTTGTTCAGCTCATTTTGCACAGCAGAGGATGGCAGCATTAAACCCAGACGTGGGAGCTGCTGGAACTCAGAGTCACGTCGTGCTTGAAAGCGGATCTCGATTTTCCACTCCTGTGAAATTAGTCACTGAGTTCACCCCTGGCAATGCAACCACAATAAAGAGCCAATGTTAACAACTACAGACCTGCTGGCTACAGCCACTGCTCTCCTTCTGTGCTCCAAGAGTCCCTGCCTGCCCTTCCTATTGGCATCAGAGAATGAAATGATCTGAGAAAATCCCTGGGTTTGTCAGAGCAGGGCTGGTTCTCTATCTGCTGCCTCTCCATCTCATCATTGGACATTTCTCCTTGGGAACAGGTGGGAGAAGACATCAGCTGCTGTTGAGGATGAGAAATTTCAAATACTTCCACCCAATATCTTGGAAAACAGTTAATTTGGATATAGGTTTTCTCAGGAGCCAGAGAGAGCCTTGATTCCTCCCCTTTCCTTTCAGCCTTAAAAGCTCTGTAAGGGTGACATACTTTTTTTTTTTTGCATCATCGCACATTGGTTTCAAAACATACTCATTTCCCTGACAGACTGTCTATTTTAGATCTGTAGATCTGTGTATTTTTCTTGACCTGTCTTTGTATTCTTCTTTCTCAGGCACATCTTTGACACCTCTCAGGGAGCTTGGCTTGGGAATTTGGTTGAGACAGAACCTTCATCTCTGTTTTTCCTCCTCTTTCCTGCCTTCACTTTATTTTCATATCTCATGTCAACACACACCACAGCTGTGCCTTGCTTGTCAATGCCAGGCTGCAATGCCTCCTTCCATCAACCTCTTAATGTGTGCATGATTTAATTTTCTGTCAGCAGGACAAGTCAGCTCAAAACCAAACACATTTTAAACAGCAAAAAGACAGCACCTAAACAAATGCTGAATCCAGCACCTAAACAAAAATGCTTACAAATTAACAAATTATGGCATATTTGAAACTAAAATGGATGAAGTTATTATGCAGAGTCCTTCTAATTGATGAGATGAAGTGACAGCCACATTTATAACAGATCTATCCACAAGAGGATGTGCCCAACTAAAGGTCTGAGTCTCTCCTGCTCACAAAGGAGGAGCAGAAGGAGTCCACAGTGCTGAGAATCTTACTTGGTTTTGAAGTGCCTTGCTATTGTTAAAGGAAATGCTCAGTCTGGATTTGGTTTTGGCTCTAGAAAGGAAAGCTTTAGCTCTTTATATTCATAAAAGAAAGCCTATTTAGAAATGAAAGACACGATGTTGCATGGATAGCGTATAACATACAATTAATCAGGGATTTATCAAGGACAAATAAAAAGAATTAGGTAGCACATTCTCTGGGGGAAGCAAATCAAAGGATGAGATAGCATTACAAAAGAAAGGAGAAATGAAGATAAATAGCAATTGCCAATAAATTTGAGAAAATAAAGATGTAATGTTAGGGAAAAAAATATTGGCACAATGTTTTATTTAAAAGCAGTAATAAAAACATTGCTTACTTTGATTTCTGCCCTTTCTGGTTTATTGTTGATATAAAGATAAATTGACTCAGACTTCCAGGAGCGGGAAAGCTACAATCTACTATTACAGGCACTGTAAAAACCAGCCCTACTATAATAACTGATTCATTATTAACAAGATTGGCTTCATTGCATGTGGGTATTTGTAGGAATTGACTGTGACCCAGGGCTGATTTGGGCCCTGACAAACCCACAGCAGGACCCCTGGGCTTGCCTTGGAGAAGACAGGATGCATTTGGTAACAACGTGCTGCTTTGATCTACCTACAGAGCACGTTTAAATTACCACACATATATAGAATTCAGATCATATATAAAGACTGGCCAAGTTTTTGAAATTGTGAATGAACCTTCTTCAATTTACCTTCCTAATGGCACTGACTGCAACAGTGCTTATCTAGTTTTCACCAAGGCAATGTAAAAAGAAACTCAAGTTTACAGAGTCTCAATTTTTCCTCAAGCTTTCCTCTCCTTTGTGCCAAAATTCCATGAAAGAATGAATGTCCCTGTCCCCTGATGTGTCTCCAGTTTGTACTTACGACTACATTATGAGGTGTTAAATTACACAGTAAAAAGAGAAATGAGGACAGTGATAGAAGGTGCCTTTATACAGGAGAAGATCATCCTTCAGTGGAGAGACTGGTATGAATCAAAATTTGAATTTCAGGACCCCGAGTTCTGAGTTTACAGCTTGGGCTCATCACTCCTCAGGGACACAAAGCAGACGCGCTCTCCGCTCACGCTCAAACTTCAGGTCACACCCACATTTCTCCTAAGCAGCAAGAGCTTCCCAGCACCAAGTGGTGCCAGGGAAGGGCAGGGCTGAGCCCTGGGCTCTGACTGGGATGGGATGGGATGGGATGGGATGGGATGGGATGGGATGGGATGGAATGGGATGGGATGGGCAGCAGGATGTGCGTCACACTGCTGAGCACAGAGCACTGGGATCGCTGCTCTGCTCGCTCATAATTTAATTATTTACTCTACTGAAAGGCACTGAGACAGGCTAGTGGGACCCGAGTCTGCCATTTCAGCAGGCTGAAAATAAGGCAGGCTCTCCTGCAGTACTGCTGGAGTGTCAGGGAAATGTCATGCTGCTGTAGTTATTAACTGAAATAAGCAGGAATGTAGAGAAAAAAAAAAAAAAGCTTGTGTTAACATATTGCCAATTAACAGAGCAAGCAAAGAAGTTCAATGTGGACATCTGAGTCTGGTTCCTTTAAAAGCTCAGAACTTAATTTGCATGATTGTGTTTAAATAAGTAAAAATCCCACTTGTCACCAATATGATTTTTAGGCTGGTTTGCTAAGAAAAAACATTTTGTGGGATCATGCTGTCTCCATTTGCCTATCAGTCTGCTTCTCTCTCCATACTCTCCCTTCACTCTGCTTGTTAGATTTTGAAGACTGCTTCTAACTTCAGCCAAAGCTTGGCAGACAGTCAGAGGTCTCCAAAAATTGCATTTCTGTGAGTGTCACAGAAGCTGACATCTGGGAAGAAAGTGTCATTAAAATGTTCCTACTGAGAGAAGAGGTTTGGTGAAAGATCAAACACAAGAGACCTGTTGGAGCTGTTAGAGACTCCCCAAGAATTCACTTGTGGGATGCCAACCCACAAGAAATTCCATTTTCTTGGTTTAGCTGCTCAAGGAACTGAACACATATTTTTAGGATAGAATGTGTTAATCACTGGGTGTCCAGATCTGTTAGATGCCTGGCTGTTATATACACCTCTGATTAACAATATCACAAAGTTAACCTGAGGACACAGATAAGGGGAGGGGATCAGGGGAGCAGAGAGATGAGCTGTCACCACAGCTAAAGAGCCCAGGACAGCCCCCCTGGAAATGAAGGCCAGATCTCCTGGGTATGGGACTTGTATTTCAGCAGCTTAAAATATTGTCTTGACCCCTTCTGTCCCCAGTTCCAGTTCCTGGGAGCTCACACCCTCTGCTTCTTGTCAGGGGTTAATGGCAATGATGAGAACCAGGGTAAGTGATAAAAAAGCGTGTTTTCTGATCACAGATTAGGGGATTCCTAATAAAATCATGAGGATTCCATTTAAAACTACTTTTCCATATTACAGAAAATTCACATGGAAATGCCCGACTCACTAGATTAGCACTTCGACCCTTGCAAAGGGAGAGCACAGGCTTAGAGGTGAGACACCCTGACAGCAGGGCACACCACTCCGTGCAGCTCTGCCTGTTTCCCCTGGAATTAATTAAAAAATTAATCCTTCTGATTTCTTATGGTAGGAGTGCTTTTCCCTCCCCACCTTTGAAAGGAATATAAAGCATGGTATGATCCTAAAACCCATGAAGCCTCATGAGCAGAGGAGCAAACAAAACCTCTCTTTCTCTTTTTAACAGGGAATTTGTCAGTTCAGTATCTGTCAGAATACTTTTGAAAATAATCAACCTCTAGTTTTACAACCATATGCTGAGGCACTGAGGAGCCACAGGCATGCAATATCACCCATCAAACAGATTAGAAGCATCTTCTTCCAGCTCAGGGACAAAACCAGATCATACACTGATTTCTGCTTCTAAAATGAATTTCCATCCTGAAATATCATTTTGCTTTATGACAGTACAGCATGTCTCAGCCTAGTCATGTCTAATTGGTGCTGAGCTTTCCTGTCCTCTGGGCTTGGTTCTGACTTTGCTACTCAGTGCCATAAGGAATCCACACAAGAGCTTTTCTCTCTCGAAACTGGTCCACAATAACTATCAGCACTCCAAGTTAAGATGCATTGTCAAACTGTGGTATGGCTGTCCCAGAGTGACCTGTCCTACACGGTGCTGCCATGGGGAGCTCCACCTCTCCTTAGAGCCAGAACAGTTCTGCACAGTTCACAGTGCACAGTTCTGTTCAGTTGGGCACAGACCCTGACCCCAGCTGACTCATCCCATGAGCACTTCCATCCACTGTAATAAGGAAAATTTCACACTGGCCTCACTCTTCCACAGGCTCCACTGTGTCTCAGACTCTATTTGTGCTCCAGCTTCTTGTCAGGCTGATTAAAGGCTGAGAGATGCCTAAACAAGAAGTCCTGTAGCATATGCAAAAATCCTTCTGCAATGATCATCTCCTTCTCCTGCATCACTCAGCCTGTGTCCCTTGGCACGCTGGGCTGCTCCATCCCAGCTTCAAAGTTAGGGCCATGTCTTTGTTCCCTCATAAATATTTCTCCTCCATTTATGCACATCTTTTGTTCACTCTTCTCATTGTGCAAAGAAGACTGGAAATTCTCACTTTGTGAACTTTTTAATGTGTGACAGAAAGAGGGAGACAAAGAATCCAGTTATTAGGCAGATCAGGTTCAGAATGAATCACAGAAGAAATTCTTTGTTCCATGATCTCATCTGAGAGGGCTCTCTGCAGCCTGGCTTTGAGTTATGTGGGCCTGGAATGGGAACGTAGCTGTGAATATGGGACCCATACCAAGCTGCCTCTTTCAGGAAACAGAAGGTTTTGCATACAACCCCACTGGATACAGGCATTATAAAAGGCACTTCCCTTCTGGAATTTATTTTCTGTTGAATGGAAATGCATCGAGACAGATGTATCTATTTCAGGAGGAGCATCATGCTGGCACAGGTCTAAAATCAAAGATTATTAGGTTTGTGTATTCAGAGCTGGAATAGCTGAGGGTGAAATGTTCAGTGGAGGTGCTGACATGGTCTGTGCCTAAAGGAGCACCCCACGAAGGATGTGTTGAGTGAGTTTGCCAAATGTTAAATTGAAGAAATTTGTGAAATTTATAATTAATACCTGCAAACATTTTTACTGCTCCTTGTGATACTAACAGTGGATAAACAAAAGACATTTTTCAACTGCTGAGAAAGTTGCAGCTTCTGGCAGATGCAAGAGTTCATTAAAGAGTGGTAGAAATGACTGGCCACCTGGAAGAAAGGTGGCTCCAGTGGAGAATTTGGCTGCCCACATCCCTGTGATGGTTTTGGAAAGTCAGCAGCCTAAATGCACAGACCTGGGTCCTGGGGAATCTCCAGGTGACACACAAATTATGCAAGAGAACTACCTAAAAAAAAAAGTGGTTTCCAAATGCAAGGCTAGCACAGGTTCACACCCAACCACCCACTTTTCCACCCCAAACCCACTCACTGCATGTGAAAATTGAATGCAACAACTCTTTCAGCAGCTGGGCAGCTCAGCATTAGGCTGTTTAATAACTCCAACATGCTCAGCTCACTCTCCCCTCATGCCCCACTCCCATCTGTTACATGGAGCCACCTGCAATCCATCAGCAGCTTTTAGCATTAGCAGCTCTGTGCTGGCAAATCTGTTTTTCCTGTTAGAGGTGTGAACAGTGCCTGGTCCCTGCTCTGCAGCCGCAGCTCAGTGCTGGTGACACAGCCAGCACTGAGCCCCAGCTCACAGCACAGCAATGGGTGTCAGCACTGGCCACCAGCTGAATTCTGCTCCTGGAGCCACCAGTGGGGCTGAGTTTTGCAGACACAGAACTTTGCAGCTATCAGTAGCCTCATTTTACACACGGCTGCATGACCAGAAATCTGTCTTACAAGGAACCTATAGAGCAACTGCAAATTTTCATCCTGAGGAAAACTAACCTTTGGGTTATACAATGCTATTTCAATTGGGGATATTTTTAATCTTATCATTGCCTTCAGTTCAGCGTGCACAGGAGAGAATACCACCAATCTTCGGTGGTACAACACAAGGCTTGCTTGAAAATGAGTTAATATAACAAAAAATACATTTTTATTTACAAAAGCTGTTCATCCTAGAGGCATATGAGAGCTGTAGAAAAAAATAAACTCAATTTCTAAAAGGGCAGTAAGGCCCCATTGCCAAATAAAATACAAAACCAGCATAAAAAATCCAAATGAAAAACAGCCAATTAACCCTACCACCCCACCAAAAATGCTAGAGGGAAAAAAAAAAAAAAAAAAAAAAAAGAAGCAGCAAACTTCCCCAGTACTGCAGCAAAGGCCTCTCCAGCTGTCTTCATGGATATCTTCCAAGAGAAACAAAATCCTATGCAACAAACCCCCTTTTTCTTTGCAAATGGTCCTGCAGTACCACGGGCAGTACAGCCACCATGAAGTGCTCATCTGACCTGGCCTGAGAACTTCTTTTTGCAAAATGCAAACTGGAGCCAAAGAGCGCAAACACAGGAGCAAGGAGAGCCCCCAGAATTAGGAGTCAGAGGCAAAAAACCACAAAGTTCACCAGACCTCTACTAGAAAGGGGAATCCTTCCAAAACCTCCAAGGAGGAAGAGCCCTGTTCTCAACCATTCTGAAGCAGTACAGGGACACAGCAAGGCTTCATCCTTCGTGCTACACACACATCATCATGACTACCAAACCTACTCCTCGTCCTGTGGCAAAAGTGCCTTCACTTGGCCAAATTTACTTCTGGAGTTACTGTACTGATAACTACTGACTGTGCTGATGCCTCTGGATCAATAGCAAAGATTAATTTAGGCAACTGATTTCTACAGGACTAAGTGCACGGGTGAGCTGAGGAGAATTTGAATCATTGCTGCAGGGATAAAAACCCTCTTGAGGCAGTCACCCCGTGCAGGCAGCAGTGTCTGTCACCCCCCACACTGCTCCAGCCCAGCAGGGCTGGCAGCACCTGCACTTTGCTTAGAAAGCAGTGCCACTTTTGTACCTGGCTTAGATTCCCAGCTGAGCACAACTGCTGACTCAAGCACAGACATGGCTTTCAACAGCTCCCCAGGAACCAAATCCAGCAACACCCTGGGAACCCCAGAGAGCCCAGCCAGCTCTGTGCTGTTGATCCTGTGAGCCACAGGTCACACAGGCCTTTGCACAGCTTCTTTCCACACAGCTGTCCTGGCTTTGCACAGGGGAAGGAGGTGCCAGGAGCCTGCTGGGGGAGAGCAAGGCTTGGGCCAGTGCTGTGCCATCTTACAGGGGCTGCTCAGCCCTAGGGAGAGCCTGGTGTCGCAGCAGCCTCTTGGGCTCGCTGCTCTAACATGCAGCCCAGGAGGTTGAGACTGAAGCAAATGCACACTAAAGAATCCCAGAAGCCAAGCAAGTTCCTTTGTATCCTCACCCACCACATCTGGGTTATTTAAATGTGATTCCAGACACTGGAATTCCAAACATTATGCTGTGAAACAGATAACTCTCCTGTAGTATTTTGGCATCAAATATCTCTGCCTGACAGAGCCATTTTTAAGCAGTAGAAAGCTACTAAAACAGAAGCTCTTTTGAAAACCTTCTCCTTGGTTTAGTTTTCTTCATCATTGCCCACTCTCCCAGGATGACATGCAAATTACAGCTCATGTATTAAAAGTATAAATCAGACCAGTGGCAAGTGAAAGTGCTTCTAAGAGAATGGCTCCATGGGAGGTGATACAGGGCTTAAGATATTCAGAAATCTATATTCTCACCTTCTCTAACAACGTTTTGCTCATTTACTTCAACAACTCTTCAGCCCCCAAGAGAACTCTGCGTCCACACTGCGCATGATGACAAAGCAGAATCACTCTATTGTCTCCTCAGCTCTCTACCCTGCTGCTGCCCTCAGACTCTCCTTCAAAGCCAGTAATCAAGGACACATTGGAAGGAAAAAATAAAAAAACAACAAAAAAATTAGGCCTTTTACCATTTGTCAGGGATTCTCAAGACCAGCCCATTTCTGCTGCATTGTTCCACTAAGGACTGCCCTCAACAGGGATCCAAAACAATTCATGGCCCCAGGCTCATCTTTGGTTTGTGAGAAGATCCCTCAGAACAAGTCATCCAAGTAAATTAAACACAAACAGAATTGTTCAGAAATGAAATGGCCTGACAAGTGCAGTAAGAGGGGCAGGGAACTGGTGTGAGAGCTCCCCTGGAACACCCATTCCATTTCCCACAAAAGGTGCTGCTGGACTGTCTTTCCACGCACAGCAAGGAGTCCAACTGAGCTGAACCAGGTGAAATAAAAAGTTCGTGCGAAGAACTGCAGAAAGCAAAGTCCCCTTCCCTCACTGTGGGAGGAGAGCATCAAACCAGAGGGATTAGAGAGCAGAACTCAGCTCCAAAATACCACTTCCTTGGACACCTACAGACGTGCACATGCTCACAGCTCGCTTCATCTGGACCTACACCAGATCATGGGTGTGAGGTCACTTCAAGAAATAAGAATTCGAAAGCCCAACAGATCAAACTGAGAAATAACAAATGGAACCAAGGTTGTCACCTTTATGCCCAGCAGCACTACTGTGTGTTTAAACTCAAAGTAACCCCAAATAAATCAGAGGGCCCTAGACCAAGTTGAATCATTGCTGCCTTCTGTTGAGTAAGTTGAGAAGTTTTGGCTCAGGAGTTGGCCTTATACTCCTTACATCTCCTACAGGACTTGCTGAGTAAGCAGTAAGTGCCAGTTGTGCTGTACCTTTCTTCAAAACTGTCTGGAGAACCTAGATATTCCAGAACACCTGAAAAGATAGAAACTCTAGGGCAGAAAGAGTTTTTAATCTGTTTGCACCTGCCCTGCTGTCCTAGAAATGGGTTTTGCCTCCACCTCTGAAGCTTTCAGATACTCACAGGCATTTCCATGGCATCACAGCTGTGAGTTTTAGGAAAAGCAGACACATCCAATTAGTATTTGGCTGGTTTAGCTCTGTGCTCTCAGGAGAAGATGACTTTGGGTCACTGGGAGGATCTCTCTGGTTTTCACTCTCAGGAACTCGAGGTGTCTTATTTCAGAGGACAGTTTTGATCAATAGGACTAGAACAAGGTTGGAAGCTGCTCTGCTGTCACTGGCTCTCATCCTTCCTGTTATCCATAACATCACAGGCTCCTTTTATTTTCTACTTTTCCTTTTTCTGTCCTACAGTGTGCTGATTTAAACTAAATGATGGTAATGACTACCACGAGAAACCCCACAAACAACAGCAATAATTAAAAAGTATGCCAAGTATGCTGAGATAGAGAAACTGAGTGCCCATTAGTAAAGTTAAAGAGGAGCATTTAAAAATGGCAGATTCGTTAAACATGACTCATTTATTTTCCTTCCTTTCACAAATCTTAGTACTTCCTTGGATAAGTGCCACACATTCAGTGACTGGAACCTCATTCTAAAATGATGCTCCTGGTTTAACTGTTACCTGCCTTTATTTACTAAAAGATCAAACAAACAAACAATAAAAACCCCTAAACTCAAAAACCAGTTTCACCTCTCTCTATCAAGGGTATTAAATTAAAGCCAGGTTTTCTAATCCTCTAAACCTGTGCAGTGGCTGTAGGTGTGCAGCCACCACACTGCAGCTCCTCTCTGCGAAGATGACAGACCCATATTTGTTTTTCCAATTCCAGCTGAATGTACAAAGAAATGGAAGAATACTGAACCAGAATACAGCTGAAAAGGCAACAAAACCAACATCAGGCAAAAGTTTCCTTTCTGCCTCTGTAAACATTGCTTTTAATCTCATATGGTACAAATGATTCAAGTTCCACACAAATGAGTCAATGATAAAATTACCACATTATTTTTTTTTCCTGTCAAAATAAGCTTTCTTCCCAGCTACAAAGGTAAAGAGCAGAAACATTACCTAAAAAATAGTTTTACCACTACACAAAACACAGAGTACAGGGAAAGACTTTAAAATCACTGATGTGCTACCAGAATGGAGACATAATTTTTTGTATTTGTCAATATTTTTGCAGAGCTGAGTGCAGTTTTGTCTGTTTTACAAAAGAGAGCTACCCTCTTTTTAAACTAAACTTTTAGAACTTTTCTTCCTAAAGTGCCTAAATAGAGTAATTTTATTTCCAATATTACCTTACATTTACACAGGGGCTATCTAAATAGTGGCTCATTATGTTTTCCTTCTGTTGTTTTAGGGAATAAAACCTTGACCTTCCTGAAAGCACTGATTGTGAGTTCCCTCAGCTACATAAATCAATACTAATACAACCAAAACAAGTATGATGGGGAAATTGGTCTGTTGGACTTGACCATCACTTTGCAATACAGGAGGTCAGCCCTGTCTGTAGCAATGGCGACTTACCCAAGCTTGAGAAAATGACCCAGCACAATAGAAAATACTGTGTAGGAAACCAAGAAATGGCAGCCTAACTTAAAAAAAAAAAAAAAAAAAAAAGTTGGCATTTTTCCCTCCTGCCTTCATGAGAACCAACCTTGTACTTCTTTAAAAACATCCTCAAAACGAGACCATGTGAAGAGAAGCCCATCACCAGAAGGAAACCACATGGCTGAGAGCAGAGCCCACACGTGAGCTGATGCTTCTGGAGATGTTTGGGTGCTAATTTTGCCAGATGTATGTTAGCAGCAGACCATAAACACATAAAATAGAAATAGTTCTAAAACACGTGGGGATGAGAAGGTGCAGTTTCATTGGTACAAGGCTGCAGTCACACTAAACGTGACCTGTGCATGTGTGGCTTTACCTCTCTCCTCTGCCAAGGAACTGCTCTTCAGCTGAGAGCTGCCAGCTGTAAAAATTTCTTTTTGACAATGTGGACATGTGATGTGGACATTCACATGACTCTCTTGCAGCCTGTTCCCAACCCTTACTTTCAAACGTGGAAATTTGGACCCATTTTCAACCAGTCCAGAGCTTATGAAGAATAAACTGCCCTTTAAAAAATACTACTGTAACTTTTACCTATGCAGATTGCCAGGCTGAATTTTAAATGCAATCACTTGGCTTCCAGTGCACTCTAGAAATCAGGAGTCTCAGTCAGCAGGAATCAGTACTCTGCACCCAGGACCTGCTATTTCCATCATTTTAAGCCTCTGTGCTGCAATTATGTGAATTGTCCACTTTTTCCCCCAGCATCCTCCATGAAATACATATGTAATGTAAACCCCATTTATCACACTGGAAATTGCTATTGCATTTAATCTTCCCAAAGAGACCAAAATCAAATTATGATGTGTAACGAATGATAACCTGTCAAATTCAAGGGAATACTCCCAACTTATCCCTCCACATCTAAAATAGAACAGGTCAAAGGGGTCTAGTGTAGAAGACATGGGCAGGAAGACATGATGTGAGAATACATAATGAGAAGATGAAAGCTCTCTAAATCTTTGCAGATTGAATGAAATCTAATTACATGCTGTATTGATTGTTGTGTATTACTGGAAAGAGACAGTGAAAAGGGAAAAAGGCAATTAGACTGAAATTGTAGTCTGACCTTCAATTGCTTTTGGCATGAAAGGTTATGCTCTACTTGGGGCATCAAAAATTCTTTATCCTCTATGTTGAATCATTAGCTACAGACTTGGATGCAAAAGTGATTAGGGGAAAAATTCAGTCAATTAAATAATTTTTAAATTTTTTCTCTTTAGAAAAAAAGTAAAGGCAAAGGAAGAAAATATGAAGGTGTTATCATTATGGCATTTAATGAATTGCAACCAAGTCTAGCATGTATGAGTTCTGTTGAATGACAATAAATTATATCCATCCATAAATTATTGTTGAATGACAATAAAATATATCCATCAATAGCAATACCACAGCAAAAAATAATAATAAAAATATATATAGATTGCTCAACTAGGTCTCTAATAACTCTGTTTTTCAAAATAAACATTGTACCCAAGGTCAAACATCAGGAGGTAATACAAAATTCTCACCAAGAAAATTCCACTGACACATTTCATTGCTTTCCTTTCCCTTTACATGCTCCATTCATTTGCTTCCACCAAACCCAGCAGCAGCTGAGGGAAAAGAAAGCTTTCAGAAATACTATTTTCCCCAAGTTGATAAAAAACCAGAGCACGAGCCAAATGAAAACTACTGTTTGGGTGAATGTCTGCATGACTCTGCAGGGAATCATGGCAATTCTCATTCATCCTATTCTAAAAACTCGTGTTCTGCCAAAGACAATGGCAAGGACCAGCTTTCTCCTGACTTTCATGCATGGTCCTCTGCGTTCTGCACGCACCTCCACAGGCACTGCACTCACTGATTTCATTCAGACTGAAAAGTTAATGAGTTCTCAAGTCATCAGTTTTGGGTTGCCTCTTTATACATTTGTAATGTTACTGCCTGTGTTTCTTTTCCTTGCAGAAGGTACACACTTCTAAATAACATTTCCTTGATTGTATGTAAACAAATATGTGTGACAGAAACAAAATTCTGTGCAGCTGCAGGGCTGGTCTCTCACAGAGTGGCTTTTTATTGCACTGGATCATCAACAGAGTCACTAGAAAATCCAGATAGGTTTTACAAGTTCAGGTCTCATCTGAATAGAAGAGAAAAATAAAAGAACACTGAGATATTACCAAAAACATACTTAATAGGTAGCTCTAAATTTGCTGATCTCAAAGAGAAAGGACCAAGAGCAGAAAACTCAAATACTGGGCTGACCTGCTGCAATGATAGCACTGAGCTGGACTCAGACTCCTGGTGCTCTGAGAGGTTCTGGGTATGCAAGGAACTCGTATTCCTCCTGAATAAAATCTGTTTACCCGTGTCTGTCTCTCCACATAGAGGAGACCTCGACCCACCTTATGAAAAAGTGACATCCAAGAC
Source organism: Vidua macroura (assembly GCF_024509145.1). Classification (NCBI taxonomy): domain Eukaryota; kingdom Metazoa; phylum Chordata; class Aves; order Passeriformes; family Viduidae; genus Vidua; species Vidua macroura. The sequence continues at coordinate 6,100,533 of NC_071588.1, forward strand.
AGCCTCAGTTGGCTCTCCAAGCTTGTGATCAGGCAGCATGTACAGGACAGGGGCTGAGAAACCTTACTCAACACTGAGGGGAAGCTGCAGAGCTCCAGAGCACCCAGAGTGTTTGTGTCACACCAGCCCTGCTGTGTGACACAGCACAGCCCTGTCAGACAGGCTGCCCTGGATCCCAGGGCTACCTGAGCAGCAACTGATGCCCCTTAATGACACAAATAATGAGTCATGGTATTACAAACAGAGCAGCAGCGAGCAAAACCCAAATACAGATGCTTGGTCCTGATTTCACTTACAGCAATGCAACTCTGATGATTTCAGTGGAGCACCTCCTAATTTCTTAGGACTTTTTCTTCTTGTTGAAACATGATGGAGGAAAAAAGTATTTTTTTCATAATGATGATGAAAGAATTAATCTATGTTTATGTACCACTGTGTAATAATAAGAAACTCAACAATCACATCAGAGAAAAATTAATGGGAAATAACAGCTCAGCTTGAAAAACTTTCTGTATTTTCCTGTGTAAGAACTTCCAGGAAAAGAAGACTGCCTGCAGTGTTTGATATGACCTGAAGAAATAACGCAACACTAAGTTCAAGTAATTTCACCATGAAGATCCATATCCAATAAATGGAATTAAAGAAGATGAAGAAAACAGTTCCCAAAAAAGAGGCATGCTTCACAGACAACTTCCAGTCATTGCGTGCAATGGTGCACGGTAAGGACTCCTGCTGATTCTCCAGGGATGAACACAGCACAGGGAAATCCTTCCCAAAGTCTCCCCTATAAAGAGCACCATGAACAAATCTATTTGGACCAAAAACCCCCATTCATAGAGCTGTAATGGATATATCTTGCAGAGTTTGGGAACTTTGTGGCTTGGTGGAATTAACGAGAATGATTTTCCTCTTAAATCCTACATTCTTCAAAACTGTTCCAAAATATGGTTAGAAAACACAGCTGTGGACACTTTCCCTCTAATTCTTGAATGTGTGGGTTTGGGACTAACATCCCACTCTATGTTGCCTCTCTCTCTGCCCTGTTTATCCAGAGGAGAGTGTGAGGGGATGCCTTTTCCCTAACGCTTGTGGGCACAAACTGCACATTTCCATAACAGCCTAACTTACTCAGATTTATACATTCATTCACAAAGTAGTAACAGGAAACATACTTTATGCTAACCCTCCTATTTGTCTGCATTTTGAGGCTACAGTAGCCTTCCTTAAATCAATGTTACAAGTAAGATTTCCACAAGCAGTCTAGAAGCACACATTAAACATATTTATTCTAAAAATTTTATTTGCTGCAAAACACTGTTACATTTATATTATAATCTTATGCAAAAGTTCACTCCTTCAGCCTTTTCTTGTCCAATACACTGCTGTATTTAATCACATACTTATTTCTTTCATGTCTCACACTTAGAACTTTACAAATCTATGCAAATACAAATGCAGTCATTTTGAAGAATTAGTTTCTATATGAAATGTTATCTGTCCTATAACAACTTTGACGGCTTAGCCTGTTCTAACTACCATGGAAGGGTTCTTTGCTTACCTACCAATATTTTTCAAGGCTGGTGAATTAGAATGGTAAGTCATAAAAAGAACTGGTGGATGCTTCCCTTCCTCATCAATGACTATAACAAATTTAAATTGCAAAATCATTAGGGAAACATATGGGTGCTATGTTTAAACAGACCATTAATAGTGCACAATGTAAGAGCTCAGCAGAATGTTTTTAAAGTAGTTCTGAAACCAAGTATTTGACTGCCTGCTATAATCTAACACTGTATTTGCTATACAAACAACTTCCTATGCAGAGTTAATATATCCAGGCAAACTGTAAAACCTGGTACAGTTTGTAGGGACTTCCTCTGATCCTGAAACCCCTGAACTGCAGTCTCCTGAACTTTGTACCTATTGAGGAAGTCCTGACTTTGGACCAAGAGTTGGCAGAGAGGCAGGGTGGTGGTGGGAGGCTCGACAAACCCCTCCAGAAAAACCCTGCACCACTTCTTGCCCTCGGTTTTCAGCACTTCAGCACTGGGGTCGCTGCGATCGGTGCCTGGGCTCCCCTCCCCAGCGCGGGGACACTTCGGGGGCTCTTGCCCATCCTGCAGCACCCTCCCGGGGCACAGGACATCCCCTCCCCGCCCCTCGTACCATTGAGCTGGTTGTAGACCACTTCCTCCAGGTGGTCCAGGCGCTGCAGGATGGACTCCCTGTCGGCCAGGCTGCCCACCTTGGCGCCGCGGCTCCTGGCCCGGCGGTCCGCGCTCCGGACGATCTGCACCAGCTCCTGGGAGCGGTCCTGGATCCTGCAGTAGACGGAGAAGAGGATGATGCCCACGAAGACCAAGATGTTCACCGTCAACAAAGTTTTGATTTTCCGTGCCACCGCCATGGGAGCCGCGGGCGCGGTGGCGGGGGGCGCATCCAGGCGCGGCGAGCGGCGGCCCCGCGGCCACCCGGCGAGGGGCGCGCCCGGGGCGCGGAGCGGAGCCGGGGGGAGCGGAACGGAAGGCAGCGGAGCCAGGGGGAGCGGAGCTAACGGGAGCGGAGCCGAGGAGAGCGGAGCTGTCCTTCAGCACCGCCGCGCCGCTCCCCGCCCCGCGCCCGCCGTCGCCCCGCGGGGCCCGCGCCGCGGCGGGCAGGGCGGCATGGAGCGGGGCCGAGCGCTGCTGCTCCCCGAGCCGCCGCCGAGCCTCCTCCTCCTCTTCCTCCTCCTCCGGCGGCTCCCGCTCGCCCGCCCTCGCTCGCTGTCCGCCGCCCCAAACGCAGAGCGCCGGTGCGGAGTGACGTGCTCCGGGGGATCTCATCTACATGCACACGGCGGAGCCGCGCCGCCCGCCCCGCCTCGCCCGCCCCGCGTCCGCGCCCTGCGGAGCGGCCCCGCCACCGCCGCGGGAGCCATCTCATCGCCGCTGCCCACCTGGGGAGCGCTCGTCCTGCCCGAGCAGCGCCGCGGGCACCTCCTGAGGGCGGCAGGACGAAGGTGTCCTTGGCTGCGGTGCAGCCCCGCAGGGGAGGTGATGCCCCACCCGTCGCAGCGGTGGAGAAGAGATGAAACAAGTTCGCACGCTCCCAGCAAGAGAGGGAGCTGGCATCGCGCTCAGCTCCGTGGGTTTCCCAGCAGCCCGAGTACAGCACTGGCTTGGGATCCTGCATGGAAATAACATGGTTAGGACCACATCCACAGGCTAGAGAAGTTCTTGCCAAGCATCCATAGAAATATAAAATAGTTTAGGTTGGCAGAAATGTTTAAAAGCCCATCTGCTCTGACCCCCCTGCAATGCGCAGGGACATCTTCAACTAGATCAGGTTGTTCAGAGCCCTGTCTGAGCCGACCTCAAATATTTCCAGGGATGGGGCATCCGCCACCTCTCTGGGAAACTTATGACAGCATTTTACCACCCTCATCAGAAGATATTTATTCTTTACATCTAGTCTAAATTGATAATTTCTCAGGTCATAACCATTAACTCTTTAATCTCAATACCTATGGGCATTAAATACACCCTTTCAACAGCTTCTCCATTCATGTTCACAGCGATCCTCCTTTTATACAAAAAGATATATCCATCTCACTTAGAGGGTTGCATGCTCTAGGATATGTCCTGGTGCTGGGAATTTTTCTCCTTTCATCCTTCCTTCTTGGTTTCAGGAGCTGCCAACTCAAAATCTAGCAAAAGTTACAACCTCCCTGAGTTCATTCAATCTTGACAAGTCCTGCTCAGGGTTTCCTGAGATATAAATTCTCCACTGCTGGTTCTGCTTCTGACCCTCCTGCTGCTCATCTTCTGCAAGGCCCCTGAGGGTGCAGTTTCTTTGAGAAGATGTGTTTCTTTCCTAGAGGAATTCTCCCTTTGGCTTTTGAGGATCACCAGTGTTGAGCAGAAAAGACCTAAATGGGAGTTTCACCATCATGTAATCTTATCCCTGGATTCTTAAACACAAATAATGCCTAGGTGCAGGATCAGATCTTTCACTCAAGCTGTAGCAAAACTCTCTTAGTCACTGAGCAGAAGCAGCTCAGAATCTGAAATTTTCCAGTGCTTTGATTATTTCTGTAGTATTCTTATTGCAACTCACTCACAGCATTACATTTTCCTAGGATATAACAATTTGGTTTAAGAAAATATTGAACTAATGCTCAAGTGCAGCTTATTTGATGGCTCCACAGCATTTAATATATTATAGCAACACCTGCTGGTCTTGATATGGTTAAGAATCTGTTGCATTCCTATTTCCATTATAAACTCCAAGTTCACAAGCTGGCCACGAGAATTCAGATTGGATTCTGACACAACTTTATAGTTTGTCCCAAGGCTTGTAAAACACTTTCAACTTTCTCAGAGAATTTACCAAGTTTTGATGAGGATTTTTTGCACCACTGCAGTTTTAAACTGTTTTTCACGGACATGATTTCATCCATGACTGGCTTAGCTAAAGGAAACCACTTTTTGACCTAAGTAAATTTCTTAAATGGTCAGCTTAAAATATTCTTCTGTACACATCACAGACTATGTTCACATGGCTGAAACCTCACCCAATATCACTCAAATAATAGCTAGCTCGTGTAGCTCGCTGTTCCTTCAGACAACTCAAAGCAAGTTGCAAAAGAGATACTAGAGCTGACTGAAGGACAGCAGAGGTGTTTCTGGACAAATTTCATGATCAAATGATATTTTTTTTTCCTCGGAACCAAACAAAAAAGGCACTCTAATATTTTCACACAAACAGCACTTGAGCTGAAGCCGCTGTTTCCTTCCCAAAAGGGACAAGTTCCAATTTTAATTCCCACAGAAAATACTTATGTTGCCAAAAGAAAATTTGATCAAAATCAATATATATAACAGCTGGATTTCAGTGAAAATGCTTTACCTAAAACCACAGGAATCAGCTCTGATTGCTGATCCATCCTGCAAACGGAGATCATGGGAAGGCATTGGTAGCTGTTCCCAATCAATGGCGCAAGCCAGAGGCAATGCTGGGATTCCATTCCAAACCACAGATCCAGTTCCTCTCACTGATTTTCACTCCTATTCATCTCCACAGGGTTCCTCTTTCCATTCATCATTGCAGATGGATCAGGAAGATGCTGTAAAGGCACACCAAGACACCGTGCATTCAAATGGCAGCCCACAGGTGATCACACTCCACATCCCTGTGCTCCCACTGTCCTCAGCCAAAGGGAACACCTGGATGAAGGACAGCTGGCTGCAGATGTGGTGTCAAACAGCCAGAGGTAAGTACTGAAAAGCCAATCAGCCCTCTGAAATATCCATCTGCCACAGGCATCTCCCCGAAAGCAGCAAAGATGGTTTATTGCCTTGGGGCACTTCTGAGCTGCTACTGGGCTGTCAAATAGCTGAGGCTGTGATGGTAACAGCAGCATGAAAAACCAAACCTTGCTGTTGTCTGGGCTCTCCTTGCAGCTCTGCTTGGTCTTGTGCAACGTTGACCTTACAACAATTATATTTGCTTCCATTAACTCTCAGTTACTGCAGAATGCTCCATCTTGGCATGAAGAGGAAAACTTCAGCTGCTTCTGCATTTATAATCCTGTTCTACTTAGCTACTGAGCTATGAGACAGAAAATTTCACTTAAAACAACAGGGAACTAAAATATTTTGAAAAGAACTTTAGTAAAGCATCAGTCTTACAGCCATTACGTACACAGCCTATCATGCAGCTCCTCAAGGCACCAGACTCCAAGTCAGCCTGACCCAGTTCATTTGGAGCTACAAACCTCAACCAATACACAATTATTTTTTTTTTTAGCCAGCTACTGAAATCTGTAGATTGTACAACAACTGAGTATGATCAACATATCCACCATCATCTGGACAGTTCTCAAGCTGAGTTTTCCCAAAAAGTGCTCAGAAAAATGTATTAAAAGAGACCATGTGGAAGTGCCATCCCTACAGCAGAACCCTTGGAGGCACCATGCCTCACCCAGGTGTGGTGAGTACATGCTCAGATAACCAGTGAGCTTTAATTTTCTATGACGTGTTTTATGTTGAGTTTCATTTTAAATGAGATGTAGGAACTGGCTGATGAAACAAAAAAAGTAAGATTTTACTTTTGAGAAAAGGCAAGAAGAGGCTGATTAAAAAGTTGCTTGAAAGTTTTTTTGAATTTTAAAAAGCCTAGGTTGAAAAAAAATATACTGAATTCAAGTTAATAACCATAAAATCATTCCCAACCACTCTTCCAAAAGGACAAGATTGATTTACCATTTCTAAAGAGACATACCTTTCTGATCATCCTACTGCATGATACGAGACATTTGCAGGAATGAATAATGTGTAGAAGGGAAGACTTTGATGTTTCAAGTATTTGAACACTAGCTTTAAAGAAAGAAAAAGACACCACAGACAAAATATTATGCCAGTGATGATCTGCAACTGCAGATTCCAGCTGTAGTTACTCACACACAGACATCACCTACCATTTTCCCAGTGAAACCCCAACTGCATTTGCTAGGACTTTGCTTAGAGTTTTAACACAGCCTAATATTTTCCTACTTAATTTTCTATTTTTCTACTTATTTAGAAGAAAACAGCATCAAAAGCAGCCAGCAGAGTCTCAGCTCTGTTGAACACCCAGACACACAGAGCTGAGGCCCTCACCCTGTTGCAAAGAGGCACTGCAGCCCCTCAGAGATGCCTTAAAATCTGAACACACATTTCAGAAATTATATATATATATGTGTGTGTGTATATATCCTTTTAATCCTGGCTGTAATTAATCACTTAATAAGTCAATAAGATTACACAAAAGTTTCATAAATGGAATTTGGGATGCTTCCTCTGAAACTGCAGCTATTCCCACTTGCACATGGGACAGTTCTTCTAATGTACAGCTCATGCTGTGCTCCACCACCTGTGGCTGTGACACAAATACGCACTTCTTTTATATTCTCCCTGTTGCATTAAAGCTACAGGTTGACCCTGCAGAGTGAATTTATAATAGACAGCACAATTGCCAGCAGATCTGCTGCTTTCAAGCCTGTGAGATTGTGCTGATGACCACCCTGTAGTAAAAGCATACAGATAAAACTCAACAATTATCCAAACATGCACTAGAACCCCTAATAAACCTGTCATTGTAAAACCAGAATATAAATAATGCCAAGACTGAAATATTCAACCCACATACTTACATTTTACAAAGCTCTAATTTATAAACATTACAGCTCTCAGCAATTTTAATAAGAATTGAGTGGAGCTACCTTTTTAAAATCCAGCTGCATAGTCCTCCATCCATTTCCTATTATTATCTCCTACTGTAATTCCTGAATAGGTGCTTGTTTGCTAAGAGAGGATTATCACCATTCACCATGATCAAAAATTTCTTGAAGGCATTTGGATTTACCCATGCAACAAGAGAAAAAGCTTCCTTGAGGACCTTATCTCCCCCAGGTGACAGAGAGGCTCAGCCCACCTGCACCTCAAAAAAGGGAAGGTGGCTGGGACCTGCCATCTGGGATTCCAAGTTGCAGGCTGATGTTTTTGATCATCCCCATAACTTACTGCAAGGAATTTCAGAGTTGCTGTGATAAGATAGAGACTCACACTGGAAATAAATCAGGGAAGCTTTCAAGGATGGCTTCTATGTTTATGAGAGTTGCAATAAAGAAAATAAATGTGCAAGAGATATATAAATGTAATTTAATATCCAGCTATTACAGATATAGAAATTACCTCATTATACTCCTTGAAATCCATCTTTACTTATTCCTGACGCCAGAAAACTTACAAAGCCCTAAACAGCCCTAAACAGCCCTAAACAGCCCTAGGCTGTTAGCATGCTGAGACTTCTACTTTTCACACTGTCCAACATTATCTTCTGGTTCTGCATGTTCCTTTTTCTGCTGCTCTCGTGCACTGCACAGGCTTTAAAACAGAGACTGCTTTTTTGATAGGGCTGTTTTTAAAAAAAGGATTCATGAATGATGCTCCTGATTCCAAGAGAAAATCAATTTTCAGCTCTGTCTGTGACATCTGTGGATTGTGATCCTCAGCTCCTCCTTGGAATCCATTTGTCTCATTTCCACTTCTACTCTTAAACAGCCAACCTTATGGTGGCACGATTTCCTGTCAGGTCTTTTATTAGTCTTTGATCAGATATTATTTTAGGAAACCTGTCCAGCTCAGGTTTCCTATTCCAGCATGTTTTTAACACAGCACTGCTGGCTTTGGGGAGAAGCCTGTTCTCAGAGCCACGAGGAGTGTAAGAGCTCTTCACTGGCACTAAAAAAGGAAGGATGGAAGGATGGAAGGATGGAAGGATGGAAGGATGGAAGGATGGAAGGGTGTTGCTCCCTGTCCAATGCAGCTGAAAGCTGGTGAAAAAGCTGAACATTATCCCTGGCTTAGAATAGTTAAAAATATTTTGTTACTGGAACTGCACTGACTCCAGTAGGGCACATTAATCTTTGGCCATCATCGTAGCAGTCCCAGTTCTGCCAGGAGGAACAGGTTTGTGGGATTGTGCAGGTATTTGTCCAGGCTGATCCTCTGGTAGGAAAAGAAGCTCATACAATATTCATTACTGACTCGTCTCTGTCTTGAAGCACATTATTAAGAGCTGCTTGGCCCTCCAGCAACATCTTCACAACAAAATTAAGAAACACAGCCAGCCATCATGTCAAAGTCCTAAGAGATTAAATATTCTAAGTGCAGCAGCACCAGGGTAAATTAGTATTGTTACCTCCTGACCCCCAGAGCTGCACCCAATGCTGGCTTTAAACAATAAAAATAATGAGATTTTTAGATTCCATTTATTTTGAAACAACAACTGGCAGCTTGAGAGAAGAAAACATGTTTTGGCAAATAAAGTTGACATTGACATTTTTAGTAAAGAATAGCTTTATGGTGCCTTGTCACTGGGCAAATCTGAAGAATCACTGCTGCCTCTGATGTATGATGTTTTTCACAGGGACAGTGTATGTATGAGTAATAAAGAACATTTAGTACAGTTTGTATCTGCCTTTAACAGAGATGTTCAGAATATTTAAATAGAAACCAAAACATTTCTAGCAGTGAAGTCTTCAATGTATTTTTAAAATATTTCATCTTAAAGAAAAAGAAAAGTTAAAGGCTGATGCATAATAGAATTCTATCCTAAAACTATTCCAGTGAGAAGCCTTGACAGATGGAAGTAGGATGACAAAACCACACTCATTTAGTTGGGTTGGATTCCCTAATATTCCCAGTAAAGGGCAAGGTGCAATTTAACAGTTTTGGAGAGAGTTTTTGGGGGGCTTTTTTTTTTTTTTTTTAATACACTTGAAAATGAGCCAGTCAGTAGGAAAAGAACATTTAAGACTATATTGGACTATGCAAATGCTTTCAGAACTGTTCTGTCTTTTCCTGCTCCAGACCACACAGCTTCTCTAGCTTTCAACTTCTCCATCTGAAAACGGGGGACAGCTTGCCACAAGGGAAGTGACAAAATTTGCTTTTATTAATCTCCCTCTCAATTGATTTGGAGACTATATGGAATTTAAAACAAAAAGAAGTCCAAACCAAGAAAAACAAGGAGAACCAAGGGATCTATTAGGAGGCACCAAAAGTGCAATGGTGAGGGGAGCTGCAAGTAGGCAGAGACATGGAGGTATGACATGCACACATTCCTCACCCTTTTAGCTCTACATGCTGGGAAGACATTCTCTATTATTCATTACTTCTGTGGTGAGCAGACAGATTAAGCATTTTTCCCTATTAATTAATCTTGCTCTGGGCTACGAAATTGAAAAGCATCATTTATTTATATATTTACTCATTTTGAGGGAAAATGATTTCTCAGCAAAGCCCTCCCCAGTGAAACTGCAGCATCAAAGCCTCTGGCCAAGCTCCCAAGCATTCCATACTGTGCCTGCCTTCAGCCACTACATCACAATATATAATTACAGACACAGATCACTCACTGCTTTTGATACTAAATACAGGGAGATATTTTACACTGGGGGCTTGATTGTGGTACAGACATTAATAACAGCCATAAAAGACAGATCACATCCCAGTGATATAAAGGAAATGTGAAATGGATCAGGTCTGCAGTTTTCTTTATATTGTTTAGTGTTATATATTATATCCAACACACATCCAGTGGTATCAGCTCACAAAAAAAAAAAAAAAAAATCCTGACATTAAATCCTTTCATGTCCATTGAGCTGCTTTAGATTTGCATAAGCCAAGGATGAGCAACAAGCAGTGTGTGGGCTGTCCAGCCCTGAGCAAGGGTGTTATTGGTGGTGGGTATTGCCCTCCACCCCTGAGGCACACAGATCCCAGGAGGGCGTGGCTGGACTGAGCTTAGCAAGGACCTGCTTTGGCCTGAAATCCTGGGCTTTCAGCTGCTGTTTAACAGAGTGTTGCAGGGAGCTGCACTGCTGCCTGTTAGCACACTTTGTTCAACACAATTAGTACAATCCCCTGCCAGAGAAAACACTGAGGGATAGCTCGGTGATAGACTGGGGTTATTCAACTCTTGACAAAAGGTTAGGAGAATTCTCTTGAACCAGTAATTGTCTGTCACATGAAATACTGCAACTTCTTGAGCACAGAAGGAGAACACCATATCATGAAGTGGATTAGGGCAGGAGGAAGCTAGAGGCAGGCAGGTTAATAGAGAGGAATCCAAATGGACTTGCCAAAACAGTCTAGGGAAGAATGGACAAAAAAAATAAAGAGTAGAAGTCAATAAGGACCTCAATTTTTTTTCTGATGTTTGTAGGTAAAATAACTGGTTTCCTTCCTGAAGGAACTGAAGCTGGTTTCCTTCCAAGTCTTCAAGATTTTTGAGGTCAGTATGTGCACAGGGAACTTCTATGGTATTGCACAGAGGGGCCTCAGAGGAATTGGCACGTGAGCCAAAACAAGACAGAATGGCATAGAAAAAATAATGTATTTCTTGTGGTGACAACATTCACTACACTATGAAAGGAGACTCACATCATAAACACATCATCCCAAAGTTCCAGAGCCCAATCCAGACAAGGTGCCACTGTTCCCTGGCTAACTGGAGGCAAGGAAAGGAGATTGCCTGCCCAGGAAAATATTCTGCAGGTTTGGTTTGAGGAAATGAGATGGAGGAAGCCTTCAGAAGGGGCACACCCTTTTCAAGTACATGAGTGCACAAGTCAGGTTTGGAACAGAGGGTAAGAAAGGCTTAAAGTGAAAATTTATAATTTAATCTTGTAATGGAGCCAGAAGTGATGTTCACAGCACACATTTTACTACATTTGACTGGTCACAGATCCATCTATTGATTACCACTAAATTAATTCTGTTGATAAATCCTTCAGTATGTATCTTACAGTCCTCTTTTCTCCCCCATGATACTTTCCTAAATTTTTTGTTCTCAATGCCTGCATGGAGCATTTATCTACAACAGGACCCTGGTCTTGACTGGGACAGGGAGCTGCTTCCACCCGTCACACACAGACAGGACAAGTGAGAGCAGCAGTGGTAAGAACAGAGCATCTTCATAACACCCACTCTATGTAGGACATAAATGAATACATCAGATTATTCTTTAAATAGCCTACTCTAAAATTAGATGAGTGAATGCTGCCATGTAACACTAATGCTAATGGAAGTGGAAGAGCTGGATACCAGGAGCAGACAGTGTTGAGAAAATTCTCCGCCTTGAAAATGTTAATTCATTTAATTGCCACTAATTGTACATAGCATCAGTGCAAATTCAAACACGAGAACTGAACAAGCAGTTCTGAGCCTGACCTGTGCTGGGTAAAACCTTCAGTTTAAGGAAAACCTGTCTCAGAATCTGCAATGCATTCTCATGCTCACCTAGCTTTCCAAAGCACACTGCAGGTGTGCAGACAAGCCCAATACTAAGAAAAATGTAGCCCAAATTCATCTCAAAGTGCAATTTCTGTGGCATGCACAACAGTTCTGAGCCACATCTTCCATCACTTTGCTCCTCAACTGCATGATTATGAACTTGCAGCAAACCTGGTGGTGTCTTAAAATAGCCAGAGAAGGGGCATTTCTATCCACTCCTCTAAACCACAGCAAGTCCTGTAATAGATAATTCAGTTTTATGGTTGGTCTTTTCCAACCTAAACCATTCTATGATTCTATAAAAATTCCCAGCCCAATGGGATTTTGGGGTACAGAGAAGAGAGAAGACAGGACTCTTTTGTTTTATGGAATCAAAAGCTGAGATCTGATAGCCAACAAGACACTGAACAGTGCCATGGTGGACACAATTTGGTATGCTAGAGGAAAATTCTTGAGTCTTTTGGGAATTTATTGTCACAAGCCAGCTGCTTATACTGGATTAGAAAGGGAATTAGAAAATACACAACCCAATTAAAAAATAATGTTTGTTTGTTTGCTTCTTGCAGTTCTTTTGCTCTTTCATACTAATTCCTTCTCTTTTTCATTTTTACAGAATTCAATATTAATATTGATATTCCCAAATAAATCCCAAGACTCATGTCTTTTTAAAATGCCTCTAGCATTTTTTCACTCCATGGCCTGATCCTGGAGCTGTAAATGGAGCTGCTGCAGTTTCCACCAGCTCAGGATACAGCCCCAAGCATGCCTTCAGTGGGAGATGACCTCAGAACACAGTGACCTTTCCAGAACATCAGACCAAAATGAAAAGGCGCCCCAGCCTCTCAAGCAAGGACTCTGAAAGGAATCAATATCACTTTGCACAGATTTACAGCAAAGCTGAAGGAAGGATCATGCTGAAGGCAAAACAGAAGAGGAATTTTTCTCTGTGTGTTTTTCTGCTGGTGAAAGTTGGAAATGGAGCTGGCACGTAACAAATGCTGGTAGTTAACTCTGCTACCCTCTGGAATGGTCCATTAAAATAACAAGGACAATAACAGGTGATATTTCAAAGTAGCACTGAAATTCCAGCAAACAAACTGTAGCACTGACTGTAAATACCCTGCACAGATTTTAAAAAATACCCATCTCAGATTTACCAGATTTGAGGGTAAATTTCCATTTTCCATCTAAGTACAGAAAAATCAAATTACACAACTCCTTGGACCTATGAATTCTCTGTTGCTTTTAGAAGTAAAAACAAGTTCTTCCTTGTTGAAAGGAAGAAAAAATTCCAGTAATTTATTACATTCCTTTAAAACCTGTGAAAAAAAATACAGATAGAAAGCTTGTAGCACTCTACTTCTTACTTTCAGGAAAGAATTCACATGATTAGAAAAGAAACACAAACATTCTATATTGAGTTGAAAGAAAAACTTCAAATAAGAAAAGAAGAAATAGGAAAAAGAAAACCCTCCAAAATGATGATCTAGAAAATTCCATTAGTCTTCAGTTGAATAAGATTATAATATTCAGATGATAGTATTTGCATCCCATTGTCACATCTGACATTTTGAATGGTTCCCATCCTGATAACTTCTCAATTTGGGAAGTTTATACAGAACAAGGAATCATTCAACACTTAGATATTTGCAAGTCCCATTGTTTCCATTTTTTGGTGCCATTTCTGCTGTCATCCCCCAGCTGGGCCACCTGGCTGCAAAGGGGCTCTGCTGCAGCCCTGCAGCACCCTCAGCTGCACTCTGGTGAGCTCAGCAGGGCAAGGCATTTGAATTTTAAATTGCAGAGTTCCCTCCATCTTTTGAGTTATTCTTGTTTAATGCTTAAAGCCAGGAAAGTCAATTGAAACTTAATTCTCTTCTTCTTTGATTTATAGCAGCTGTGGATTAAGAAGCTGATTTGGGACAGATTCAATTGTTTCCTCACTGAAAAAAAACCCCAAAAGCATAAGAACTTTTCTAAGGTTTGCACCTTGAATAATGGTTGTGTGTGTTTTATTGTATTGCACCACTATATTTTATTAGAAGGCTTTATTCAACCCTTATTTCCTGGAATTTCACCATGGCATTAATGTGTTGTCAGAACATGGGAATGACTGAACAGAACTCTGTGCTCAGGACACATGGGGACAAAGGGCTTGGCTAACCTGGGATTTCATCCATTGAGAAACAGACTTTACGTACCCCAAAATGGGCCATATGGAACTGTTAGTAGGACTTTTTTTTTTTCCCAAATAAGCTTTAAAAGCGTGACTTTGTTTCAAAGTTTTCACATCTTTTCACACTTTCAAGTTCTACATTTCTAAATGATGCCCTGACATGAAGTGGACCAATTCTGACTCTGAAGAACTTTAAATTTTATATACATATATATATATATGGCTTTCACTATATATTTTAGTGAAAAAGCTTAAATAATTCATTTTGGTCTGGATATTTCTCTTTAACGGTGTTTTGATTTAGTCAACAAAGGTACAAACAAACCAATTATTTGTATATCTCCAGTCTCCTTAGTAAAGCCTTCCCTATTCACGTTTGTAGGAGACAGCATGCTTCAAAACAACCCATTCTGATCTGGGGCTTAGAGAAAAAGATGTTTAGTTCATATAAATCAATATACCCTCAGTGAGGAACATGAAACTCTGCTTTCATGCCAGACCAGGATCCTACCTGGTTTTACTATCTCAATTCAGAGTAACTTTTTATTTGAAAATATATATGTTTCATCACTCACAAATATTCAGTTAAAAAAAATAATAATTACAGAAAACATGAGTGATGTATTTCCCTAAAATACAAGCATTGAAATGCACAAAGTATTGGAAGATGGGGATGTGCTGTACAAAAAACAGGACCCCTTGACAAAAGAGGAATGCTTTGAAAAGATAAAGGGAAGATCAATATGTTCCATCTTTATAGGCTCTCATCTTGTATTCTCCTGTAGTCTCAAGTCAAAGCCTACTTTTGTCTGTAGTCTAACAAAGAGTATCGGTGTTATGAAAGGTACAGTGGCTCCTTCTTTATGCTCCCTGATAACTCGTCATTTACAATCAGTCTGAGATTCAAAACAGCTTTTTCTTCACCTGCCTGGCTCCCCTTGCAGAGCAGCCCAGGCCCTGCTGCAGCGTGGAGCCGTGGTTCCTGCAAGGCTCTGCTCCCTTTGTCTGATCCCTCCCTGCAGAGCCTGGCTCGGCTCCCTGCCAGCACTGGCCACAGCAGAGAGCTGGGGGAAGAACAAATCTGTTTCTCTGGTGGACCAGGGGCTGCCATACCTCACAGCTGTGTTACACACTGAACGAAAAACACACCTCAGAAATACCTTCACCACAGGCGAGGACGTGGCAAACCCATCCCCATTCACCAGAGCTACAAACACAAGGTGCTGCTGTGGTGCCACATCTGCCCCAAGGATGTGCTGCCTTGCCACAAGCAGCTGTGTCTTGGCTTGGAAAGACAGGTGTCTGCTAAGGAAGGCAGGAGCCTCCCCTGAAATGGAAAAAAAACAAATCAAACCAAACCAAAATAAAACCCAAAACAAAACAAAAGTAGACCCCCTCCCTCCGAATTGTTATAAATTTGAAATTAAGGGGAGCAGGAATAACAGTTCTTTATTAGGGAAGAGAATAAAAAGATAAAATAAACAATGCAGTGAACCAAAACAACACTGACAGAGTCAGAATACAACCTAACACCCTGTTGGACAGAGTGTTGGTAGCAGTCCATTTGGGAATTGTGACTGCAGTCCTCCCGCAGTGTCAGGTGTGGTTCTGTTGGGGCAGTGATCCTGTAGAAAAGGGTGTAGTTTTCCTGCAGTGGAAAAGGCAGCTGTTCCTCTGGGAAATCCAGCGCAGGAAAAGCCGTGCTGGTGTTCCAGAAACTCCAGATTATATCCAGGTAGGAATGCTTGGCTCCTCCCTCTGGACAGAGCATCTCACAATGGGATGTTCTAGTTCTTATTAGTCACACAGTGACACTCAATAGCCCATTATCAGCAGATGTCTCCCCTGAGAGAGGATTGGTTGTGGAAGAGAAGGAAAACTGCCCACTTAAGAGAAGACAACTGCCATGCAGATGGCAAATGGAATACATCTTGCCTTTCAATCTGGGACAAGTTGAAAGCTGAGGCACCCACAGAGGTTCACCTAAGCAGCCAACTCTGCATTGCTCCTGCAAGTCCTGCCAGGTAAATGTAAAACAGCCCTCTCAACAGGTGAATAAAAACCAGCCCCTCAAGTGCAACCCACAGCTGCACAGCAATTACAGAACAAAGCTTGTTCTGAGAGAAGTACCTGGGTGTGACAGCAATCACTTGTACATAGAGACACCACTTTCTTCCCTTTT
This sequence comes from Vidua macroura, assembly GCF_024509145.1. Lineage (NCBI taxonomy): Eukaryota > Metazoa > Chordata > Aves > Passeriformes > Viduidae > Vidua > Vidua macroura. Next base: position 6,116,710 of record NC_071588.1, read on the forward strand.
CACCTAATTATCTGTGTTTAAGCTGTGCCTGTTTACAAGGAGTCATGCAGGATGGAACAGGAAGTATAAAATCACACTCGCCTCTTCCACAATAACTTAAAATAGCTTCCCTGGAAACGCAGAGTCCCTGTGATATTCCTTGGTGTCTCAGCCAAGAAAACTTTAGCAAGTCCTGAGTCGTGAGGTACACTGTGACTCTGTTATTTTTGCTTGTATTTATAGCAAGGTTTTCCTCTCCAGTTAAATAGCATTGGTATTCAGCACTATTTTGAGAATTTCTGGAGGAGTTGGGGGGAGGAGGAAGGGACAGGGGATGGTGGGTGGTCTGTCTGGGAAGAAACATCCCTCCATTAACTCACGGCAGGGCAACTTGCTGGACCACCTACATGAGTTGTCACTTTCTGTCTCCACAGACAATTCATTCAAGAAAAAGGAATTCTCTTCAAAACCAGATTGATTGATTTCTTTCTTTCTCATGTGTCACCATTCTGGCCCATCACAATTACATCAGGAGCAGACTGGTTAGCTCAGAATATTCCATAGCTACTGCACAAAATAAAGAGTGGGGTGTTAGAGGGTGCAAATGAACTCCTGCAAACACAATGTTTGTCCACCAAAGCAGCTACACTTACAGGAGCCCAGAACTGGAGGCAGTGGAATGTTGTTGCTTCATTTCTGAATCCCAGAATCCATCATTGTAACATCATGGATTGCAGGGAATCAGAAAATCCTTTTCCATGTTGGCTCTGATCATAAAACCCCAGCACTATGCACTCATGCAGAAGCCCATGAAAGTATCAGATGGGCTTTTCTAATCTGAAAAATCAGTCAGGACCTTCACTTGCTTGCTGCCCACCTGTCCCACCTAAGGAAAGAAGCAGGGTGCCCACCCCATGCAGAGGGCAGCCCTTGAGCCTGGGGCAGCACAAGGAGACTTGCTTCCATAGCAGAGGCTGGAAATCAGAGACTCGCTTTATCCTGACATAATTGCATTTGTTACTTGTGTTACAGCAGATAAGGAAGTAGCCAGCAGGACAACAGAGTAAATGATGCCCACAACCAGCCTGCAGCTTGCAAACACAAAAGCACCTTCTTTAGAAACTCAGAACCCTGTTAGTTGAAAGCCTGAGTTCTTGATAAGGAAGCAGATGTATCCTTGGAAGAAATGCTAAAAAGACAAAGTTCTTTTGCTGCAGACAAAGAAAGGCTCTGAGGACTGAAACCCATTTCTTATCTTCCAGAGAACTGTTTTGTCTGGATGCTATTAGCACAGCATTCCTCTGATCATTTGTAAATGTCATTTACAAACCCTGGCACAATTGTTCTCTGCAGAACAGATTACAGGTCCAGCCTTCCTCCTTTCAGAGGCCCTGCTCTGTGTTCAGTAAGGATGCTGCATATTGTGTTCTTCAGTTCATGCCCCAGTGCCCACGACCCACGTGCTGCACTGTAACAAACCAGGCCCTGCACACTGCTGAACGTGTCATGTGGGACACACAGAGCAGCCCACTCCCAGTTTCAAAACCTGCACTCCTCTTCTCACAGAGCTTTCCTTGAAGTCACCACTGATCCTGGCTGGATCAGAGAAGTGGGCTGAGCCACCGGGAACCAGCTGCCTGAACTCCCTGTGCTCACAAAACTCTCATGCACACAGGGATTTCTGGCCCTATTCAGGACTGTCTTCACATCTGGGCTGATCCCTGGCCTCACACCTCCTAGTGTAACACCAATTTGCAGTATTTTTGATACTTGTTTTGTTTTTGCCAAGAATATCACAGATAACAACTGCTGTTTACACAGACCATATTGTCATTTATGTTGTCTCCTCAGTTTTGATTTTGATCCTGTGCAAAGAATTGCACAATTGATCCTGTGCTAAGAATTGCTAAGAATTTCTTGACTCAAATCCTGCCTGCAGAAAGATCTGAAATTCGTGCCAGTAGTGTCCATTAAAGAGATATTTGACACACCTCATCTCCATTACCTCTTAAACAAAACAGGCCCCAGCTACCACTCCACAGCATCTGATCAGCAAAACAATGAGGCAAGGACAAGAGCAGACATGGCAAATAAAGCTCTTGGGATGGCACACCCCAGACAGAATTCTGTTCTGGATTTAATTGCTGCATGCAGGCAATCTAGGAATATAGAATACAAGTAGTGGATGCTTCATCAGCCATTCATATGGGGGCTATATCTGCTTGCTTAATTTTAAAATTCCAGCTATCAAATAAACATGCTGAACTCTGGGCCACATGAAGCAGATGTTGTATGTTTACTTCAACTTTGAGCTGTAAGGTGTGCTTTTTTCTTGGTATTTTAGTGACAATGTCCAATTCTGAAAGGCACTGGCTGTTTATTAATTTCAAAGGAGGAAAGGGAACTCTCTGTTGAATTAATTAATTTCCTTCATTTCATGCAAGGCTTCAACTTCACAGTTTGTGATCAAAGAAAGGACATCTGAAATAATGTTAAATATGATTTAGGTTTTACAATGTGCTATCTGCTAGTTTGGTTTCCACTTCTCTAACAAATCTCTTGCAAACACATCACGCAAGGGCTCTGCAAAACACCACACAGGAATGACAGCAAGGGCACTGGAACCAATGTTGAAACCAAACAAAAGCCATTTACTGCCCTATTATTACCAGTTCAGAGCTGAAATGGCATAACATCTCCTAAAAACTACCCTCTCAACCTCCTCAAAACCATCCATGAACAAACACCTTCAGCAAGGGGACTGGTACCATTTCATCCAGAGGAATCCAAAGTCAGGTGATTCCCAAATGCTGCCAGGTGCCAGATCCCATCCTGGTGACATCTGGATTTCTCTTGGTGCTGCAGCTCCCAGCCAGAAGGGAGTTTGCTCCCTCAACACACTCCAAAGGTGTAGAGCTGGTGAAACTCCAGCATCACAGAGACTCCACTGATTCCAGCCCAACACAGAGAATTATGTCATGTTTGCCAAAATATTAATGTGTGTTATGCTCCAGTGTTAACTAAAAACATTTCTTAATCCGTCGGCTAATCCAAACAAACAAATTAGTATAATTGGAGAGTTGTGCTTGCGAATACAAAGCACAAAGAGAGGGAACATGAATTGTCTTGTTGTCATTCCTCTCAGGCAGCATGTGCAGCTAGTTTTGCTCCTTGCAGTCTGAGCATACTGGTATAATTGATGGCAACATTTATCATAACAGCAGCGCAAAAGCATCAACTGCTTGATGAATTTATTTACTCCTGCCCAGAATTGAAGCTATGATTGGACCACTTTATAAACATCAAACTGCTGTAGACCTGGTCTGGTGTTGTTGATTGCACAAGGGGAAAAGAGGGGGAAGAAAAAAGAATTAAAAACAGGGCAACAAAACCTTGATTGGGAGGCTGGTGGTTCAGTGAAAAGACAAATGTCTTTCATTAGAGGAAAACAACCATTACTTTATCTAATTAAAAAAAAATAAAAAATAATGACTCTTGCATCCATGATCAACAGCTGCAGCATTGTCTGCTGCAGAGTTTAGTCCTTTCTCTGGCAGGTTTCTTTTCCCCAGCCCACAGCACTCCTGGAGGCAGAGAGCTGGTAAAGAAAGCACCAACATTCCAAATTAACATGACAAGGACACTGGGCTTAGCAAGGCAAAACCAGGAACCACACCAAATTCCTATTTTGTCATCTCTTGTCTTCCACAGAGAAATGTGGGGTCATGTTCTTTGCCCTGACACAACGCAGTCATCTGAACCTATGCAAAACTCTGCTACTTTTCCTGGGTGGATTCTGCACTTTTTGTCCCCAGATGGAAGTAAATCCAATAGGAAATAGGTCCAATGGCTCCACATTTGCTAAGTTTCCAGACTGTATCTCTAAAAGGGTCTGAAAACCATGGCTTGAGATGGAATGGTCTGCAACAGTCTCCACACTAAATATCATTGTTTTTCAAATAATAGTTAAAAAAAAAAAAATCCCTTTTTTCCTGGTTGGCCCCTTTGAGTCCCCTCTGAGAAGCATAGAGGACAGCAGTATCTGGAGATGAATTTCAAACATCCAGTTGCTGTTTGGAGCAGTCTCTAGCCAGTCTACAGCAGAGCCAGCAGTATCATCACAGGATGATTCACAGACAGGGAAACAACACGAATTCCATTACAGGCTTCTGCAGGGTAAAGAGTTCATCCTTAATGAGATCTTAATGTCTTATAACTCACTAGATAAAATTTAGTTTATGATTTTATGCTAAGACACCAAAATGTAGTTAGCCCTGATACAGTCAGGCTCTAAAGTCCATAATTAAGACTCAGTACTTCAAACTGCTGAGAAACTCATATCTGATTGAGCATAGATTTTTTTTTTCCTTTAAAATAATAGGTTCTGTGCTCAAAGGTGTCAACTTTCCCAGCACTGGGACAAGGAATTCCAAACATGCCTTGCAACAAATAAATTTAAAAGCACACGGGGGTACATCCCAAGGGGAAACAGTGGTGAGCTGTCCTCCAGAGGCTGTGCAACCTAGCAAGGGTGAGCATTGTGTAGGGCAGAGACCAATGTGCTCCTCAAGCACTGCAGCAACTGACAGCTGCTGTGTCAGGCCCCAAGCAGAAATAAGTGGGATTTCAGAAGCATCTCAGGCCTCAAGAGCACAAAGGTCACTCCATTTCTTTGTTTGCATTCCTTAATGACTTGGGGGCTTTATAAAATTCCTGCTGAAACCTTTTAAATTCCCTTCCTAATTATGCTGCATCTAGCTCTGAGGAGCCACATAGCAGGCACTTTGTTGGAGAGAGTGGTACAAGCACCACGATCCCAGTAAGAGCCTGGGAAGGAGAATGGGAACAAGCACACTGCCTCCAGTGCCTGCAGGACCAGCCTGGTATTAATCTAAAGATTATTTTTATGAGTGGGACTCGTGTCCCCTTTATGTTTTATGCAGCACTTCAAACTCCAGGTCAGTGTCACACAAAGAACAATAGGATAATCACAGTAATAAAATGCTAATCTATCCCATTAACCTCTGCCTGGAAAATTGCAGCAGACCTGGCCTCCAATAACAACGCAGGGAGGCCTGAGGAAAGGGCAGATTAAACAGATTCCAGCACAGGGAAATAGCCCATCAAATCCTGCTGCATCCAGTTGCTAATGTTATACACCCCATGGAAAATTGGATGACAGCAGCAAGAACTGCTGGTGGCACAGTTTCCATCCTGGCTGCTGAGCACAGGAATTGAGTGAGCCCCGGGCAGCCCAGCCAGGGAGGGAAATGGCTATTAATGGAAAAGAAAAGCCTGCATAAGTAGGGGTAAGCAGTTTCCACCACACTCATCGCTGTTCAATGAAAGGCACAGCTGCACCTTTCTCTGAGTTATCAAAGATTATTTCAAAAGAGTACAGAATGGCATTTACAGCAAGATACATCCCACCCTCTCTTCTGTCACTCTGTTCTACAAAGCACTGGGATGTGGTTCCCTCCCTTTAGCAAAAGCCTCTGGGGGGGCCAAAATATTGCTGCCCACACGAGGTGGCTGCTCACAGGTGGCTGCTCGCAGGTAGCCCTTACCCAAGCCCTTGAGAGGTTGTGCTCCTTTTGCCAGAGAGGAGACAGATTTCCAACAGCTGTAGTTGGGACTTAGAGGAGAATTTAAAGTCTCAGACAAATGCCTTGGTAGATGAACCAAGGCTGGCTCTGCTTGCCCCTGCTAACAGGATTCAGCCCAGGCCTGGCTCTGCTGGGAGCTGCCAGAGCAAACAAATGCTGTGCATGGAGGAACTGAGCACAGCATGAGAAAACCACAGAGCAGGTCCTGTGGTTCCCTTTTCAACATGAATCTCATGGTTACTTCAAAAACCCTGTGAAGGAAGGCAAAGGGACTCTCTACTGGCTTTCAAAATTCAAGAGGCTTTCAACTGCAAGGAATAAATATCTATCAAAGACAATTATTTTTGCTTTTAGTATAAGTAGCTCCTTTAAAAAATAAAACCACAACAGCATGTAGCAGCTGAAGACTTTGCTTCCCCCATACTAACAGCACCTCTGCTGTAATCTTTGCTTTCCTTCCCTTTTGCATGACAGAATGTTCAATGACAGAACAAAAAGGCAATGGCATTTCCATGTGGTTACTGCTCTTTCCACTGAATACAAAGGAAGGAGTTTCTCTGGAGTTACACCTTCTTGGAAGTCTGAGCAGCTCTTCCAGCCCCAAAGGCAGCAGAGGTCCCAGGGGGCTGAGGGGTCTGGAGCTGGGATGTGCAGATGTCCAGCTGGCTGGTCAGCTCAGCACAGAGCTCTGGGCAGGTGGCTGCTGTGAGGAGGAGCAGCACAGATCAGCCTGGCTGGACCTGCTGGCACCATTCATGGGCATTTCAGGACAGGCACCAGGGCCCATCACCAGTGCTGCCCTGAGCTGTTCTGTCTCACATGCACACACCCTCTCACAGAAGAGAAAACCCCATGCACCGTGGTTTGCAAAAAGTCCTCAACACCATTAGAGTGAATCCGTCCTTGCTATCCAAGTACACTTTTGAGGGATAAATTATCGTAGCTTTAACTGGGTTTTTTAAATCATTAATATTGTTTATAACTATTAATACTCTTTCTACATTATTTAACTATTTCACAAGCATGCAAAAGCCCAGCCAATTAACAGGCATTTCTCCGGAAACTATTAATAACCTCTCAGGTATGCCCTGGTCCCCAGAAAGATTATATGCAAGCAACAGTGGGATGAACAGCTCAGGGCAATACCAGGACCACACAGTCAGAGGCAGGAACAAGGCACAGAGCTGCCAGTCACAATTCCTTAGCCTGGGTCTGCTGAGGAAGACCTTCCCCCCTGCAGAGGAGATGGAGCTTTCCTGCAAAAGCACAACACTATTGACCACATTAGAAGGGCATGAACAGTTTTGCTGTTTATTTCCCATTGTCTTTCTGCTCATTTCTTTTCTCTGCTGTCTTTCTGAATGATCTCATCCACTTTCTCCTACTTCACACATCAGAAGGATCACTAAGAATCATTCACCCTCCAGCCTGAGGAGAAAGGGGAGCAATGCTTTGGGGAACCCAAAGGTGCTACAGTCAGAGAGGAGCCTCAGTTTGGGTCCAGGATCCCCTCTGGCCATGGCAGCACTAATCCCTGGGGAGATGAGCTCTATCAGGTTCCTCTTGCCTTTCTGGGGAGCTCTGCATCCCACCCTGAACTCCGGGCTGATGGAGCTGCACCACAATGAGGAGTGACTCTAGACCCAAACTGAGGATGCTGTGCACCACACCTGCAGGTAATGTGAACGAGCACCAGTGTCAAGGCAGATTTATGCCAGCTGATAAATCTGTTTTCTCCCAGCCCACCTTGCAAGAATAAAGCATTTTCTTTCCTCAGTCATGAGACACTAGCAGGGTTTGCAGGGCTCTGTCTCCAACTCCCTCCAGAGCCAGCCCTGCCTCCTGAGGCTGCAGCAGTCTCACCCAGGATGTTTGGTCTTTAAATACAATTCCCTTAAACCAACAGCACTGCTGAGGCTTTCCCCTTCTGTTCTCATCAGCAGACCAAATATGTTCTAGAATGAATTGCATAATTATATCAGCAAATCCGTTTTCTCCTGCAATGTTTTTTCCAGTTTTCCAAACTGTGGGGCTTCTTTTTCCCTGCAGAACTCCCCAAAGAGATGCCACAAAGCAAAGCAATCATGCAAAAAGATTTATGACAGTCATTTGTATACATGAGTATGCTCACAGACATTCAAGTTCCCTCTTCTGTCTTCTCCTTTTATTTAGTGTGAAAGCACAAGCTGTTCCCAAGTCACATTTATACATTTTTCATAAATCAGATACACTACTCATATCATTTTAAAGATGGACATGAGGGGGGTTTGTGTGTTTTCTTGTTTTCAGGGTCCCAGCATATCTCATGCTTGGCCTGAAGTCTTTAAAAAAGCATCAAATTTAACTAAAAGGGACACTCACCTCATAATTAACCATGACCTGGAGTGAGCCTTTGCTCAGTTTAGGACTAGCACAAAGTGAGGGGCCTGGGGAAGGAATGGTGCTGCAGACACAGCTCCTGCCTCCCCATCCCTTGTCTGATCCTGCAGCTCTCAGCAGGTACAGGCTGCATACAACCTTCCAGGTTGTATTCCTGCTCAGGAAAAGCAGGACACAGAGCTGAGCAGTTACACCCCCAAAAAGAGCATGACAGGAGTTCCTGCAGGGCCCCACCACAGCCTGGCTCTTCTTCAGCATTAAACCAGTGAGATCTGGTTAAAACACATGATTCATGAAAACTTATACAGATCCCTGGAGCTGCTGTGGACTTGGATAACAAACACAGACATCTCCTCTAGGTTTTCCCCCATTTCAGTTTCCTATTTGCAAATGCCTGCCCTATTTTACAACACCACACAGCAAATGTAGAACATCTGTTAGAAACAATTTCATCCTCAGGTTCTTCTCCTCAGCCCATTTTGTTCTCCCTGAAAAAATAATGGAAGCTGAATAAACTGGGAAGAAATGTATATTTTTTTTTCCCCTAAAAACCCCAGCAGTATGTATACGTCACATCTTACAATCTGCTGGAAGAACTAGCCAGGTCACAGCTTGATTAGCCCATGTCTGGCTTGTGCTGTCCTTTGCTTTTCTCTGTGCAAGGCAAAGGAAAAAAATGCTCAGAATGAGAAAAGACAGGTTCAGGTTGGAACCCTGATATCCTGGATGAGTTTGGGCTGCCCTGTGATGGAGGGAGATGTAACATTCACATTCTCTGGACAGAGAGACAATTCTGTCTCTCAGGATTTCTTGGAGAAGCACAGAGAGAAGCAGAGAAAACAATCTTTATCTCTGCTCCTTTGTTTTCCCCATGTGGAATGTGGTATGGAGATTGTTTACCTGAAGTGATTACTTAATTAGATTCTAGTGAAAGTTGTTAAATTTCAATAACCAGTTGGATCCAGCTGTGGCTTGGGCTCTCAGCAGAGAGTCATGAGTTTAAGTTAGTTAGACAGGTAAGCAAGAAGTAAGTATGTAAAATAGTATAGTATCTCTTTAAATAGTATATTAATGTAATATAGTATAGCTTTAATAAAGCTATCCTTCAGCCTTCTGACCTGGAGCCAGACATCAGCATTTCTTCCCTGCAGCCGGGGTTCACCACATTTTACTCTAGGGAGAGTCCCAAGACTTGCACAGGTTCCCTGAGCGTCACAAACCCAGAGGAGGTCGTGGCTGCATGTGGCAGATCACATGCACACAGCACAGAGGGCTGGAAGCAGCAGGCACTTGCCTTGCTCTGCTTTGGCAATTCTCCCCTCTGACCACATCAACATCTGAAAACCAGGCAAGTGGCAGAATCCAGGGCAGAACCCTCCCCTGCTTTGCAGCCTCTCTACGCAGGCACACAGCCCCCTGAAGGGCTTGGCAGGGGCCGCTCAAACCTCAGCACATCGTTTGTCCCGTGTGCCTGGCGAGTGCCTCAGCTCATTACAGCACCAACTGGACACACAGAAGCACTGAGTGAGCTCCTGAGAAGAATGTCTACCCTATTACCCAGCTGAATGCTTCCAAAGACTTACCAGAAAATATCAATCTCCTGTGTTCCTGGGAACGTGCAGCACGGAGAGTTGAAGGCCAGGGAAGACTTCAGCCCTCCAGAAATATTTCAGTGCTCAGCACAGAAGCTCCTCTTCCAGCTGCTCTCTCAGGAGGCAAAACCTGGCCAGGGTTTGACTGACATCAATCACCCAGAGCACACAGATCCATCTTTATTTGTGTTTAGCACATGTTTTGTGCTACTTAAGGCAAGTGTCTTCTCTGCTGCAGCAGAATTGCCAGAGTTAGGATTAGTTAGATATTTTTTTTTTCTTTTCTTGGGGAGAAGCTGAACAAAGTGTTTTTCATTCTTGTCAAATGTACATTTTGCAAAACACTGGCATCTATTAGACACAAAAGATAAAGAAGGTGACATTAAAAGCTGGGTAAAATGAGAGTTTGGGCTGTTTCCTGTGAATAAAAGACAAAGAATTACTAGACAAAATCAGATACTTTCTGAAAACATTTCACTTAATTGGATATAAGCACTTTGTCTGATGATGATGTTTGCCTGGCCATGATGTTTTCCTAATACACAGGATGCTGAAGCTCTGCTCAGAAGGGCTTTGAAATGACACTGAAAGATGCCATTTCTGTACAAAAGCAGTATCAGAAAATGTTCCATATTTTAGCAGTCCAGAGTATCAAGATCACTCAGCAGTGGAAGGTGGTGAAAGGAAGAGGCTATGAAGTTAACAAAACAAGAGGAGAATCTGTCCAGATTAGAGAGAACTGTGAACAAAAAGTCTCTTTATTTTTAAATGCTATGTTATTAAAAGCCTAGCATGACCAAATTATGCTGAAATTGTTGCTAAGTGTTGAAAGAATAAAGATGAATGTGACAAGAAGAAGGGGAAAACAAATCACATGTTAGGAAAAAAACCAGTTTCTAACTGATAGCAATTAAACCTGGGTATGAAGGTTAGTCTCCTGATGTGATTTTATTTCTAATCACTGCAAAAGTGGCTGTGTGAAGCTGTAAAGGCAGTCAAAATGTGTCTATCTCAAGATCTATGGATTATACACTTGGCAGATTATTTCTTACAGGGACATTATCAAGCTGCCATTCCCAGTGCTCTTTTAAATAATCCTGTAAAGATAACAAGTAGTACTCTAATTAAAAACATTCTTTCCAATCATGTAAATCACTTTAAAGATATCTGTGACTGATATGGTGGACATTACAAATTCTGGTAGCACCCACCCAAGCCTGTGCCAGCAGCATGCTGGTATATAATTTTATCTAATTGATCAATTAAATTAAAATAATCTTTGAAACAAGCTATAATAAGAGCTGTATAATTCCAGTGCCACCTATTATATTCCTTGCCTCTTTATCTCCTCTGTCTCATTAAAATATTCATCCAGGCCCTGGCTGAGTAATAAAATGGCAGCTCTGATGGTTTCATGACAGAGCAGTGGATGAGCTATGGCTGAACAGTTCAATTAATTCCAGCCTCTCCCCGTGTTAACTGTGTCTTACCAGTATAAAAAGTATTGAACCAGGTCCTTTTCTACATCCCAGCCACTTCACTGCTTGCAGTGATTCTCAGCCTTTAGCAGACAACCAAAACTAACACACTCCCCCATGAGATGGCATTTTCAGACAGCAGGTTCTTCATGGGGATGCTCGGTGTCTGCTGGGTGTAGACAGGACCTTCTACAGGAAAATTCACACTGTACTTGTTTTCATCTCATCAGTCTATGAACAGTGTCAAAATGTGATTATCTCCACCTCTCTGTCTTTTGGAAGAAACAGCACATGTGATACCCTTTTCCAGGTGGTATTTATAGGTAGTTTAAAGTGAGTTCTGATTGCTTTGCATTATTTGGGGACAAAAAAATCCCACACGAGGGAAAGCTGAGAGACAAATGGTCTAGGGGATTAGAAGGAAAAAAAAAAAATTAAAAGAAGGGGAGCAAAGAACCTGGAAAAGAAAAACTGCAAAAACCCCAGTCCGACATATTTCACAAAGAAAATTTCATCTTTCATATTAATTTACAACCATTTTGTAAACCTTGAAGAAAGAAATCTAAAAATCTCAGTCTTACTTGGGAAAGAAGGAAGCTAAAAGAGATATGCTGGCCTGCCCAGATGACCACAGCCTTCTTTGGGATGCTGATCTCAGGAGGGTGAAGTTTCCCTTTTTTTTCACAACTCAGTATATTGCAAATGAAATGTATTGGCTCAGGCAGACAGAATGGGGAAATTCTATTTCATTCAGCCAAGATCGATGAGCAGACTACTGACTGGTAAGAGAGTCAAGAATTAGCAAAGCAAAGGACTTTTTAATGGAACTTTATATTGTTGATCTCCATCTGCCATCCAGAGTCTTCAGTCAAAGCAGGAAATTTATCCAGACATTATAACCACCTAGCCTTACTCTGACACTGGGACTTAACATGCTTTCTCTTGTTAATATCATTCAGCAACAGCTGCATTATATTACCTGTCAAAAATTATTAATCCAATTCTGTTTTCATGTATATTTATCATTTCCCTGCCAACCACAGTCAAATGATTCTGTAAGACACATTGATTTCCTGAATGAATTAAATGAAAAGTGTCTGTTATAAGTTTTACAGACAGTGGGGTGATTTTCAGGTACTCAGTTTTTTGCTGTATTTTATTCCCAATAACCTGCAGAAAATCAAGGAACAGGGATATAGTCATAGTTATGAGGCCTTTTTTGCTTCCTTTAATTTTACTTGCTTAGAAGAACTGTGCCATGGAGCCAAATATTCTTACCTTCCTTGTATTCTTACTCCATTCTTACTCCATATTCTTACTTGTGCAAAATACTATTTTATCATAACTGTTTATCTGAGTAGTTCCCAGAATCAGAGATAACCAAGTTACAGAACCACAAAAGGGTTTGGGTTGGAAGGGACCTCAAAGCTCATCTCGTTCCAAACCCCTGCCATGGGCAGGGGCAGGGACACCTTCCTCTATCCCAGGTTCCTCCAAGCCCTGTCCAACCTGGCCTTGGACACCTCCAGTGATCCAGGGACAACCACAGCTGCTCTGTGCCAGGGCCTCAGCACCCTCACAGTAGAGAATTTCTTCCTAACCTAATCTAAACCTACCCTCTTTCAGTTTGAAGCCATTCCCCCTTGTCCTGTCACTGCAGTTCCTGCAGAAGCCCCTTTTAAAAAAACCACTCTGTGCTCCTGCCCTTGCATTCAAATCATGACACCCAACACATGGGAAGTCACTGCCCATCTCCCAGCACATCCCATGACAGCTCTCACACCCTGTTTAAACAATTCCCCATTTACAAAACACTGCCCAGGTGGTGCAGTGGGGCACAGACTGCACTCTGCCTTCCACAGCTGGGCAAGAAGTGCAACATAGCTCCTGCAGCTGATGAATATTTACCATTTATATCTAGTATCCATAAAGGGAATGTAATGCACAGCAAAAACCAAGTGTGAATTGTTGAAAGACAGCTGGAGGTCTTGGACATTGAACTCAAGAGACCTGAGGAAACAGGACACTTCTCAAGCAAGTCCCTTTCATTATTTTCTTCAAATGAAATTATAATAAAATTCACCCTGCCGAAAGCAAAAATTAAAGTCCACAGGGACTTCAAAAGTGACAAAAGGATAAAAGCTATATTAATATGAACAAAGAGTTTCCTTCAATCCAGAGCAGGAGGTGCCAATCACCTGGAGATAACAGACAGAACCTTTCAATGACATTCAACTGACTGGTGAGAAGTTGTTATTTTTTCTGGAAATGTCTTTTCCTTTCAACTCCCTTCAAGTATTGATGAACTGAACAAAAACCTTGACAAGTTTCTTTATCTCCCCTCCAGCCCGTATCCGAGAGCATCTTGTAGATGTCCCAGTGTTTGGAAGCTGCTGCATCACGGGGAGGTTCAGCTCTTGCACAGGACCAGGACTGAGTGGGGAGGCAAAGTGAATCTGACTGATCTCAGTTTGATAATGCCAGTGGGAACACCCAGGTGACCCCAGAGCTGCTCATCTCTCAATTTCACTGCCTCCATCACATTCCTCAGGATACAACTTCATCCATCCTCATTACTTGCAGGCAGTAAATCTTCCCCACCCTCCAAAGGACCAAGATGCAAAATGCAGCATTGTTTTCAGGGATCTCACTGCCAGCAGCTGAGTGATGCTTCTCAGAACGACACCAAATGAGCTGTGGAACGCAGCCTGTTATGAGTTGGACCTCGTGTGCAATACATCAAGCTTTTAAATGTGAGACACAGCACTGAGCAGGTGAGGTTTGCTGCACGGGTTGTAGAACAGGCATGGTGCTGAACTGGGGAAATGACAGCTCAGCAAAGCGTTTGCTGCTCGTGCTCTGGGCATGTAAAAAGCACAGCAGCTCTGACCAGGGCCCTCTCTGGCAAACAGCACATTCCCCAGACAACTATTTCACTTTAGTAAACCATGCATAATAGTGAGATTTTCCATGTTTTCCACATCAATATCTAGGGAGAGTTTGTCCCCTACTATTTATTCAGATGCAAATATGTCTGGGAGATGACAAATGGGGACAAAAAAGGGGACAATCTCCTCCCCTCGCCATCTACCTCTTTTGGTCAGCTCAATATTACCCAAATAATCTCTTAGCGGGAGAATGTGAAAGGAGAGCCTCGATTTGAAGGAGCTCCCAGGAAAACAAGAAAAGTGAGAATCAGAAAGATGATTTCAGCATTTGTAATTGTGTCTGGGTCAGGCAGAATTATGCCAATTTTAGGGACACTGAGAGAAAGCTACAATATTTTTTATTTGGAGGCATGACAGTCTAGATAGGAAACCTGACTGAACACAGAAAGAAAAAAGGCATTTCTTAGAAGCGATAAAGAAAATAGAGTCTGTCCACTGGCTGAATGAGGGAAGGGAATTTGGGATGAGACAGTGAAGAGCTGGTGTCTAGGTAAAAGGTCTAGGTCAAACTGAGCATATTTCCTATGCTACCCCTGATGCTTTACTGCTGAGGTAAGAGGCAATGATTTCACATCCCCACCAGGAAAAGCAGATCAGTAATTTCTCCAGGATCATCTTGATTTCATTCTCCTCTTTGAATTCTAGCATTCTGCATTAGGTATTTCCTCAGCAAATTTTTCTGTAGCCACCATGAATAACAAAACCATCCTATTTCTACTCTCAGTATTCCCAATTCTGCTGCTGCTATTTGCTCTGGCCATATTGACTCAGGTATCCCACAGCCCAGAACTGCTTCAGTACTGTTTGCAAAATTGAACAGTTACTTACTGAAATCCTACATTTCTCACACCCACTCTTGCATTTAGAATCATCTCTCTGTGAAACAGCTAGAAAATATTCCTGAGTAAAGAAGCTGCCTTTCCTCCCCTTGTCTGACAAAATGGGAAATAGGAAATCAGAGCACAGTGACAGCAGAGCCTTGGCTCAGGCTTCATTCAGGCCTTTGAGAGGTTTTCTCCCTTCTCCAACCTGCAGGGAAAGTAATGTCTCTACAGGTGTATAAGAAGTGCTACTGACATCCCATCCCACTCCTGCTGCACACTGAGAATATCACAGAATGTGGAGGTGTGCAATAATTCCTTTCTTTTCCCCTCAATACTACAATGAGGGCTTATGCAGCTGCTCAAGAAGCTGAAAAGTAACCTACAGTTGGATCAATGGAGATTCAGACTCAGACCATGTGTTTGCTGAGAAAATTTGTGTCCCCTCCCAGAGCAGCTCCCCAGAGCTGGGGCAGGAGGAAGCCCTGGATCTCAACATTCGGGTGCAGATTTGTGCTGTGCTCAGAGGGGACAGCCAGACAGCTCAGCTGGACAAACCCTCAGCTCAGCTCAGCTGCCACTGGGCAGCTGCCACTGGGAAGTCTCACAAGCTGTTATAAATAAAAGTAATGAATTGATAGCAAACTGCTCCTGGGGACAGGAACAGGTTGGAGTTCAGAGCGTGCTGAGTCGCTGCTCTGCGGGGCTCCCGCGCCAAAACTGCCCGCAAGCCCAAGGGGCCCTCCGGGGAGCACCTTGGTTTGTCTGAGCTGCTGTCCCCAAATACCCATCTGAAGCTTCAGCTGGAAGAGGAAACGACATAGTGTACATATTAAAACAGCTACAACGGAGGAGGAAATTGCCTTTCATTAATTTTCCATAAGTAGATTACACCAAGCAGAGTGTAAACAGTCCCACGGGCACCAATTACCAGGCTTATTCTATAACTGAATTGTCCTAAACAAGCACCATTTTAATTTGAATATCAAATACTTTACACAGCAGGAATGAGAAGGAATAAACCGACCTAACAATGCATTTGTTATGGATTTCTACAGAATTGCTGTGGAAACCTCTGTGTCCCCAGTGGATTGTGCATGGTCTCTTCCCACATGCTCATGCTGCACATCTTCCTCCATCACAGGAGAGGCAGCACAGGCACATGCCAGCCCTTGTGCCATTAATAAAATGGCCTCAGAATCTAAGGAGAGACCAAATAATGAAAGCAAACCAACCAAACAAAAATCCCACAACAAAGCCCCCTCTGCAATTAATTAGATGTGGCATAATTCCCTTGTTTTTCATTTTTTTCTCCTTTTAAGAGACTAACTTACTAGAGCTATTTACTGCTTCTAAAGGTCTTAATGAAATTAGACTTCAGGCACAATTTTTCTCTAATAAACTGGAATGAATAAATCCCTCATATGTCCAGGAATGAGTGAAGCCAGTGGCATTAAAGAAACAGAACCCAGCATTATCCAGGTCAGTTCTCCAGCATAAAAACAGCAGCACACATTCCCATGAAGATCTGGAAAATCCTTCTCAATTCCCAAACTCTAGCTTGTTTGAACTATGAACATTAGGAACATCAGCAAAAGGCCAAAGATTCAATAGATGAAATTAGAAATTAGATAATAAAATGTTCTACTGTGTCCAAGGACGGCAGGGAACTTCAGAGGACTCTCCACAACTCTTTCAGTCCTGGTGAAACACAAAGTTTTGTCTTCATATTTGTATATAGTGCAGTTGTGGCTATTTCAGATCAGCCCTTGTGAGTCTTAGCCTCACTCAAACACATTAAAGCCCTGTAATTTCTGGTTGTGGCACTGAGAATGTGCAACCTATTTGGGCTGGAGAAAAGGTCTGAGAGGGGGCTGGGCTATCCCAGTTTAAAAAGCAGGAACCAAGGCATGCATTAACTAGTTTAGCCAATAAAGCTCAGGCACAAAGCCTGAAGAACATCTGCTTAAACCACAGGGCTCTGAGCTCTTCATCTTCTCTCAGAACATTCATCCTCCAGAAACAGTAGCAACTCTGGAAAAAGCACCAGAAAGTCTGCCTGCTGATCTGAATCTCCAGCACACCCTCTGACATGGCAGAGCTGCAAGGTGCTGTTCAGAACCTTTACTGGTACAAGTTCAGCAATCCTGCCACAGCACACTTGACACTGCAGTGTGTTCCAACAGACCACGCTGTAAATTGAAAGCCAAGTGTTCTCTGTAGAGTTCTTGAAAAAATAATTTAGTTCCTAGGTGAGGGCAATGTTGTTAAACGTATTTGAAGCACTGAATACCAACCAGTCCTTTTTTTTTTTCCTACTGTATATTTTGGGTTTGTTTTATATCACATAGATGAATGGGCAGGGAAGAGCAGCCTTCCAGAAACCGAGTTTGGTCTTTGCCCAAAAACCATTATTCATTTCCATGTAACAACAGCGAGAACTGCATGTCCTCCACATGTACTTACACCATTGAAAGAAAAGGCGCTGAAGAGAAACGTGGGGAGAAATTTCTACATGTAAAACAGAAGTTGTGAAGTTTCCTGTTCTTCAGTTTCATTTAACAGAAGAAGAAAGCACAGCAATTATTTGGACTGAATCTAACCATCCTGTTTTATAACCAGTGTCCAAAAAGGCCAATCCACAGCATCTTTCCATTAATGTCTATATGAAGGCAGGATTGAGCCACTGCATCAACACGGCCCTGCAGGAATGAGTTTTCTCTCTGCTCAATCTCTCTGGCTGCTCCTACAGCAGCAGAATTGGGGCCCCTTTCCCCTCCCAGTGGCAGACTAAAGGTGATCAGCCAGAGGGCTTTGTGCCCAGATATGAAGTGCCCAGGAATCCTGTCCCCATCTGTGCCAACCTGTCTCCTCCTGTGCCAAGCCATATCCAGCTGAAGCTCCTTGCTTCCCCCATGGGGGACTTCAGCCAGCCCTGCCTGGCCATGGCCCACAGGCACAGACACTGCTGTGGAGCACTTCTGGAACTGGCACTTCCTCTTTTCCTCTCTTATTAGGCTGATACATGATTCACAGAAGGGGTGAAGAACTGCAAATACCACTGTCAGCTGCAGGTACAAGTAATTTCTAGACTGCCACCACTGAAGAAGCAAGAAGGGCAGGCCCAGGATAAAATTTTCAGTCATTCCTGTGGCTGCCAGGATCCTAAGCACCTCTCTTGCTCATTACACATATTTATTGTCATTTCTTCCATGTTCCTGTATTCTGCTTGCTGCCTGGATCTGACAGGGCCACATACTTCTGTTTCAGCCCCATCCATTATTACCAATCCAATGGAAAAATCATTCTAGATCCCTCCCCCAGCACAGATTTCCATGTGACCTTGACCAGGTCACTGTACCTCAGTTGTTCACTGGGGCTCTTCAATAGATCACTGAAAACATAAACCACAATTTCCTGGAACAGATAAGTTCCCAAACATGGGGATAAGGATTAAGGATGGTTAATGGGCTGTGCATGCTAAGCTTTACTACAGAGGTCACTGGATTCTGTCCCCCACCGCAGCCACTGTGTCCCAGTGTCACATAAAGTCACGTTAGCATTCCAAACCACATCCAAAGTCTCCAGTTCAGCCTGTAAGATGAGATCTGTTGGATGAAAAATAGCAGCAACAAATTTCAGGCTCAGCAGAGAAGCTGCCTGTATATTTATGAGCCTAAGTCCAACCTTTAAAAACTCTCTTTCTCCCCAGTGCAGTTTTCTTCAACAGGAAGTCATGGATAAAACAAAAAGAAGGTGCTAATGATAGAATAGTCAGGCAGAAATAATAGATTTTTTACTTTTTTCACATCCCTAGCAGCACAATTGAAGTAGCAAGGAGCATCAACAATTTATTTACTGGTCTTCAGTACCACATCCTGCTGGTTTTCCACCCCCAAACAAGACCCTGTGGGTTTAATTAAGTTTTCAGAGGAGGCTTGGGAGACACGATTTCAGTCAGTCTATGTCATTTATTCCATGTTTTCTATGGATGCATGGGGAAAAAACCCTACACAGCAATATAAATCAAACATGTTCCTGGTGAGCAATACAGCAGACAGACATGGCAACCCTCCCTTGTCCTGATATTCTCACACTGCAAGAACACAGTGGAGGGAAGGCCAGAAAACCTCTGCTCGTGCAGGGCGAGGAAGCCCTCCAAACTTAGCTTCTCATGGGCATCATTCTTCACCAGGGAACTGGAGGAAGATGTACCTGAGTCCCCTGATGCACCTTTCCTCCCTCCCTTGCCCATCCACATGCCGCTGCCTTATCCCCTGGTGTCTCTGATGAGCCTGGCATTTCCAGTCTCACATTTGAGATCCCACAGGCCATGAACTAATGCTGTGGTCTGGACAGATCCCCCAGGAGTAGGTCCAAAGCAGTATTGAGACCTCTGAAGATGCAGATGGGCATCTGCAAGTGGGAGTGCAGCACTTACAAAATCCACCAGCAAAAAGATGCGGCTCTTGGGACAAGTTAAGGATTTTATATATTTGGCCCTATGTTCCTGTCTCAGTACTTCACCTGCACTGCAGGAAAACAGGAATACCTGACCTCTGTGGGACAGTGTGGGAGGCTGGGAAAACACCCAGCTGCTCTAGGGAGCTCTGTTTGTGCAGCAGGATTTGCAGACACATGCACTAAGATCCCTGTCGTACAGCACATTCAGACTCACAGAAATGATGCTACAAAAGGAATCAGGATTTCTTTTTACACCTTCCTGATGAAAGCCTAGGCTGGTTAACACCCCCCTTTCAAGTCAATCATCCAGCTAGTGCTCCTGTTTCATAAAATACTGTGTTCATGTTGAACACAACATGCTCTGCAGAAAGGATGAACCATTTTTGCCAGGTTGTTTCTGGCAGAACTGTGCCAATGATCTAAACCTTTTGCCTCCACTTTTTTTTTCTGACACAGTGAATGTGTTCTGCCCCCACAAAGCACATGCTAAAAATATTGTCTTTTGCCCCAGCATTTTGAAGTAATCTCCCAGCTGCATTGTCTCTGTCCTGAAGTCCTCCTTCATTTTTGGGAGGCTCCAGGTCAGTATCAAGACAGTCTCTTGTGTTCACTCGTGAGCACATTGACTCTGCTGTCTCTCCAGAGGGAAATCCTCTGCCCTGACTCATCATTTCCAGCAAACCATTTGAATTTCAAGGCAGTTTTTGCTTTGGCATTTCAAAATACCAAACAAGAAAGAGACCATTTCCCATAGCTATCTTAAAAATAAAGGAGTTTAACACACCTATCCAAAACCTTAGCTGAACACTACAAGCAGTAAGAGGTTCAGGAATTGTGCTTTTAGAGATATTAAGGTCAATCCATATTTGAGGAACATAACTAGAACCCTAGAACAATAACTGGAAATAATTCCCAGGCCTAAGCCTTCTGTCTGCCTCTGCAGACAACCCCCCCCATCCTTAAACTACTTAATCTCACAGGCCCCTGTCAGTCTATTTTTCACGATTTAAAAAAATGACTGGGTTTATTTGCTGTCTTTGTTGTTTTTAAGCCAATGTCTTAGAAGCCTGAAAGTGAAATATATTTCTTTATCAATTCCATGTTTTTCTCCTCCTCTGCCACCCATGCACAGTGGTTTGCTTACTGAGGCTCATTCAAGTGTAGGAGCTGCTGGCATTGATGTATTTTCTTAACAGGGTGGAGGGTTTTGTTTTTTATATTTTTAGAGCTGGCTGGCACATTGATTTAGGCTGGCAGAAAGAGCAGATGAAGATGATGTTAATTTTACAAGCACAAATCAAGCTGGGATAGAATGCTGGGCTCCTGTACCAGGCTACCACACAGACAAGCTCAGGACTTCCAGACTGTAATTCCCTGCCAGATTTACTGAGACGGATGACACACAGGTAAAGAAGTTCACTTCTTTTTCTTTTGAAAGAATATTTTGTGGAGATTTTGTAATTGTTTCTACTCTGACTCATGGAACACTGCTGGTCACTTGTAGGTAAAATCTGAATGTGCACAGTGGCAGTGGGAGCTCTCTGTTACTCCAGGAAGATGGATGTACACCAATTTATTCCTTCCAGCCATTTTTCAGTTCATTAGCCCTACTCAGTGCCTCACTCAAAACTCTCTTTGTGGATATAACACACAAAAACCCAAACAAACAAAAGCAGTGATTTGTTTCTAAGTGTTCTTTTCACAGGAACACCAGCCTGGGAGTGAGCACTGCCTTCCTCAGCCATAGCACACACACCCAAACACTGTCTAAAAGCTCCTGTACCACATGTAAATTGTCTCTTGCACAGAACCAGCTCTGGAGGCCCCTTAGCAGGTAGCAGCACATTTCAAGCCTTGTGGCAAAGATGACCCACAGCAACACTGATAAAAAATGCATCATCTCCCATCAGGTCACAACCTGCTCTCTACAGAGAAGAAATGTAAAGATCCACTGGTCCTCTTCCATCCCCAGCATCACTGAGCAGCATCTGAATAACTCAGAGAAAAGTTAATTGTGGCCAGGATGAATCTGATTACTTTAATTAGATGCAAGCTTTCTGGAGGGAGGAGGGAGGCTTTGTCTTCTCTTTCAGAAAGAACAGCAATATTTATCTGGAGGAACTAAGACATACCAGGGATCCTGCAGAGAGGCTCATGGTGCTCCACTGTGAGACAGAGTCACAGGGAAAACACAAGAAAACAGCTCCAGAGTTGATCTTGGCCACTTCAGGTCCTCACTGAGCACCTGCTTGAATTTTACAGAGGGGTCTTTCCCCTTGCAAACACCTCAATGCACTGCAGAAAGAAAGGACTCCCTCTTCTTTCACTCTGCTTCACCCATCTCCAGCCATGGGAAATATCAATGCAATATCAATAACTTTGAGTTAAAATCCATCTTTTAGCTCCAGTATCTCTCATGGCTGCTCATCCACATCTTTGCAAGGGCTTTGGGTGGTGCATGAAGCCATCTTGCAGCAGTGCTTTGCACACAAACACGAGGCACACATTTCAGACCTGCCCTGAAAACATGCTCATGCTCATGCTCCATCTGGACACGTTTGTGTGTGTTAAATTTGTCATCTGCCTGGGAAAGGCTGAGATCCTGCACTCCACTGGAGGCTGCTTTGGAACAAGAGCTGGCTCCGACTTACACCAGTATTTCCTCTTCTCCAACAATAAGGACAACTCAGAAGGAATCTGAGAACACAGAGAGTTTCATGCGTTGCTTAGGGTCTCTTGTAATATCACAGATTATTATCCCTCCATATTTGTTAAAGGAGTTTGGAAGAAAGAGGAAGGATTGCTGGAAATTGGCTTTTAAATCTGGCTTCCCCTGAGAAAGATGGTCATGCTCTGAGGTTTGTGGTATTACTTGATAAGCAGTGATTAAAACAGTAATCCCAAATTGTAATCAAAAAGCAGTCAAGGCTCTGAAATTACTTTTTACTAAGCTTTTTTCCCCTTTCAAAGACAGCTCTGTATGGCAAAAGATAATAAAACACCACAGACGCTGTTCCAATTTCATTTAGAAATATTTGAGCCATTAATTTACAGTTTGGAAAAGTTTTTCCTCTTGTCTTTAAATCCACCTCAAAAATAGGTCTGTAGTCTAGGAGAAAGGGGGAAAAACTCTTTCCTGTGTCTATATTGCTCTTGAATACCTGATATATTTACATGTCATCACAGCATGAAGCAGAGAACAGGTTTCCCCCTACGAGTCAGCCTTCCCCAAGCTTTCCCAGGCAACAACATGTCAACGTGTGATTGTTAGCAAGAGCCTCTCCTAATTGATATGGTTTTGAGATTTCTGAAAAACAAAGCTCCTACTGACTTGATTTCACAAGGAGAATTCGGTGCTCTGACTCCAGGGTTGATGTCTGCAGGTTCACTGGAGGAAGAGACCCTGAGTGGTTGTGCTCAATAACTTCTCCTTCAGCCCACTCAGCCAGAGCTGTGTGTTCACATTTCCCTCATCAGATGAAAAGCACACACAATAGCTCGTGACAGTTTGATTTTCCACACAGCAAGTGGCCAAACTAGCAACCAGTTTGTTCTAAAACAATGATGTTGCCAGAGGAAAAAAATAGCAGCACATGTGCTTTTTAAAATTTCAGACGTAAGTACAAAGCTTTCATTAAGCTGGAAAATTTTCCATAGTTATGTGCAATGATTTGTGATTTTTCCCCTTTGTGCTGATTTTGCAAGAGAGCAGAAATAAAATTCATCAGGCTGTAAAAATCAATAGTGATGCTTTGTCCTGTTTAATAGAAAAACTGCAGAAGTTTATCAAGCTGAACAGCAAAATTCACAAAGGAGCGCAGGTCATACCAGAGGGAGGAACTCAGCCTGTGTGTCCCAGTCTAACCCCACACTCCAGTCTTAGTCTTTATTAGGGACAAAATAAAGACACTACAAGGTATTGCCTTTTGCCAAACATGCCCTTATAGCTCTGCAACCACATTTATTTATTTTAGAAACAACTTAGAGATTTCTGCTTTGTAAATGCCACTCATGGGTTACCCTGAAACACAACTCACACCATTCCAGGTCTCACATTTCCCCCAAAGATCACTTAAGTGTTTTTTTTAACCATACCTCTCCACAATATAGTTTTCAGCCTGACATTTCCCCATATTTCCTGCACATTTCCTAAAGCCAACAGAGGAATCCTGAGGAAACAGGATCAGCTGCTCCAGCTGCTGCATGGACATAGATCAGCCCCAGCCTGAGGATGAAGTGCCCCAGGCACCTCCCCATCCTGAGTGCCTTTGGAAAAATGTGGAAAGAAAAGCAGTAAACTTGTGTGTGTGTGTTGATTATCCAGTCACACTCCTGACAAGGCCTGCTAATAAATGCCCTTGTTTTACGGAACTTGATGGAAGCAAAGCTATAATGCAAACTTCTAAAAAACAAATTTTCTCAGTGATAAATGCTTCCCTTCTGTTCCATTTAACAGCTGGATAGTGAAGATGAAGACAAAGCACACGTTTTATCTGTGGATTAAATTAAACCCTGGATTACAAATTGTAATTGAACATAATTATTTCAGTAGTAGAAAAATTTAAGGTTGCCCTCATGAGGCAGAATTTGCCCCACAGAGCAGCATTAACATGATCAAAATGGTTATTTTCTACTAACACACATTCTGGTATTCCATTTTCAAGCAGCTAGCAAAACATCCTCCATTTCTTGTGGAGGAACAAAAAATCCCAAGATACCTTTATGTTTTATGCTACTCTGTAAAACCAGCAAAGTGTAAACTCCATAAAATGGCTTTTAATCTACCACAAGTTTACTTTATACCGTGTGATACAATCATTTAAAATAAATGTTGTGGGTTAAATTTGGAAAACAGAAGATGAAACCTAAAAAACCTCTCCCTTTTAATGTCTGAAGAAGAAACCCCAGCTGCCTTTCATAACCAGAAGACTTCAAACCAAGAGAATATTCTATAAGCAGTGCTGCTCAGGTTTGCTTTTCTCCCCATAGAAGGAAAACTCCTACTCTTCTTTGACCACATGAGTGCTACTGTTCATGTCAGCAGGGCAAACAAGATCTGACTGACAGAAAAATAGTTCTGTGCAGGATTCAGAATCTGTAATAAATGCAAATGCCTTTTTATTATTTTGTCATCCAATCTCATGATCTTACACTTGTGTAACTGGAATAAACATAATGCAAAAATTAAATTAAAAATATATGAGTAGGACTCTGCTAGAAATCATAAAAGTCGGGGCTACATTGAGGAGGAGATTTATTTCCGGCAGTGTCCTTTAGAGACAAAACTAGGTACTCTGGACAACAGACAGAAACAGACATCAGGTTTGCTGTAAGGACAGGCAACTCTCTGAGCATGTCCAAAGTCATCAGCTCCCAAAATATGGAAAATCACTATTGAACAGTATCCTCAAAAACCCTAAAAACCCACATAAAATCACTATGTTGTTTTTTGATTTTTTTTTTTTTTAAAGTATGGCATGGGTCAAAATGTCAGCATATTAAGTGGGATGTAATAAAAGTGAAAGTAGTCAAAGGCAAAATTGACTCAGTTACATTTGTATTACCAATAGCAAGAAGCATCTGACTCATCAGAAGATGATTTCATCCAGCCTTTTTAGAAGGATAGGGATGAATGTATTCAGTATCCCTCAGATGATTTGGGATGCAATGGGAACACTCAGAGCCCCAAAGATCAAGGGGAGCCCATTTTTCTGAGCAGCAAGGGACACCAGAGCTCCTTTGGAAGCAGGTGAGTGATTACAGATGCAGGAGAGAGTGGGAAGCTGGTTCAGCATGAAGGGCAATGCAGCACTTTTAGTGACAGTGGTTGCAGTACATCCTGCTGAAGGGAAAGGGAGCAGTGATTTGGGAATAGGACAGAGATGGTAGCAAGAGAAAATCTGATTATCACAGTGGAGGGGCCTGGTTTGATGGGCTGCAGGAGGGGAAGCTCTCCCTCATGAGTAAAGGAGGCAAAATAACAAAAGAAGAAGATAACTCCATTCCAGACATCAACAGGAGTAAGACTGCCTCTAGGACAAAAACAGGATCACAAAAGGCAGAATGAAACCTGAGAACAGGGAATGCCTAGAAGAGAATCTCGGTTTTGCAGAGAATGAACTAAACCTGAGACACACTGGATAAGACAAACCAACAGGGAAGCTGAAAAACACAGCAAGGAATGCTGTGAAACCTTCAGCTCTCTTGACCCACAAGGCACTGATAGAAAATTCTTGGGTTAACCTTTTTGTTTCTGGGATTTTTTGGGTTATTGCTTATATAACTTTGTTTCCATTGCAATAAATAGAGCAATATACTAATAAATACAATGCAGGATGAGCATTCCTGCCTGATGTTTGTAAGGCATCTCCAGATGGGAATAGAAACCATAATGTACCCACACGCCATCCAGACCCATACACACACCATATATAAATCTGGATAAAGGTCAGGTTGTGTCATTAATCTGCATTTAGGATCCTTCACAACACATCAGGATCTTACTGCACTAAAGACTTACAGACCAAAGCAAGAGCTCCAACCATATTATCAGACTAAAAAGTGGTGGATCATAAGGAAGAAAGCAAGGTGTTACTGGCTGACATAAAAAGTAAGCAAAAATGAACTCCAGCTGTGGTCATTTTTTGTTGGTATCACAGAGGAAGGCAGTTTGAAGATTTGAAAGAAATGAACAGTAAAGCTCTATGGACTTTTAACAGAAAGCTTTTCTAATTCATCTCAGAAATCCCAGGTCCTACTTCCCTGCACATCTCCTTCAGACCTGCTGTAAGTGCAGCTCTATAAATACTCAGATCTATGCAGAACACAGGCATGTGTCCCACTTCTGCCTCTCCCTGTACACAAGTGAATTGGGGTCATGATTTGCAAAAAGAGGAAATTCTCACTCTATATTCAAAAGGTAAATAATTACTCTGACCTACTGTTCTGACCCAAGACAGTGCAGGCTGTCCTTTATCCATCACTTTCTCTCACAGCATACAAAGCAGTACAATCCAGGGAGTAAATTAATCATTTTCTCTCTCTGCAGTGTACAGGATATGGACTGCTCTACTGAGTGACTACTTCTTTATAAGATAAGGTTAATCAATAAAGATAATTAGACACTTCTGGTTAATACATCCATGTCACTGAAAAAAACCCCACATTACATCCTGCCATTCCCTGCTGAAATACAAACAAACACTGGAACAAATCCAACTGGTATAAAAATGACCTAACTGTATGGCATTGAAAAACTCAGATTAAAAACACTGTGTGGTTTACTCCAACCTGAACATTCCTGAATCTCAGAGGAAATCACATCCTGCCTTATCTCCCACAGTCTGAGCCACGAGGTTAAACCTCTGCGTTCAGCCAAAGCCTTCCTGATTTTAGTGGATCTTTGAGCAATTTGTAGCAAGTGACAATTTGTCAAACCCCTAGAGCTGGTATTTAGCATCTGGGCAAAACCAGCTGAGTGAAAACCCAGTTCTGTTTTGGGCACAAGGGTTCAGCCACAAAGAAAAATAAAGTGCACCCTTTTAAGATTGAGCCTTCTTCATTGTTTCTGTGGCATCTCTGCACAGCAATCATAAAACCAAAGTCTGATTAATCTCACTCTAAGCCCATAACCTCTGCCTGCTCAGGCTTCTTTTGATGCAAAGGGAGACTGAAGGATGGGCAGTTTGTCCGGGGCACAAAGAGGTTCTGAGGTGCCCACACTGCTCCCTTGGAGAAATCCTTCTTTGCCATTGCACCCGTGGCACCTACAGCTTTTAATCTTAATTCCTGTGGTCTGTCCCAGATCACTGCTCAGTTCAGAACAGGGGGGCAAGATAAACCTCTCCAGATACCAAGGAGAAATCTATAGCTGTGGACAACCAGCAGATCATCGGGCTAATCTCCTCTTGTCCCACTTTAACTGAAGCTTTTAGCAAACAAATATCGATCCATTGTTCCACAGCCACAAATCCTCAAGTAATTCTCAGTGAAAAGCAGTGCTTCTTTTTGTCAGGGAAGCTGTCTTTGAACCAAAAGAGAGAAAAAAAATCAAATAAAATATTTTTTAAGATTTTGTAAGACCAGCAGTCACAGATATTTTGCTCCTGCGCACAGACCAAGAACTCTCACTAAGTCACACAATCCTATGTTTTGCTTCCACTTCTTCTGGTTAACATTTCATCCCCAAGTAGGATTTGGGCATAATTTTACTTTTCTCATAGCTGTGCTATTGAGTGCCCTCTGCTTTTCTTGCTCACACTTGCTTTCACTGGCACTGCACTAGAAGCCTTCCCTGGCTTACTTTCCTCAGTAGAGTTTTCAGTAGAGTTTTCCTCTTTCTCAATTTCAGAATGAGGGTGACAGTGCCATGACTCCATCTGAGATGTCACCCTCCTATTTTTGCAGGTCCCAGTACAGAGCCACATGCAGCAGTGGCTGCTCAGAGTTCCAGGGATGGCTTGCCATTGCCTAATCTAAAATATCCAAGTTCATTTTTTTCAGAAGAGATGGTAGCAGCTTTAATGAAAGTGGGGAAGAAACAACAACAAAATAACATAAACCCAGCAGGAGCCCTGCCTGAGAAAGCTGTTGCAGAGAATAAGTATTTTACTTTTCCTCTTTAGGAATGATAATGGTTTCTTTTCTACCAGCACATCTCAGCATGTCCACACTAGTGTTGTTTTCACCTAGGTGGTTGAAATTAAAAACAAACAAACAAACCTAACAAAAACACAAACCAACCAAACAAAAAACAAAACAAAACTCAATCAGCTAAAAAAAACCCAGAAAAACAAAAAAACAAGTGTTATGCTGGAGGTGGAATTACATAACTTTGTGAGATGATGACCACAACCCAGAGGAAACATGCACAGAACTGGCTGTACCAGAAGTCTGAAATGATGGGCAGGAATCAAACTCAAGTGGGCCACCAAGCCCTTCTGATGGAAACCACAGGGAGATGCTCCACACCAGGAAATGGTGTCAGTGATTTCACCAGAGTGCTGCTCTGGATCAATGGGAAAGGGGCTGCAGAAGCACAGACAGGACAGTGCCTAGAGCTTATCATCACAATACACCACAAACAGGAGGCAAGGGAGGTGGGAGATGAGCCCAATGCCTCTACTTTGTTAAATGGAAGACAATTGTGGCTAAGAAAAAGCCATTTCAGTGTTCTCATAGCTCAAAAGATCTCTGTTGCCCTTTGAAATTTAACTTGTGTAATCAGGTGGATCTCTCATGAAAAATTACAGCTTGTCAAACTGTAGGTGACACTACTGCCTGCATTGCAAAAAGGGAAAGCAGATGATCACCACTGATCCTGAAGAAAATTAATTTTTTTTCAGATAAACAGACTTTCCCAGTCCAGAAGAATATGAAGGGAAATGCTCAGCTCTGCCATTTTTAGTCTTAAATGGTTTTTTTTACTCTTATTCAACTCTGAGGTCAGAGACAATTTCACTATAATGAAAATTCCAGATCTACTAAAGATTATTCCAAATCCTTATGTCACCCAGTTTAATTGTTTTCATTATCTTTGGAGTTTTATTATTTTAATTATCTGTGTGCTTTTATTATCCTACATATTGATGATTTTTCCTTCTAATTAAGCCTATAGTTAAGATAGGAATATGTTGAACTCATTTGTAACAAATAAAGCAAACCTTTATCCCCTTGGTGCCATGATGGGAGATGGAATCCAGCATCTGGAAAACTTCTAAAGAGCTGAATTCTGTTTACAGGATGTGAGAATCTGAATTTGATGCCAATTTCTACCCAGAACCGAGGAGCAGGGCATTGCCAACTCCCTGGCACAGCTGAGCTGCAGGGGGGGAGCTCTGAAGGGAAGAAATTCCTGATTTCTGAGCTGATTCCAGCTGAGCTGAGCTTGGCACAGCTCACCTCTCCTGGGCTACACTGGGTGTCACTGCAATGCCAAGGTTTGGCAAGCAAATCCTGCTTGCCTGGGTCTTGCTGCAGCCTTTTGCTCTGGTGCTGAGGAATTTATCATGACATGCCATATTTCATTTGGAAAAATCTATTTTGCATGGTTCCTCCTGCAATTTGCATGTGCTTTGCTTGCTCCTCACAGCACTGCACGTGTAACAGGCACTTGTAGTAAAGGAAGAATATCCATAGTATGGTTTTCTGTTCAAATTTGGTTTTGTTCCTGCTGAGCCAAGACTTTGATGCTAGGCAGCAGTGGAAGGAATGCCTGAACTCAAAGCATTTTAATTTTTTTTTAAATATTTACAAAATGCATTAAAGTGGTGTATAAACACAGAGTATTAACAATTCTGTGGCAAATAAATTATTAGCTCTTTATGTTGTAGGATAATATTTTTCTCTTGCATTTCCTTTACAAAGGGGCTGTTAAATATTTATGCAATAAAAGATAAAGATGGTGATGCTACAGAGCAAACAATTAGGCTTTCCTAACAAATTCCTCCAGTAAATTAAACATGTTCCTGAATTTTGAAATCCTTCTCCACTAATTATTTCAAACTGTATTCCAGGATTGCATCTAGCTTTTATTGTACTGTTTTGTGTGGAATTATGTAGGCTAAAATAAAAACAAAACTCAGGATAATGATCCTTATCCTAGAGTGGGTATGGGAATACTGAAAATAGTCCAAATAAACATACAGGCTCCTGTGTCTCATCTGCTAATGCACAGATGGATTTTGGATAAAGCCATGTAGGCCTTCAGCAGAAATAAAAAGTCCTGATCAAGTATTTTCCATCCCAGGGCAGAGGGAACAAAAGATGGATCTTGTGCAAGTGCCTGAGCATGCAATGATAGGGTGAGACATTGCACCAAATGAAGCAAATCCATCCTTACAGACAGCAGAAATTGGTGATTATTTTTACACTCCTCAGGTTTTCTGATTAGCAAGAAGCAGCCCTGGCCCAGCTGAGCAGCAGGACAGCCTTTGCTGGGTATATAGGGCACAGAGAGCTGCAGAGCTGCATTCTTGTTCCTAAAGTAGAACACACTACAAAGTCTTATTAATAACAGAGTCCATAAAATTGTGACAGTCCCAATGATTTGATTTGTGAGGAATGCAGAAACCCCTTAGTCAGAGGTAGACAAGGATCCAGTATCAAGCTGAGTTCTGCTGATAAAACATTGTCATTGTAGCTGAAGAAGTAAAAATGGTCACTTAATTCCAGAGAAGGCACATTGCAAATACTTCTGCAAGAGCTAGACAAATTTCTGACTGTAATTCCAGGGCATGTCTCAGACAATGGCCTGGCCAGACACTACCACTCTGCATCTTCCTGTTCACATTCAGATTTCATCTGAGTGCACCCAAACTCCAGACTGGGAAATTCAGAGCAGCCTTCTGCCTCGTGGCAGCTTTATCACCTGCTGGAGCAGCTCCATGCTGCCTATCTGACAGGACTGTCAATTCATTTTAAACTTGATTCTTAAAAGCAGATGCACAGCTTCAAAACCTCCTGGTCTGTCACATATGGAGATGCCATCTGGTTTGTTACTGCTTCAGTGTGACCCAGTCACTCAGCTCTTTCCTTCAAGATCTACTGAGTGCCAAGACAAAGTGAAGTTGGTGATAGAAGAGGGAGGAGAGTCAGATTTGCTTTTCATTCTGCCTTGACTAAGAGGATGAATAAGCAATAGAGGTTTATTCTTAAGTACCACATAAAATTAGGAAGCCTCTCCTGAGGCCAGCTGTGCACATCTGATGGTTCTCCAGGAACTAGAGAAGCATATTTACTTGCCACCCTGGTTTCTTCTTCAGTTTTGTTCTGCATCAGAATGGTACAGGTAAATGAAAATAACCTGCTGAAACATTCTACCCATTCAGATAAATAAAGCATTCAAGCTTTAGATTGACCTTGAAATGTACAGCCAGAACCTGGACATTTAAGAGTTCAGGCACAATGAACAAGTTTTTCTTGAACAGTGAATTGGAGAAACATGATTGAGAAGTGAAGCCATTGTTAAAACTGATAGAGAAAAATCCTGTCAATCAGGATCCTAAAGGGAAAAAAAAAAAAAAAAGAGTCCTATGGGGTGCTTGAAAAATTGATGCTTAGCTACCCATTAGCTTAGGAAGGATGGTAGAATCATTTCCATGGCTCACACTATTTATAGACTACGCCTATCATCCCTAAAATGCCAGCAAAAAAAAAAAAAAACTCAGAAGAGCCTTCTCACAGTAAAGGAAGAGAAGATCTAATTCAAAATCCTGGATATCAGCAGCCAATTAGCAGCTTCAGCACAGATGTGAGCTATCCTTCTCCCTGCTCCACATCTTGTCAGTCATGCATAGGTAATCTCACTTCATCCTTAGTTTATCTCTTTCATCAGCTTTTCAGGACAGTGGCCATGGTAATAAATGACCCTGTTGCTCCCACAATACAAATGGAAGTCAGCACTTGCTACTGTACATGGAACAAGAGGAAATATAAAGTGATTGTGAGGGGACATCAGGCAAAAGAACACTATTCAGACATTGTAAGACCATCTTTAAGGCAAATCTTTACTCTGGATAAAGATACACAGATTGGAATAATATATTTACACCCCTCTATACCTGGTTATGGTCCAGGTCTAGTTCCACATCTTTGACAGAGCCTCTGAAAATAATCCAGTCCAGATGCAGCATTTGGAGTCATCAATATGAGCAAACAGTCATAACCTGTCAGGCCTTCCCAGATAGTGAAATGAAATATTAATAACAAACCTAAGATATAATTCCTCTGATAAACCAAAGGATAACACAAAAGCCACACTGCTGCTGTCAAAAGAGCTTTTCTTTGAGAAACCTCTGGAGCTAAAACATGAGTCACATTGGCTTTCCCACTTGCTGAAAGCATCCTGGGTGATTCAGCATCTGCTAAGATGTCACATCACCCTTCAGACGTGTCACTGATGGTGCTTCAGGAAAGGCTTTCAAAGCAAGACCTGGAAGGCATTTTCTTCTCTTTTGCTGTTACTAACACAGAGAGTTTAGACCAGATTAAAAGAGCTACTCCACACAGGCAAAGGTCTTCTGTTTTGCTGAACTGCTCCCATGCTGCCCTCAGAACTTGTATTTGTCCAAAATTCCTATTTCAGGATGAAACCTGGCTGAGGCTACAGACTGCTGGAAATGGGGCAGCCACCACTTCCTTTTGGACCTTTTGAAACCCTGGGCCTTTGCTGTGTGCAGTCAGGCTCAGCAGTAATAGTGCTTCTGGCTCTGCTGTGGAATCCCTCAGGTGAACCTCCTCGAGCACATGGGGCCCTCTGCCATGCTCCCAGATGTGTGCCAGATGCGTGCATCCCCCCAGGGCTGCAGTGCCCTCTCACTACTGCTCCAGTCCCACTGAATTTGTCACTAAAGGTGCCAGGATATCAGAGCTAAGTCCACAAAGGTTAGATCCCACCCACATACAGACAACTTCGTATCCTTGCCCCCTGATTACTCCTCTAATTGCTGAAAGGAAACTCCTGTTGAGAAGAGTGGATGCAAACCAGCACAGAGTTAAGTGATGAGAACCACTTGGCAGCTTGTTAGCTTGGTCACCCAAAGACTTATCAAAATCTCAACAAGGAAATCTGATTGCAGCATGATTAATGCCGGTTGTTCACCATTCCTCCCCCACATGCTTCCAAGGATGATGTTTTTCCACCCTGGCATGTATAATACAGTTAATGCTGTGTGGCTAAAGGCAGAAGCAGGAATGCACAGAGCCAGATGGGAGCAGAGGAATGCAGGGTGTGAGTTGTCCATGAAATGGAGATGATTATGGGCAGTGCAATTAGCAATCTGTTTCTCTGCCTGCCTATGACTCCCCAGGTCAGAACACACTCCTATTGTTTCAGTGCTGAGGAACATTCATTTGCTATTGCAAGAGGATATGAAGCAAAACCCTCCAAATAATCCTACCCTGAGAACATTTATCAATTAGTGGCAGACAGAAGAAAGCCCCACCACATGGTGATGCCACTACAGTGAAGACTACAGCAAGAAACTGCCCCACACCTCCATTCTGTTGAATATTTTCCATCTCAGAGTTGAGGGTGCACAAACATCATGGTCACCTGCGGTGAAAAGATTCCTTCAATTCAAGCTCAAGCCAGGGAGTTGCAACACTGCAGTTTCCCCTCATCTTGTCTCAATCAGGTCCATTTCCATCATTTCACTGTGCCCAAGATCTGCTTTCTCTGCAAACAGGCAGAATTCTCACCTTTACTGAGCACAAATCTGTGACAATACCCAAATCAAAGAGGCTACAAAAGGGAAGATGGGAGGATTTGGTTCTTCAGGACTGATGCTCCAAATTGATTTTAACACCACTCAGAGAGCATTAGCTTGGGTCTGGCTTTTCAAGAAGGCTTGGCCCTGCAAGTTCATGGCAAGAGCTGAAGTAATGATGGGATTGTTGACACCTCTGATGGTGCTTTTCTGAACAGGCAAAAACTCAGATGCACAAAAAAAACACAACAAGCCCCCCCCCCAAAAAACCCAAAATAAAAAGAAGCCCAAAAAAACATCCAGCAGAACTAAGGCAGGAAATGTGATAAAATCCTTCATATTGCCTTCATCACTGATTTTTTCAATGTTCATGTTTTCAGTGCACAAAAATCTCAGAGGAATGCTACTTCTTTTCTGTATCTGTTCTGAATGTGGCTTTTTTTTTTTTTCTTATGGAATTTAATATATTCCTAACATGAAACATTTAATGCCTGTTGCACAAATGTCTAATAAAATTCAGCCCCGTGGCTCTTTTACTGTCAAGCTAAATAGGATCCATTTGAAACAAACGTGCAGCTTTAAAATTTCCTCATCTGAATTCTCCTGTCTTTGAAGGGAGCAATTCTCTTCTCCCATTCCCTACAGATCAACAGGGATTTAGAGGAGCAGTAGGTGGGAATCTTTCAGCTTTGGTTTTGTTTTGCCAACCCAGGGTTTTAGACGGCAGAGCTGTGCCCTGCTGCACTGAGGAAAATGAAATCTTCCTTAGAGGCACTGATTTTTGCAGGTTATTAAAAGTGTACACAAGCACAAGAAGAAAAGCAGCCCCAGACATTTTCAAATGAAGGAGAAAAGGGGTTGAGATATGGTACAAAGGGTAACTACTGCAAAGAAAAGTCTTCCTCTAACTTAGACCTCACATCACTCAGGGCAAATCACTCTTTCCCTAACACGTGAGGAAAGCTGCAGTCTTTACAGACAGCTATTAATTTGAAGTTTTGTTCAGCAGACACCCCTGGAGGAAATCAGTGCTGGTTAGCAGGGCTGGTTTTCCTGGGACTTTTTGTTGCCCTCTAAATCTGTAAGGGTAGAGAAGACTCCCAGGAAGATATCATTAGCTTTCAGGATGGCATTTCTGGAAGGCAGAACTGTCAGAGTACTTGCTCTGTGGTGGCCTGTGTTCCAGCACTCACAGAGGTATGTAAATAAAGAGCTGCATTTAATATACTGATTCTCTGTTGGCTCCTCCACAGGGAAGCTGATCTGCACAGCTCATGTTTCTTTAACGTGCAGCAGCATGTCCTCTTCTACACAATATCCAGAAGAGACACCTCCACTTTCTGAATAATGAAGCATCTTTTTACTTTGAAAGAGAAAAAAAAATCTGATTATAAAAGCCCCTGCTGCAGGTAATAATGGGTTTAAGGGATTTTGTGATTAAGCATGTAAATGCAGTTTTACAGGTAGAAAATAGACAACTATGACTTAACTGGTACATTTAGAGAGAGAAAAGGAAGTTATTAAACCTTCATTTTGTTAAACGTGTAGGTAAGGAGTTTTAAACACAAAGAGGGAGAGAGAAGGATATTGTACATGCAAGAACTTCAGACTCAGTCTTACTAGACTGAACATGCAAACAAAACTTACATCTAACTAAACATTTCTTTTAAATGAATCATGATATAAAAGCATTAATTCAGGCTTCTAAGTAATTTTCCAAAAGAAATGATAATTATATTTCTAACACTTAGCATTTCTGCTTTGCAAACGTGTTTTAGCCACTTCATTCTTATGCAGCGCAAGAACAAGAGCTGAGAGCAGAAAATAAGTCAAAAAACCAAAAAGTCCTCAACACTGCAAAATACAGGATGAAAAGGACAATGGTAACTTCCAGGGGCAGGCAGAGCCCTGGGGGGCTTACGGGCTTTAATTGGGTAGCAAAGATTTCTGCACCACCAGCTATCAATTACATGATGCCTCACATTCTCCTTATGCCAGTGGCCATTTCTGTGGAATTCCTGCAAACTGAGGCCACCCCTGAGCTCTCAGCACGAGGTTTGTGTCACATCTCCCCCTGTGAGGACACAATGGGAATCCCTGATGTTGCTGGAGCCCTGATGCACAGACGGCTGTGCCAACAATTGTTGCTCAGATCAGAAACAAAAAGCTAAATCATAAATACATCTTTGGGCACAGCTTAGGCATCACTGCACAATAACACCTGTATTTTAAGACCCCTCACTTTTTGCAGCCAGCAGGTTGTGCAGGGAACCTTTGGCAGAGCTCAGCTGTGACCAGCTCAGAAATACAAACTCTTTGCAAGAAGTCCACAGTTGGTGCCTTTGCACCAACACCAGTCATGTTCACTGAGAGGTGGTGGGGTCTGACAGACCCAGCACACCACAGCTCTTCCAGAGGCCTTATTCCACCCCTTTCTGGCCATTTTCCCAGCACAGAGGAGTCTTGAGCAACGTCCACAGAGTTTCCTTTGCCTTTTATGACAGGGACGTGCTTTCCGTGCTCACACTGCTCAGCAAAACGTGATCCCTTTACACTGAGGTATTTTAAAAACTATCCAAGCTCCAAAGCTGTCAGATGTCTCTATGCAACCACAACTCTGCAATCACCGTGCCCTGGTAATTTAGGGTGGAATGGCACCATTGCAGAATCCTCCTTGCTTAGTGATTTATAAAGTCCTAATGCAGAATAGCATCAAACTTCAATGCCTATCCCTAAAATTCTCTCTAATATTTATTCTGCTGTTTTGTCTACCTGCAATTTTTTTTTCTTCTTTAATAGGAAAGTGTTTAAACAGCTCTTTCAAGTATTGATTAGGCTGGTACTCAAAGAAGAAGGGAGGTGATTGATGAATATACCTGTTCATTTAAAGCAGGTCTAAGGCAGCAGTGAAATTAGTTGCTGACTTAAGTAATTTGGTCACAAAATTATGCTCATGTAAGTAGCAAATAGATTATTTCTGCTGTGCAGTCAGAAAGGCAACTTTGGATGCTCCCAACAAACAAGAAGAGCTGTGTGTGACTTCTTTACAGCACCTTAGATCAGTGTCAGACTGGTGGATTTATGCAGGAAACACACAGTTAAGGGTTGAAAGCCCACTGCTTTTTTAGCCAGTGATAAATCATCTCGTGCAATTTGTGAGGCTGTTATTTGTGGAGCTGAATGGGGAACTTACACTTTTTCCTTTTTAAATACACTTACACTTTTTCCTCTTTAAATATATGTCAAAGCTAGAAGGAATTACAGTGCTACACACAGTGAAACCTGTCCCAAGCACCTTGACACATTGGTAAGTCAGAAATCACCTTTGAAAGACTTTTTTTAAAAGCCCATCTTGATTGTGCTTGGTTTTTCATAGAGCTACAGCAGAAATGCTTTCACAGCTTTGGAAACTGCTTCAGCAGGCACAAAAATTCAGGTGTCTTGAAGGACAGAGAGGTAGGAATGCTGTTTCATCCATGGAAAGGAAGGTTGGCCCATGCTTACAGCACTTTTTTGCCAGGGGTAGGGAGGCTTTGCAGAGGAATGAGTACCCCCACCCAAACTCTGGCAGTTCTGGGCAAGCACTGAAGATGCTGCTCAGCCTGCAGGACTGGAGAAGTGCTGCTCCAAGAGCCCTCCCACCCCTGTGCACCTGGAGGTGTCCAGCACCAGCCTCTGCCAGAGAGGAGACACGAGTGGACGAGGGCTGGGTCCCAAAGGAGCAGCTTCTCTGTCCCCAGCAGGCAGGATGTGATACAGGAACATAAAAACCATCAACTGCAGTCTGCAGAAAACTTCTCTGCTTTTGTATCACTTCACATTTGAGGTCCCTTTCTCCAAATCAGAAGCAAGTGGTCCAGCACACATCCAGAATAAATATTTAAAGCACAAGTGAGAAGAAAAGCTCCCTTGTCTTTCTTTGCCAATCTCTTCATCTTTCAGCATCACTAACAGGCCTGCTGTTTACAGAGCAGTGGCAGAGCCTGATTAGGGATGCAACTTTAAAAAAAAAAATAATGTGGGGGAGAAAAAGGAGCAGATATCCTTGAGATCAGATGATTCCCCAACATGTTTGATCCCTCAGATCAAATGCAATGTTTTTCCTCCCACTGTGCCTCTGTGTGTGCATCTGCACCAGATTACTTGCAGGTACCACAGTCCTTAGAATTCCTGATCACAGTCATGGGGGAATTACCACAGAAAGGAACAAACATTGTCCATTAAAAGACAGCCTTGAGTTGTTTTTTTGCCAGTTTTCTTGCTTTAGGCTAATACTTTGGTGTTCATTCAAACCACTGAAGTCTCTTATCAGGGACAGCACAGCACAGAACTTGAAATGGAAAACATAGGCTATCTGAGTCTCCTTAGAAAATATTAGAAGCCTAACTTTGAAATGCCTTAATTTTAAATTTCTTTCTTTTCACCATTATCATTCCTTAAAAGCAAAACTATGTCAGTAAAGTAACAGAAGGCAAAAAAATAGAGGTTCAAGAAGATGAAACTAAAAGAAGCAGAAGAAAAAAAAACTGGGATGAAAATATTACTTCCCTAGGGTTTTTATTCTGCTTTTTCCTGTATATCATCCTAACTGCAGAACACGAAAATTATCTATTAATCACATTAAACTTAACCATCCATTAAAAAGTATTTTAATATCACCTGTCTCTCAAAACATAAAAATCTCCTGACAGCCATATCATTTTCCTGACTTGCTCCTTTTTCATGAAATGAAGTTGACACCAAAGGAAACCCAGGGATAAATGAGGGCCTGTATCACCATATTCCCAAACTTTGATAACCTGAAGTCACTGGGGATGGGAATGCAATGGTGAGAATTAACACTTCCACCAGAGCACAAGGGGTTTTTGTCCCTTCTCCCCATTAGTGAGGGCTCAGGTACCTCACCCAGGGCCTGGGGTCCCTTTCTGGGTGTGCCTGTCACCCTCCAAGCTGTCCCTGCCAGATCAGAGCCGTGGGACACACATCCCTCATCAGTGCTGGGAGATTTTTAGCTGCAAAGCTGATTGCAACAGTGCCCCAGAGTAAGTGATCTACACTTGCTTGACACCCAGCAGAGCTCATGTCCTGTCACAGCTCAGTGTTTGACAGACAATAAGAGGTGGAGAAATCCAAGTGCCTCTTGTTGTTTAACAGGCCTCGACGTGCAAAATCATTGGTCAACTACCCAAAAGAATCTCATCTTTTAAACTCTCCTTTTGAACCTATTTTGGTCTTCAGGTGACCAAGAAAGTCATCTTTATTCGTTGGTGATTTTTTTTTACAGCTGCCTGTAATCTCCCAACTTTCAGACTGAAAATCATTTAAAAACAAATGAGCTTCCCTGCAGATAAAATTCAGAGTCTTTCTGAGCTTTCAAGATAATAAAGCTAAAAGGCAACATTAAGTTGAAAGGGGAGATGAAAAACAGAGGAAACCAGAAAGTCCCATAAAGTTCAGAATTAAGCCTTAAAGCTAGAAGAAATGGACAGAGAGTAAATTCTCCTTTTCAATACACTATTTTATGGAAGTGGGATGAGAGCAGCAGCAGGGCACAGTATCTCTATCTTGTTAGCACTGTTCATATTCTCATGTGTTTTTGTATGTGTGTGTTTGTACTCCAGCTGGGCCTGGTGCCATCACATATTAGATATTCACAGCTTCAGACTTCACAGCCAAGATTTTCAAAAAGCTCCAGTAGCTCGAGGTGCCTCCAGTGCTGAAACATCCTAAGGCAAGCAGCTTGGCAGCACTCTCAGTAAAGGGCTTTTTAAGGCCTCTCAGGCTGGATATTCAAATAGCCTGGTCCTCATAATCATCAATTTGTGACAAAACCTGGCAGTGGCACGAGGCACATTTCCATCTATATAAACTGCTGATGGAGCTGGTGGGTGGCTTTGCTTGGACATTGCAACAACATCTGATATCAAATACAGCATCATTGTAAACCTGCCTCCCTCCCCTCCATCCAGCACTTCAGCATTTTAATGAAACTGCTCCCAGAACTGCACCTCTTGTTTGTCTAATACCAAGCATAGGAATAAATTACTTCATTTTTCTGCTGTTTTTACAGATCCTTACAGACTTGAAAAAGTTGTATGTGTGATACTCAGCATATGATTTTTGAGCTTTTATAAAGTTTCCCTTTTAACTTGAAGAAGTACCTTGGAAAAAACTGCAGTTCAAACATCCTTAATCATATTGCCTTCCTATGAAAATTCAGCTGCACAGCCTCGGCCTTGTTTAAGCTCACAACAGTTTACCTTCCTTTAAAATTGGCCTGCAAATGTCCCCCTCTGTGGCAGTTCAGCCACTCTGGTCCCAGTGCCATGGAGGGAGCTGTCCCCCAGCTGGGGGGAATCACTCATCCCCTTCCACTCTACAACCTCTGACAGCCTTAGCACATGTAAGAAAAAGACTTACTCATCAGAAAAGATGACAGGCACTGGGTAACAAGCTGCCACTACTGTGGAAAAAAAAAAATAATTGCTATTTTACTGGGGAGATGCAAAACAGAGAGAACAGAATGGAGGAAGGCTCTTGGGCAAGCAAACACGCCCAAGAAGAGGTTACATCTCTCAGCACATTCTGTGAAGCTTTGCACATATGCAAATGTCCCCCTGAGCTTCTGCACATCAGCACAATGGAAAAGACATGGGGGCTCTATAAGGGGAGGGAAAAAAATGAGGCCAAAGGAGCTCCTGCACACACAGCTGTTCCACAGGAGAGAAAGGGAGAAAGGCAGTGCAGGGGCTGTGTGGATGGGTTGCAGAGGCTGTGTCCAGGCATCTCAGAGCAGCAAGCTGTGGGAGCCAGCTGCAGGGCAAGGAGGGGACCAACAGAGGTGCTTCTGAAGCAGCATGAGGAGCAGAAGACATTAGCTCTTGCTACAAAACCCAACCCTCAGAATCCCTGCCTACTCCCCACTCGGGGTTGCTGAGGGCAGAAAACACGTTCTCACCCTCTTTGCTGTTTCTAAGAGCACATGCAGAGGTACAAACCCATTCCAAACAGTTTTTGTGCCCCAGTAACCCAGCACTGCCTTAGTGTCACCTAACAAAGGACACCAGGTCCTTGTGGCACCTCAACATTTACATGCTGAAATAAGAACTGTGGGCTGTCCTCAGCAGAGAGAAGGGAAAAACCAAAACACTGTTTGACCTCCAACATAGCAGCCTCTTCTGCCTCTGCTACAATCCTCAAGCTGAAGAATATCCTGTCCCTTCTGAAGAGGATGATCCATATGCAGCAAACAGGCAGATCAAATGAATCACCATTTGCAGAGTGATAATTATCAACGTGGGACTGAGGGCTCTGTGATCCTGTTTGCTGCCTCAGAGAAACAGCCAAGATTCACCAGAGAGACCCCATTAGTCTCCTCTCACAGCAGAACCCCAAAGCTGCCCCAAAGGCACAGCATGCCCACAAACAACATTCCTTAGCAAGATCCAGGCACTTTGGAAGGTTTCATTGTTGTCAAGAATGATTTCCAAACTGAGTTTTATTTTTCCAATCTAAATGGAATGAATGAAAATAAAAAGTAGAATAGAATTAACCTTGGTTCACTGGCCCACACCAGTCTGGTGCTTGCCCTCACCTTTTTCTGTCCAAAAGAATTCACAGCATAGAGCTCTAAGATGTGTCTCAGCATTGTCTGACTGTGCTTGAGCCTCTTAGACATTTTGGACGATATTTAAAAGATCAAAGTAAGTAAGTGGAGTGTGTTTTCAGCTACACTGCCTTCAGTCAATTAAATACATCTTTTCAGAAATATGAAAAATGTAATTATGTGCATTGGATCAGCCAACTCAGCATGCTAGTCCTGGATTATCCCTTCTTTCTCTAAAAAGAAAAAAATGACAAATACCCAGCAGAATTCCCAGTCTGGGCCCAAGTTCCAAGCAGGACTGTGAGAGGGGTCAGAGGAAGCATTATGATAAAGAATTGCCACATCATTTGGGAGAGAACTACAGGATTTGCCATCTGCAGATATTTTCAGAAGTGACAGAGACAGCATCTCTACCTTTATCAGCTGGAGCCAGAAAGAGCCAGTCCAAGGAAGAACTTTGGGGTTTTTTCTGCTGCTCCTGAAGAATCAGGTGAACCCCAATCAGCAAGGCATGAAGCTGAGATCACTTATGAAATGCTGGGAAAGGTCAGAATTCTCTCAGCTTTGCAGGAAAGTCCTGCAGCACTTTTGATCAAGATGGTGAAGCACAGATTGAGTTAAAAGCAAAACCCCCAAACAGCCTGATGCTGTGCTTAGTGGAACCTCACATTATCTAATCTAACTATAAAATATTTAGCAGTTTAAAATTCAGTCATGTCGCTGGAGTTTAATTTCTCTTTCCCCTGTGGATTTCAAGTGTCTTTTTGAAGCTTTTTGGCATTAAAATAAGTAGAGAGGAAAAATAAAAAAAAAAGAAGGAAGCAGACTTCTGTACTTCCTATAGAGCTTTGTGCTAATAAATGAGGGTGGGGGGGCTGATTGAAAGAATAAAAGTGACCATTAGGATAACATACACAGCACCTAAACCAAAGGCTTACTCAGTCTCTCAAAATGGATATTATACACTTATTATATATTAATAAAATGGATATTATACACTTATTATTATATACTGATTCATCTCCAAGAATGAACATTATATACAAGACACAGGCAGAAATAAAATTTTTCATTCTGTAAATTCTGAGATTTACGTTTGCTTTCATTTCTTACTGAGAGGGGGAAAAACCCCCAAACCCTCAACCAAATAACCCAAAAAATAGAGGAAATAATTCCATAATATAGAATTGAAGTGGCTGACCTGGGAGGTGACAGAGATGAGTCCAAATCCCACTTCTGAATCATTTCAGCCTAAGCTCTGTCACATTTCAGTGACAGAAATTCAGTTATTTAAGTGTAAGGCTCAAAAAAACAAAAAAAGCCATGACTGCGACATTCACATTCTCTGGACAGAGAGACATAATTCTGTCTCTCAGGAGAAGCACAGAGAGAAGCAGAGAAAACAATCTTTATCTCTGCTCCTTGGTTTTGCCCATGTGGAATCTGGTGTGGAGATTGTTCACCTGCAGTGATTGCTGGGTTGGATTCTGGTGAAGGTTGCTTGGGTTCAGTGACCAGTGGGATCCAGCTGTGGCTCGGGCTCTCAGCAGAGTCACGAGTTTGAGTTAGGTAGGTAGGTAAGTAAGAAGTAAGTCTGTAGAATAGGATAGTCTCTCTTTAAATAGTATATTAATGTAATATAGTATAGCTTTACTAAAGCTCTCCTTCAGCCTTCTGATCGGGAGCCAGACATCAGCATTTCTTCCCTGCATTTTTACTATACCATGACCAAAAAAAATCCATGGCAAAACAGAAAATTCACAGCAACGTGGCCTGGTGGTTAAACCACACACCTACATGTGTGTTTGACAAATCCTTTGCAACAGCCTTTCAAAGATTACTGTTCCGCCTTGTCAAGATAGCTGTGGAATTTCCCTGAAGAAGTTGTCTCTTTTAGAAACCAAAGTTACATGTGGTTGAGAAATGTAAAGAACGGGACAAGAAAGGAGGAGTTTTCAGCCTTAGTAGGGAAAAGCTACAGGCTACATTAGAAAAAAGTATGGAATGCAATGGATCAGCAGCAATAAATTTTAATGTGCCTAAGTTCCACAATTTACCTTGTGCCCTGTGAAAAGAGGGCTTGAAAACAAAAGAGCCCAAAGAATTCTGGAATACTATCCTGATACAAGGATCACCAGAAACTACTCAAAGGTTTGCTTACATACTGCTTAGGTTACAAAACAAACTAAAAATTGCTGTTATCATTAAAATTATTCATAAAATCATTCTTTTTTGCCCTGGCTAATAATATTCATAATATCAAACCAGTTGAGCACAAACAAACAAGTTTTAAATTAGGAAGTGGTACATCAGGCTTTTTTGTCCTCCAACACTCAAGGCAGTTTCCAATCCAACACAAATCTATCTTAGAACTAAATTCATGACCCTTCTTTTGCTGAATTTTTGTTGTTGCTGTTATATTAAGAAACATAAATTGTATTTCATTTCCATCAAAGTACCAATCAGTTTTTTGTTTCTTCAAGCATGGGTTGAATTACAGCCCCTTTTGCACTTTGATTTTGATTTCTGTTGGCCGGTTCAAAGAGCAGGCAGTGGAAGAGAAAGATGTAGAAATAAGATGGCAAAGTCAAGCATTTTCAGCTATGATATACAACAGATGTCAAAACTCTGCAATGCATATCACACTGCTAATCTAGGTTTGCTAGGATGATTAGAGGAAATCACCATTTGAAGTAAATAAAATAATTTGCTAAAATGTATGCCACCTCATGAAGATGCAGACATTCCCATATATTTGCAATTGCTTCTTAGCAAGGAAATAAATACTAATTCTACTGGGGGAAAAGAGATATTAAGGACTCAATCTTAAACAATACTTGTACTCTAGGAAATTGAAAACATCAGAATTCAGCTCTTGTTCCTGTGACACAAAGAAGAACAAGAATCTTTCATCTGAAACAGTAAAGACTAAAGCTGCAAAAAGATATTTGAGAAGAGTGGAAGATGCCATGTTTGAAACAAAAGCTTCTGTTCTTTAGAAACAACAGATGAGAGTTAATTGCTTCATAATGGAGAAGGTATTGAAGTATGAAAACAATCTGTATTTTGGAGAACTGTTCTGTGTCCACAAGTTAAGAGTTCATTATTAATGATTTATTCATTTCTTTTAACAACACTGCACTAAATTCTGACAATAATTTGTCAGCTTGCATCAGATATCCTTGAATTTTAGCAGTTCCATTCTGGAAATGTTGGAAGCAGATAACAGAACAAGTGTTTATGTGGATACAAATGCTTGATAAACCAAGCTAACCAAACAGCCTCTTTCCTGCACCTGGGAAAGGCACTGAGGGTTCCACTAAAAGAACCCCTCAAACAAACAAAAACAGGCATCAGGAACTTCTCAACCACAAAACCAGGAGCAGCCATTGTCTGCAGTCATTGTCTGGTTTTCTTAGAGATTAAAAGAAAAAAAAAAAAAGAAAAAGAAAAAAAAAAAAATCCCCCCCCAGGTTCCTGCAGGCATTAACACAGAGA
Organism: Vidua macroura; assembly: GCF_024509145.1. Taxonomy (NCBI): domain Eukaryota; kingdom Metazoa; phylum Chordata; class Aves; order Passeriformes; family Viduidae; genus Vidua; species Vidua macroura. The sequence continues at coordinate 6,161,288 of NC_071588.1, forward strand.
AAGACAGCCATAAACCACATTTTACAGCATCATTAAATTGACCAGAAACCACAGGTTTACCATGGTTAGTACTATGTATACTCTTAAAAAGTAAGCACACATGCAGAAACAGAGTCAGTATTTGGAAAATATAAGACCTGTAATAAAACCCCTCCTTGGCTCATTTCTGGAGGTCTCCTTGCCCATTTCTGAAACGACCTTGGAAAGGAAACACAGCAATTTCTCCTCTCAGCCTGGGATCCACCAAGCATCCCCCACAAGGCCTTGGCTTGCCCTCTCTCACCACAGCTCCCCATTTGCCCAGTGATTCTTGGACACCTCTGGCATCAATCTCAGTAAAATAAGCTGCTGATACCCACAGGGAGCTCAGAGTGCTGAGCAATGGCCCTTGGAGGCAGTTTTGCCTCTGTCATTATTGTACTTTCTATCACAGGATTAGGCACTTCAGGAATTATTCACAATATGGAATGTCCACATCCACGCAATAAGGTCATCACAGTCCTTCCTTACTGAAAGGCTTTCAAGTAAATATCTTCACTTGCTGTGGCCATTGGAAACCTCAGTTCATCCAAAATTCATTCACTACAGGCAAATGGCTCAAGATGTTCCTCCCCACACTTCACTAGCTGAAGCCTACTTTGGGTGCCTGTTTCAGAAGCATGGAAATACTGACCTAAAGTTTCCTTTAAAATACAATTTGCAAGCCTGGCATGTTATTTATTTATCAGAGGGAGATGAAACTGTTTCCATATTTCCCTAAAATAAATGTACCATGGAGCATTGAGTTAGTTTAACTAACGCTGCCTTTGGTTTGACCTGCCCTCCAGCTGCACAGCAGTTCAGCTGTTAATAAACTGCCAGACCACACCTCATCTCCAATAAAAGCTGAATTCTAACATCAGCAAGTATTCTTATTGCAGAGACTTCGTGGACCTTCAAAACCCCAATCACTGGAAATTTCTGCTAAACTAGCAGAAAATGTCCAGGCTGCCTGTGAGAAAATGGGAGCTAATTTATATGTAAACCCATGTAACACAGTGTTCATTCTCCAGGCCTGACTCACACTGATAAGCTGTTAGCCCAAATAAGGAGTGTGTGTGTGGGGGGGGGGGGGAATCATCTTTTTTTTTAACATAAAATTAGCTGTTGAACATCCTGCTCATTCATTGTGTGCCTGATCTGAGGTCTCTCAGTGATATGGAAAACAGCAGGAGCAGAGAGCAGCACTGGGGGCCCCCAGGGTGTTTTGCTTCGCTCCTGTAACAGAGGAGGCTTTGGAGGATATCACACATCCAGGAAGGGAAGAGGTGAAGTCAGCCACACCAGCTAGGAAAAGCACCTTAAGGCAGCCTAGAGGGATTGTCCATCTCTGCACCATCCATGGGTTGCACCTGTATCTCCCTGGCAGGAGGGGAGGGATCCCCAGAGACAGGAGCTGCAGGTGTCCCAGGAGTGGCCCCTCGGAGTGCCCTGTGAGCCCTGGACATGGTGAGGGTCTTACAGCCCAGCATCCAGATTGCCAAGAGTGCATCCCTGGGGACAGCCATCCCTGCTGCTAATTAGTCCCCAATTATCTCTAACACGAGATTGTTCTCCAGTCATCTGTCCTTAGGAACAGCCTTGGAAAACATCATCTGTGACACTCACAGGTAGTTTCTTTGTTTCGATTCTCTCACTTTTTCTCATTTTCTACAGTTCCAGGCACTGGGTTTTTTCCCCAGGCCTATTTTTTTCCCTAATTGCTGCTGCTAGAGGTGTCACACCTCACCTATAGCTGTGCATCCCAGGTGGAATTCATTTCTCCAGCTCACACTGACCGTAGTGTTGTGAACAACTCATCTTCTCTATCTGTGGGAAGTCTGAAAACTATGATGGACCCCAAGACAAATGTGTTGGGTTTTTTTCCCATTTTGCAAATGCCTGCAAAAACGTCTTGATTTCCATTAAATTCATTTAAGTAATATGTATTTTTTTTTCTTTACAATATTTTTCTTTGTTTGAAGCTATTGTTTCTAACATCTCAAAAAAAAAAAAAATCAGAGCATTGGGGAGAAAATATTGAAAGCTGAACTATATTTTAAGTATTACTCTAAAAATAGCATGATCATAGGTGGAGTTGAGCATGATTTCTCTCCACAAAATTTTGTACAATGGCATTTTCATACCCTTCTCTGCTAGGACTATAACCGTCCCTCAGAAAAACTAATTAAGCCCAAACAATGCAAAACAAAATCCTGTGTCATGTTCAAGGAACCTGCTGGGACCTATCTGAGCTACTGTAAGATAATTTAATGAGTACTCATTAAATTAACATCTACCCCCACAGCAAGTTCAGCAGTGAGAGATATGAGCAGAAGAGCTTTAAGTGGCTTTTCCTGCTCTGGGGGCTCCTGCTGTCTCATCTGGTTCAGGCAGCTCCAATTCTGTGCCTCCACACTCTGGGGAAGCCCAGGCTGGCTGCAAAAGAGCTTCACAAAATTCATTTTTCCCTGTAAATTTCCAGCATTAAGAGGAAAAGAAGATCTATTAGCCTCAAGCAGAGCTGCCTGAGGAATCCCAGTGTATCCCCAAGGGAGGTGTGCTCAGAGCTGCTCAGTCAGGGCTCCCCACTGCCTGAACTGCAGGAGGCTCGGGGTGCAGGACACTCACCCTTGGGGTGTCCCTGCAGCCACCAACCCCAGGAAGGGCATGGCATTCACATGCCTTCTGAACAGAGAGAGACTTAGTTTTCTCAGGATTTCTCCTGAGAGAAGCTGCGAGAGAAGCAGAGAAAAGAGAATCAAAACAATTCTTATCTCATTCGCTGCCCCTGTTTGTGCCCATGTGGAATGTGTTCTGGAGATTGTTTGCCCGAGGTGATTGCTTGATTGGACTCTGGTGATGGTTTTTGGATTCACGGACCAACTGGATCCATGTGTGAGTCTTGGCAGAGAGCCACAGGCTTTTCTTATTAGTGATATAACTAGTTAGTGATAGTTCTTGTTAGTGTAATATAGTTAAAGTATAATATAGTTTAATAAAGTAATTAATTAGCCTTCTGAAATCACTGGAGTTCAAACATCATTCTTCCCAGACATTGGGGGCCGCTTTTACAATAGCAGGGTGCTGCCTCACCCACTCTGCAAGCTTTCACGTGGCCTTGTTAACCCCTGATTTCCCAAATGCAGGATGGTTGTGGAAGGTGGCTGTCTAGTGGGCAAAACTCCTGGCTGGCTTGGAAGAGCCCTTGGCCTGTAAATGGCTTTTGTTTTACAGAGCCAGGCTGGAGCCAGAGGGATGCAACTGAGACAGGGGTGCAGTTTGATCTTACTCAAACTGGGTTTCATGGGCTGCCCACTAATTACAACTAAATAAATATTTTCCCTCTCTAGCAGGTGATTTAGATGCACTGGCAGGGTACTGTGGAGATCAACAGGGATGTATCAATGTTTTATAGCAATACTTAGATGGACACAAAGAAAGCTCAGCCAGGTTTTGTGCTGACTCACATGCCCTGGGTAAAATGGAGATAACTTCCCTTTGAACTCAGAACAGGTTTGTTTTCACAGCCTGCCAAGCTGTTTGCTGTCTGGATAATGTGCTTGGTTCAAAAGGCATCCACAGACACCAGGCACTGTGAAAAGGCAAACTGCTTGATACATTTTTAATATTAAGGTACTACAAAACAAGTTCCCAGTGTTCAGGATCACCCACCAGCAAACAGTATCAGCACAATACATGAGGAATATCATGGCATATTAGGAGAGTCCATCACTGTGTTAAGGACACTCACTCTCTTACAAACCCATTACTAGCACCTCATCTGGGCTCACACAGACTTTAGTCTCTGTCAAAGGAGCATCCAAAATTAAATTTATTCATGTACACACAATCCTGAATGATACTGAACTGTTTAAAGAAACAGTATGTGTCAAAGAGCTGCAGAACAAAGCGAGTGGTGATGGTTAGAAAAGCACTCCCCAAATGCCCTACAAATGCCTTCTTGGCTTTTGGAGAGCCTAAAAGGAGAAAAAACCAACAGCTGATGAATCTTGTTTAAGCTTTTTTTATCCCAAAACAATTCAAGGGACTGCATTGTTGAGCTGGCAAGGAGTTAGTTCCCAAATGCTAGGCCCTCAAGTCTGGCTCCAGCTGCCAGATTTCTGCATTCAAAGTGCAGCAGCTCCAAACTGTGGGACAGCTTTTGGGGACGTGTTGCTGTCAGCCCAGAGGTGGACCCTGCCAGGGAAAAAAGGAGATATTCCAGAGAAACACTGGCTGGGCACGTACCTGCCCTTTGCTACCAAACCTCTCTCAGAGCCAGGATTCTAGCTTCTCCTCTGCCAGAATTTCAGAGGCTGTGCTGGAACCATTTGGGAAATAATGCCTGGGGCAGTCTTGCTAAGAACAAACAGATCCTCTGAGCACAGCCAGGACACGGCAGAACGGCGCAGGGAAATCAAGAAACAAAACTCTGCCGTGAAATTGTGTAGACACAGCTTATCAAAGTCTCGACAGCACTTTTATTGCTGCTTGCAGTAGGACTAAAGTAGTGACTTCCCAAATTATTCTCTCAAAGAACAGAGATGAAGATATTTCTATCCTATAATGAGAATTTGGAGGTGGAAGGATTTTTTTCCTGGAAAATAAAGTATATTGTATCTCCCCTAGAGTGACAGGGATATATGTGGACCTGGGTGGCAGTAGAACAAAAAGTTGTAAACAAGAGGCAAGAATAGTCTTTATTCCCTACAGAATGTTTCGGTATGCTTTTGTTTGTTTTGCAACAACATGGCAGCCCTGTGTTCCCCTTGGCATGCCTTTTGCATCTGCAGTGTGCATGGAGCTCTGGGCTTTGTGGTTTTCTGAACCCCAACCCTAGGTGTAACCCTAACCCTAGGCAGAGCAGTAACAGCAGCCTTGGGCTGAGGCTGGTGCCAAGCAGAAAGGTGTGGAGGGAGCCACGTTGTGGCAGTCCCCTGTTCCCCTTGGCACGCCTTTTTGCTGCTCCCTAGAGAATGTGCTTGTTTTGTTCTAATGCTGTGTTTTCCCCTGGGACACATGTCAGGTTGCTTCTAGCCAAGCTTCTTAAAAGGCTGTGGAAGCAGGCAGTCTGAAGCCTGGATTGCTTTGCAATAATGCTGCAGCATTTAGGCTTCTGCTACTGTTAAATCTACTTTTATGAGTGGGCCATAAAGCTTGATGTGGTGAAGCAGGATTGCACCCAAAGGCCAGGAGCAGTGCCCAGCAGCCTGGAAGCCATGCCCACAAACACAGCTTAGGGTAAAAAGCAAGTCAGTCTGTTTAAATAAAGCTCACTGTGACACAGAGAGACTGCTCTGGGACTGACCACTCCTTTTGGTCAGGAGAGCTGAATTACTGCAGCCCTTGAGAAAAAATTGTTTCACTGATTTCTATATGAGTGATTAGTTTTAATGAAGACCTAGACCCAGATTATTTTCTGGCCCATATTTAGTACAAGAAAACACCATCAGGCATCAACTAGCCTAGCTTATCCTAAATGCTCCTTCAAAACTCAGTGGAGCTCTTCAGCTTATAGGAAATACAGACTGCCAGGCTAGATGCCTCTCACTCATATACACTGAGCTTCCATCCAGCCTGGTGTCCCAAACCAGTGCCTCAAACCAGTCCTAGAACAAGGCAGCATTGATTTCTACCCACCTTGCAGTCCCCATTGTCCTGGTAATCCAAGCCCCAGGCTGATGACAGCCAAACCTCATAGTCCCAGGTCAAAATGTGCCCAGACAGACCTGGGTCACCAACAGGAGTGTCTGGGCTTGGCACTTTCTGTCCTTTACCCAAACTATAACTCCTATCCAACAGCTCTTCCCAGTCCTAAATCCAATCATTGTCTAAGTCCAGTCAATGCCTCTAAGGCCCAAACCCCACGTTCAACCATATTGTCCCCAAGGACAAATCCTCCCTGTCCAACACCAAAGCTAAGCTGGTTGCTCATCTTAATTGGCAGACTTCTGTCACAGTCACACTTCTGCTGGTTCTTTATCTCAGTATTTCTCCTCCTGCCTCAGGAATTCATAGGCACAGAGGAGCTCATTGCCTTCACCAGCTGTGAAGGAACATGAATTACTTCCAAAAAAGAGAAAGGCGTAGGCTGAACAGTAGGAAGCATCCTGTTCTCTAATGGGTATTTCCAATCAGCTGCTGAATCAGGGAACACTTTCAGATTCGTGCTGCCACTCTTTGGAACACACATCTTAAATGATATTGATTTCCAAGACCATGAGCTAATTTGTTGAATACTTTGCCACTTACCAGTGTTTTACATGGAGTTATCATCATCATCCTTCCGGTGGCATTTGGAAAGCCCTGTTCTGGAGAAACAAGCTCTCAGGGAACACAGCTACAGCCAAGGAACACTTAGTCATTAATCCACCTTTGTGATGTTTGTACTGAGCTGTACAGTCAGATGGATCCTCAGAGGTACCAGCTCTGAGGGACTCAAAGCAGCACACATCAGCCTTCAGATGCCTACACACATCAGAGACCAGAAGAGCCTTGTGCTCTCTTTTCCATTTTTCCATTGCTGAAGCACAGGCCATGGCTGCTGTCACAGCAATCTGCACCCTTCCTTTCCCTTTGCAGAGCAAAGGAGCCAGTCCTGACACGGGAGATGAAAGGGTTTGTAGTTCTGAGCTATGGGCAAATCAACTGAAGCCAAGATGCAGAGCATGGAGTTAAAGACATTTAAAGTCTTTCTGCACAGCAAACCTATCCCTGACAAAGCAAAAGCCCAGGAAGCAAGCACTGCCTCAATTATGAACAACAGTTCTCGCCAAAAAACACCTCCAAAGCGTGGAATATGTACCTCCCATATATACCTGATGTGCATTTCAACAGAAATAGCTGCTGCTGTGAGTGATCCACTAAAGGAAGATACAATTTCAAGGCTACTGGCAGTCTTAGCCAGAGTACATCTCTACAGAGACATGAACAGGGCTGTAATTCCAGTCCTGTCATCCCTGTCATCCTGAGATGAGTGCATTTCCAACCGCACAGGGAATTCAAAAGTCACCCTCAGCATCTGCTCCTTGACTGTCAGGAGCCATCCAGCGAGAGGCCTTGCTGTTTGCAAGTTTCCTTACAATTTAACCTGGCTCAGGGCAAACAGAGATCAGCTCATTTTTTAAAATTAACCACTCTATGCACTGATGTGCCCAGGCCAATAGAGTTGCTGATGGCAGCACACATCAGCAGCTCTGATTATCCCAACCTAGATGAACACATGAAACAGTTTGACAAGAATTGTGCTGTCAGAGGATTTACCCAAGAGGCAGCTGCATGGCTGGGCTCCGGGTTAGATGATAGCTTGAACAGAAAAAACTTGCTCAGAAGAAAACATTTCCAAGTGACCTACAATGCAAACGTGATCACTTCTCAGACAAAAGCATGCAGGAGAGCTCATAAAATACTGCTCTCCTCCTGGGCAGGGCTAAAGCTCCTGGGGTAGCTGCCTTTCTACACACAGTGCCTAAAGGCAGCACACAAGTGCACAGTCAGAGGCATGTTCCCAGGACCAATTGATTGGAAATGTGCTAAGACACAACTTCTTCTGAATTGACCAAAAAATCCATGTAATACCATGACATTTTTTTTCCAGTAGGAAGGGATTACAAGAGTCAGAGGCCAGTTTTTATTTATACACACAGAAGCACACAGTGTGCGTGCACACATACACCCACCACTGTAAAAGAGTCTCTCACAGCCCAAATTGAAAGATTAGTTCAGGCTTTCTTTAATGTGCCACTGCCTCCGACACTTCCTTTGTCAGTGCTATCATGCACTCTGGATTTGCTGCGAGCAGGAGCTGCCAAAACCCTTCTGCTCAAACTCTCCACATTCCCTTTTGCAATTGCTGCCAATCCCTCTTGGACACTGATACCTCACCCCACACCCACAGCAGGACCTCAATCCAAGAGCCAAAAGGAAAGGGTTTTCCAGGCAAAGGAACAGATCAAACAGAAACAGAACAAATCCCACGAAGAATTTATCTCTGCACAGAATTTTCTGCCAGCAGCAACCCCCAGTTTATAAAAGGAAACATCTTGCTTGGATCAGCTTGGAAAGAGATGATCAGCCTGGGTTGTGCACTGTGCAGAATTTTTAGGATGCTTAGCTTTCTACAAGTATCTATTTTCAGAGAAGACTTGATTTATGGCTTCATTGGCATTGCATTGCAGCATTACAGCAGTGGGGGACTGACAAGGCAGCAGCAGAGCCTGATCACTGCAGGCTGGGGGAGTCACAGGGATGCTGAAGGATGAAGTGCTCACATCCTCAAAGGTGGGAGAGAACACAAGGAGCAGGATGGCATCTTACAACCTTAAAAAAGGCATCGGTACTACTACTAGCACCCTGTTCTCTTATTCAAGACCTTGTTCCAACACATCTTAATGATGCAAACCCCAACATCAATGGTACAATGCCCCACAGTGAATTTTGAAAGTTGGCAGCACTTTTTGGCAATGAACCAGTGGTGCTGCACAAACATCTCAGTGACCCAAGCTATCAGGGAAAATCAACACTAAAGCAGATGAAATATATAACTATCAGATATATGCAGGTAGACTCAAACTCTAGAAAATTCTTTTACTCATGGCCAGTGTAACTCCCAAGCAATTAGTCCTACTGATATCCTTACCCTACTTCAAATATTCAAAATTTAGATACTTACCCTTCACTCAACTGGTAGTAAGATTAATTGATATGCTATATGCACCCCTAAGTGAAATTTCCAGTTATAAATACCAACCTGCATTCTGCCACACTAAATTTGATATGCACCAGTAATCACATGAATTTGAAAGTGGTTTTTCTCAGCATCCATCATAATTTGGAGTCATCAAAAAAAAAAATTAAATTGTGTTATATAACTTTTGCTATTTTGCCCTGAGATTCGTGGTAGGTGATACCTGTCTCCCTTCAAGAGACATATCAGCCATACTTTCCCTAACATTGTTTCCTGGTAAGGGCAGTTGTCCAAAGAGAACTGTAAAGTGATCTGTGCTTATCTTCCACGGCTATTGCAAAAATCAGATCCCTCTGAAACAAAGTCCTCTGCAAGATGAAATTAAACACGAACTTGTGGGCTTAATTGTATTACTTGGAATGGAGTATTGATTGTAGCTAATTTTATCACCCATTTTGAGGGTTTGCTTGCTGGCTGGCTAGCTGTCACTTTGATAAATGGGAGCCAGTGGATATCTGAAGAGGGACTGATATTTATAGTCCAGAAAATATCACCACTAAGTTTACAAGGAGAAATAGCCCCCCCTCTTTACTAACTATCACAGGAGCAATTAGGTTTGATGAGGCACAGGAACACCTACTGTAAAGCAGATGGTCAGCTCAGAGTGTCTGGCTACCTCAAATGGCATTTTCCAAGAGTCTTTACAGCTCAGGTGAGTTTGGCCCCTGCATGAGCAGCAGCTGCCACTTGGAATTTCAACAATATCCCACTGCAAAGGCCCTCAGGACAGTCAGGCCATTTAGTCAGGACAGTGACCATCCAGACACGAGATAAAAGTGGTTGATGAGATAAAATGGTTCCAGGAGCCAAATGAGCAATCTGAATTTCAGCATCAGACACTAGGACTGTCTGTTTGTCAGATTTGGGGCATTATTGTTATTCTTTATATTTTCACAACTGCAGGTGAAGTTCCTATGACTATAGAGGATAGTGGTTATCAAAAAGCATTTGTTAAGACATTTTACTCTATTCTACAATGTGAACAAAAGTGCTGTAATCTTAAGATTAATTTCAGGCACTCTATGCATTTAGGCCACCAAATCCTAGTATTAGGACTGTGTCTCATATTTAATCCAAACCTTTTCTTTGTAGACCATTATATTCAGCTCGATTTGCATATCAAGTCCACTTAATGATGTCCAACAGCTGTGTCTGAAACAGATAAATGAGGAAAGGGCCACAAGGCGCAGAGGTGGTGGCATAGTTGTACCATGAAAATAACCACCTGATGATTGATTAGCCACAGCTTTGTTTTAAAATGAAATTTATTCATACTCGTAACCATTTCCATTGCAAATATCACAAGGATTATCGCTCTTATTACACAAGGATTATACTTATTATGATTCTTTTAGCCACAATAGCAGGATTATCATATCAGATGAGTCTTGATTTGCCTGCCTCCCCTGACTTTCTGGCTCTAATGAGCCATCTGGGTGACCTCCTTCTCCACAAGGTCCTCACAGAAGCAGCTTTTTAACACACAAAGCCAACAATAAAGAGACTGCACAGAGCTCCTGCCAAAGGAGAAGGAGGAGAATATTGGTGCAGGAGTGGCTGACGTGGGAAAGATGCACAGAACTCCATGACATCAGCAGGCTGATTAGTTACTTTATTATACTATAACTATATTACACTATAGTACACTAACATATTTGGAGCTCCATCAGAAAAACTTAACAGTTTTAACAGGGTGAGGCAGGAATATTGGCCAAACGTTACCACAATGTGGGAAATTCTCACACAAAAGAAGTGGACCCAATTGGTCAATGAATCCAAACAACAAATCACTCTTCAGGAAACAATCTCCATAACACATTCCACAAGTGCACAACAACCAGGAACAGCGAGTGAGATAAGAATTGTTTTTCTTCTTTCTCTGCTTCTCTCAAAGCTTCTTCCAGGAATTCCTGGGAAAGTTGTGCCTGCTGCTCTCTATGAAGAGAGCTGCGGCCACAGGAGAACAATGCAAAACCAAGTTGAACAAGCAAAAATGCTCACCAGCAATATCCCTAACACTCTCAAACTTCCCAGTAGCTGGCACATTTCTTGCCACACAGCCACAGCAGAGTGGTGTGAGCAGGCAGAACATCTCTGGCAGCAGCAGGCAAGCTGCTGCTGTCCTGCAAGAGCAGGCAGGGAGCCCTCAGGAAAACAGGCACAGCCACCACGGGTCACCCACCCTGACCACGCTGACAGGAACAGACAGGACAGCAGAGGACTGAGCTCTGGTGGAGAACATGAAACAGAATAACAGGAGGAGGGAGACAAGAGGAAAAAAATAGTAATGAGATTTTAAAAAGAGACAGGGAGAAGTGGGGGGAAAGATTAGAATGCTGAACTGAGGGAAAGAAAGTGAGAACTGCAGAGGAAAAGAGAACAAAAAAATTAATATCAGAAGAATATAAAAAAGCAAATGAAAAACAGGAAAAGAAATGACTAAAGGAAAGAATTAAGGGGCTTAGTGCAATAGCTTTATTATTCTCTGAAAGCTCCTTTAGTACTAATAAGAGCGGAGATTAAGGGTATTTCTTTCAACTTGCAAATTTAAGAAATATTTCCTCCTACTGTCTTTCATTCCAAATCTAATTTCCCCAAACATTAAATTAGAACTAGGAAAGACTTTCATATATGACTAAAACTGGGATGAAGTCAGGAATAGGCATCAAATGGCAGCATCTTAAATAAGGCGTCATTATTTCTGAGGAGATTTTTGTTTTCTTGCTTATTTGCATTTTAATATCAAACAGACTTTGAATTCTGAAAATACAGGCAGTGGATTCCACCTATGTTGAACTCCTTCCCTTTCCAAGATGCATCAAATCTCCTACTGAAGTCATGGAAAAAAACCTGCCACTGAAGGTATAGAAGAAAACCACTCACCCTTGTCACAGCAGGACTAAATCTGCCTTTAAAAACCTTGTGCTGCAGCTGGTCTCTCACATCTATTTCCCAAGAGATTTCCTTGCTCACCAGCTCTAAGCACAGACATGGAAGGGTTCACAGGTGACTCAGAACCTGAATATCTCCTACAGAAGCTGCATTTGGAGCTCCACCAGAAAAACTTAACAGTTTTAACAGGGTGAGGCAGGAATATTGGCCAAACATTACCACAATGTGGGAAATTCTCACATAAAAGAAGTGTTTTCTTCAAATTGAAGAAAAATGAAAAGGTGACTTTCAAGATAAAGCGTGGGGAAAGTATTTTTCTGTTTCAAAATGTAGTCATCACCTAAACATTTGTGAGGGAAATGGAGACACTGAAAATCCAAAAAGTCTTTGGCATTCTCAGGATTTCCAGCACCTTCCAGTGGAGGTGCTGCCAAGGCCAGGGCAGGGCCAACTGCCCCAAATCCTGCTACAGAAATTCAGGCTGAAGCAATGCTGCAGACATACAACACTGACCTCCAACTTAGGCCTTTCAAAACCATATTTTTTCACCACCAGTTTCCTCATTTCTATCTTCACCTTTCTGCCCCAGAAATGCAGCAGGAGTGTTGGAGTGTTGCAGTGTTGGGGCATACCAGTGGAACACACAATAATTTGACCCTTACCCATTTTCAGGGATGGTTCCTCTACTTTTGGAGAGTCATTTTTGAAGGCAAACTCCTCTGAAGCAATAGAAAGCATATCCATGACTGGAGAGCATAGGCCAGTCAATAAAATTAATGGTTTATATATTAAAACAAATTAAATGCCAGAGTCCTGTGCTTATCATGTGAACATGCTCAGGTTCATGAATAGAAACTGGTCGATTCCCTGGAGTGCATGCTGGGATAACAGAACAAATGCATTTGTACTGACAGTCATTGGTAAATGGCTAATCAATCCCTCAGTGCTGCTTAATTAGTGACTGCAGGAGACCCTTTTAATTGGCATCTGATACTTGATTTGAACAGACAAATAAAGTGCCACTCAGCCCTTATTGCCAGTGAACCCTATTTTCCCCCTATTAACTCCACTATAGCTCCTGAAGACCAGACCAAATTACCAGCTCCCTGTCACAGCCTAGCCTGACACCCTGAAGTATTTTATCATGATTTCAGTGCTGATGTTGCATTGAAACACTGCATATGATCTGCTGGTTGCTCAATATGGTTTATATTAATACAAGTTGTAGACTGTCACTGTTCAGAGAGTAGGTACTTACAAGGAATGCATTGGTTACATTATAACTGGAATAATTTATTATTGAGCAAGCAAGTTCAACAAGCACTACAAAAATCAATTTATAATTTTTATGCACTTCATCTGGGCTGAAAAACGGTTTTGTTCTCCACTATTTTCTGACTAGACCTCTTTGACAGAAAAAAGGGGAATAAAGCTTTTAAATTGCAGTTTGGTCAGCAATGCACTCTGGAAATCGAGATTAAAGATGACAGTTTTCAGATGCATAAGTTATGCTTACTTTGTTTTATGGACCTAAGGCCACCATGGTGCCAGGCAGTCCCTTGGCAAAGAAAATCATCCAAAGGTTAAAGAAAGAAACATAGTTTGACAGAGTCAGCCAGAAACATAGGTGACTTGCATTAGCTGCAAAACTATTCCACTTCTGTTTACTCCTTCAAATCACTGATTCACAAAAGGTAAGCTGGTGGTTATTAAAAGTTTCAACAGCAATGTCAGTTTTGGAGGAATTAAACAAAGAGTACTAAAATCTTCAGCGGCTGTGCCTGCAATTGCTATGCAAGACACAAACCATACACCTTCCCAGTAGCATGAAATCCAATTAATACAGTCCTGGGAAGGCTCAGTGCTCCAGCTCTGATGAAGATTTAAAGGTGCAATGACAGATTGTAAGAGTTAGCTGAGACTCACACCCTTAAAGACCTTGTTAATACTGGCAAGATTTACTTAGCACGTGTCCAGCTGGTCAAGTTAAAGGGAGAGTTCATCATCCCTGTGGACATGAGTGTCTGATTTAAATTGTACTTCCAGACCAGGCAGAGGGAGGGAGGCACAGGCATCTGGCAAGAGCCTGTTCCAGCAAAGTCTACCCAGAGTGTGACACTAGGACATCAACCTCAGAAGGGGACCCCACCATCACACACCTCTGAGCTGTTCAGGGAGTAATAAATCTGTCACCAGATTGCCCTGCTCAAAACCAGACCCAGCTGCTCAGTTCTGGGGTGCTCCTTGTGCTGCATCCACTAAATGAGCAGCACACCTGCCAGGATCCCAGCCTCCTGCAACCACCACTTTACACATTGCTTCACATCACTCACACATTTATTAAAAGGGCCTCTGAGTTATCCTTGGCAATGATTAGCTTTGATGAAATGCCCCCTGTTCGCAATCAGCACTTTGCCTTGTGATTTGTTACTGAATTAGTTTATCATGCATGCTACAATCGCCCTCTAATACTTTACAGTCTGAACTGTTGTGCAGTTTAGAGTTACATGTTGCTATTTTCTGATGCTATTTACTTCATTTTTATAATATTCAACCTCCTGGAATCACACACCCTGGGAGGCTGTTGCACCAGCATCCCAACAGTGGAGAAGGGTGATGAACACAGTGCAAAGCCAGCCCCACACAGAACATTTCCTGCTGCACAGCACCTATTGCTTTCTGCTCTGTGCAAGGTCACAGCCCCATGTTTGACATGTGGCTCCTTAAGCCAGAGGGAAAGGGCATGAGAAGACACTGTCTGAAAGAACAAGCAGCTCCACACAACAACCCAAACCTATTTTGCAGGTAAAGGAAGAAGTGTATGGTTGGAGAAGCTTTGAACCCAGAAGCTGATGGCAGACAATGCACTCACACAAAAGTTCAGGCTTTGCAGGATCATTTATCACCTGTGACTGTGGCTTGCAGTGAGAAAAGCTCAACTTGTGTCACAGCTTTCATCTGGCTGGCACAGGCTGGGAAGCTTCAACAGGACACTTCTGGAACAAACCACTGGATTCCAGCTGGAGCCACGGGTATTTTTTATTCAGCACCTTGGAGATGGCACCTCCACAAGGGCCCTCAGGATCTGAGCTGTTCAGAGGAGAGCCAGCTGCAGGGATGCTGCATCTCTTCGATCTCACCTCTAAATATCACATTAAACTTTGAAGAGCAATGACAGACCAGCACTGCTCTGACACTGAGACATTTCAGCTTTGAAATGCACTTTGCCCTGACAGCTTTAGCCAGGGAAGCTGCAGAGGGGGGAATGATGCTGCATACCAAGAGGGATTTGTCTGTCACAGAATTTGGGTCTATATAATTTAAAGTCATGCATACTTACACTGCCTGGCTTTTGTTGTTATACTTTCCAAGGGCTTTTTAAATGGCTCCAGGAAACATTTAGGGGAAGAAATATAGGCTGAGATCTGGACTCTCCAAGATATTTTAGCATTAACAGATTAGAAAATTACCTAGGGAGGGTGAGAAATCATTCCCTAAGTAGTCTCAAAGGTAATGAAATAAAACCCACTGAAAGACAAATAGGAACATGAAGGCCTGAATATCACTATTTCTGCTTTAATCGGATTCCTGAGAGATCTAAATCCACTAATGCTAAATAGCAATAAACAATAATAGCACTTACATGGACCTATTCAATTCTGAGGTGTTATAGGCACTCATTTATGAATGCATAGCACATCAAAGAGATAGGTACAATTCTTCTGTATCACCAATATTAGCTAAAATTGGAATTTCTGTTCCAGAAGAAATGCTCTTGGAGTGTAGTTTCCCTTCCAAGCCATAATAATTATTCTAAAAATTTAATTTCATGGGCATTTTTAAACACACTTTGCTTTATTTTAGCTGAAAAATCATGAAAATAATTGATGCCAGTATCAGGTCTGCTCCACAACTTCCCAGCTCTAAAAGCTGATCCTCTTCAGATACTCCAACATCATTTTTCTTCAAAAATCTAGTTTCACCCAACTGCCACATACTGCAAAGTTGAATTCTGATAAAGCTGCTTTTTCTAGAAGAGAAATGTGCTGGTGAGAAAGAAACTGCTGCAGCAGGAAGGACCATGCACAGTTACTCACACAGCACCCCATTTTTAAAAGAAAATACAACCAGATTTTATTCAGATATTATTACACCACGAAAATTTGACAATTCAGACCAACTTCACAAATTAACAAGGATGAAAAAACTTTTGGCCGTGTAGGGACCACAGGCAGCAGAGCAGCATGATAATTTTATCCACAGAAATGTCCACAGACACAGCCACCACAGAGGCTGACTTGGAGTCACCCAGCCAAGCTAAAGCCACGCCATGTATCCCCCATCACAGGGAATTCCTTCTCTCCAAGCACTTGCCCAACACGATGGGTTTGCAGTGATTAGTGCTGGGAACCATTCACTTCCACCAGGCTGATTCAGGGGTTATTAAAAACACACACACACTCTCACACAAATTAGCCTGTCTTAATTATGTCTTCATCAAAAGCAATCACAGTGGCTGGAACGTTCAGCTCGACACCTTGTGCATCAAAGGAAATGCAATCCTCCAGGCAAAATGTTTACCAAGCTGAATGACCCAGAGCAGTGGGAAACCAGTGTCACATGGAAAATTAAGAGTCCTGGTGTTTGTAAAAGCCTTCCAACAGTGGGGGGAAAAAGCAATCATAATGCATTAGCAGAGGAGGGTATTCACACCTCCCCCTAACCCTTTTTTTTTTAAGTTATAAAAGCAAACTCTGCATGAGCAAAGCAGATAAAGCTTGAATGGGCAGGATTAATTAGAAAACAAAACAGTAATGGGAAATCTGCTGTGCTTTTTTTTCCCCCCCTGCAATTTTTAGTTCAGTAAGTGGCCACTTATAAAACCCAAACAAAGCACTCAAAAAACTCTACTATGGGATGACATCTCCTTGTCTTTCTCTGAGTAATGAACCTATTTTCTTCTTCCTTGAAGATAAGACAACTTTTGACTATGAGAAATATAGGAGAAAGTTTTCTATTATACGTATAGGTCAGCTAGAGTACAGAGGCAGAAAATTGCAATACAGCAGTGAGACAAAGTTGTGGAAGATAAGTTTTCCAGATGCTCTGCTACACCCTCTTCTCAGATTCTAGCATTTCAAGGGCAGTTTCTGGAAATGGCAAGAGATATGAAAAGTCTCTGACTGGAGTTCATTGATTTCATAGATAAATGAAGGAAAGGATCACAGGGGTGGGGGAAAAAGGGGAGTGGAGGAAGAAAAAAATGGAAATAAAACTTTTCTGTTCCAGAGCAGGGGTAGCTGAGGGTGCAGAGAGAGAAGCTTGGCCAGGAGGCACCATGGGCTATTTGCTCAATCTAGTTGGCGCTGAACGTGAACCTTCAGATCTTGGTGCTGGTTGTTGCCCTGGAACCAATGGATACAGAGCAAATTTCTCACATTGTGCCCATGTTCTTGGCCCTGCCAGGAGGATTTGAAGGCAAGGTGTCAAATCATGAAGCTGTTTAAGCAACAGATGAGTCAAGGATTTTGAAACACAGAAAGCAAGACTGGGTGACACCAAGGCAGAATAAGAGATGGCTGATTAGCTGTGAGCTGAGAGGCTGTGCCAGGGCATCTCTGTTCCACAAACATCATCCCAGTGTGACAGGGTGACACGAGAGATGGGGGAGAATTCTTCAACAGCAGCAAAGAAAGGGAGAAAATTAAATTCCCTGTCACTCAGCTGTAAGTAGTCTAATGAAGTGACAAGCAGATTTCCCAAAGTGAAAGCAAGGCATGTCTCTGTCTGAATAAGGACCATTAGACTGGAACGTGAAAGAAGCTTGTGAGCATAAATGCTGAACTGGAATAACCACTTTTTCTAGGGAAAAAAAAAATAAAAGAAATGAACAAAAACAAACAAACAAACAAAAATCTCACTAAAGTTTTCTAGCAAAGCATGTTTCCTTGCCCAGGCAGCAGAAGGCTGTGCCCCAGCAGCAGCACTCCCCAGCCCCAGGGCAGCACCCTGGGCTCAGCAAAGGCCAATCCTCAGCCCAGCCTGGGCTGGGTGGCTCAGCTCTGTGCAGTGTCCCAGGGAAGGAGCCCCTCTTCTTCCAGGGCAGTGCAGAACTACAGCTGTAAACGCTCTCTGGTCTTGAATCAAGCTCTCTTTTCCCAATGGAGATATTTTTTTCTGGTGGAGAAACTTCCACAGAACATCTCCAAATTACTCCCTGCGTTAGGGCAATTAGTGAGTCCAGGACTGACAGAGCTGGATCCCTTCCAGGGTCCTCCAGTCAAGCAAATCCAGCCCTCTACACTTAATTAAAGCACTAATAGGTTTGTTCATCACCAGGGTGCCCCACCAGCCCAGAGTTTTGCTTCCAAATGACCTAGCCAGAAACCACAGGCATTCAAGTGATCTGTTATTAGGAGTATTTATCACCAGGCAGGTATTTCAGCTCTCAGAAGTCTGCATGATGGGGAACTGAAAGCTACAGCAACCTGTCAGGGCTTTGGGAGAGCTTCTCAAAGCAGGGCTGAGCCTGCAGGACCCCAGTGCCATCACCTCCCTGCCCCAACAGGCTCACCTGGGTCCTGCCCTGGCCCATACACAGGTCTCATACCAATATATAATATTCATTATATCATATAGAGTATGCAGCTAATCAGAAAATGTTTTCATTTATGTGTGAGCAACATGGGTTTTTTTTTTTCCCGAGAGACTTATCTCAACCCTTTTTCTGAGTACATTCACTGACTGCTTGCACACAAAGGCAGTTCCCAACTCACAAACTGCCTGTGGAAGTTTCATTTCCTCCAGGTTGTCTTATTTTCCTTTCACTCAGGGATGCATCTGAATTGGCTCAGGAAGCTACACAAGATTCTGGGAAGAGGCACCAAGGACAAGACAAGTTTGGGGAATTCATATTAACACCAAGTAAGGTTGTCTGTTCATTGGTTATCTTCTTGGAACTATTCACACATCAGCAGTTCATGACCCATGTAAATGAAAACAAAGGGTTTGGTTTCATTTTTCGTTCATTTTACTTCAGAGCCTCTAGTCTGATCAGTTTACAGTATAAACACTCCAAATTTATTTACAGTGGCAGATATTTCCAATGTGGAAAAAAAAAAAAAGCAGCAAAACTATCAAAGGAAGAAGTGTCACTTTGGGCCACTTCCAATGCCATGAATTACACAAGGCTGGATTCAGCTGGAACACATCCCATAGGATGCATTAATTCCACACACTTCAAACCTAGCAACGTTGAGCAGATTTATCAGGAATAGACAATTCAGAATGTAAGAGTGATTTAAGATGGTGCAAAGGGGCACATATGCTGAGCCTCTCCTTAACTGGCCAATTTTTTTCAGCTGAGCTATCACTGACTGTGGCATATTTCATTACTGTGGAAACCCTCCTTGGAAATAACATTAAAGGAGAATGCTCAATCCATGCCTATGTTAAAGAATCTGTTACAAGTTTCTTTAGAGCAAAAGAGGATTTAAAGTACTGGGATTTTTTTTTTTCTGTAGTCCCCCCAGAAATTAAAAGACATCTTTTTTTTACATTTTGAGGTTGAGTAGGGAGCACCAACAAAAGCCTTGGCACCATTTCCATAAAGTCAATGATTTACTCGATCTTCCTTCTGAGTTTAGGTAACACCCAAAAGGCTGAAGGCCTCCAGCAAATCTAGAAACCTTCAAAAAATCTCAGTTTTGTCATCTACCTAGATAGCTCCAAGACAGCCCTGTTAACAAGACTAAATGACTCTGAGATATTTTAACCCCAAGCCCTTGCATGCGGACACTTTGATCGTGCCCATCATCAGGGTATTGTTTACACCTAACCTTAGCATTTGCCCTTTCTCAAAGCTGAGATAGGTTAGAAAGGATGGAATTGGCTTCCTGTTCACAGCATTTATCGACCTGAAGAGGTCATTATGATAGACTGCAAGTGCACAAGGTCTCTGCACTCCAGTCTGATTTCCATACAGTTATAGATTTTGTGATTACAGCTGCTCTGTAGAGGTGCATTCAGCTAACAGTTGCAGCCAGGTGCCCAATCCAGCCTGGCTGAAAGCAGAGCCTGCTGAGGAGCCTTGGGGCAGGGTCTGCTGTGAGCTCTTTGCTCTGCAGAGACACAGAGCATTTGTTCATGTGGACAAAGATGAGGTGACTTCATGCTGGAGACCTCCAGCCTCAGCTACACAGCTCCAGCCAGCCCCAAGACACGTAACAAGGCCATAGAAAGGCCCCTCAGTATTATTCTGACCAGACACTGTAGCTAAGTTGTTGTCCAGGACTGCCTTCAACATTTCTACCTCTGTTTACCAGCACTGCCACTAAAATAAAGTACTGCCAGACATTCAGAGTCCACTCTCACCTCCACATGAATACTGAACTGGCTTGTATTTCAGGAAAAAAGGATGGGCCTGAATGCCTCAAACTGCATTTTCCTCTCTTATAATGAGATCCATGGGTCTAGCAAGAGATAGCCCCACCTAACACACTGCCCACATTTTCTCCCATTGTTACTTAGATAAATGTCCATCCCAAAAAGTTTAAGGCACTAACAGGATGAGATACTGGCCTATACCCTGGTTGCTTGTCACAGTATTTTAACTTGTGTCTTACATTGTATTTTTATTTGCTTGTAAAAATATTATAAAACTAGATTGAGTTTTCCTCAGGGGGCACTGGGGGGAGGAAATTACAGAGACCAAAGTATTGCCATGGAACATTTTTCCTGGCTGAGAGGAAATTTTAAGGTTTCTGTTCACAAGACTTTTTAAAAACCATCAACTGTTCTCAGAGGAAAGACACAAATCTCCACTTTTATTTGCTAACTTGATTGGTGCTTTTTCTTTCAAGATTCTGCTGAGTCTGCTTGGCTCATGGCCAAGGGATGCATTTTGCCTCTCTATTTGTATCAAATTAAGAATGACCAAATCCAAGTTGATGGGGGACAGGCTGCTAGAGAAACAGAGTATTAAATAAGCCCATTTCCTTAGCAGCATTTCCTTCTTCTCTGGTACTTCTGAAGCTCTGGTTTTCAGCACCACTCTATGCTGACACAAACTTTCTGCCTCTTGACCTTAATCTGATCTGAGCTGTGCCAACACTAAGTGTCAAATTCAGATGGAGTAAATTGCTCTGAACCTCACCTTTCTTACAGCCTTCCCTGAAGCTGACAATGCTTCATATTGCAGGAGATCATTACCCAGAGGAACCCGTGGCATTTAACGTGGATGAGCCAAGCCCCAGAGGACACCTGGACATTTCCAGCCCTGCATTTTGTATTCAACCAATGACATCCTTAATTAAGGCCAACTGAAATCTTAATCCTGGATGTGCCTGTTGTTAAAAAAAAAAAAAAAAAAAAAAAAAAAAAAAAAAAAAGACCATTATCTCCAAGCAGACAGTGCATCTGATCAGGTTACATGATCAGGTTACAAAAGTTTTTGTGCTTAACATAAAACCTTTGGTAGGAATGAAGATGGTATTTCTCTGCTCCTAGAGAAACTAATTAGTGCTCAGAGCTGTGTTCAAACACCTTCCCCTAATGCAGCAGAAAGCAGCCACTGGTTCACACTGAACTTCTCCTAAGCCTGAGATCTGAATGTCTGTTTCTGTAACTTAACAGAGTCAAAGATAAATCCCTTCTCAGAAGGGGAAAAAACAATTGCCAAAACACAAAGGGGTTTAATTAAGAAACAACTCCTCATTTATCAGTATTGGTATGAACATGTAAAACCACACAGGGAGTTCTTAAGACAAGAGTCTCAGGAATGAGGACTTGCCTTTGACAGGTTTGTGGTTAGTTCTGTTCTCATCAGGAGCTGCCAACACCCACTCAGTCACAGTGGTGAAAACCAGGAGGAATCTCATGTGATCCAACATGTTTTTTAAGAGAATTCATGTGCTTATTTTTTGATTTAAACCTTCTGTGGATCAGATTCATTTTGGGGTGTGAGGTTTACACGCATTTGTCTTGAGAGCCTGAGGTGCTGTTAATCCATTTACACAAGCCTGATCGACTGTTAATTACTGCAGTCTAAACAATTGGGAATAACATGATTGAGATCCATAGTTACCCTCTTCACATTAGCTGGGCAATACCTGGCCCAGCACCACCAGCCTAACAAAAGATCATGTTTTTTTATAATTTCAGAGATATTGCTCACAAACTCATACTTGCATACAGATGGCTGCAGTACAAGCCACAGAACAAGGAAAATTAACAGGGGTGCAACAACGCTGATGCAAATCTTCCATTTGCATCCATTTTGCCACTGTGAAACAGGTGTTCTGCTGGGCTTCCCCACTGGATATGCAACTCACTAATTACCAGATTTGTCTCAGGACCACTGGCACTAATTAACACTGCAGTCTAATTAATCAGAAATTTAAATTCCACTGAAGAGCTTTTGAGCTATTTCTATTAGGCACAATGGAGGACATTTTTTGTTGTTTGGTTTGGCTCTTTTGACAGTTGTTTTTGCTTTGAACTAGTAGCAAGATTAATAGTCTTGATATGAGTAGAACTGATCACTTTCTATTAAACACCTTTTCTCTTTATGTGTTTTTTTTAAATAAACATTGTTCTTACCAAGCTCAAACACATACCCTTACCTTGCCTTTGATTTTATTCTCAAAACAGTGTTTTTTTTCATATGACATTAATCAATATGGTAACTTGCTTGCCATACAAGCTTCCATCTCCAGTCTATGAGCAGGCTGGGCTTAACCAAGGAGTCATCCTGCCACAGATTCTGAAGACTGAAGTATCTGCAATTCCCTCCTGGTCAATATTAATTTCAGTCCCACGGGAGAGAAACATCTTTTTTTTTTTTTTACCAATGCAATGATTTTTGGAATATGTGAAAAAATATGACTACTGATTGCTTTAACTAAAAAAAAATAATAATTACACTGGCATAATAACAGATGATAAATGCTATCTGCTTTAAATAATCTTCCTTCCCTACTGTTACTCCTCTACACCTCTGTGCAGGTTTATCATCATCCTTAGCCCTACAATCTACGATTAAGGTGCTTCATTAGCTCTTTGTACTTTGCACTACTTAAATAATTCAAATGCAACATTACACGAGCCTCTGCTCCAGAGGCTTACAGCAGACATGGCTTTGAGGAATTCCAGCACAGCTTGGAAACACAACGATTCACCAGGTCAAGACAACCCCTCAGTCCCCATCCAGCAGAGCCTCAAACCTCTGGGAATGCCCTGCCTGACTTTCAGGGCCAGCAGGAGGTCATCACAGCAGTGGTTAGTTTTGGAAAGCACAGACACACCAGCTAAAACCCAGGTACACTGCCAGATAAAAGCCAGTGAGAGAAACCCTGCAGTTCTGGCCCTTCTGGAAGGTCTGGGTCACTGAAAGCTTGAGGCAAAGGAGCCACAGGTGCTGCAATATCACACCTAACGTGGGGTGGGGGGAGTACCACAGGCAGGGCTTAATCCTGACACTTTGCCGAGTCAAAACAAACAGAAGTTAACCATGGTCGTGCTGGCTTCCACATGGGGTAACATGGCAAGTCCTGACTGGCTGCACACTTTGGAAAACTTTCACTGGTTTGAGAGATTAAAATCTAAACACATCTGAACAGGCAACAACTTGCAGAAAGGGAGCCCTCTGTGTGAGCAGGAGGAGGCACAAACAGCAAACCTCCCTGTGCCCATGCCCCAAGTCACCTGCACTGAGAAAAGCCAACCCCAGAGAAGCTGCAGCAGCTGAACTCCAGCAGTTCCTTCACCAGGTACAGCCTGACCCAGATGCTTTTACACTTGTACAAAAATAACATAATGCAGGCCTTGTACCCCTCTGAAAACCAAGGCATGTTTTCCATCTCCCATTACACATCCATGCATCACTGCATTTGCATTCCAGGGTTTTTGTGTGGAAGGAAGAGGGGCTTTGCAATCATCCTGCTGATTACACCTACAGCTGGTGAAAATTAGGGACAGCCAGATGGTGTCTCACCAATTGTTCTGCAGCTGGCCACAACGAAGGCAGCTGGGGAGACAAATGCTCCCACCACACTCATCACAGAGAACAGCACGGAAAAAAGAAATAGAGCTCCATAGAGCAGAACTCCAACTCATTGTTTGAAAAAAAATACAGGATGAGGAAAATTGTTTTGTGTAATTGCCAGAGGAGAAAGAAAAATACCACCAACATAGAAATTCAGTGGTATTATCAAACCAGTGCAGCAAAACTGAAATGAATGTGGTCAGTTCCCAAGGCAGGGAAGTGAGGGATGATCCTTTGGCTGCAGACATGCCAGCCACGTGTGCTCCTTGTGAGGCTGACACCTGCAAGCTCCATTTCCTGCTGTCCCCTGAACTGCTCAGATCAGTCCTTCTCTACAGCACACACCACAGAGGACAGATGCAGCTCTGAGGCTCACAAGTTGAACCCATTTTTGAGCAAACACGTGGTGGCTGACAAAGAGAACCATCCATTAACACAAGCAGAGAGGGGATACCAGGGGCTACAGTGGAATTCTGCTCTATTGCAGTGCTTACCTAAAAAACCCAGGCTTTGGATTTCATTTTATATGACACACATAGACCTGTCCTTGACTGTCACAGACACCACAGGCTGAGTGAGCCATCCTCCCACCTGAACGAGCCAAAGAAGGAATCTCCATCTCAAGCTTTCCATAATGCTCAAGCACCAGCTGACTTTAAGACGGGAACTGTCATTCTGATGATTTCACAGATGATTTGGAAAGGCAATTCCCTAAAAGGTCACTGATTTGTCTCTCTACACCTTTAGCTTCATTGCATTCAAGGGCTCTTCAGCTGCTGAATCCATTCCCAGAGCACTTTCCATTACATCTCTCCAGCCAGTCATGCCTTTAGCCTTACAACCCTAAGCTGATATTCCCATAGCCCTGGATAAATTTTGCTCCCAAGCTCTGATTTCTTATTCCAGAGCTGGGATGGCAACAAGTACACCAAAAAATGTCTACAACAGTTGTGCAAATCTTACTATTCCCATCCCCCTCTCACTTCAGCAGTCTTTTAAACTGCTCATGAACACTCAGGAGCATTTACACACCTGCTGAATCTTCACTGTGTCAAATAATTGGTTTGGCTCCATCACAAAAGGTAGGGGGAAAAAAGACCCCAAACATAATTTCAGTCTATGGCAGACTCAAAGCCACCAACATTCTTCCAGCATGACAATACAACACTGAATGAAGCCTCTTGTCTGTGATAGAAATTGCACAAAATTGCAAATTAAGCATTTGAAATGCTCATTTTCTTGAGAAGGAAAACCAGAGCAATCTCCAGAGACGTGGTGACAAACCATCACAGTTCTTCCATCATGCCACATGAACAGACATTTGTTCTCTTACAACACTCCATCTTTTCAATGCACTCAGAGTTTCTGGGGTCTTTTTTTTGTTGTTGTTGTTTTTGTTGTTGTTTTTTTTTTTTTTTTTAAGCCAAAAAACTACCCAGCACTACTACAAACCTTCTGCATTTCATCCCAGAGGCTTCACCAGCTAAATGACAAGGAAAGGGAATCCTGTGCATGCAGATCAGGCAGCTGCACCCTGCAGAGCCACCCAGCATGAGGCTGAGGATCTCATAATGACCAGAGTTCATGAAGCTTCACAGACTGGCTGCTCAAGCAGGGGCAATCTCACTGCTTGTGCATCTCACCCCAGAAAGAGGGAACATAGATTATTTGGGAGAGGCAAACGTGGCCACCGACACTTTGGCTGCTCAAGAGGCTTTTCAGTCCACAGCTTGAAGAATATCAAGACCCAACTCAATTTAGCCTGACATTTAAATCAGAGGTCCTGGTAGGCAAGTACCTAATAAAAGCAGTATTTTGACATCGAACAGTACATAAGAAGGAAAATTTTCTATCAACAGCAGGAAAATTATTAGATTCCCCATGCTTGTCCACATCTTCTTTGAAGACAGGTTTCTCCACTAGAGAGAACAACAGAGGGCCATACATTAGTCTTCATTTTTTTAATAAGCTCAAACTTATAATGTGCTGAATGGTTATCAAGGGTATAATTGTGTGGGCTTTAGCTAAAGGAGGAAGAAGAGAAATAGGTCAAACTTTCGTGCTTTAAGAGTATCATAATGCTTACTTTTGTTTAATTAATATTGCCACACATCTCTGTAATGAACTTGCAAGGACAAAAAATAACACCTCATGAGCTTTTTCCCCCTAAGCTTCATGTAGATATCAGTAATGATCAAGAAGGATCATTAGCTGGAGATAGATGTACATATATATATATATATATATATATAAAAGTTTCATGCAAGAAACTTTAACACTGTAAACTCATGCCTTTCTACAGATGATGATTCACTCATTAAATCTAGAAACATTTCTAGAAGCAGAACAACGTGTCTGTGTGGGTATGGGGTAACTGGAAAACTCCTTTGATGGATAGCTGGAAATGTTAAGATTCTATGTTAAGAACATACACTTATGATCAGAGCTGAAAAGACTTGCAAATTTCCCCAGAAACTTAATACCCATGTTTTGTCTGTGTTTGATTGATTTACCTATAAAACAAAAGGATTTCCTATAAATCACCAGTTTGGTGAGCTGAAGGGGGAACAAACCTATTTCCTAGCCAGGTCCCTTGCAGTGCAGCACAGTGCCCACACTCCTCCTTGCTGAGGGAACCCCCAAGGCAGCCATCAGGTCTGTGTGCAGCTGAACCACACACTGCTGGCTCTTGCAGGCTTTAATAACCCTCAGTGTGCACTGGGAAGGTAGGGGAATGCATATATTGTGTACACATAGATAGATTTCTCATTTTAAATTGAGGTAGGTAGATAGAGACACACAATAAGCAAATAAATAAAGTACCAGAAAAGAAACCCAGACTAAATTGGTACTGGGAGTGCATGGCTGCTGCTCTGGGCTCTGCTTTCAGCACACCACATCCCCAGGCTGCTCTCAGCCCACACTCTATCGTGCCATATCCACCAACTCCACATGGACCAGCTCCTCATCTGGTACAAGCTGGCACTGCTCCAATGACTTAATCAGAATTTTGCTAATTAGCACCAGCACACGACTGATGGCTTTCTGCCTGAGAAGATGTGAACGTTTTTCCTGCCTGCTGGCCTGTGAAAGCTTTTGCTAGCATGGGATGATCTTTTCTGATGTGGTGGGAGCACAGCTGTGTGCTGCATTTGCATTCCTGGAGAGGACTCCAGCAGTTCCTTGCCACCCCAATGAGACAGCCCCCAGCAGGATGCAGTCCTGTACGACCCAGGGATGTCAACCAGGGCACTGTGACCACACAGGTCAGCTGGAAAAGTGCATTCCTGACACCCTGCCAGAGGAAGCGAGCCCTGCTGGTCATCGGTGTGGAGTGTGCTGAGCCAAGCAGTGCCCCCATTCCAGAGACAACCCAGCATACCTGCAGGACAATTAACAGCTTCCCAATTAACTCTGGGAAGGAAATGAACAGGGACAGGAACAATGGAGCAGCTCCAACGAGGGACAGGGGACAGAACTTCACTCTCTCTGGGAGGGGGCTGTGTGCACACAGGCAGATGTAACTCTCCTGCCACCCCAGCAGGATTTATTGGTGATGTTTGTGGCAAGAGGCACTGCACAGTGCAACAGGGATGGAATCCAGTTGCACCACACACAGGCTCTGCCTCCAAAAGCACAACACACAAATGACACAGTGACAGATGAGGCATTTGTTAGTGAGGCACAGACAGGTTAAGTGATGTGACCAAGGCTGCACTGACAGCTGAGCATGTTACAGTCCCTTTATCCAACATGGGTAAGCTTGAAATGCATTCCCAGATGGAAACACACAATAAAAAACAGAGTCAGTACTGCCAGGAAGCCTAGGTTTAACTGGAGTCACTCAGATTTGCAGAACTGACTAGAAAAGCTCATCAATTTTACTAAGTGAGCATTTCATTAGATATAAAGAAGATGGACAATAATGGGCATGAAATTAACAGAATAAAAGCAGCCCAGGATCATATAAAATTACAGCCTGATTGGTGTCCAATAAAATGCAACATTCAGGGAATGGTAAAGGCACTGTCACTAATTAACTAAAGGTGCTTGATCACATCACCTTCCTCAGATAGACTCCAGGTTGTAGTTGCAACTGTGCTGGTGTTACGAATTGAGGCAGTGGAGAAGGCAGCACAGATCTTCTAGCTGACCTAACAGCACAGTGCTCCCACTCCCATCTTCAGCTGCTGTTCCTTCCAATGCTGCCAAATGTTAAACAGAGCCTAGAAGCAAAGAGCTCAGCAGTTAATGTGGTACAATTTACAGTAGGAGCTTCACCTATGTAAAATACAGCTCTTTGCCACCTCAGCTGCACGGGTTTCATACAGAAGACACAGAGGCTACTCTGACTCCCAAAGTTATAACTCAGCAGAAGAGCTGGAGCAATATTTCATTATGAGAGGCTGCAGGC
Source organism: Vidua macroura (assembly GCF_024509145.1). NCBI lineage: Eukaryota > Metazoa > Chordata > Aves > Passeriformes > Viduidae > Vidua > Vidua macroura. The sequence goes on from NC_071588.1 coordinate 6,189,404, forward strand.
TTATTTATTTATCCAGCTTGTGCACCAGGCAGGGGCTAAGAAGAGGATGCAGCCTTTCCCCCAGGCTCACACGTGTGTGAGCAGTTCCCTCCCAGGGAGGGAATGGAGCCTCGCTGAGGAGAACAATCCAGCACTGCAGGAAGCCAGGGAAGGATGCTGTGGGAATGCAGGATAGCACCACGATTCTCAGCCTTTTCCCAAATCCCCCTCTTTAACATTCAACTGAGAACCAGTATCAATCCAGAATTACATTGAACGACTTGATAAGGCTGTCAGACAGAAGCCCTGAGCCAACAGGATTTTAACCTCTCCATCTTGGATGTGAGACATCCAAGATGTGAGAGCATCCAAGTGTGAGAGCAAATGTGGCTAGAGGGGTGTTCAATGGATGGGGTTTGTATTTGCTTTATGGGGAATCTCCTCAGAGCTTTTGATCCAGATGGAAACCAGCAGGGACAACAGGGTGTACAAAGGCATCTGTTGGGTACAATTGCACAGGCAGCTGACCTACAGCATTGAGGCATTGCATGGGATGCTGAGATCTGTGCCAGGGACCACTTCAATTCACATAGGTTGTCATTGTCCTCAAGGGGCCACTCTTGAATCCAGGAATGAGTAGTGTGCAAGGGAATCAGCACAGGCAAGCACTGGATTCACCTGAGGAGCCCCTCCAAGGGAACTTCCATAATCCCACAGGCTGGTTTCATGGCAGGACAAACTGTGCTTAAGGAAGACATTTCCTGTGCTTTCTTTCTGGAGCAACTGGAGTTGCAGCAGGGCCCTGGAGAGGTTATGAAGGGGACAGGCATGAGAGGTTGCCTTTTAAAGATCAGGCCACACTCTGGCCTCTTCCCCAACATCCATTGTAGAGCTGCTCCCAGTGAGCTCTCCCCTGTTGCATGGCATTCCCCAGGTCATTAGCACACACCAGGACAACGTGACTTTGGCAAGGAGAAGGCCTGCCAATTAAAGTGTCTCTACAGCAGCCCTTTCACCTCACTGGGACTTATTTCTTGTGGAGTTAACTGTCCATTTGCAGCTTTCAAATGAAAGTTGTCAGCTGTGTAAATACTGCTGGTCCCACAGGAGCTGAGTTCCCAAGCCCTGTTCCAAATAGCAGAGAGGATGGGAAATCTGACAAACTCAATTCTTTGTAGGCTCCCTCTGAAGTGTTTCTGCAAATGATAGTCTGGAGCATCCTTCCAGGCTTTACATTTTCCTTCCTTCCTGCATCTGCAGGCAGCACATGCTCAGCAGCTGTGTCCCCACCTTCTTCCCAGTGCCAGCTCCTGGCATCAGGAAATGCCAGCTCCTGGAAATATACTTCTTTGAACTCCACTACAGCCAGGACAAAATTCAATGTGACACACAAAAAAACTGAGTGCTTGTTTTTTGGGCCTGGCTGCAATTTGAATCTCACGAGCTGTGAGATCACCTGGGGGTTCTAAAATTACTTGTGTACAGGTGAGAAAAAGGTTCATTTATTTTCTGGCACTTTCTCCTGGAGAGCTGGGTAGCATCTGCGAAAGGCAGTGATTTCATTTTGATTAACGACAAAGGTTTGCTGAGCACATCTGGAACAAGCCCAAAACCACTGTGAGCACAACTGCTGGGCTCACTGCTACCCAATAGCCAAACACAGCACAGGAGGGCAGGGAACTGGCCCCACAGCCAGACATGGGCATGTCTGTGCAGTTCCATGAGTCCAAAAGGACTCACAGTCCCTAAACCCAGCAGCCACAGAGCTTTTAGGGCCACAAGGACAGGCTCAATCTCTAGATGAAAGAAGGCACCATAATTACAGAGGACTCTGGCCTGTTTTAATCAGGGTGGTGCCTGTTTATGCCAAATGTCATTAACCCAGCACTTCCCCTGCTGTTGGAGGTAAATCAGGTATGGGTTATAACTGCCATATCGAGCACTGGCTTCCACTGCTAACAGCTGGACAGATGAGATCAGGCTGGTGTTGGGGCTCTGAGAGGCATCCTACCAACGCTTCCTCCTTGGCTATCCACTTTCTCAGGTCTTCTAGTTCATTCTTCTTTTGCCTAGAAATTATTGCTTGTAGTTTCTTTGAAAAATCCACATTTTCAAAGTAGTTTTTTCTACCTTCTTCCATCACTGTTTCTGAGTTTCATCTCACACGCTATTTCTAACTTGCTCCCACACAGCTCCGGCTCCATCCACCTTCCCTAGAATTTTACATTTGAATCATGTCCTCTCCATTTCCTTTCTTCTAATGAACTCAAGCCTAATTTTCTTAACCTCTCCACATGGCTCTAAACCATTGAGACCTTTTATCCTACTAGTTACTCTCTCCTACACCTTTTCTAATTCTTCAATATGCTTTCTGTAATAAGAACAAACTGCTAAAGGTAAAAGCCTCTTTTCTGGCAAGCAGAAAGAGATTAGAAAGAATAGAAAAATTCTCATGGCAGCCCTATTTTCTCTCTGTGAGAACAGACAGACACCTGCTTGCAGCCTGAGTAGACCCCAAAGTATCAATCCTGCAGCAGGGGCAAAATGGGAGCAGCTGATCTGTAGGGGATTCCTTCTGCTTCCTCGTTTACTCACACTGCACAGACTGCAGCTGCTTCTTGCCCTGCTAACAGAACAGTAAAAAATCTGATGCCCACTTCAGTAAATATTTCACTCAAAGGACTTTCAGCACTATTGCACAGTGCAAGTACCTTGCAGGCTGGGACAGAGCAAGTTCCTTTCAACAGTTTTACCAATTCACTTCTTTCTTGACCTAAAGAGATGGGGTCAAGCATTTCATTCTGTGAGCATGTCTATCAGCCTCCTCATCTATTTCTTGGCAGCACAATACCACTGCAAATTCACGAGAGAGATCAATCTAAAGACAGCAAAGATCAGCATCTTTACATCCTGGGTGTTACCTGCAGAGTGGTCTAAAGGTTTATTCATCCCTAAAATAACTGCCCCGAGCAAAGCCCCGGGAGTCTCCTGGAGGAGTTAGTGCAGTGTCACAATTAATGGGTGACAAACAAAGCAGTTCACAGAAACTTCTGAAAGACTTTGTCAGGCATCTTCATCCTACCAAATTAAGACAATATGAAGGAGACAGAGCTTTTCCCTCCTCATCTTCATTAACCCAGGAGAAACGCTCTGCAGTGACATGCTGCCAGCTGTCATCACATTCTGCCTGTTAGTCCTCACAGTAGGAGAAGCAGCAGTGTCTCTAGATTAGAAATGCCTTTAACCTCGAGAAACAAGCCTGATGCAAATCTCTGAATTACTTTGACTCTTCTGAATTACCAAAGCACTTAAGTTCAGCTCCTAATTCCCCATCTAATTCATAATTTGTAAAACCTGCAAGTAGACACACAATGCTAAATTTTAACCAACCTTGGAATTCAAATCTGGATCAGAGCTTCTGCTAGAAAGGTTCAGAGCAGTTAGAAGCTCCATGAAAAACATTTGCAGTAACAGTAACCCATGTTGCTAAGCTATTTTTTATTATTATCTGATGATTTCACAAATTAAGAAAATACAGTAATTATGTCAAGTCATTAAAAGACTTTTTTCCCTTTTCCTCCTTGTTTCCAAGGTGTACTCAGAGAAAAGACAGTGCCCCAGTGGTAGGAGCTGCTTTCAAGCCCACCCTCAGCTCATCAGCTCAGCAAGCCAGAGTGAGCAGGCTGCTGAGGCTAGTACGAAAATAAACCCTGAAAATACAACACCTGCAGGAACATTTTGATTTGATTTTTTTTCTTTAGTTTCACCCAAACTTTTAAAAACTGTACTGTTTCTTCTACCAAGCAATGAGCAGTTCCAGCTGCATTTTCAGCAGCTTCCTTTGGTGGAGGGCACAGCCTGGTAGAACACAAAGGCATGAAATGAAACATTAGGAATTCTTCCCAGAATAATTGAACCCATTACATTCCATGAGACATCTACATTTCATTTAGACTAAAATAAAACAAAGGCTGTGTGTCTTTCCTGAGATTTTCTTTTCACTATAGGACTGAGACTGTCAGGAGGCTTCTCTGGGCAGAATTCTCTGGATCAGAAATGCACTGAAGCACCCACATATTAAGAGGGGTTTGGGTGAACCCAGTGACTTCACATTAAAAAAGATCAATAAAAATTGCCCAAGAATTTTCCAGTGGCCCTGGACAGACCTCGAGTGTCAGGCTACAATCATTAATGTATAAACATGGGGGAAAAAATAGAAATATTTGATCAAGTTTAACTGGGCGATCTTCTGTCAGGAAAAGCACCAGGAGCACCCTGTGTCTGTTCAGTACTGTTGTAAAATTGCTTCAGAATCTCCTAAAGCTTTCTGCCTGCAGTTTCTGGGGGGTAGGAGAGGCCTGGCTCAGCATGGGGTGCTAACAGTGCCTGGGAGATTTAATGCTGCATTTCAGTACCAGCCCACGGAGCAAGCGGTGAAACTCCCTCATTAAACTGCTCTGAGATAAATCAGTGCTAAACTGTAATTGCAATTTGCTTTTCAAGAACACTCATTTCTCAGAAGTCTATAAAAGTTCAAGCTGAACATCAACGGAGCCAAATTCTACTCTTCAGCCCCTTTGTTTTTTGGATTTGAACTACTGACGATTACCTTCCTTATATACCCTGACATTTATGAGATCTATGGGCAATGTTTTGTGTGCCTTTTGGCAGGAGCACAGCATTATTCACAACACAGATACCACTGTCTGTAATAACTCAGCGAGGGGAAGGTGTAAGCACGGCAGCCTGGCCTATCTGCAAAGAAAAATAACATTTTCCTCTTCTATTCTACAAAAAAAAAAAAAGTGTGGTTTTTTTTTTTTTCCATTCACATCTAAAAAGGGAGCTTTGGGAGACAAAGGTCTCATTTTGAGCTCCATGCCCTCTGAGGATATGGAGAATAATCTCAGAGGCATAAAGGGGAGAGAAAAAAAAATTAAAAATTACAGTTAGCTCTTTCTGTCCAATCCTGTCATTTGCTATCTCAGCCAGACACACCTGCCCTGCGTTTCTGGGATCACATCTCATTAGCCTGGGGTTCACACATGCCCGGGGTAATCAGTGCTCTGCAGAGAGCCCACAGACTGCCATTTGAAAAAGGGAGCCATTTGGAAGCCCATTTCCCAAACAGATGTGAACAGTTTTCTCCCAAGGCTCGCAATGCAATGATGTCCTTGGCATTTCCTTCCTCACCAAACAGATGCCCCCAGGAAGAGCCTCTCTGGCCAGATACAGCCTGATCTGCCAGCAGGGTCTGGTGGATTCCCTGGCGCAATCTGGCATCGTCTGCCCTTGGGAGCAGTTTCATCAAGAGCCAGATCTGCTCTCGCTGTGCCAGCTCTGGGACAGACATCTGGGCCATTTACCCAGCATGAGAACAGGGAGGGCTCTCCTGGTGGAAAACTGCAGCTTGCAAAAGAGAACTGCAGCTCCACAGGGAGTTGAGAAATGAGAGCCACATGGTGGAGTCCCATTTTGGAAAAGACTCTCTGGGGAACATTTCAGTGGAAAAACCATATGGCTCTCCTTTCATATGAAGTTCTTGCCACTCTGGAGTGTCAGAAAAGGGAGCTGTGCAGTTAGCACAGTGAGCAACTCTTGCAGCAGTGATGTGGGGCTTTAGAAATGTACATACTGCTACAGTGCACATAAGGACAGAAAGTGACACTGGGAAAGAAAAAGGATTGTTAATTGGATTGAGATGGCATTTGGAGAGAATAATTAATCAACAAGGTAAATTTCACCGCTGGCATTACTGCATTCCTTAGCAGGGGCAATTTTTGTCACTTTGGACAACAGAATTTACTTTTTGTAGTGTCACCTTCCAGTTCTACTGTACTTAGAGATTACTTCTGTGAACTTCTTTTTTCTAGAACACAAACTGTACATTTCTTCCTTTTCAGCCCATTGTTTCCCTTCTTCATTTGTGCCTTAGCAAATTTACTAGGACAAGAGCCTACTGATGCTTTGAGCTTATTCTCAGTGCACATCCAGTCAGTCCTTTCTGCAGATACTTGTCATTTAAATATGTACTCCTCATTTTCAAAGTTTAATTGTGAGAACTTTTTAAATTGTGAGTATGCAAAGAAAATGGACTGCTGCTATAGTGCAAATAAATCAGTCAGCTGTGTCAAGAAAAACTTGGTTTCTATCTTCATTAGCTCCACTATGTGCTTATAAAAGAGCTCAAACCAATGAATCCTAATTAGAATTTAAAAATAAAAAAGGGTGGGGGAGGGCAGGGAGAGATATTTCTTTTAGTACTGACTTTCTGATTGCTAAAGAAGTAAATTTTGCAGAATTGCTCCATGCCATGGTGAGTATTTTAATGGGCACCCTCTAGTTTGTACTGCAGAGAATTTCATCTCTAGGATGTTAAAAGCTAAATTGCATAATAAGACAGCAGAAGCTGGGAGATCACAGAGGAGTTCCAGATCTGTTTGGGTTTTGTCTAGCACAATGGAGCAGCATTTTTCACTTCTGCTCAATATTTGTCATCCATTAAATCTGTTTAGGAGGTTAGTCCAGCAGTTCACACACACTCCATCTGGTTTCACAGAATGTTGTATCCCTTGGTGACTGGTAAAGCCAAAGAAATCAAACAAGTGACTAGGCTGTGTGGCTTCAAACAGTGCAGAAACACACGGAATGCTGAGTTACATCCATTTAAGTGTACCCTCTGCAATACAGTGTAAAATGGCAATGAGTGGTTTATGATGCAAGAATTGAAATTATTTATTTGCAGCTCCCCTGTAACAACCCAAAGACACTTTTACCTTTCCTGAGGAATTATAATCCCCTCATGTACCAGTCTCAGGGCCTCTCACTGAGAATTCCCTTGCAGCATTTGGCCCTTGTTCAGCAAGGCTGCACAAACCAAGCAGGAGGGAACACACTGCCAGGGGGGTAATGCACAGGCTTTCCTGTGTTTTAATTATGGAGAAGAGAACAAGGTATTTTGAGAGATGACAGCAGACTCATTGATGATTTCTTTGATGGAAGCCTGTCCTGGTGAATGGAGTGTCTTTCAGTACAGTGGAAATAATGAGCTCCCTAGAGTAGGCTCAGCTGTTTTTAAGAAACCATTTTCGTTCTGCTCCACAGCTATCAGCCAAGCTACACCAATCCTTTCAAACACAGCTCAGGGTAAAAAAAGGAAATGCATAGCAGTCCAGCCTATCATTATGGACAACAAAACACACTGTGCCAAGCAGCACTTCGCTCTCTGATTCAGAAATCCCACCATTTGATCAACAAGGCCCTTTACAGTCACAAGCAGCACAGGTTTCACACACACACAGGATTCAGCCCCAGCATCAGCTCCATTAACCTTCAGATTCACCCAGCACTTTTCCCCGGACACTGAGCCCCTGCCTTGGCCATGACTCCACCAGGGCACCTTCAGCTGAGGCTTTGTGCTTTAGATTTTTCTGCTGGATTTCCAAATCCACCACAGCTCAACTCTCAGCCACAGTTCCAGCCTTCCCACAAGTTATTTAGTGTTTCCTTCTCTCCAGGGACCATTAGGCCCTACTGGCTCAGATTTCTTTGGAAATACTTTACTAGCAGCTCTCAAGAAATAATATTTGACCCCAGCCCGTCTTAAAGCATGAAGACATCAAAAGTTTCATGTGACACACAGCTCCATGTACCCACATTTCCCACAGATGCCAGGTTCAGGAGATCATCTCTGGTTCAAGGGTTGAGTACTTGTTATCCTAAAATTCAGATTTCTCTATCAACAGGCCCAGTGTAACCCAGAGCAAAGGTGACTGTATTGTACACTGGAGGAACAAAGAGACCAACACCAGTGCCAGGGCAATGCTTCTTACAAGTAGCAAAATTATAAGCAGACAGGAGGAGAAATGCACTGAAATGAATACTGACCAGAATAAAACAGCATAAGAAAATTAACATAACATTCTAATTATGAGAAGGAATTAACTTTCAGCAATAGCATAGCCTTAATTAACCCCTACAAAGAAAATGTAGTGGTAAAATAAAACAAAAGTAAAAACTGCAAATCAGAAATTAAGTAATATTTTCCTCAAGATAATAGGTGGGTTTGCCCTCTCTTCCTTTCCATGTCCTTAAATATAATATACTCCCTGAAATTATTCCAAACCTACTTCTCCTTTTGAATGAATCAGCATTGATGCAGTAACTTCAAAAGCAGATGTACAAACCAGAGACCTAATGCTGAAACTTAAATGGGGGGGGATGAAAGAAAAGGTCTTCTCTACCATTATTTATCTTTCATGAGCAATCCCTGATTCCTGCAAATTTATTCATTATTTGAAAGCATTTCCCAAGTAGGCAGTATGAATAATTTCCAGACTTTGGGCAGTTGACTAAAATGTCCATTTCAGCAGATGCAATTCAAGATTGGCACTTTTACAGCACATTTCTGCTTCTGCCTCGCCACCGGAAATGTTTCAGCAGGACTCTAACGAATGACAAGGAGAGAGGCAGTGCACATCCAGCACAAGCTGCTGTGTTTTCAGGAAATGGGGAATACTCTTCAGGGAAAGCAGACACAAAGATGAATTTCTTAGACACTGTAAGCATCCTTGAGTATCATAAGCAGATCATTCAGGAGCATAATCGAGAGGGATGTGGTGAATTCAGCTGCATCTTTCAGTCAGAGCTGGGACCCGCTGGCAAAGGCCTGGCCTCTGTATGTGAATCACTGAGTAGAGCTCATTAGCCTGAGTTCTAATAAAAGGTAAGATTAGATTATTAAGTTCTTAATTAACTATAAATCTCTCTCACAATTCTCTGCTTCTGAAGTACACAAAGTCTACAAAGAAGTGGCCAAATAACAGAGAAATCCTTTAAGACTGACAGCTGTGCTTGGTGCACCTGCAGGACCACAGCTCTGCATCCCCCAGGACAGTAACTCCAGGAAAAACCTGGATGCAGAGCTGCGGTTCTCCCCTGCACAGCTGCTCCAGTCCAGAAACCAGCAGGATGCAAAATTTCCCAGAATAAACCCATGAGTCAAAACCTGACTCAGATTTCCCATGAGTCAAAACGTGCTGGTATTTCAAAAAAAAAAGAAGGAGGAGACCATGCACCAGGCTGCCTTCAGCTGCCACTCACCAAAGATGGATGCATTCATTTGTTTCAGGGAAAACCTCCTATAGCCCGTGCCCTCAGCAGATTGCCCTAGAGATCACAACTTTGAAATTACTACTCGGCCTGAATCTTTTTAACCAAGTCAGCCTGATTCACTGAAAGTCATTAAAATTTGGAGAAACTAATAAACCATACCAGATGGGTTTGGGCGCTTCAGCTCCATGTGCTTGTTTTCACAACTACTGAAACTCTAAGAGGAACATTTCTCCCTCTAACCAAGCCAGTGCTGTGGAATCACAATCATCCAGCAGCATCTTGGCACAAAAATCTTTCCCAATATCGAAGAGATCACCAGAACCTCTTTGCTGGTCAATACTTGGTCCATCCTCATTTTGCATGGGAAGAGATTGGCATTGTACTGACTAACTCTGAGGGCACAACACCCAACATGTCCTGTGTGTGTTGTAAATCCCCCTTCTCACTCACTTTGTGGTAACCATTCCACTGCTCAATAATTTGAGTGTCTCTGCTCACCAGACAGACCAGAGCCCACGTGCAAACCCAGCGTTTACCTGGATTTTCTTTCACTCAATGGAGACCGTTCACCTCCCTGACAACACGAGTCACTCAAATTTGATGGATTACAATCCCCACCGTGGGCAGAAGGGGATTTAGCTCAGGTACAACACAAGTGAAGCCACTCAGGGAAGCTCCACAGGACACTGAGTGCTCCTGACAGCCGCGGTGTCGTTCCGACGCTCGGCTCAGGCGCCGGCTGCGTCTGACAGCTGGAGAATAACAACGGGGGGAGCCTGACAAATCAGCCTGGGCTGCCTCAAATTAGACTGGACTGACTCCCTCTCTCCCATGCCGAGGACAACACCAGAAATTTGAGCCGTACGTTCTGCAGTGGAACTGGAAGTAGATATGAAATGGGTTCCCAGGGGCCTGGCTAGCTGATGCACTCGGACTCAGCGCTCCTTTCCAGCTGTCACTCAGGCAGTGCTCGGGGCTGAGTGCAGATAAAAGTCATTTTTTCGTATCCAAAGACTCCTTGATTGCTGTTAGAGAGCCTGATCCAGGCTGTGAGGAGGAGGGAGAGGCAGAGCTGTGAAAACAGAGGAGTGCCTCGCTCCCTGCATGTATTGTTTTAATTTATTTGTTTACCACTATCCAAACCTATGGCAATTAGCAATAAATTTAAATTATTTTTGAATCGAGGCTGTTTTGCCCATGATGGTAACTACCATTTGTCTCGATTACAAGACTTTCTATCCTATTTTCTCCCTACCACCATCCTGCTGAGGGGGAGTGAGAGAACAGCCCTGGCAACCAGCCAAGGGTCAACCCACCACTGCAATATATCAAAATCCACTGCCTATTCTCATGTATTTCAGATAAGGGGATTTAGATGAAGGCTTTCTAAAACTGGGGAAAACAAGGGAGACAGCAGCGGAGTGCACTGGAGAAATTTCCATCTTGAGATGTCAAGATGTTTTACAGAGATCAAAAAGCACATTTTATCTGGTTTTATGAGAGTCTACAGGAGCAAAAATAAGACCAGAATAACAGCTTCCTGGGCCCCACCCAGTCATGTTTGTAACATACATGGCAATACTGCTCCTAATACACATGAGGAGTATGAACAATAAAAGTTAACACATCTGGCATTTCCTTGACAGACTGGCAGGGAAATACAGGTCTAATATCTAGTTTGGGGTTAGGGTTCCCTGGCACCCAGCTGTTAAAAAACACAGCCAGGACTGTGTGGAATGAAACTGTCCACAGCTCAGTCTTCAGAAGCATTTACAAACTTCCCCTTTGTCAAAGCTGCGCAATTCTGTACGTTTTGCAAATCTTCAGCACTGTGGAAGGGAAAATAGACTGAAAAAGAAAATAAAAGCCAAAATATAAACCCTGTTAAAGAGAGGAAATTTTGCTTTGTGAAACAGAAAGGGTTTTTATGTAAGAAAATGGTTTGAGGGGAAGAGGTACATTAATCTTACATAGGATGCACAAGTAGTGGGAGCAGCAGAGGGTCCACAGTGTCATTGGAAAACAATGTTATTACCTGAGATAAGTATATTTTGTGTCCTGACAAACAAAGTGTAATGTTCCATAAGATATGAAAACAAATGAAGGAAGAGCTACACCAAGGTCTAGCAACAAAGTGAGCATGGAAGAAACACAAGCATTGCTGGGCTAGAGGGAAAAACTGAAGTTCAGAGTAGCAAAAGGTGGTGAGCAGAGCTGATGCTCAGTAAATTCATTGGCACAGCTGGCATCCACTGCAGTGTCAGTGTCAGTAATCTAGATGGAGAATCTGATGATATCAAACGGGGATCCTGAGCACTGAAGAGCTCCATGTAGTGAAAGAGACACCCAGGCAATGAGGCAGTTGCCTCCTGGTCCCCCATTCTGTCGTGCTGAGAGCCAGGGGCATTGCTGCTGTCACTAAAATACCTCACTTTAAGGTGTGCACTGCCTGGCTCTGCCTCAGGCTGTGCTGGGTTTGCTGGCCAGGATCCCATCCTTGCTTTCATTTCTTCAGCCCTTGGCTGGGCTAAGACACAACATGATGAGAGACCTGCAGTCTGCAAGGGAGACAGAAGCACAAGGCTTCAAAGCACAGCTCCCACCTGGCTCTGCAGGAATGAGGCATTTCTGTTCAGCACAATCAGGGCTTCAGAAGTGTTTTCTTCCATTTTCAAAAAGGAAAATTCTGCTTTTTAACTACAGTGTTTTCAGTCTGCTCTGTGGAGAGGAACAGCTGTGCTCAGACCTTTGCCTTTCTCTAACCAAGGATTCCTATCACCCAGAGCTGCAGCATCAAGGAAGCCATGGAAATCTTTTGAAAGGTAATACTGCACTTTTAAAGCCTTGAAACATGCTGAGAAGGAAGCAGGTCACCTTTGCTACATCTATCACCAGTGTGAGCTCTGTTCCCTGCAAGGGAGGCAATTCTGTGGGCACAGGCTCCTGTGTCTGTGTGCCTATTTCTCAAACAGCTACCAGAAAGACATTTCTCTGGAGCAGTCACCATGTTATAAAATTTGCTTTGCTGTAGGAAACCAGGTCCATCCTAGGAGCCTGCAATTGAGCTGTTAGACTTTCTCCTGTCTGTGCTGTCTGTCCATGCTGTTCTGTACCACCATGCAGCAATGACTGCTGGCACAGCTTCTTCCTATTGCTGCAGGAGCTTCTGAGCAAAAGAGAGCTGAGCCCATTAACTTAATTCTTCTCCTACCCAGCCCCATCTGATCCTCCCTCCCACTCCACCTCTGGCATCACTCCCTTCAAGCTCAAATCTGCAGGTGTAATTCCTATGGAGCTTTATCAATAGCTATCACCTCCCTCCTATGAGTTTCTAAGCCTTCCATTGACTTCTAAGGCAACAGGAATCATCACAATTTCTCTCCTTTATATATATATAAATATAAACACCATATATATATATATATTTCTCCTGTCACTCTGCAAATGCTTCAACTGGCCCCAGCTCCATGCCTTCACTCTTCCTGAGCTGAATCCTTCAGAAGTTGTTGATTGTGACTACAGATCTCCTGGCACATAACCAAATTTCTTCTTTACAGTGTTAAAGTCTGCCCAGCTGCCAATCCCCCTTTCCAGGTACACATAAATAAACGAGCTGCTGAGAGCATTTTCAGCCTGTTATCACTGTATTGGGTGTTCCACACAGAGAAAACTGGAGCAGCTACAAGTCACACTCCTTTATTTAATATGTATCAATGCCAACCAGTATCTAATGGACATAATGATTGAATACTGACAGGCATATTTCTCCAGCCTAGTTCTCCTTTGGCAATAATGCCTGACCAAGATTGATGACTCTAATACCAGAGCAGGCAGTTTGTTTGTTTCTTCTATAGGCTTCATTTTTCAAATAGCCTCAGATTCCCCTTCCCTCTCTCCCAAAGAAAAAGGGAATGGAAAATTGCAGTGACTGCTGAGATACCTGTACAAGTGCTGCTGCTGTCTCCTCAGGCCACCAAACCACAAAGGTCAGATTCACTAACATGCTAACTGGGTTTATTCTGCCATAATTCACATGGTTTTACATCAGTATCAAACTGGTGTGTCACAGTGACACACGCAGCTCCCCGGGTGAGGATTCAGCCACTGGAGTGGAGCAAAGCCTGAGCAGGTCTGGTCAGATCACAACAGGCACATTTCACAAGCACTCCCCAAGTGCCCACACAAGATTCCAGGCGGTTCTCAGGAACAGGAGTGTCAGCAGCACAAACAAAATGAACAAAAGAGACTCCGCCAGCAAGGCATGGGTTTCTTTTTACATTCTTGAGGAATCAGCAGCAGATGCCAAGGACATCAGAGCAGCAAGGAAACATTGATGTGCAGAGCTAAGCTAGGAGCCATTTTACAGCGGGGAGCAAGGCTGCAGTGTACGTGGCTCAAAAATAAGATAATTAAAGTTTGTCTTGCCTAAGGACAATCCACTGGGAGGCAAAGTGCACTGCTGCATGCTCTTACCTAAAGAACAGAAAAGGGAAGAAGGCTCTAAAACAGAAACTTGTTGGTGTGTTCTGCGCTTTAAGGAGAAACCCAGAAATAATTTGTATTTGCAGATCAGCTCTCCTGTGTTTTTATCAAGAATGCTGTGAACTTAGCCTACTGCTTAGTTCTGTTGTTCTACCACTTGCATTTTTATATGCTTTTTACAGAGAAGTCACCCGTGTTTTGGGGCACATGAAAAAAATTAAGATGCAGGTTTTGCTCCTTATTGGCACAAGGAACCCCACAAGGGAGATGCTCAAGGACTGGACACAGGAAGGTGGCAATACACAGAGAGGCAGAATTTCCTGTAATCCATAAGCAGAAACAGCCTCTCTCTAAAATTTCCTGGGCCTTATTTCCATGAGGTCTTAGACAGCAGCAGTACTTGTGCCTCACAGCAAAAGCAAAATGCAATTGTAGAGATGAGTCCCCAAAGGGATCTTTGCTCATCCTTAGCCTAGAGAGCTCCTCACTAGTCTATTACACTGTTCCTAATTTGAAGCAACGTGTGCTATACAGGAAAGGTTAAACAGGATCAGCAGGAGAAAGTGCATTTCACACAGAATTAGGTAGGCTAAACAGGAGCCAGCAGCTGTGTTATAGCACAGATCTACACTACAGTGACCCCATACTCTTCTCACAAATCCTGTCCTGAATGAAGCATCCCCACACACTCACACCTGAAAAGTATCCCTGCAGCTGCATCTTCAAATACAGACCCCTTTAAGGGGGGAAGAGACAAGACAGATTTCATTCATTCTTGAGGACCTTGAGCCATGATTGTCAGTCATAAATCCCCAACACCATTTCATTTCCAACACTTTTCATTCAACCCTCTGATTGTGCCCCATTTCTTTGTCTCAGTTTCCCCTCGAGTTCCACCAATAATTACTGAAAAGTCCTTGAAAACCCACAAGCCTGTAATCATAAACTACAGATTAGGCAAAGGTGATTTAAAATGCCTGGACTGAGTGCAAGGACATTTGGTAAATGTCAATTAGAAAACACAAGAGCCACAAAAAAGAAAAAAATCCCAGACTTTTATTGCTCTGAAGCACCTTTTGCACTCTGTAATACCTAAATCTAACTCATCCTCTTCTCACTTTATTGGGAGGTTTTTCTCAGAGCAGAGGTGCCTTTGAGCAAAGGGAGATCATCCAGGAGCAAAGTCTTACTGGTAAAGATTCTGAGAGGTTAACTGCTTGGAAAAAGGGGCAGCAAAGTAGGAGATGCACCATGAAAATATAAATATTCAGAGTACATTATGCAGACACTGGGAATAAAACCAAAGCAAGCTCTCACTGTGTTATTTATTGCTGTAGTTGTCATGATGCTCCAGTGAACAGCTCCAGAAACACAATGGACATTCTCCTGTGACCTCCACAGACACACAGGTACATTCTTACATAACCATCTTCATATATGGATGAATCCTGAATTTTAAGGTTTGAAACCAAACTAGCAACTAAGTTAAAAACCAGACTAAAACATTCTCATAACTATGAATTGAAATACCAGATCAAAAACCTCTTGCCCCAGAATCCACCATTTGCACCACAGAGATCACTTGTATCTGTAAGATTCTGGTTTTCTTTTCAGCTTGGAACTTTAAAAAAAAAAAAAAAGGCTTTTCTTTTACATTGTAATAAAAGACAGTCACAAAACACCACAGCTTCTAGAGAGTTTTGTATACCATGAATTTAAACTAATTCTTAATTATTCATGTGTATAACATGTGCCAAGGGCAGAAAAGATATTAAACAATTTAATAAGCCTATTTTTAATTTATAACCTGGATCAGGCAAAACTTTGCCTGGATGCGCTCCTTCTCCAGGTGCATCCAAGAATTTATTGCTAGCAAAACATTACAGTAAATAGCCCAGTGCTGTAAAACACAATCAGCCATCTACAGTATTTGATAAAAACATACCAGAGCGAGAACACAGACTCACAAGTCACTGAGCAGAGTGACTTGGATGATGTCCTGCAGTGCTCTGGTCAAAAGCAAATGCATGAAAAGAGACTGAAGAACTGACTTCTGTCAGCTGAGGTAGGAGTGAGGAACTGAGAGGACTCGAGAGCAGCACAACACTCTCAGGGAGCAAACTGAAAACAGGGTTTTAGTATTTGAACCATTTCACATGAAGCAGAGGCTGGGCCATTACCGATGGGTTTCAGTTTCTTCAATAAAATTTTCCAAACAAAGAAATGCAGTCAAGGAATACAGACAAAATAAAGAAAACCTGCTGCTTATCAAAGGCACACACTCATGGGGTTTTTTTTCTTCCTTCATAAATGCCTGGCTCAAATTCAAGATGTGCTTTCCTCAGAGCAGCGTGGAAGCCTCTAACATTTCTTGCCCTTTGATATTTGGTTTGCACACACATATCTGACACACAAGCAAGCCTGACACATTTCTGTGTGGGTAGTTCACAAGAGTAATTCTGCATCATTACTGCTCCTATTTGCTTTTACAGCAGCCTCACTAAAGCATTGTTGAGTAAGAGACCCTGCACAGTCCTACAGTGTCTAAAACTTACCAAATCCCTCACAATTCTGTTAAGGCAAAGAGGTTCATAAACACAGTTTAGGGTAAAGAGCCACTATGAAATGCATGTAAAGGGACATCATGCAGGTAAGGTGGTAATTATTGGTATAGATCACAACTTAAAATCACTTCAACTCACACTTTCTTTGAAAAATAAATATGTATCAGCAGACCTCCAAACTCTGCTCAATACACGAAAATTATCAGTAATTGCCTTAGATCTAACAGATATCACAGAAGTGGGTCTTGAAGATACAGCTCTCATAAAGTAAGACTTTTTCCCTCAAAAAGCTGCTTCATATTTGAATTCATTTGCAAAACATGGGTGATTCAACACAAATTCCAGCATCCCAGATCTCCAGGTCCTGAGAGATGCCTCACTGTTTGCCTCTCACTTGGCACAATGAACTCTGACATATTCTAGTCCCTGCCCAAGGTGGTGCAGCAGGCTTGCCCTCTGCACACCAGGGCAGGTGGTGCACGTCCCTGGGAACTGTAACTCCTGCAATAACTGCTTTCTTTGAGCTCCTTGGAAGCACTGTTACTATTCTTGGGATATTTTCTACCAGCCCTTGCTAAATGATCCATATCCTCTGCTGCAGCTACACAACAATTGATTTTTCTGTTCTTTCTAAGCACTGTCCCCTTGCCAACATATATTTCTCATTTAAGTTCCTGGAGCATTTTGTTGCCTCTCCAGCTTAATCTTGCCTTTCCATAAACTTGCTTTATGAGCCTCCCCATCTGCTTCTGAGATGTGTGTGCATGTTGGGTGTATCTCTCTCTCCAGCTACTGCCCAGACAGGTGTATGTTTGCTGACTGCACAGCATGTACATGCAGCCTGTCAGGAAAATGAGATTCTGAATCTGCTTCACTGCTGGTCCTGCTCCCTATTTCATACCTGTGACCACGATGAATCATGTTGGACACCCTGAATCACAGCCTGCAGCTCTCTCCTTGGTGCTCCACAGATTGTTTTGAGATTACAAGCTCTTTGTGTGCATTAAGACTCAATTTCTGACCCATTCCTATTGTGGATTTTATGCTGATAGTAAAGCAGGTTGTTAGCATCCTTCTCATCTATTTTAGCATTCCTTCTCATCTATTTGCCAAAGACCTGTAATATTGAAATAGTGAGTGAGGAATCACTGCACTGCCCAAACCTCCTGCCTGATATCAGTACCCTGGGGAGCTGCATCTGACACAATTAAATAAAGGTCAGTCCTAACTGGGTTTGGCCCTGAGTAAAATGGATTCTCCACCTCTTTGAAAAGAAAAAAAAAATTAATAAGTGTCCATAGCACTAACAAAGAGCCCCATATTGACATGTCCCTGTTGGCAGGGGTTGAGACCAGCCCTGCTGTGCAGATGTGGGCAGCAGCTCAGTAAGTGCAGGAGCAGTTACTCAGGAACTGGAGCAAGACCAGCTTGCAAGGGCTGCTTTGTTATAGCAAAAAGCACAGGATGCAAACCCACAGCTTATTTTAATGTTCTTGGGATGCCTTTGGGGACTCAGGTTAGCCAAAGACAGTAGCAGCCAGGTATTTTCTGCTCGAACTACTGGTCCCACAGGCAGGGCTCTGTGCCTGTAACCATCCCATCACATCCTCACAGCACTGTGCTTATCATGTTTCTGTCTAGGGTTTAAAAAGAGAGTACATAAAGCTCTTGTTTCACAGAGCTATCACCCAACATCACAAAGCAGGATGCAGGATTCATTCCCAGCTGATTCCTTCTGCAGGCAAGCCAAGGGTTAAAACACCTCAACATATTTTGTGTCTTTTCCTGCCCTTTGGTGAATTTTCAATTTCTCTTCTTAGGTCCTCAGCTGAGAATTTCACCTCACTGAGCTGCTGCTGTTGCAGGGACCTATGACCTCCAGCATGCCTCCAGGCCCTCCTGCTCTTTTCTTACAGCACACCATAACTGTAGCTTGTGATTTTTATTTCAAGTCTTAAAGTTGTGCAGGGAAGTATTTTGTGCTTTATCACTGTGGGAAGCCATGGAGGATGGATGCTTTCAGACACTGCATTTACCCCCACCCCCAGCTCTTTCCAAACTTGTCTTTCCACAAGTTGAAAGCCTCTCTCAGTTGGAGTAAAGAGCTGAAAAGAAAACCCATTTCCTCTGAGAGTTTGCAGACCAGCCTGTTTTTCTGGGAAGGGAGCATTCCTCTCCCTGCAGATGAAACACCAGGATGCCCAGCAAATGTAATTTAATCATCGGGAAAGACATATTACAGCTCAAAAGCACCCATGCTCTTGGAGGAAGGGCCAGGTGCCCACTTCACCAGATCTAAGCAGTGAGGTTCAAGTGGCAGGGAACTTTCCAATGAGTACCTGTAGAAAAGTACTCCTGGAAGTACTGAAATTATCATTAAACACAGCACAGGGTTCAAGTGCTGGAGACCCCATTTAAGTTCAAGTATTCCATGCTTCAAAACAAAGAACTTTCCTGCCCTACAAAGGGCAAGATCCAGCCTGTGCCTGGCATTCGAGGCAAGTGTTCTTAAAGTGAGCATTTCTGGATCCACCTAAGCTCATAGTTATTTTTTCTTTAAAGTTTACTGTAAAGCAGAGAAAGAAGTTGCAGCCCAAGTGTCTTTACTTTGCTACAAGATAGATTTCCCAAAGACCTCCTGCCATTGGCACAGCCCCTGTGCCAGGCCTGCTGCCAGGCCATGTGTCCCCCAGAGATGGGGAATGGCAGAAAGCGATGGGGGAGCATCTCTGACATGGCTGAGATGTAAAAGCCAGGGTGCAAATAGAAAAGGGAGGGAAGGCCATCAAACTAAAAGGTTTGTTTTGCTGTTGTTTTTCTCCCCCCACCCCCAACAAATTAAATAAAAAGTCTAAAGACTACAGCTTGCATAATTTAACATGCCTGTAAACATGGAACATGCATAATTGATGTTAAACAACATGCTAATCACCTCATAATGTGAAGAGAGGGGCAACCTACCCTCAGTTTATGTATAAGTAACAAGATGGAAGCCTGCTGAGCTCTGTATAATAGGTCCCCCCCCACCACCCTTGCATTTGTGTCTCAGCATGATGGTAAACCACAGCTTAGGCAGGAAAGCTAATGTATTATTTATACCAAGCTTTGAACTGAAATGCTTTTCCCTGTGTTATATAAATATATATATTACTCCTTCAAACACAGTGATTGATTCTGTCAGGTCACTGTGAGAACACTTTCTCTGCTACAATGGGAAGGAACTGCCATGCAGGGAACTCCAGCAGCAGTGAGGAGCAGCTCCCTGTGCACAGACACAGTCCCAGGCCTGTTCCCATTCCTGCAGCTGCCTTGGGAACTCCACAGAGGCCCAAAGAGTTGTACAAATGCTGCCACCACAGGGGAGCACTGCCAGAGAAGCCTGTGTGGGTGTCCTGTGATCTTTCACCTCTGCCCCTTTACATTGCTGAATGCACTGGGGAGCGAAGGGCCCTGCTCCAGCCAGGACACAGCAGGTGCTGCAGGGAAGTCAGAAAGTGCACCAGGATGCTGAGAGCAGGGACAGAGCTCCTGGTGACTCCAGAAGGAACATGGCTGAGCTTAGAAGTAAATTTAACAAGAATTTTATCACATTTTGTTTTCAAAAGATAATGCAGCTGGGGGTTGAGTAGAGCTAACAGATATTGAGCAGAGCACAGCAAAGAATCCACAAGTGCCTTCCATCTAGCTAACCCCATACATAGGACTTTTGCCTTGTCAGAGGTCTGGCTTTAATTAAAATCAATCTTAAATAATCTATATGGCATTTCATTAGATGTATGCTGAGCTAGACCAGGGCACTATCAGTACAAATACACGTACCCAGTGGATGAGCTGAGAAGCTGAGGTCACAACAGGGCATTTTGGGTTCTCCTTTTTAGAATCTGTTGTTTAAAGATGGAACACCAAATAATATTTAACCTTGCCCCAGGCAGACCAGCTCTCTCCCATGCAATATGTTAGCCAGATAATTAAAAGACTACAGATAGCCACAAACAGATGCAAGGCATTTTGTTTTAATGCCAGAGCTGTTACACCAGTGGCAATTTAGAAATTTGACATGAGTTCCAGCATGCCCAAATTGTGCTCTCAGCTGAAAAAGAGGTAAATATTTAATGCTGGAAGGAGTAAACTAAAAAAAAAAAAAAAAAAAAAAAAAAAGAGATACAAAAGGTTGTAGGACGTAAGAGATACAAACCCTAATGGAGGCAGCCAACGTAGCCAGGATCAGCTGTACTGAAAAAAAGTGGCTTTTCCATCTCTGAATGGAAATCATCCCTTTAGAGTGATGGCAGTACTGCTGGAAAGCTAATTGTGCAGACTCTAACTCCAGACCCATTCCCACTGCCCACTCTGCTCATCTACAGTGGGGTGAATCTCCTTTAACTTGGTTCACGTGAACTTCAACATCTTACAGCGTTAAATATTGTATTGTTACAGATTTGAGGAATTTTGGTGCAGCTGGGTTCCAAGGCTCTTCCTGCACAGCCCCTGTGAGGATGTGACCACCAGAGAAGACTCCAGGAGGAGCAGGGGCAGCCCTGGCTCTGCAGTGGCACAGCAAACCCCTCCACTCGGTGAAAGGAGCAGGGTGAGCACCCAGGAGGGGAAGATGGGTCACAGGGAGGGAGCTGGGTGTGAGGATTACATCACTGGGAATGAAATCCAGCTCCCAGACAGATGGAGCTGAGTTTGTTTACGAGCCTGGGCTGTGCTAGCCACTCATTCCATCTGGCTGCCTCTGAGGGGAAGTCCTGCCAGCAGATACCCTGGAAGGACCATGCTGCTCCAGCTTCCATTTCATCATTCCACGTTAATCAGCGTGCTCTCCAGCCTGCTGGGGAGGGTATCATGGAGAGGAAACACCAAGCTATGAAATGCAGCACTCCCTTCCTGATTAATACTAATGACTAAAAAAATTAGACTCTCTTGAGCAAACCCTGCCAAATTTTTGCAATCTCTGCAAAGACTCACTTGTACAAAGATTACCACTTGCTGCTGCCTTATCATGGCTGTAAATTGAATTAACCCATCCAGAGCCCTGCAGCACTGCCAGGGGATTTAGAGGTCTCAAGATCAACAGGAGTCTTCTTCTGGACCATTATCCTGACCACAACCACACTGGTGCTGCTGAGGGAAGATACAACACTGGACATCCTGCTACAAAGTGATGAGAGCCTTCAAGAGATTGTTCCCAGAGACACATTAAAAAGTACCCAAGGGAAAAAACCAAACCAAAACCAAACAACCAAATCCTTGTTGCAATCAGTTGCTGACAAGCAGTAATGAACAAGGGGTACCTTGGCTCATATTTATCCACCAAATGAGATGATGGAGGGCCACCATGAAGACAGAGCTATGTACTAAATATCTGTATATGCAGAGAGTATTTCATATTATTCCAAACAAGTTTTCATGGTTCAAAAACACCCGTTATAATCACCAATAATGAAACTCATTGAAGGCACCCAAAATACATCCTCAGCACTGGGGGCACAACTGTTTTAGTCTCATTTCTCTTAAGCAACGCTGGCATAATATCCCAAAATAAATAGAAGGAATGAACTGAACTGTTCTACATTTGATGTGAAAACTGCTTCTCAGTTCAGAGGGGAAAATAACAACAGAACAAGAACCTAAGGAGGGTAAAAGTGCTGATTTTTGCTTTTCCTTCAGCAGAGCTGGCTGTCCCCACTGTGGGAGCAGCAGAATTACCCCATGGAAGAGCCGAGTCCAGCACACGGAAAGTCCGCGGGACAGCACCGTCATCTAGTGGGCATCCGAGAGAGCACTCCCACCAGCTCCTGCCTTGGGACACACCCCGGCAAAGCAAGCTCTGGTCCCCTGGGCAGAGACACCAGAGAGTCCCTCTGCTCCTCATGCCCTGCATCACCGCCCAGGGACAGAGCTGTGTCTATCACACCCTCTCCTACTGAGTCTCAGATATTTCTTTTTGGCAATCAATAGAAAGACTCATTTTGAATAAGGGTGAAGAGTTCAGGCAGGAAATTCATTGGCACACATACCCAGAGGTTTTTTCTTATTAAAGCTGCCACAGTACACCAACCTTAGAGATCACCTATCAGTACTACTGCCCTCTTCAAAGTAAACCTTCCTAATAAAGCCAGAACAAGGAACTTTTAGTGACACTGATCCATCACTAAATTCTCTTCTGGGAGAAAACACTAAAACCACCAAAGGTAGCAAATACTCCTGAATCAGAGTGTTTAGGTCGGATCTAGGTGTCATTCTGTTTGTTCATCACCATCAGCTTTTCTCCAGCACTTTTCCTAAGGCAATATTATCACCAGGCCCTGCCTTTAGACTACTAAGCATTGGACCTTTCTTCCAGAGGATATTTAGCAGTGGGGCTGCCTCCTGTCTTAGCTGAGGGAAACATGAGCAAAGCAATGAATTTTTACTACAGTTTTGTATTTTGTCCTTCTTTTATAATCCCTCTCAGTGGCAGAGCCTGGATGAGGACAGAGCTAGGACTGGCAGTGTCCTCTGGGAGTTAGAACAATTCTCAGTCTCTGATGTGCTGCTTGAAGTTCCTGTTTTAAAGCTGAGCCTCTGCTGTCAAGACATCTGCCTGGTTTTGAGTTGTGGGATTTTTCTTCCACATTCCCATTCTTCTCATTGTTCTCACAGTCCCTCTTTCAGTTTTATATCCTCAGCAAAATTTCACTTTATAACACAGTTTGCCCCTCCTCCAGAGATATTAACCCACTTCATTTGCTGCCTGCTGGGTAAAAAGATAAAAGGGCTCCACTTGTGTCAATTTAAACTCTCTCTTAATAAAGGGAACCAGAGCATTTATGCAGCAACTATTTACCTCATTATGTGGTGTTATAGCCAGGTATGTGCTCCAATTTTAAAGCAAGCAGCTAAAATCCATTTTCTGTTTCTAAGAGAGGGAGTGAAATCAATTCCTAATGAGACTGCAAAGTCTCCATTCCCAGCAGAGAACAGAGCTACATTCACCAGTAGGAACAGCACAAGAAAAGGTGGAGTCTTAACTCCAAAGCAGACATGCACAACACAAATTAAACAGCCAAGATTAAGTGTGCCACATTGGGATCACCACGTTTGCTATGATGAGTACGTTCTACAATCCTCATCAGATCCTGGGGGATTTAAAGATGCAGGAAGGGCAGACACACTGTCATTGCTGCCAGAGCATTCCATTCTCCACTGCACACAGAGAAGACCAGAACACTCCATCCTCCCAGTTCTACCTTTTGCCAAATAACTGACTCTCATGACCTAAAATGATGCACTGATGCTTTAAAAAATGCTTTACTTGAAGTGTCACCTTTTTTTTATTTTAGTTTAAATCAATGAATGCAGTCAGAGAAGGCATTTTTCTTCCCTTTCCTCTGTGTAAGAGTTCTTCTGTCTCCTAGATAAATACTTCTGCTCTCATCAGATAAATCTGGTGCTGGAAATCCCATAGACATTGACTTTACTCTCACTTTGACTCAAAGAAGCTAAAGCAACAACAAGATTTAGTTCAGCTTTGTGGTGTACAGACAGTCATTTAGCCACAGAGCAAAAAGTGTTTCTAAGCTTATCACAGCCTCAACTAATCTGAAGTTATCATCCCAAAAACCAGCAACAACAAAACAAACCTGCAGAGCAAGCACTCAGCTTATAGTATTTTTTTTTAATGGGTAGGTGGCAGCGATTGAAAATCAGGAGCTGGATCTCTGGCATAAGAATAGCCAAGGAAAACCCTCACTATGCATTTAACTATTCTCACACAAGATTATCCGAGAAGTCTCACATGGTGCCACTAGATGTCATTCTCGGACTTTCAGTTGAAACAATTGTTTGGGTTTTATTTTTTCCTCTAGTTGTTATGCCAGTTGCCACAAAGAATGAAGACCTTGCCGTGATTCTACATCTTAATTTAATATGATAGTTCCACAAGAATATATTTGGCTTAATGTTTATGGGAGAAGACACATGCCAAATTCCTTCAGGACGAGACAGGAACTGGTCTGCTCATAATTCAGCCCACTATATAATCTTTATAAAAGGAACACTGGCTTCAAGAACTTCTTGTTTAAATATTGATCTTATCCTCAGCATTGTTTAATCCCTCTGAAAATATTAGAGGAAAGCAGTGCTTTATTGTGGGGAGGCTCTATTTATTTGAGGGTTTTTTTGGTCATCTCCTATTTGCCAAAGCTGGAGGTGTAAATGAAATTGTTTCTGAAGGTATTTTTATTTAAGGAAACTCTGATGGACACAATGTGCACAACTACCCATATTTTAAAATGCTTACACTTTCCACTTGTGAAGGGGGGTAGAACAGGGAGGCATTAAGCAGCAGGGTAAAAGAGGAGCAGGACTGCAGAGGGAACAGAGCACAGCAAGCAGATCAGAACAGGACACCAGAATCAAAGGGAATCTGAGAAAAAACTTTTCAGATTGCCAGCACCAGGCACCTCAGGAGAGGCACCTACACATGGCCATAGTGAACACCATGCCAGAACTGGTGCACATTCAGAAACAAGAAGTGTTTTGGGGTCAAATCCCAGACCATGGTGCTCTAAAAGCTCAGCACTCCAGACATCATTATTCCAAAGCCAGGGCTATAGACAGCCCCCTAACACACAGGGATTTATATTTTTTGCTGTGAAGGTTACTTAGATGCCTGAGTAAATCCATCTGACCCTTTTTCAAGGTTGATTAATCAAAACACTGGATAAACATTCCCTTGCTAGCAGCAAGTGCACTTAGGCAGGCAGCGCTGTGGCCCCCGAGCTGATCCCAGCAGGGAAGGTCACTGCAGCACAGGCACAGCCTCCCTCAGCCCAGGCAGCAGCTTTGGCAGCACCAGGATGGATTTCTTTGGGTCCAGATTAAAGGCACTTGAGATGGTATTCCATGTTCAGACTCAGGTGTTTATTATTTCTTAGCTATGTTACAGTCTCACTACCGTGAGTTCGGCAGCTTTTTCATTAGCAAGGCACAAAATGGCTAACTAACTCTTGTTATAAGGTCTTTTAAAACTAAACTACCCAATTAAAAAAGGACACCTAGATTATTTTCCCTTTTAAGCCAATAACTGATCCCCCAAGCCCACAATGGGGACCTTTCTGTCCAATCACAAAACATCACCCAAACCCATGAAGAAGAAGGAAGAATAAGGTAAAGAAAAACAACCTGCCTCCACCCTAAAACCTCCATCTTGTTTCATATTTATTTCTATATTCTAAAATCCCAAACTCTAAGTTTTCCACCCTGTGATATTACACATTTCTAACCAACTACACACCCGTAATCCCAGTGCTGTTAATCAATTTTAAAAGCCTGTTCCACGACCTCGGGTCAAATGCAGTGTTCTCTTGTGGGTCTGTGCCTTTAAGCACAGAAAGTTTAAAATTCTCAGCATCCAGGATTCCAATAGAGCAGGGCTCAGAGAAGCAGAGCTTTCCATCCTGGCAGGATTATCCCAGCCCCTCACCACCTTGCAGATTCCCTGCATTCAGTTCTTTCAGAGAGAGGGGCACAGAGCTGTCCCAGATGCCAGCTCCTCCAGCTGGGGGCTGTTCCCTGGGGTCCTTTGTGCCTTTCTGCAGCCAGGCAGGAGTTCACTGATCACAGCCCTCCCTGTTTGTCCCTGAACAGACTGCAATAACCAGGATGCATGGGGCAGGCTGCCTTCCTCCCACTGATGTGCAGAGGGAGGAGGGTTCCCTTTGCCAGAGCGTGCCTGGTGGCTGCAAAAGAGCAGATGTGCACCTGTCACCTGAAACCCATCACATTTGTGCTGGCCATCACAACACCCATCTCCTGTTCCACTTCCCACAGTATCTCTCGTGTTTAAGCATGTGGAAGTGGTGATCTAAAGACCAATACTCCCACCAAGAAAGGAAAAATACTGAAAATATTAAAATTCTAATCTAGTCAGGAAAGAGGAGGAAAAAAAGCAACTTGCACAAGCAACAGACTCACAAGAGAAAGCTGAGCACAATCTTTACATGGGAAACATCCACAGGGTAATAACAGATCTAAAAATGCAATTTGTTTTGAAAGAGAGCAATTTTTTTACTAAAGGAAAACCATGTGTAACACTGAATTTGAAATAATCCATCCAGCATCCATGAAAGATCCCAATCTAGCACTTACTCTCTTGAGGCACATTCAGAAGTGAACAACTCATGTAGGGGTTATTTCATTTGTTGCAAGCTACAGCCATCAGCCATGGTGGCCTGGTGGCCACTAGCACCACAGAGAAGTTCAAGATGAACTGAACAAAGGTATTTCTCTGGACATGAAGTCACCAAACTCAAAACCAGCACATTCTGCAGCTGAAGAAGCTGCAGCTATCCTCAGGATGGACACCCAGCTATAATTACAGCTCAGCAGCTGCTTGCTCTCAGTCTTGACTCAGTCTTTTTTATCATAGGAAGCTGCTTCCTATATAAGCAATCAACTTGACAAACAACCCAGATGTTTCCCCCCCTCCTGCACTACAGCAGCTACAGAAACTATGATGTCCTTCAGCTTCAGCATTCCTTCTCCTGACCAAGAAACAGGCCATCTGCAGTTGGAATTTGGGACACAGCATTCCATACCTCTCTCAGAGGCTGCCAGCACGTCCCAGTTCTGTTCTGGTGCTGCGAGTACAAGGGGCAGAGCAGCCTCACTGGCTGATTCAAGCAGCCTTGATTTATGCAGTCGGCTGGAGCTACAATAAATAGATTTGTAGCAACACAACACAACCGTGTTACAAGGGGTAGCTGGGGATGACTTCAGGACAGGTGTTCTGCAGAATTTATAATCCACATCTGTATCGTGAAGCAGCAGGCAGCTTATTTAAAATGACAAGGCTGGAGAGAGTCTGAACAGTCCTCCTTCCCTTTTTAATTTTTTTTTTTTTTTAAATACAGGGAGGCTGGTGGGGAGAAACCCAGCCAGCATTTGCAGCGAGCCAGTGGTCCCACTGCAGTTCTAACATGCTTAACATAGGGGAAAACATCTTAAGGGAGTGAGTGGTAATGGGCCATGAAGCATATGGCAGTGTTGTGGCATCTCAAGAGCCATATGCACAGACCTACAAACTGTTGGGATGTGATACACTACAGATAATATCCGTGATAAATTATTCACTTAACCAAAAATTGTACATCAACCCTCAACAGCTGGTAAAAGCTGGATCCTTGCCCAGTACATTAAGGAAGTTTGCTTCCTCAAAGCTCCACTGTTCTTTAGGGGATTTGAATTATGCATGTTACCATGAAAGCTAATGCTGTACATATGCATTCAAAGTTATTATTAACCTCATCAGGCAGAGGAGTGGAGCAGGCAGCTGTTTTTCCAGCTCATGTGCTTAGAATGTGGTGATGTTTTAAAGGACTTGCTGAGAGCAAGGATGTAGGAGAGTTGATTTTCCCCTTAGAGTAGCTTGACAGTAGCCAGTTCAGCCTGAAGGGTCTCTGGGGTGGTCACTGACAGAGCCAAGCCTGCTCTGCAGTATTTTTATACTAGAAGAACTAAAAAGTAACATTTTTTGGTGACCCACATTATAGCTGTGCTGTGCCTTCCATTTAGGGTTCTTAAAATGCTTCCCAGACACGTGGGGGACAGGTCCCCAACAGCAGAGCTGTTGCTTTTGGTGACAACACCAAACTCTACTGCACCTGCCAGAGCCCCCTGCTTGAAGTGTAACCATTGCAGGGTTTGATCTCATGTGGACTGACCAAGCTGTCTTTGCTGGCAATTACACCAGCAAGTAAGGACCTGAATCTTAAAACTTCAGCACACAAAAATCAGCTTTTTCTCTGCAATGTGCAATATCCAGGGTTTTTCCCAGCCACCAGTTCATCAGTCCCTCCTTTCTCAGCCTCCCCCAGCCCCTGGGACCACTTTTCCCCATCTGCTTTAGGGAATTGTCTCCTCATGACAATACTGTATATTTTCCCTCAAGCATCCAAATTCACCAGGCTCCCACCTTCAACGTTCACATTTCATTATACAAACTCTGAGTTGAATTTGTTATTACAGATGTAAAAACAAATCAAGAAGCTTCAAAAACCTCTCCTTGTCCCCATCCCAAATTCATTGGAGAAGCCTGACTTGCCACTAACAAGACTTTGATTTTTTTTCTATGTAGCTTTAAGGCTGCATCTTCAAATGTTGCCTGCAGGACTGACATTTTCCTCTTCATTCCAAACAGCAGGAGCAAGGCTGTGGCATGAACTGCAGATGGAGAGCCTGGGACAGTAAAGGTAGCACCATTATCTCCTGCTTGGCATACACGTGCTCCTGGCATTCATTTTTTGAAGCACCCCCAGTCTTTCATTTCTCTCCCTTTCAAATATTTTGCTCTGCCAAGAGATTCAAAGCCAGGCTCTCTGGATAAATGGCCAGCTGGTGCTACAGCACAGAGTGTCACGGGCTGGAAATGGGTTTGGAGAACAGTTTGGGGGCAGTTTACATCCCCTGCCCAAATGAGAATGGGGAGGCAGACCAGACATGCTGCTGGGACTACAGTAAGATTTTGCAGCATTAACTGAGCTATTCTAGCAGCTGCTGGATAGAGCAATAATCTTTGAACGTGACTTCTTGGTCTCTTCTTCCAGAAAGACAAGTTAATTAAAAAGGGGTTACAGAGAGATTATGTGGACCAAGGGGAGATTTCTGAAAGGCATAAAGAGCAGCTCAGCAGCCAGATCTCCCCAAAAATCAACGTGAATTAGGAAAGTAACTCCCACTTGGCCTTTAAAAAGCTCTACTTTGCAGCTTTTGAAGCTTGTCCTCTGGTTAAAAATAAATAATTAAATGCCAATTTCTTCTAGCAAAGCTGTGCATCACCTGAGACAGATTTCTGATCCCTTAGAGGATCAGTGCACACGCACTGTGCAGCAATTTTTGGTTGTTCTACTCTGTTCTCCCGTTCCTCAGATGATCAATTGTGTCAACACAACCCATCGACCCTGGCTCCACGTTCAGCCAAAGGTGTTTGGTAAATAAGGCCAGCACACCCCTGGTGCTGTGCTGCACACAGGAGAGGCACTCACTGGCTGTGGAGACACAGTGATTAAATCAAAGTCTCCCCAGGTCTTCAGGAGACACAACAGGAAGGAAAAAGCACCAAAGTAGAACACGGCTCACCCTCCTCCCCAAACAGCCCCAGCTGGCAGCAGCAGCTCTTTGCTGCAGGCTCTTCTCCAGGGCACCCTGGGAGGAACCAGCAAGCTGCTGCCAGAGCCAACATCTCAGCTTGAATGTCAGTGTCATTTACACAGCAAATGTCACTTCAAGCTAACACCAGAAGGAGCTTGTCGGGGTAATTCACCAAGAAGCAGCAACAGCAGCTCAGCAGCTCTTTCCCCCATACACACATAAAAAACATATCTATCTAAAATTGGATTTAGACTGTGAAAGGTTTTCCGGTGACGACATCAGAGTGATGAGTTTGATTTTACAGCACCAAAATCAACATGGTACAATCGTGTACCACAAGCCTGACATGATTTAGACACTGCTCCTGAAGATGCAGGCAGTTTACACTCAGTATTGGCTCAGCCTCTGGCAGCTCTGCTCAGATAAGGGCCCAGCTCTGCCTGTGGTTCTCAGGCTTGTCCATAGCTGGACTGAGGATTGTTAGCACACTCTGCACTGATCATTGACAAGCCAGCACAGTGACAGCCAGTCCCTGCTAGCCTGGATTTTAGCTGAGAGCTGGAAACAGGACAGTTTCTCTCCAGCAGATTTCTGCTGCCTCAGCCAAATGCCAGAGCTGCACCTCAGCACCTTAAATCAGCTGCTAGCCTGATGCCACCACAGCACACAGAGTCAATCTTCTTGCAGAGATTGCAGCAGACACTCACACCAGTGCTGCTGACAAGGGCAGGGAAGCCCAGCAGAGAGATCCCATCTTCCCAGCCCGCAGAGGAGCTGCAGAGAGCACAGGCACAGCCCATTTCCCCTGCAGGCTGAGGGAAGGGAAGCTGGCACTGCCTGGGGAAGCCATTTCGGGTGCTCATGGGGCTGACTCCAGCCACAGAGTTGGGGATAAAGGTATTTACAGCATTTCATACAGAAAGAACCTTACACTTGTAATTTCCTCATCTCTAGAGCAACTAAAATCATGGGGTGTTTTTTAGGATATGTCCTGTCCCTCTCAAAATCCTTCCTGCAAGTTACCTGGGACCTGCAGAGCAAGCACAAGGGCAGGCTTGGGAAGAATTACAGAAGAATTGCTCATCACCAAACAATAAGGTTTGGTGACTACAAATTCATTTAGTTACTCTAACACAACCCACGTGCCTGACACGTGCAAACAAAACATCCACCTGTTGAATGGAATTACCTGTGGTGATGTGCAATATATTTTTATAATGTAAAACACAGATTGGAGTCATCATTTCCTCCTTCCTTGACAGAATGCAGCTGCACAGAATAGAGACATAACACGGGAGCCTCATGAATCCAGAGCTAAGCTGCGGGAGACCAGGAGCAAATAAATATTTCACAAAGTGTTAGCACAAGACACGACAGCATAAATAAGTGTGAGGATAATGGCTCCGAATGCAATTTGGCTTAAGTCATCTGTGCCTTCAGAAATAGAAAGATGATTTATTTCAAGCCTGAACGACCTGAGAGGGAAGCAGTGGGGGTTTTCTTGGATTATTTATTTATTTTTAATCATTATCTTTGACCTTTCTGCAGGCAGCAAAGGGAGCAGGGGTGGTGGGTCGCTGGTACAATATGTAGGTTAGCACTGGAAATATTTCTCAGGGGTCTGAGAGATACATGAAGTTAGTTGAGGTGATCAGAGCAGTCCCCAAAGCCCCTTTTGCTGGAACCTGTTAACTGTGTGCCTGTGCTGAGAGCCCATGCTGTGGCCACAGCTGATGAAAGCTTTTACATTTAATAGCTCTCAATGGACATTTCTTCCTCCAGTTCATCCAATTGCTTTTTGACCCACAAAAACTCATCACCTCCCACCCCTGTGGCAACGTCAGCACACTCTGTGAGGAAGGATGTCCTTTTTAATTCAGGCCCACCATCTAAGCCCCCTTAAATCACACCCTAAGAGTAAATGAATGGTCACTCCCTACTCAGTTTTCTTGTTTCACTCAGGATTTTACAGCCCTTGGGGATATTCTCTTTGGTTATTACTTTCCTAGGAGGAGACTCTTGGCCCTTTTCTAGGTCTACTGAGCCCTGCTTGAGTCAGAGCAGGGCCCAAACCCAGCACACTTGTCCCACAGCAGATGTCCCACACACTCAAACAGTGGCAGAACAAGGCTGGACATGTCAGAGCCTAAAATGAACCAAGCTGCTGGAGTGAGGAACACAACACTTCAAGCAAAAGTTTGCTGAAACAGTGCCCTAAATCTGACTCACTCTGAGATGCAACCCCAGGTCAGAGGGCTTGGCAATTACAGCTGAGAAAAAGCATCTTAAATGTATTGTTTATCTTAAGGCATTCCCTGGTTTTGGTGGTTTTTTTTAATATTGCCACAGCTCATACAGAATTAAGCAAAATAAAAACAAAAGTGAACCTTTTGCTGTTCTAAAGCCTTCATCAAGCATTAACTCTTAATCTGAAACACTGGAAATAAAGTAATGAAACAAATACAAAACTCTGGAATTCACACAATTTAAATTAACACAAACTTTGACCCACAGAACACTCTCAGGTCAGCTCCTGAAGCAGAGCATTTCAGGGTATCACTCCCAGCTAAGCACGCTGGGGTTTGCAGCTGCACACACCAACTCCCAGGCACCACGAGAACGGATCTGTGCGTTCCACATCGCTGCAGGCTGAGCTGCCCACAAACCCTTTGGAGCCTGGTGGTGCTTCCAGGCGGTGCCAGCCCTTCCCAGCCGCAGGGGAGCCGCTCCCTTTCCCACTGAAGGAGCTGGAATTTTCCCTCTGGGACGGGGCTGGCAGGTTGCCACCCTGTGCCACACAGAGCTGGTGGCACCCAGCCAGGGGCAGAGCTGTGCTGGCACCTCCACTGGCACAAGCACAGCGGGGGAAAGGTGAAAGGCACGTTTGGGTGAGAGGGAAGGGCTGTGCACAGCCTGAAGAACAGTGGTGCTCAGCCAGCACAGCCACCTCCTCTCTGGCCCTCATCCCCATCACTTGCTGCTGGAGGATGGCCCCACTGGGGAATGCAGCTCCTTCTGGATGCTCTCTAACGCTGGAGTAGGAGGCAGGTTTGAGGAAGGAGTGCACAGATAATTATTTCCTCCTCTGAAATCCCTGCTGGATTTGGCATTCCTGCAGCACAAGCCTCAGCGAGAGCCAAGCAGAGGCCAGCCCTTGTTTGGTATTCCTGCTTTGAGCGACTGGCAATAACAAATCCTAACCTAAACAACCCTGGCTGGAAAAAAAAAAAAAAAAAAGGCAAAAAGAAACAGAAGCTGCACTCCTAGAAGAGCAGTATGTGTTTGGAGAGCGTGGCTCCCAGCCACAAAGGCAGCCTGCACTGCTGCCCCACACGGACGCAGGCAGAGCGGGCAGCTGACCCCCTGCAGAAGGGCTGAAATGCTCTGTAACAGCAAAGCAGGCACTGAATGCCTGCTCTGTGCCCACAGATGGATCTGTGCACACCCTGCAGCGCTGGCAGCATGTGGCAGGGCCATGGAAACACCTGCCAGGACATGGGGACAGCAGCCAGGAGGCAATGCCACCCCTTTGGCACTTGCTGCTTCTTGACAGCCATCCTGAGGGGCTGGACCCCAACACAGCAGCCCCAGGCAGGGCAGGAAATGCACTGACACAAAGGAGGAGGCTTTCCCTGCCTCTGCTCCCCCTCCTTTGTGGGCAGAAGGAGCAGCTGATCCCCAGCAGCTGTAAACCAGCCCAGCCTCTCTGATTTCCATGGACTGGAGCAGCTCCTCGGCATTCCAGCTCCAGCCTAATTGAATCCAGCCCATCAGAGCCCGGGCTGGATGCAGGAACACAACAAACAGCCCTCTGCTGCCCAGCAGTGGAGTCAGGCCAAGGCTGGATATCCTGACAGCCCTGCCCTGCAGCGACCACAGGCTGGCTCCAGCCCAGGAATCCCAGAGCACAGCAGGCTTGGAAATGTGACTCAGGAAAAATGATGGCCATGTTCTCAGCTGGTATAACCTGGCTCTACTCCACCGACTTGTGTGGAGCAGCAGCTATTCAGAGCAGCTGACAATCTAATCAAATTGCCCTGCTTTGGCCTGAGAGAAGGTGCACAGCTCCCAGCCACAGGGTGCAGCCACATGGGTCAAGGCCATGAACACACATACAGTTAAAAAAGCAAACTCTCTCCAAAAGAAATTGTCAAATCTTTAGTGAGAATACTGTCCAACCCATTGTCTGGTTCAGTTAAATTAAAAAGATGCTATAAAAGACTCATACTTGCCAAGGATTGTATTTTAAGCACTTCCCCCTCCATCTCTGCTTGTGCCTCCTTCCCCAAAATAAATCTTATCTCATGTACACGTGCCCTACTTGCAAATGCTTACACTCCACAAAGCAGTTTTATGAAGAGAACTCAATTACACCCAGGTAAGGTTCACATAGAGAAAGAGCTCCACCCAGGGAAGTGTGTGATTCAAGATTAATTAGCCCTACTACCTGACTACCCAGTCTTTTTAAATGGTATAACCTACCAATCTGTTTAACAGGACAATTAAAAAAAAAAAAAAACTACAGAAAAACCCACTAGATCAAATAACATTCAATACCCAAAATTAGCTGCATTACAAATATTGTTTTATCCAGTGTCATGATTTATTGCTGTCCTCCCCCTGAGAGCTTCTACTGACCTCAGATTCACCTCAATGAATCTTGATTTTTGAATGAAAACAGCAGTCAATAATATTTACTTCCTATTGACTTCATCCTCAACAGCACAAGGAGAAGACTGAACTATTCCTGACCCCCCTGTCTCAGTTCTAATCACAGTGGTGAGACCCCAGGCCCCATCTCTGAGGTCAGAGAGAGCAGTGACACCCGGCAATGACCCCACCATGAGGTGATGGACAATGCACACATCCAGCAGGCTTATTTATGCAGAGAGGCAATGGATCTCCTGAAATCTCCTGACCACTTCTGTATGACAAGAACTTTAGTTTGAAAAAAAGAAAAAAAACCTCATCCTGCTCCTGGCTAGTCACATCTGTTAATTCTATCATCAGGCAGCAGCAGCTTTAAACCACGATATGAAGACTTGCCATGAGCATCTGGCAGTCAAATTTACACAGCAGGAGTGATTCAATTGCATTCCAAGGTTACTGCTGCTGTTTATTTACACCTTTCCTGATGATCCTGTGGTTTTAAATGGAAAAGCTTCCATGTGCTACTCCTCACCCCATAGACCTTCCATCATCAGTTTGGCAGTCAGGTGTCTCTTAGATGGTCAAAGTCACAGGTTGGCTTAGCTGTGCCTGTCAATGGGAAACTCAAACCCTTCCCATCACACCTAATGAACAGACAGAGCCTTTCCAGTGTCAGGTTTATTCTCTGCCTGTAGGATTATCTGCAAACAGATAGTCCTTGATTCACACATGGTGGATCCTAGGGAATGCATCAGGCTCCCTTGGAAACTCAACCCTTGTATTTACCAACATTTTCCTGATCTATTAGTCATTATTTGAGTCTTAACTTTATTACAGTCCCTCCTTCAAATTCAGCTCGTTCTTTGCCTGACAAACCCAGCCACTGCACTGCTGATGAGCTGTGCTCAGCACCCTCCTGTGTTCCATCACAGACATTTCGTGCCCTGCCATGGCGTTCCCAGCGAGGCCTTGGCAAGGTGAGTCCATCTGCATTCCCTACTCACCTCCTAAACCATGGCTCCTGCTCTCAGCCTCCCCAGTTCTGCTGCCATTTCCCAAAACTGAGCTCCCACACCACAGAGTGTCCTTGCTCAGGTTGTCTTTAAGCCACCTGCTTGGGTTTCCTCTTCTGACCCATCTGCCTCTGTAGAACTTTGTGTCTAGACACATTATCAGTCTCTCTTTACAACAACAGGCACTAAACTGAGCTTACATCCTTCATTCTTGCTGCCATGAGCTGCAGACAAAGCAAATGTCACCCTCAGGGAACGTGGGCAAGTCCCATGTGGCCAGCAAAGCCAGTTGTGACAACAGAAACCAACTTGCATCAGCAGGCACCAGCTAAGATAGGCCAATTGCCTACAATTTTTTTTTCCCTTGGTACATTCAGGCTCAGGGAAGCAGTTCCAGGTTACCCCTCATTAGGCAGATGTTCTTTAAATGATTTATGCTTCTATCAAGCTTGATATCCCCACAGAAGATTGTTAGTGAAAAGCTCTGTGTAATCATTTATAGTGGGATTTATGATGTTTAACTTAGTAACTCTCTGCAGGCCCTCTAACAGGATGGAGGTGGGCTGTGGGCAGTAAAAGGTCAGTCCCAAAGGAAGCCAAACACGATGCTAAGAGGAAACTAGAATAGGGCTCTGAAGGGCTTTGTTCACATTAGAGGGGAAGCAGCACAGACTTTAATCATCCTTCCAAAGGCATGCAAGGAACACAGGAACCAGTCAAGATTTTGCCTCAGATTTTCAAGGTTGGTGGCAAATGTGGTTTTAGACTGGTTATTGGGCTTAATCTTGCCCTCGTTTCTTACTTTGTTTATATTAAGTTGCCTCAATTACAGTCCTGTATTAAGCAAGCAGATATGCAAATGTTTTTGTTTGGTTAGGGCTTTTAAGTGTTGTAAACTTATTTTCAGGCAAAAAACATACCCAATCTAAAAAAATCCACCAAAAGATGGGATAAATAGTGAGCAGCTCATTGCACCAGACTTTGGTCCCCTCTAGTATACTCAGAGGTGGGAAGAGCTGTTAAAGTCATCTCGGGGACATCTGCTAAACACCAGGACATTCTGGAAATAAATTTCCAGTTTTACTCATCTTTTTTACATCCCTGTTTCATCCAGAACTGGGAGGCAAAGTTCTAGAACACACCCAAAAGAAAACACAAGAAAAGCTCGATAACTCCAGAAGCAGGAATTACTGGCTCCTGGGAACATCCTGAACTTTTCTGCTTTGCAGTGCAGCCCCTTCAGTGCTTGGATAATTCAGCTGTTTGGATTTTACCCACCCAGGTTAACCTGAACCACCTGGAAGTGCCTTCTCCTGCAGCCCAGGAATCTCACAGGGATTATTCGGGGGCACTTGAGCCACCCTTTCTGCCGTGTCTGAGCTAATGTAACCCAGCCAGAGCCAATGGGCATGGACAGCATCACTGGGCAGGCTGGGAATGTGCTAAAGAAAACTGAAATACAGCTCATCTAAGCAAAGAGCATTATCCCAAAGTACCTGGGGGAAGGAACAATCATTCCTGGCATTATCCTCCCCAGCAAAGCCACAAAGGTTCTGCAGGGCTCTGCTCAGCTCAGTTACCTGCTTGCTGTCTCAGTTTCTTCACCTGCAACATGTGGTTTTGTTTCAAATCCTGCTTCTAGAGCACACTGTGAATGCTCTCACAGGACTGGAAAGTTTACACATCTTTTACTGGTTTTATGCAAAGCAGCCATGGGACACATTGCTCACAGCTCATCATGCTGCAAGGGATGCTTCCCACCCCAGAGAGGGGGCAGGCAGAGCAGCCTGGGCATCCCACAGTGGTGGGAGGGAGCAGCAGCAGCTCCAGCAGCTCAACCCCTGCTCAGCACCCCCAGCTCGGGCTCTGCTGTGAGGGCAGGCCATCAACAGAGCTCCACCTGCAAACCTGGCTTCCCCACAAACTCTACAGACACCCTGAGAAAAGCCTTGCTGCTTCCTTCCCACCCACTTGTCCCCCAGGCCAGCTCTGCTGGAAAATCCCATCCCTCCCTCCCACACAGCACAGAGCAGGGGTTTGACAGTTCCTGGAAGAAAATGTTTTAACCACACACTTGCACCTGCAGCCTGGCCCTGTGTGTCACAGAATTTGGAATTAAGCAGCACAGCTATTGTAAAAATGAGTTACAGCACAAGCTCCTTCATCTCAGTCATCACAAGGGCTATATCCCACTCCTGTTTTGGTACCAGATGGCTCAAGGTCTATTTTTCAACAAGTGCTGTCTGCTACACTTGCAGCAAGTCCTTTGAGTTACAAGGCAAATCTCTTCCCTTAATATCTTTTTCATCCTTTCCCCCTCCCCTCTTTGAGCTCACAAGTACATCTTTTCTTAAGAAACAGAAAAAAATCTATTATTCTTCAAAGGCCCAGTTGTGTCCTTCATTTACTGAAGTAGTCAAAGAATATTATGGGTCATTTTGTCACCATGGAAACCACAAATAGACCTTCAGGGTTTTGGAGAGGTGATATTATTTTGGAGAGGCTGTGCAGGGCTCTCTGACAGAAAATAATAGGGATGGCAAATCAAGGAGACCTTTTATACAGACTGTGTGAAATGCAAAGGGTATCAAACATCATTTCTCTGCCACCGAAGACTACTCCAGGCAGCAGTTTAATATGGTATCCTCTGACAGCTGAGCCCAAATGGAAAATTAATGAGGCAGCATGATATATGAGTCTTTTTAAATCTCATAACCAGCCTCCTTTATAGAATAAAAATGGCCAAATCAGTTTAATATTAGTGGAGAGGTTCTCTGTGTGTCTTTCTTCTGAGCCTTGTCAGTGCAGTGCTGAAGAGACAGTTTTGGTTTATTGACTGTGTAAGTCTAGCT
Organism: Vidua macroura; assembly: GCF_024509145.1. Classification (NCBI taxonomy): domain Eukaryota; kingdom Metazoa; phylum Chordata; class Aves; order Passeriformes; family Viduidae; genus Vidua; species Vidua macroura. The sequence goes on from NC_071588.1 coordinate 6,227,195, forward strand.
GTTTTCAAGTTTTGGACTGTCTAAATCAAAATAATCCTGAGCTTTATTGGTTTATCAAAATACAGTAAAGATATGAAAGCCTAAGGAGCACCTGAGATCCCAGAGGAGCCACATCCTGCCACTCAGGAGCACAGAATGCCCTGTGTTGGTGGCCTGGGACAACAGCTCCTGCTCTGCCTCCTGCCAGTAAGGTTTTCCCAATCCCACTCATCAGAACACACCCCAAACTGTCATTTCTGTCATGAAAAGAGGGAGTTGTACACAGTGAGAGTGCTGGCTGCTCTGAGAAAAGAGCAGAAAACAGGAGGATACCCTGAACTGAATGTAACCCACCCCAGGCTCAGCCCTGCCCAGGCAGCTCTCTCCTCTCCCACACTGCTCCATCAAAACCCTTTGGGTGTTGACCTCGTTCTTTTGCAAGGGAAACTCCTAACAGCATAAATAATTGAACCCAGAAGGCCCTTTCTGTTGGCATTCTGGCAACCATAGTCTCACAACTGAGTCCAAGCTAAAGACCTACAGAGATAAGAGCAGAAGAAATTGCAAACAAAGTTTACATAAAATAATGTCAAATCCTACCTGGTGATGGATGAATCCTAAACCTACCGGGTACCCTGACACTTCCAAGGTTGCTGCTACTCTGAATTAGAACAAAACCTTAAAATCTCAAGTCATTTTGCAGAACAGAAATTTCAAAATGCTTCTGTTTAGAAACAAGCAACCACTTCACTGAAACACTGAAAAAAACAGCTCAAACAAAACAAAGGAGTCAAAACAAACACTCTTTTCCAAAGTTTTCTGTCAAAACATCCTTAGATGAAGGTGAAATAGACACCTTCATGCAAAACATTTCTGCTGCAGAAGAAAAAAGAGCTTCCTTTAGAAAACTGCTTTATAAAAGAGACTGACTCTGGCAGCTTCCTCCACAGGTGTAAGCAGATCCATGGCACACAACCATCCACTGTGGCTCAGATGTTGTGCTTTCCCTGTCACCCCTCAGCTGGAACAGTGCTTTTATCTGGGCACCTTCAGCATCCAGGCCTCCAATAAAACACAGTGCCCTAAAGACTGGAACTTCACCACATGAAAGCAGAGGGATCAAGAGAAGTTCGACAAATAACACTTTGCTAAAAGCGAACCCTCAGGGAAGAAAACAATGAGCATTGAACACAGCAACAGAAGGAAACTGCTGTAGAGTTCATTGCCTTGGTAAGACAACCCCAACCCCTCCAAAGCAGCACACTGGCTGTGCTTCAAAACACACTGATGGCACTTTGCCTCTCATATTACTACTTACCCAGCTCTGGTCATGCTGAGCGTCTCCAGTAAGGGAGAACACGCCAAGCAGGCTTGGAGAAGCAGGAGGAACTTGAAGTCACAGCCCTTCACACCACTCAACTCCAACAGAGACATCTGGATGTTTTCCTGACTCCTACCCCAGTAAAAACCACAAGCAGAGGGCCCAGGTAAGCACACGCCAGGGCAGAACCATCAAAGAGAAGGGCAGGAACCCCTACTGAGCTGCTGGTCCAGTCAAGGAGGAATTGGGTGAACGTGTGTGAAAAGAGGTGGGGAATAGAGCATCAGCCAAGCCTCAGTAGTTTCAAAAATGCCCACTTTGATATGTTTAGGAAGGATGATGAGGGGGGGAAACAGGGATATAAGATTTTTAAAGTAATCTTTCATTATTTTCCTCATTCCCCAGCTCTTTTGAAAGAGTGAATGCTTTACTTTTCAACAGTGCTAAAAGCTCACACTGCAACCAGTGTTTGGTGCACAACAGATGACCCAGCTCCTCCAGCACTTTGTGGGACCTCCTGCACCTGTGCCAGGCAGAGCCAGTTTCCACCCTCACAAATGCAGTTTTCCAGCAGCATTAGGAACGTGGGTGCTGTAAGGTTGCCACAGTGGATGGGGAATTAGTAATACACAAAAAGTAGCAGAGAGAAATGTTAGTGTGAAAGCAGAACTGCAGTGCACCAAGCTCCCAGGTCTCAGAAACATGGGAGATGAATTCTGGTGTCTTTCCTGTGACTTACGTGATCCCAAGATCCCAATCAGTTTCATTTCTCTAATGAACAGCATGATAGTATCAATAAATGTATTTATTGGCCTAATAACATCTCCATTCCTATTTCATCAAGGCTTCACTCAGAGGGTGGGAAGACAAGAAGGTCATTTAATATTTCATATGAAAAAAAGTTCACTGCCCAAAGCAAACAGTAAATGTGGAATAATGTGTGCTTGTTTCCTTTATCATCTGATGCTGTGTTGGTTTTGCTGAAGTTGTAAATGGCTGTTTTGTTCCAAGCCCTCCTGCTCTTAGCACCAGTGGCTGCACACAGGCTGAGCTAAGATTCTGCCTGCTTTAGCCATCCCCAACAAGCAGCACCACATCCCCAGAACAAGGCTCTGGCTGGCTTGAAATACTGCCCAGTGTCAGCAGGAACACAGCAGCCCAGTGTTTAACTTCTTACTGCACTAAGTACTTGGAGACCTTTCTTTCCCAAGGCTCTCTAAATGCTTTATAAACATTTATAAACAGGCAGAGTGAAAAATCAATGCAGAGATACTGTGGGGAGGAAGAGATAGCAAGGAAAGGAAAGACAAACTCAATGAAAAATGAAATAGTACCCATATATTTGCTACCAGCAGCCTTGCTGTTCCAGGGCTTTTTCCTCACTCTTCCCTGTCCCAGTCTTTCTGTGCAGGAGGCAAAAAGCAGGCATTTTGTTCTGATCAACCGCAACAACCAACGTGGTTTTAATAATGGCAGTGTTTTCTCTCCTTCCTTGAACTAAGATTAGGTTTGGAAACCCAGAGACGCTTTGAGAGTTCTGTAAATAATTCCAGGCTGGAGCTCTGAGCTGCAGTGGTCACTGCTCACAGCCTCCCTGGAGCCCTGGGGTGGACACTGGGATCCCACCCCCCATTTCAGAGCTTTTTGGGGAGAGGATGAGCACAGACATGTGTGGAGAAGCTGGGTGGGGGGGGGTGAGCAGTGCCAGGGTCTGTGGGTAAAAGCAGTAGGGCTGTACAGACATAAAACTGACATGAGATCAACCAGACCCCACTGCAGCCTCATTCTGCTGCCTGCATTGCTCAGGTGAATTCAGAGACTTTAAAAAAATATTAAATGTAATTACTCAGCCATACAAGCTCAGAGCCTCTGCTCAGCATAGAAAATACATGGTCTTGCCCTGACATGCTGCTGGGAACTTCACTTTTGCCTTCAACAGGATCAGCAGCAGAGCCTGCTACAAGAACATTTGCTGGGAACAGGCTCAGTGCACCTTGCCCAGGTGCTCTGTTTTCTGTAGCCTAATGCAAACACTCTTATCTCCTTTACCCTGGCAGGCTACTAATAACAAGTTTATACAGTTCATCTTAAACAAATATTGGGAAAGTCAGTCCTTACAAGGTCTGCTAAATTGCAGAGACGTCTGTGCAATTGCAGTTGATGACACAGTGCTGAATTATACAAAGGACGGGGTCAGTGCCAGTCAGGCTGTTTCTCAGAGCAGATTGCATGGAGGTCTCATTTAACACTGCCAACTCTGAACATGTGCACTGTATAAAGCAGAGCTTTTATGGTCCTATCAAAGGTCCCTAATTTGGCTCTAGGAGCCATCTGCTGATTTAATAGGGGATCTGGATGGTTAGGTTGGATTTGGATTTTTAGTTGTTTTTGGGGTTTTTTTTTTCCATTTGTTTAAACACCTAGTGCTTAGGCATTTAATAGAGAAAAATATTGCAATAAGTTAATCCTCTGTGCAGTAAAAAAGGAGAAAATTAATGTGTTCAGCTTTGTTTAATTTTGTCTCCTAAGCAACCAACATATTGGATATTGTGGGTACCAAACCTTAAGTGTGTGAAAGTCATTAAATTAGCCCTTCCAAGACTGCTGCAACCATATTATTAAGAAATCTTAGATGAATTACACTGTCAAGACTGTTAAGTATCACCTTGTGCTTTTATCAGCCACTAATCAAGACTGAAACAGAATGTTAATGCCCATCTTACTTTGGCTAAACAGACAGAGATAATACACATAATGCTACCTATATTTAGATAATAGGCCCAACACCCACAATGTACATTACTCCTCTAGTTCTCCATGCAGATCTATGTGATGATTAAAAGCCCCCCCCCCGATGCCAGAATAAGGAACCTTGAAAGGGTATTTCACCTCCTAAGCACTCTGGGGCTGGTGACATTTCCATTTATCTTCCAAGGTAACAATCTCAAGAGCCTGCTTCAGGAGGAGCACAGGGAGAGATGTGGGCTCAGCCCCAGAGCTCCATCTCTCCACACAGATGATTTGCTGGGAATTTATTAAAAAGCCTGAGCTGACACAAACCATCACAGGACCCGGTTTGAACAGAAGTGCCAGAGCAAACCAAGGATTACACAGGATCATTCCAACAGCTCAGGCTTTACAAACACCAGGGAAACCCCATGAGGTGCTCCCCAAACCCATCCTCCATCCCTCCCTCCCTCCCTCCCTCCCTCCCTCAGGAGCAAGGCCATCAGCTTTCCAGCAGCAGAGCAGAGTGAAGGCTTCATCTGATGCAAAATTAATGCAGTGCCACTGAAATCAGCCCACCCTCACTGGGGCTCCAATTCAATCACATTCCCTCATTTGTAAAGAGTCTTGAACAAACATTTTATGTAAAGGTCTCAGATTTTTCATTTCAAGGGCTGTGAATCCCACAGGCAATCCAGAGAGCACAGAAACCGGGCAGAGGTAATTACCTTTAACTGGGCTGCACCTCTGGTGCCTGGGGATTTCAGGGCAAGGAATGAGTCAGCAGCTGAGCACTTCCCCAAGACATTTTGGATGAAATCAAGGGCAGTTTCAGCACTCACATGTTGAAACAATATTATGAATGACCACTGGATGTGACAATTTACCTTGCCACCAGGATTTCTCTGAGATTTACTTTTTGCCCTTTATTCATGCAGTTGTTTGGAGGTCAAACATGTTCATCTGTTTTACTTCCCTGATTCAAAGTAATGTTTAGGAGCACAAATAAGCAAACAAACAAATCCTCCCCCCCCAAAAAAAAAAAAAAAAAACAAAACTAGAGACCTAAACTTATAATTTTTGTGTTATAACAATAAAGATGAGAGAGAAGACAATTTACCAACCAATTTACTGGAAAACCATGGTACATCTCCTGCTACTGCATAATGGAAAATGCTTTGAAAATGGGTTTCCAGATTTCTCACTTGTGGTGAGCTGTGAGCACACGTGGATTTAATATCATGGGTAAAACTGTTAATTAGACAAGAAAAAGTCTGCCTTGAATTCATAATATCTTGTGATCCAATGTGATTCCTTCTCATTCTCAATCCTTGCTTCAGACAGACCTGAAGCATTTTTGAAGCCCAGGGGGGATGAGGATCCATCTTGTCCAGCATCTGAACACAGTTCAAGGAAGAGGCATTAAATTAGTGATGAATTACACTCTGAATGAAAGCAATCCTTTTGATGTTCATTCAAACACAGCCTCTCCCACTGCAGTCAGCTGGGGCAGCCACAGCCTTAATAACCATCAGTTATCCCTTAAGCCATCATCTAGTGGGGCAGTGGGGCAGCAGCAGATCCCTGACTCACAGAATATGACTGGAATCCTGAAGCCAAAGACTTACTGCTGGTTTTTGTGTGATGGCAGAGGTCACCCCCTTAGTGCTCAGAGGCACACAGCCCATCCCAAAAACCCTAGAGTGCTTTTTGTTGTGCTGGTGTCAATTGCAAAGATCATGAACTGGACCTGTCCCCAAGAAGAAAAAGTACAGGGGCAAAATACCAACAGAACTCCAATTCCTGCAATTAGAAGAAGAAAGCCAGGAAGAGGTGGGAAATTAGAGAAGAATGCAGCCTTAGCCTGGGAGCTGGGCCTGTAGGGATAGACCAGAGAAAGCCTGATGCAAAACCTGGCACTGCAGTCTGGCACTCTGATTGACCTCTTGGAGGAGATAACTCAAGAGTCTCTCTGTTTTTGTTCTCTTTAAATACATGTACAGTCTGCTCCAGCTGCTTGGCTCCAGTGTGAGCTCGTGGTGCCAAGCCAGACATATTTGGCTTTGATACAACATTGGCTCAGCCTTCAAATAAACCACTGCTGTATTGCCATTAGGAAACAGGAGCTCCTGAGTGATTTCATGCAGAGGTCTCTGAGCTCAGCCGGGGCTGGGGCACAGCCCAGCCCAGCCCTGGGGCTGAACGTGACCAGGAGCAGCAGCTGCTGGCTGGAGGCAACAGCCTGCTGGGAGAAACCTCCCCTTCCCAACATCTGCTGTTTATTCCTCAGTCTCACACCATGGGTGACAAACAGAGCAAGCGCTGCTGGGACACTCTGGATCTCAAACTGACAGCCTGTTAGAATTTGGGTCTGTTCTAATTTATTACAGGGTTTTTAGGATAATGCTGCCCCAACTTCAAGTTGGTAACGCTAAACCTGAGGTGTTGGACGAGCTACACAGGAGCTCTGCTAATTCATTCACTCAGCTAAACTTGGCTCCTCCTGCAAGGCCAGGATTAGCAGCCAGGCTGAGCAGAGTGATGGCAAGGAGGCCTGTCCTCTTGCCACCACAGGACTTGGGATTTGCATTGTGGCCATGGTCCTCTCCCTTTCTTGGCAGGATCACACTTTCAACACTGCTGACACAACATCTCCCTTCTGCTTGGTTTGTGCCAGATCTGAAATTTGCTCTCAGCACCAGCCAGCTGCAAGGACCCATCAGGTTTGGGGTCACGAGGAAAGCAAGACCCTCCTGCCATCCCAGTGTGGCCATTCTGTGATCTCTACTTCTGCACCACTCACCCCAGGGCATTGCCACGGTGGGAGATGAGAAACTTGTGAGGTTTGACTGCAGCAGCACTGCTGGGGCAGGGTACACAGGAAAGCAGCAGCAGAACAGGATGGAGTCAGGAATACCTGCCAAAAGCCAACAGTGATCTTGTTTCATCTGCTGACAGAAGCTCTGACAACTGTGTATAATCTGCCTGACTTTCTCTAGCCCAAATAGTCTTTAAAATAGAAGTAGTTTAGCTTTTACAGGAGTTGGCACTAGAGAACAGAAATTTGACTAGACAAAACAGTGACCAGGGAGAAAGACTCCTCACCCTCATTCTTCCCATCTCTCCATCATAGCAGAACCAGAAAAGCAAACACATCCAGCAGACTGTTCCCCAGAAGATGGGAAATGAAAGAAGGGAGACAGAGAGAGAGAGACTTTGTTCTATTTTTAAACACTTGAGAATGGCTCCAGAACTACTGAGAATGGCATTGAAAGCACTCAGATAGGAAAAAAAATCACCCAAGTACACATCCAAACTCCAAGTGGCTCCACCACAGGCTTTGCCCTTGACCAGACGAGGCAGGGATGTTTTCTTTCCCTCTCCATGGGCTGGCTCATGTCCCCAGCCAGGCAGACCTGAGGGAGGAGCTGAGACCTGGCAGGAGGCTGCTGCACTGCCCAGCCTGGTGCCTTACCCCTTCCACGGCCTCACCTCTGTGCCCCACACAGCAGCACAGCTCGTTTTGCCCCAGCTGCTGTCGCCTTCTTCATTTTGCCTCCAAGCCCTGAGAACACTGACATTCCTGCTGCAGATTCCCAGCAAGCTGCAGGGCAGGAGAAAATAGGGAGAAGAGGAGTGTGAGCAGCAGAAGCCCTGAAAGGATGGATGTGATGTGCAGTGCTCTGAACTGCAAAGGATGTGCTTGCTGGAAGCTGAGAGCAAAAATTCTGAGTGATGTCAAAGGATTCAGCGTTTTTACTCACTTTCCTGAGCTCCCAACATTATCACAACAGTCTGGCAAACTTTAGGAAAAACTTATTTAAGATGTGAGAGTAGGCTTTTCCAATCATATTCTGGGATTTATGCAGGGTTGGGAACTAAAAGTTACAGCTGAGTTATGGATTTCATCAAAGAATTTTCCATTGAAATGAAAAATCAAACAACTTTCCAGATGCTAATGGAAAGCAGGTGTTGGGCCTTAAACACGAGAGCATTTACTGGTTTAGCCACATTAATATTATGGTTGAGACATACTGTACTGATTACAGCTTTAATTTAATAAAAGTCAGTGGTGCAGAGCATCATATCCTTTATTTACAGATGGCACCCTTCCTCCACAGAATGAAACCAGAAAAAACAAAAGGACTTTGACAAAGTGAAATTCACCTCAGATTAAAGAAAGCTCTGCAAAGTTTAAGGTTTTAATAAACAACATCATGTGCTGCTGAACTAATGGCACCCCTCTATTGGGGGGGTTCATATCAATAAATACCAAGGTTCTGATTTGGTAATCCCACAGTGCCCCTTCCCCATCAGAGCTCATGGTTCCTTTTGCCCTTTTCCTCACACAATTATTGTACAATTTCATTTCAAAGGACTTTGGGACCTTCTGGTCTTGCCCAAAGCAATGCTGACTGCAGCGACAGCCTGAGTTTCTTGGGACAGTTTCTTTAACAGGAACAACTGCTCAGCTCAGGGGCTTCCAGCCACTGGGAGTGACTGTCAGCACCTGCATTCCCCTTCTCCATTCATTTTTTCCCTTCTGTTTCAGGAGGAACAGGGCCAGAATCATGTTCAAAGAAAAACTTGGTGCTTGTGGAACACAGTGCACTGCCCGCTTAGGTCAAGAGGAAAAGGCAAAGGCCATAAAATTAAACAAAAAAGGAAAATTTTCTGCAAAACTGGGGAGAAAGGTGTCATGAAAGCCTGATGCAGTGGATTTAAAAAAAGAAAAACGCCTCAAGAAATCTTAGAAGCCCTGGCCAACCTTACAACAAAATAGAGGAAGAAACTGAGAACACAAAAATGACTTTGAAAAGAAAAGCAGCCAAGCAGTGCCATGGTGTGAGTTTACTCCACAGCACCTTTCTCAGTGTGTAATGAGCCCCCAAACAAAGCTGCCACTTGGGAGCAGGCCCTGGATCCCCCTGGAGATCCCACCAGAGATGGCCAGAGCTGATCCCAGAGCAGCTCCACAGGGTCAGCCCTGCTAGGAAGGGAGGGAAGGCTGATGGCCATTCCTAAGAGCCTCTGGAAAGCAGTGTTTGCACAGCCCCTAAGAACAATAGCAATAACATTCTATTGTCTCTAGGTTTTAGAGCCACTAAGACTAATGAGTTCATTTATAGCCCTGATGGAAGTAATTAAATCTGAAAATCAAAGCACAACATTCTTGTTTAGTGCTCTTTGAAACCAATATTCTAATGGAATGCTATCAGCAGCTAATTGAAGCACTAATCTTGCCCAGGGTTGGGCCCATTGCCCAGATGGCTCATACATCATTTTCTAGTCTGGCAAGCAACATATTGCACTGGCTGCATGAAGCTGAGATTAGATATAGCTATAGGATACAATGGAAGCACAAGAATTTTTCCAATCAATATTTTGATAAAATTGATATTTAAAGTCAGTCTGCCAATAAACTTCTTGCTGAAGTACAAGGACACATCCTTGGCTTTATAAAGAAAAAAAAATCTGCTGCCTTATGCAAATAGAAGCTCCTACCAACTGGGTAGTAATAGCAATGCAGAAACATTAGCAAGATAAATGCCCAGTGAGAGCCATGAGGACAACAGGGAAGCTAAAGAGCTTAATCTTCCTCCTAGAGCTGAACCACTTAACAAATAAAAGTCACATTTTTCTGCTGCAACACGTCCTTTCTTGAAGTTTCTGCATATTGCATGCTCTGTCAGGGAGAGGAGGGCAGGAGGGTGCAGTGGTGTGTAAGGTACAGCTGACAGGGATGTCTGAGGAGGCAGCAGGATTCTTGTCCTGAGGTTAATGAGCTTGGGGTGCAACATTCGGCTTTTCTCAGAACTGGAAGTTAAAAGTGTCAGGAGCCACGTTATCAAATCTTATCTCCAAGCAATATAATTTCTATGTTTTCCTGGCAGCTGTTAATTCCTTTGCAAAATTCAGTAATAGGACAGATGTTGGCATTTTAGTTATTCAGCAGCTTTGGCCTCCATTATCAACTTTTCGTACATTTTTCTTGTTTCAGCTGTGTGGTGTTTAGCCAGGCAGAGCCTCCCCTGGTGTCAGTCAGCAGAACTCAGAGCAGAGCCAGCTCAGGATGGGCTCCCGAGGCACAGGGCAGCAGGGAGGCAATGAAGCAAGATAACTGCAGAACATCCTTAAGGAGCCCAGTGATCTGTGTCTGCACTCTGAAAATGCTGTGTGAACTCCAGCCTTGAGCCATGAATTAAGGACTGCTCTCAGCACATGTTTTTCCCTGTCAAGCACTGCACAAATCCTGGAGTTTGTGGGCAGCACAAGTGCTGATCTGCTTCTGTGCTTTAGCTTGCTGCTCACACAAACTTTTGAAACTGAACAATTGTCTGTGCCAGCTCCCGGTCCTCTCTATAAAGCATGAATTATCTCAAGAATATCCTGGTTTATTGATATTTTTTGCTGCTGGCTGGTTAGATAGAGTGTTTTGAAAATATACTATTTTTTAAAATACCGGATGAGATATGGTTTAATGTCAGTAAGAGTCCAAATGCAGCATTATCTGGAGACCTAGCAGGAGGCAGCATGATACAAAACTCTGACTTGGGAAGACAAGAATCTGCCTTGACAGGTGGTAAAAGTGAGAGAACTAAACATCCATGTTCTTCTGTAACTTCTTTTTGAATATGTAGATCAAATATTTTGTATTTCTGGCCCTTTACCCTTAATACTCATTTTTTGGTTTTACTTTGCAATTTAAGCTTTACACTTACAGTCAAGCATTAGTATTTTCCCAAGGTGTCTAAATTAAAAGCATAATTATTCAAAACTCCCTCAATGACAGGGAAAGAGAGAGGCAGCTTCCAAGGACTGCTCAGCCCATCTGAGATCTGAATTGCTGCTCTCTCTGCCTCCCTTTGTCCCTCCACTGAGTCTAGGAGTAGCCTAGCACAGGAGTTACCCAGCTTACATATCACTGATTATTTGTTCAAATTCCAGGCGAACTGGAAAACAAAGGTTAAATATAATTCCTGATCCTTAAAAGCTCAACAACAAGTAGGTGAAAGAGTGAAGGCATGCTCATCCTGCTTCTTCAAGAGCCCTACTAAAAAGGAACATTTCTGGTGGAGTCAGGCTCCTGGGAAGCCCTCTTCAACAGGCATAAAAGCAACCCAAAAATCAGCTATCTGAAGATGTCAAAGATCCATTGGCTGTTAATGGCAAAACACATAATTGTCTCTCCTCTAGTCCAAAATGCTGTTACCAGGACACATTTCCTATTGCTTTCTTGTTTCCATCCCTATTTAAGCTCTTAATTAGGCAGAGTCATTCCACCCATGCACAGAGGAAAAAAAAAAAAAAACCCATAGGCGATATTTTAACTAATAATTAAAAGGCTCAGCGAGGGATCCTTCGGCACAGCTCAATACAAAAAAATATTAAAGCATCTCTTGAAATGTGCCCAACGGGTCGAGCTGCCACGTGAGGTGTGAGAGGTGCTGTGGCAGGAGCCAGGGCAGGAGGGGGCAGGGGAAGGGATGGGGCTGCTGAGGTGGATGTTAAGTGATGTTCAGCAGCTCGGTGATAGCTGCTAAGAATAATGAACCTGACCTTGTCAAAGGCCGTCATTATTGATAATAACAAAGTTCAACAGCATTATTATAGGATTTTACAACTGCTAACCTTTATTGCTGGAGGGCTAATTGTGACCTTTCTTGTGTCTCCTTCACACCTAATTAGGTTTCTGTTGTAAAGAGATAAAAGAGTGTTTGTATCAGTGGGGCATCTTTTTCTGCAGCTGAATGAATTCATGAAAGACTGAGATTGTTAAGTGAGAGAGAGAGAGAGAGAAGAGGAAATACAGAAAAAGGCAGGAGGAATTAATAGACTTTAGAATAAAATCCTGACAGATTCAAATTGATTCTGCTGCCTGAGAAAATTGAGTGCGGAGGGAATTAGATTTATGCACTGTTAAATGTAACTGCCTGGCAGTATCCATACAGAAAGCTGTTAAAATGGTAATCTTTAGAGATGTATGAAAATTGTGTGTGAATAGACCAATGAACCATCACTCAGAGCATGTCTCTTCTAGCCGAATAACACAAGACAGTATTATTATTATTAATAATGTATTACAAACACTATGCATTATGTATGTAATTTAATCACAGTATCTAAATGTATAAACAACAGCACAGGCACGTGGTAACTTTTTCGTGCTTGTGGTTCTATATTCCCTTTTTCTCTTTGAGGACCCCCTGAGGATGCTGCTGGTGCAGCTGAGCCAGGGGACCTCGCACTCTGGAGAGCCCAGCTGGGTGTGAGGGGCTGTGGAGGGTGTCCAGGGGTGCTGGTCCTGCAGCCTGGACTCAGGACAAGACAGCAGCAAAAGGCCTGGAAAGGGGCTCCTTTCAGACAAGGGAGGCTGGGCCACCGTGGGCAGACAGCCCAAGTACCTCTGACCTGGTTTTTTGTTGTTTTAACCTTCTCAGCTTGGCTGGTGAACCTTCAAAAGGCAAATTTCCAGCAAGGGGCACAGAGCACACCAGCGTGGGTTATTGGGAGTTTTGAGTTGCCATCAAGGAAGCTAGGAACAAGTTTCTAATAAACATATCCATGGCTCAGATTGAGGGGAAAAATCAAGCTAGAAATAACCTCTTGATTCTGCCATTTGAATTCAGATCTGTGGTTCTTATGTCAAGATCAAAGCGACTGCGAGTGAGACAATGTTATCACTGATGGCAGGGGCAATCACTGATTGATCTTTCACGATCTGATTTAGATTAGATTCTGTCCTAGGCTCTTTTTATGACTCTAATGGTGGTAAGTTTGCTCTACCCACATCTGGAAGTGCACTTGCTGCAGTAATTGAGCTATTGCAGAACAGAGAGTTGCTCTTTGGTTCTGGCTTCGTCCCATCAAGCAGAGGGGGCTGTGAAAAGTTGTAAATCCAGAAATACTTCCAGGTGAGCCACAGAATTACTTCCTTTGGATCTCTCTGGAGCCAAGTTTGAGTTCCTCACGTCCTCACACACTTTCTTCTATTAAGAAAATGCTGTTTCTACATGGAACATTAATTCACTAAAGTTTTGCAAAGCAGCATTGCCATTTCCCAGGTCCAACCCAACAAACCATCAGCCTGTACCCAGTGCAAGGCCTTGCCAAAGACACACACGGGTGTAAGGAATGGAAGTAACACAAATTAAAACTCTAAACCTGCAGAGAAAAGCCACTGCTGCCCAGCTCCCACCCTACCCTGCAGTCAGGCTGTTTATATCCTCCTCGGGGAGATAAGATACCTTATCTACTGCATCTGGTTCCATGCCAGAAACTCCAGAGTCAACACACTCCACCAGGCTTCCTGAAGCTGCTAGGAGAGAATCAGGGCTAGATCATCCACCCTTTGCCAGATAAGGAAAGAGCTTAATAAGCAAACAGAGAAAGAATTTTGTTTTCAAACATCATGGAGGGAGCTACTAAGTACATATTATAAACACAGGAAAATATCAAAAACTCTTAATGATTCCCTACATCAAAAATATCCAAAATGCTTTCCTGGCTAAAGAGCTGGATGAGCTGATAGATGTCTGTCTTTTAAGGGCTGTAGACTTGACTAAAGAGATATTTTCATGCATATTTTTGGAAAAACTTTCAGAAGAATACAGAAATTAGGGTTCCAAGTACTCAGAATTACGGGGATTTTCTGCATGGGGATTTTTTTCACTCTTGTTATAGACAGATGTGAGGTATTTTCTACAACTGTCCTGAGTACACCTTGGGGGAGCAGAGGCATCCTGAAAGAAGCACAGCTGGATGAAAACAAGCCACAGAGGAGAGCTTTTGGGTTTAGTGTTTCGTTTTTGCAGCAGATGTTTTCTGGGCATCACAGACCCCCTGCTTTAATTTGCTTTGTTAATAATACAGAGCAGAAAAACTTGCTTAAGGAAACAATTAATGAGAATTTAAAGCAATTTTTTTGGTAGCATGTTTCATCCCAGTGAAGACTGTAGGTTGGCTCTCCGAAGTGGAGGAACAATTGGGGCACAATACCCTGAGCAGACACTTGGACTGCTTATGAATATATGGGGAATAAACTCCCCTTCTCTCCCTTGCATGTTCCTCCTGGATTTTGGTCAGGAATTGTGCAGTGCTGACTGCTCATGACTCCACCTGAAATCGACAGGAAAAGCAAGTGCTCTGGGAATGTATTGAAACTGCTTAAATAGGCATATGCAATAACATGTTGACAAAAACATATGAGGAAAATATTCCTGGGTATATTGCTCTGCAGAGATGAGTATGATAGCAAAAGCAAGTGTTTTATTTACCAGACCAGCTCATTTTCAGACTAGCTTTCTATAACAAAAGGGTTTAATAATAATGTTGAAGGCAAGAAAGATGCCTATAAATAGGAGCAAGACCTGTCTATGGAACTTCTTCATGAAACTTTAATGGCAAGAGAAATAGCACTTGGCAAATTCTTTATTGCTGTCCTGCCTGCACTAACTTAATGTGAAAGTAGGTAGCAGAATCAAGAAAAGATTTCTTTTATGAGTTCACAACTCCCTTTTCTTCAGGCTTGTCTACCCAAAAGGCTGGCTACCGGTCCTGTGTTACCCCTCTTGGCCCATGCTTGGATTTGGGGACAGTAACAGCCCTGCTTCCCAACACCTGCTGTTCCCATCCTCACCCAAGCACCTCTGCCTGCCCCTAGATCAGGGATCACTGGACACTCCAGCCAAGCAAAAGGCAGTATTTTCTTCAGAGAAAAAAAAAAAAAAAAACAACTCAGCTCAGAGCTTTCTCCCACCTCAGTGACCCACCCACCAAGGGTCTGCCTCTGGACGAGGTTCCCAGCAAGTGGGGTTCATGAAGGATGCAGCTTCCCTATGGATAGAAGGCTCTGGCCCAAGCCATCCACTATTTCTGTATTTAGAAAAACCTTGGACACACAGGGCCTCTCAAAATGAACAACCCATTCATTCCCCTTCATCCGTTCAGGTGGCCTTTGCTGTGTCTATTAACCACCAAATCTCCAGCCTATCTAAAATGCAATCTGTCTTCCATGACATTAAAGATTTTATCTCTGTGCCTCAGAACACACTGCTCTGTGAAAAGGACAGGGATTTCACTCTGGGCACTTCAAACGTTACACGTAGAACATTTGGCATTTCAGGCAAAAAAATGTTTTTTACAAAGGAATGGTAGTTCTATAATTATTTTCCATTTTAATAATTTCATTGGTGTTTATTATCCATCGGTTATCAAACATTGCTGACAGGTATCTTCTTTTTAATGACTTATGACTAACACTTACTTTAAGTGGGATACTTCAGATTGCAAAGGCCTTTGTCTCTCCTTCCTCTTCAACCCCTCCCTCTTTAAATCTTTGCAGTGCCTGTAATAAAAGAGCAGCATGCCCAGCCTGAGATTCCTCAGAAAGAATCCAGAGCTGCATTTCTTTTCCTGGCTGCTGTGCATGTTTATGTGGACATCTGAGAAAGATTATAAATATCTCTACCTTTTAGTTATTTGGCTTCTTAGAACTATACAGGAACATTTCTAGTTGGTGCCACTGCTCATCTCTCAAGCACTTTGGTCACTTTATAGTGTTTGTTTCTCTAGTCCCACAGCTCTTGTCCTCCCAGAGGTTTTATTTTCCTTTAGATGCACTCCTATAGAAGGAGCAGAAAATGTCACATATCCCAAAGTGCTTCTACCACTCCACTGTCCTGTATAAAACTGAAATTTGCAAAGAGAGCCTAAGGGAATCCAGCAATGCTGGTTTGGGGGAGCAGTACTCTCAGGCTAAAGGAAGATTTGATCAATTCCCAAATATTCCATAGCAGAGCCAATAATAATATCATGTTACTTAATAACTAGCAAGGGGAAGGGCTGGGCAAAGCATGTTTGCAGCTGGAATTTGAAATGCACTGGAAAGGCCTGTGCAGAGGGGCTGGGTGGCTGCTTCAGGCAGGAGAAAAGGGTGTTGGTGGTGTCTGGAGGTTGCAGATGAACACAGGAATCGGGAAAATCCCGGGGAGGGAATGTGTATCCACCTGACTGACAGAGAAGAGACTTGCAACAGCCAATGCAAATCCTGACCGTGACAGCTCAGCCGAGAATTTCTCCTGCCCCTCCCTCGTCCATGATCTTACTTCACGATCAGTATTTCAGGCTGCCACTGCACCAAGAGTGATTAAAACCCAGCTCATGCTCCAAGGAAAATCACTTTGCAGCAGGCACACTCCGAGACGCCTGGATCCCAGCAGCCGGGAGCAGAGCAGGCGATGGTGATGGTTTCCTTCATCCCAGAGGTGCTGCAACCTTGTGGCCAGAGAAACAAACCCTCTCTGGGGCATTTTCCATAACTTTTCCTCGCAAAGATGATTTCATTTTCCAAGTGCACGGCAGTTTTGATGACCTCAGTGTCTAAGCCAGCAGTAGCTGTTTCCTTCTGCCAGATAAATAAATCCAGCAGTGCCGCCCATTTTAGCAGCACAGTTTATGCTACAACTCACCCCATTTTGTACAGCTGGAGCAAAGCCTCACTCACGGCCCTGTTACTCCAAGTTTCTGTCAGGTCCTGACCTTCCAACTCCGTCATTTGATGCTGGCAGGGTGAGTGGGTATCTCCCAGGACAGGTTTGTGGCTGTAAGAGCCCCAAGCCGAGCTCAGTGTGTCCAGCCTGGCTTGACAGAAATGTCTGGCTGGAAATCGTCAGCCTCTGCTCCACACCAGAGCCCAGCCGTGTTTACCTAATCTGAAGACCAGGCACATCCACTCAGGGAGAAAAAAAGAAAATCACAGGCAATTTGTCAGAGCATTAGCTGATAATTCAGACAGAAATGTTAGATCTTGAGGCATGGCTCGGGGCTGCGGGGGGAAATGTTATTGACTCTGACAGATCCCTGATGACAGATCCACTCCCTCTCCCAGGGGCAAGGCTACATTTAGATACACTTAAATTTTCCTTGGAATTCCAGGGTAAGGCAGCAAGTGGACAGCAGGGAAAGAAAGGGAGAGGTTAGTGGAGGAAGAGGGAGCTTGCATGGTTTGGCTTTTCATCCCACCCCTGTAATTGTGGACTAATTATTTCCTTTTAAACTCATTGACTTCACCATGGTAATTATTACTCAAGATTAGAAATAAATATCCCTTCTGCTCAAAGACAGCCATTCCTGCCTACTTAATGCTACTTTACTCCATGTAATAGCTCAGAGTCCAGATTTAGACAACAGTGGATTCTTTTCAGACTTGATGAAATGTTCCACAGCTATTTCCCAGCATCTCTGGCTTCCCAGCCAGTTGCATCTATTCCTGTCTCTCAGGCAGAGATTTTAAGAGCCTTCAGGTTATTTTGTTTTTCTTCTTCTTCTATGTATTCATAGCATCCAGCACAAAGCTGTCCTGAGCCTCCAATGACAGCTGTTAAGTAGCAAATAATAGTAATAATTGGAGCATTTCTAATTGGGCTTTAGTTTTTAAATCTGAGTGCCTGAGGAGGTGCATTATCCTTGAGCATGCCTCTGCCCCTAATTCACTCAGGTTGCCTTGTAAATGCCACACTCCCAGTTGTATTTATGCACCTAAAGAAAGATCTTCATTTTTGGAGAGCCTGAAAACAAATTTCAGTAGAGCTTAGGTCTGAGATCTCTTCACAGGAAGAAAAAATCACATTTCATTTGATTTTTCATCCGAATTGAACAAAATTCCTACAATTATTTTTTCCCTACGTGGTTTGACCCCCTTTGTCAAAACTGAGCCTTGTTAATATTGAAACACGCAAACTTTAGCATAAACTTGTGCTGCTCAGTGGTTCTGACAGCACTGAAAGCACATCTAACATTTCATTAGCATACATTACCTTTCAGGCTGTATATTCCTTTCACGCCTGCCCAGGTATTTCCACGTGGGAATGCTGTGCAGGGATTCAGCTCAGAGCTGCCTGACTTTTGGCAGGTGACCAGCCCCAGCTGCTCTGGTGGCTCTTTGTGTGTTTCAAATGGCACAAAGGCTCTGCTGAAGCAGGCACAAGAGCTCCCAGAGCAGAGTGTACCCGATGAATCAGGGCCACAACAAGCAAGAGGGAAACAGGAACCCATTTAATCCTGGACACGTGCAATAATTTAAAGAAGCCCCTCTTCCATCCCAGCCAGCACACGGGGTGCAGCTGTTAACTTTCAACATGCTGAGGGCTACAGACAATGAAAAATCCAGCCCTGGCAGAGGTTAAACCAGTGCATCTTTTGCCAGGGAGCTGTGAGCCATTAACCTTTCCACTGGCACTGGCAACCAAGAGCTGGGAGATAAACATGTTGGGGAGGAAACAAATTGGTTCATTCGAATACTATTAATGTGCCTGCCCTTGGAGGACACGTTTATGCTTTTGGAAAATTACACATTCATGCATAATGAAGTGAGATATAGCTCACCGATTGCCAACAGGGTGCAAAGCCCACAATAAAGATTTATAGCAGGTGCCTAATTCTCTAAACATTTGCAAATTAAGTATTTACGGGTGTAATGCTGGCGATTTTATTGCCAGTTTAAGTTACCATCATTTGAGCTTTTTATTTTGCACTGAAACTGAGCTGAGCGTTTAATATCCATGATGTGTAATTTATTCAAGTATAATTTGGTGATGTTATAGTGGGAATTAAGGCAATACCCAGAGACCCTAATTATGACACAACTACACATAAACATAGGAAGAAATCCCCTGTCCTAAAGAACATGTTCTTAGCTGACAAAAACAGATAAAGATTGTAATAGACACTGCAGAGTGAAGAAATGCTGTAAAGGGAGATTGAATGACTTGCCCAATGACACATGAAAAGACATCCTGTTATAGATGGAAAAAATCGAGATCTCCTTCCCCACACACCTGGGGCATGAAAGTAGATTTTTCTACCTGCTCACAGAGGATAGGCAGCTGTCCCAGCCTGAAGAGCCTGGCTCTCAGTGATACTGAGCACAGCCACAGAGCACACCCCTGCTACTGAAATAACTTGTTTCCCTGGGGAGCTGCCACAGCTCACAAGTGAGATAATATAAAGATTTCCACTAGTACCAAATAGACAGAGGTGAAAGTATGGCTAGAAGAGAACACACCACCTAAATATTCCTGTTGCAGCTCTTTCCCATGGAACATTCAAGGAAACTACAGGAATTCACTGTGAGTTTGTAAGAGATTTTGCACAGCAGCAAAGGAAACATTTCCCACGTGCTGTGCCACGATGGCTGTGCCTGGGGAGCACCAGCTCAGCCCCAAAGAGGAGCTGGCAGTGCTCAATCAAACCCCAGCTTGCTGTGTTTAACATTCCCCTCTCCCACCACAGCTGCTCTGCAGCCTGGCTGGACCACGGGAATGGGTTTGTTTTGGAGGGTATCCAGGTCCCCCCACAGCTCCATCCACAGCTGAAGGAGAGCATGGATGGTTGGTTGAGTTTCAGCCATGGAATGGCTTCAAAACTCAGCATAAATGACCCTCAGGAGGAGCAGGGGATGAAGTGATTCACAGTGGTGCTCTTCTCACAGGTGGAGGGAGCACATCTGTTTTTCTCAAAGGGTCTCTCTCCCTGCTCAAGTGGCTGGTGACATATTCAACCTGCTCCTCTGGATCCACTGCTCAGCCCTCCAGCTGCAAGAGAACTTCCCTGCCTCCTCTCATCATGTGCTGAGGAGCTAACAGTTCAGAAAGAGAGGAAGAGAGAAGATTACTCATTCATTAAAAATGTGGCTTTGAACCAGGCCTAAAGTGTTGTTCCAGGACTCTCATAATGAAACACATAAGGGCCACTGGCAGCTTTCTCACTCTGCTGAGCAGCACAGCAGTGCAAACCCAGAGATCTGTGAAGCCATTCCTCAGGAGATTTGTGGAGGACCTTACCTGATGTGAGCATTCCTCCCACCAACTCCCCTGCCAGCACACACCGCCAGCAGCATCCTAACCAAATCCACTGCAGAGACACGACCTACACATGCAGATCATGAGAGATGAAATCTCTCTTGGCCTCATCACCTCTTAGACCAAATCAAAACAGAAACTGCCTTTTGACATTGTCCAGACCCGTGTGAAAGGAGCAGACTGGTCTTTGTTGCATATAAATACAGCTCCTGTGAAACAAGATAGAAAAATTTGACACTCTGCTACCACAAGGTTTTTAAAGATGAAGATCAACTAATCCAGCTGAGTTCGTGGCACACCCTGGAAGCCACTAAACATATTCAGTATTTCTGGTTGGATGGAAAGTGGATAAAATTACATCATTATGGGAAAACTGTTAAAGCACAGTGGTTCAAGAAAGAGGAGAGGAGGGAATAAAAGCAAATAGGACTGGAACTACTAAGCACTTAAGCTGTTTTCCAGCCAACATGTATTAAGAATGTATCTTCAAGTGTAGCAAGGGATGCTGTCAATAACTGTAAGTAAGCCCTGATGCCAAGTGCTGCATATACATTTAGAACAATTGACACTTGTAGAGGTTAAAATGGACATCCTTCATCCATGAGATGCTATTTTGGTCTCTTCCTGAATGAAACACAGGTAGCTACAATGACAGATTCAGAAGAGCTGTTAACACAAGAGCAGCATTTGGAAGCACCTATTTTCCTGAGAGAAGCTAAGTGGGGAAACACATACAGGTCTGTAATTGTTTTCCTTAAACCAACAGTTCTTTCCACTCACTCTCATGAATTCCCCTCTCCTGGGAGAGCCAGAAATAGAAAGGCAGGCAGAATTTTCAGCTTTTGAGCTGAGTTTGGTGACAAAGCAAACAGGTCAAGGCTGTGTGACTTTGAAAGTCCCATCCATTTCCTGGGGTTGAAGCATTGACAGGAAAACAAGAGGAGAGATGGAAGACACAAAGTGCCATTCCACTCCTCTGAGATCAAAACACATCTCCACCCACTAGCAGAAATCTTGTGGGCTATTAACAGACCTCTTGGACCTTCCCATATGATTCAATATGCAGCATTAAATTTCTTCTCTTTTAATCGTTCCTGATTTGAAACTGTTCTTATGATACTCCTTCACTGTCTGCTTTTCCTTCTACAGGCATGATTCTCATCCCCCTGTCACTTTACACACATGTAAGCTTGGGATGGTAAAGAGCTTGAGTGATAACCACAGCGTGTTATAAACACACAGGGCATTCTTATCTCCTATTATTATTATTATTATTATTATTATTATTATTAATCCAGATTTTCCTGGAAGTTCTGTAGGAATTTATGAATTCTGTATATATAAATTCTGTATAAATAAATTCTGTAGGAATTTATTAAATCATCTCACCAAATAACAACACATTGACCCAGGGGGGAAAAATGAAAATTAGAAGCATTAAGTGAAATGTGGGCTGTGCATCAATAGAAGAGTTCTTACATCCATATTGGGTCTGACATAAATGAAGGACCCATGTCAGATCCACCCACTGACATCATCACCCTTGGCCATCACACTGGTGATGGTGTTTGTGCTTTCAGACCTCTCATTCATCTTTGTGATGTCTGAGGATTTTCACAAAGGGAGAACACACGGAAATCAAAGGCTTAGTTTTGTCATTATTTCAAACCACTTTCACTTGTTTTACTTTCAGGATGGATATGTTGTAAATAAAAGGGCCAGGAGACCTTGTGCTCCTTTCTTGATAAGGCCTTTATTAAAAGATAGCATAAGGGGGCCGGGGTACGCGGTTCGCGACGCCGACGACGCCAGGTGAGTCAACGTCCCAGAGGAGAGGTAGACGAGCCTGTCCATTTTGGTAGGGTCAGAGTCTCCACCCTCGGAGGATCCGTCCAGAGACTCCATCATGGCTCGTTGGTCTAAGGTGGTGACTCCGTTCGGACCTCTCTAAAGTTATGACGACTCTAGGGATGTTGAAAGCTTTCTCCACTTCTTTGAGACTTCCCTGTGCTGTGGATGTGGATTGTCGAGCAGCTCCTACTTTGGTTTGTGGTTTAAGTCCATTTTTATTCCTCTGCTGGGCTCCGGCAATCAATATGCAGCGCACGCTAGGCCTCCTGGGAATCAGGAAGTCGCCTCAGGGAGCAGCGGCTGAGGTACCCGACGCCATGAAGGGGACAAAGAGGGTTTAACTTACTAGGAAAAGGGGTTCCAAAACTAGGGGAATACAACTGGAGCGTGGACCGGGGATAAGGGCAAATGCATCAGGTAGGGAGAATACAAACAGGGGTAGAATCAGTGAATACATTCAAGCGAACTTTCAAACTGTGGAATAAACAGACAAAAGGTTAAACATACAAACCAATGGTTAAACCTTAGATTTATTCATAACAGATACAAGCCAAGCTATGTCCCTGTACCAAACGTTTTTGCATGTTTTCAGTTTTAGAAAGCTTCATTTGTCAGAGACAGGGCGCTCGACACCTGTGACACCCAACCCTGGTGAGAGGTCCAGGCATCCTCTGAGGTGGGGGCCCCATCACAGCCCTCTCTGCTGGGCTTGCTGGCTTTATTATCATCAAAGGAAAGCATTTGCTGTCAAACTGTGAAGAAGCAAAACCAGGATTGGCTTCACCTTGCACTTACAATCACCTGACACCCTGGCTGTGGCTGCTTGCTGTTTGCCTCAACCAGCTCACTCCAGCTTAGGATAAGGATGTCGTTTTTCAGTGTCATTTTTATTCTCTTGTTTAAAAGCAGCTGAAGGAGGAAGCAGAGTGCTGGTGTGTGCGTCCTCCCATGGGCACAGGTCACCAAATGCCTCAGCCACTGGCTGCAGTGCAGGCAGGACCCAAACACGCCTGTCAGGACACAGGACAGCCCTGCAGAGCATGGAAGGCACAGGTGGGACCCTCCTCCTCTCCACCGTGCACACTCCTCCTCCTGCACTGAAAAACCACGGGGGAAGCCCGACTGAGCCTGAAGCCAGAGCAGCCCCCAGCCTGGAAGGGCAGGCAGACTGGTGTGCTGTGCTGGTGTGGAACACACACAGTTGTCAGCCCGAGCACAGCTCACGGCAGCACAGTTACATCTCTTAATTATTACCAGCCTGGCTCCCCCAACGTGCACATTTTTTCACAGTTGCTAAATAAGTTAATCACTTCATGAACAAGGAAATCTGCAGATGCCTTTGAGGCTTTGTTAACATAGTGCCTAAGCCAGCTTTACACTCTCTTCTAATCCTCTTTAAGACCGTATGAGGCAGTGAAGTAGCCTATAATCAGTTTTTAAGGTTATAGACAATATCCCCACTCAAGCTGGTTGCCTAGAGCAACAGTGCAGGAACTGAATACTAGCAATGAGATTGGATTACTTGCCTTGTTTATTCATCCATATATATTTATCCTCTGCTCTGCCTACAGCAGAAGCAGGGATTTTTGTAGCCTGTGCCTTACACGTCTGGATGCAGAGCAGAATTTATGTAAAAAAATGCAGACAGGCTTCAAGAATTAATCTCCTTCCATTTCAGATTCTCTCCTTTCCCTCTCCACCTCAATACCTGAAGGTTCAAAACACTCCCAGAACTAAGATTGCCTGCAGTCTCTCAGCAGCAATAGCAGCCTCCCACTGCTTCTCATGCACATGGAGGCAGAAAGCCCTCTCCCAAAAGTGCTGCCATCACCAGCAACATTTCAGCAGCCTGAGCTGCCTCCTGAGCTGGTGCCTGCTCACCAGCAGGAGCTGCTACTGCACTTTCACAGAGGATCTGTGCCAGCCTGACCCACAGGAAACCCCAGATACCGTTTGCATAAAGCAAACTGTTCTGCATTTGAAATCTGCTCACAAGAAGTCAGTCTGTGTTCCTCTTTTGCTCAGTTACAAGCATTCTGACTTCGTCTTCTTTTCTGGAAAATTTGGATTCTCCCTCCGGCCAAAGCCACTTCCCTTTTGTACTTTAAACTTAGGCATAGTTTTAACCAGTCAGTGGGATTTTGGTATGCCTTCTTCCTCTTTGAAAATCCCAAAATGCAGAGAGTCCTGGTGCTGCCATGCTTCTGCTCATCTGAGCCTTTTTGGAGCTCACACCTTCTGTATCAATCTAAGCAGTCTCTTCTATGCCAAAATACCTGCCTGGAGCTCTCTCCAACCACAGACTATACAGAGACCTCCAGATCAGCCATGAACAGTGAAACTGAAAGGCCCTTCTTCACCTCTCACATTCCCTGGAGCATGGCTGTGTTCTGTGGCCAGAGCTGACCTCTGCTGTGCAGCAAACACCATTTACCATTCGTCTCTCAAAGAAGAAATAATCCACCCAATTTCCTGCCACAATCAGAGCAGCACATCCTCGTGCAGCCCTGGCACACGAGAGCTGGTTTTCACTGCACATCAACTCACTGAGGAGCTGGTGTGGGCAGCTTTTGGGGAAAGGATCAAGTCTCAGGGGGACTGCCACACACTTCTTCACATTATCTGGGATATCACTTTGTAACTCACTTCTTTACCAGTAAAATATTGTATTCATTCAAGCAAACCGAGGTTTGACACAAAATTGCTGAGAAAGTGATTTGTAAAGAGATGCAAGTGAATGGCAGATGAATTATGGGGGTGGTTGTTGCTGTTAGCAAAGAGGGTGAGGGGCTGTGAGGTTGCTCCTAGGAAGGAGATCTAAAAAAAGAGTTCAAGACACTTCATTTCAGGACAAGGCTGTTAAAATCAAAGGCTTCATTTTGGGAAGGACAAAATGTATCCCTGAAGTCAGCTCAGCTGGTTAAAGCATGGTGCTAGTAATGCCAGGGTCATGGGTTCTGATGGGCCATTCACAGAAGACTTGGACTCAGTGATTGTTGTGGGTCCCTTCCAACTCACATCATTCTGTAATTCTGTGATAATATTTTCAAAAAGAAACTTTTTTGGCTTCTCTGTTTGAAGTGTTTTTTTTCCTCACACTAAAAGCCACCTAAATTAAGAGGAAAAGCAGGTGATAAATAACCCCATATCAAAATAAGACTGCTTCATTTTTTGACCTAATCGACATTCCAGGTTGACCTGAAAATTTTAAATTTCACTGAAAAAATGGAAAACAAAAAAAAATCTGTCTCAAACTGACATGAACCATTTTTCCCCACCCATCCCACCTTGAAACCTGTCTTTGGTTTCTGCACTAGAGGATCAGCAATTCTCACACACTATTGCTTGGTTTCTTGCATCACTCCCCCAGCTGGTGATGTGCAGCCCAAGCTGTGTGTGACCCTCTACCAGGTGTCTGTAAAGTCTCTCCCACAGTGCCACATGCTGTTTCTGCTTTTCCCAAATCCTCAGAAAATGAGCATGTAAATATGGGAGCTCTACTCCTGCCCCAGGCCCCTGTGCCCCCTCTCCATGGGCTTCCCTGCAGATGGCACTGCAGGAGCATCTGAGACCCCCAGAGCTGACAGGAGCCTTTGCATCTTCCACCCCCTGCCTTATCCCCTGCACTCACATCATTTCCTTGGCCTACTTTCTATTTAGGTTTTTTTTTTCCTCCCAGAGAAATTATTTATCATAGGGATTGCCAGCGCCTAATAAACATCCCTCCAAGAATAAATTTGTTTATCTAAGGTATTTTATTATGCTGCCTCAGATAAAAGAGAGGGGGAAAAATCCTCCCCAGAATATTTTGACTGTGCAAACAGTGGAAGAGCAGTGTCCTTGAGCACAATTTTCAAAGGGGAGGTTTGTCAGAAGCCATTTCAGCTGTTAAGGAATGAGTAATCTTTCAAATAACAAAAAGAGGTGGCAGCACAGGCCCTGGCAACTGATCCAGTGTGACAGAGACAGATTTGAGAACCTCAAAGCATTTTGTTCCAGGGGCTGCACTGGCTGTCCTCCTGTTTCACCTTCTGTTTTCATCCAGACTGGGTGGCAGGGGAGGAAGGTGGAAGCATTTTAAATTCAGATTGCACAGGTTCGAGTCGCAACACAAGACGGCAGGTCACGGAAAATCAAGACTTCTGTCACTCAATCCCAGGGTGGCTCTGCCTCTGCCTCACCCCCCTCCCTCTGCTGGAGCAGGAGCCTGTGTCTCTGTGCTGATGAGCAGCGCACGAGCCAGCAGATCTGCTGCACCAGGCAGGCTCCCCACGCCACAGAGTCATCGAGTAACACCAGCTGGGGCCCTGGCAGGAGCAGCCCTGGGCTGTGCGAGGAGATAATGCACTGAAAGGAATGCTTATTAGAAGCAGGAAGCCTGGCAGTAGGATTTCTCATCCCAAATACAAGGTTTGCAGCAGTATAAATAATGCATGTCAATTGCCAGCATCCTGAAAATTAGTTAAAGTAGGTTAGGGGTGGGGGGGAAAGAGAAGGGAAAAAAATATTCACACCGCAATGTTCTCCACTGGAAAGGAGTTAGCTGCTTGTAAAGGACCAGTATGGAAAGAGGGGGCAGCAATTAAAAACTTTTTTTTTTTTAATGAGAATCTGTTAGCAAGAGATAGAATATTTTGCAAATTGTTGGACTCAACCCTTCAGCTTCTTGCCCTGTTTGGAACGTGAACAGCAAATCCTGTACCTTGGGCTGGAGCAGGTCACCCAGAGCTCTGCCGGGCTCTCCCTCCAAGAAAGCACCTGGAAATCTGCTGCCCACAGCTCCAGCACTG
Source organism: Vidua macroura (assembly GCF_024509145.1). Lineage (NCBI taxonomy): Eukaryota > Metazoa > Chordata > Aves > Passeriformes > Viduidae > Vidua > Vidua macroura. The sequence continues at coordinate 6,253,723 of NC_071588.1, forward strand.
CTCAGGGATGGGGCAGGGTTTCCCTGAGGATCCACCCTGCCCTGAGAGCTCCAACCCCTCACAAGTCACAGCCAGGGAGCAGGAGGTGGTGTTCCAAAGCTCTGCAAAGTTTTCACGGAATTGGTGCTTTCAGACCTCTGAATTCTGAAGATTTTTGCCAGAACCCTCAGCACCTGAAGGAGGGAGAGGCTTTGGCTGCTCCTCTCACCCACAGCAGCCCCATCTGGGACTGCCCCAGTCCAGCACTGCTCTCCAAAGCCCACAGAGCCAGAGCCACGGGGAACTGGCTGGCCCAGGGGAAGCAAGACCTGCTGGAGCAGGGCTGTGGGAGCAGAGCTGGCAGCAAGCTACCCACCATGGAAATGCAAAGGACAGGCATGAAATGCACCAAATCCTCACTCTCTGTAGTGTTTTCAATGAATTTCATCTTTGTTTTGGCTGACAGGATTTGCCAGTGAAGTGCTGAATGCCCCCAGCATTGCTGTTGGGAGCACCCTTTCTGCACGTTGCTGCTTGAGTTGGACCCACCTGCAGCCTCTGCAAAAACAATGAAGCCTTTTGGATTTTCCTCATCTTCCTCCAAGAGCAATCTGAGCACTGCAGATACCTCAGCACATGGGAGGCCAGCAGCTCCCTCTGACTTGTCAGGAGCAATTTCATTACCAGCAGCAATTCAAGCAATGAGTTGTCCCCTTCAGATCTATCCAAAGTCCAGATCCCACCAAACTCCCCCCTCCCTCCCTCCCTCAGCTGCAGTCTTCCTCCTACTCTAATAGTAATCCCACCAGCAATAAAACACAGTCATGCTGGTAGAATGCTTCCCTGCTAAAATGCCTCTGTGCACACCAGTGATGACCTCTGTGGAACTGCTATGCTTAAATAAATATCCTAAAAAAATAAATCTGAAAACCCTGCATCTTTTTCCATTTCATTTTGATCACCATGGCTGACTTCCAGCTCCTCTGTCTAAGCACACAGGCCTTTGGAAAATACCAGATATCATGAAAAAATAGTCCCCAAGGAAAGCTAAGCATTAAGCCAGTGATTGCCTCAAATAATCACCATATGCATGAAAACATACATCTTTCTGCACATGGCACCAAACCCTTCACTCCTGCTGGACCACACATTTGTCTTCACACAAATTTTCCAGGACTGAACTCCCCCTCAAACACACAGGATAGCACTGCCTGCTCCTCCAGGCAATGAGCATGTCTTCATCACAGCGTCTGCTAGATCTGTCAGCATCACAGGAATTAAAAGCTCAGACTCCATCACAGCTGGGTTCTCCAGAGACTAAAACTCCTTACAGCATGGGAAGCAATTTGACTCAGAAAATACAGAAATGTCCCCATCTGGCTTCCTGTCTATCCTGACCCAAACTTTGGATGCCATTCAAAAACACATCAGGGATCCAGAAAACTGCTGGAGCTGCCTCTTTCACGTTGAAACAAAGTGTCCATTCAAAACATGATATTTTCTGGTTTTCCATGTTACTTCTAGAGGATAAAGTTGCATGAAAAACAAATGAGAATTTGGGAGATTATTTCTTCTTTTTTATATTTTTCTTTTTAATTTTTTTTTTTAATGAGGAACCTATGATTTTCATCTGCAAAGGCCAAAGGCCAAAGCATTCAGCATAAGAAAGGACAGAAGATACCACACATAGCAGGATATCTTTCTCCTGAGCTGAGCTGTGACCACTTTGGCTTTTTCCCTAGGAAGGGCTGTAGATACTCTCTAGATCCCAACACTTTTTACAGTCAAATTAGAAGCACTTTATTGGGAAGATCTTTTCAGCTGGGTCACATGCTTTTTGCTGTTAACCCATTCAAGCTGCACTTTGCCTAAAAACAGGGCAAAGCCCCTCCAGGTTTTGCTTCACATTTCCAACCAGAAGGGTGAATTTACAGAGCCAGGGGATCCACTTGATTCCAGGGACTGGTGAGGGTTACAAACCACCTTTTATACTTTCCCAGAGGATAGCCAGACCCTGGTGCTAACATAAGATAAATGTTAATGCATATGACCAACAGAGCTGCCCAATCCATCAGCCACCCAATTACACCAGGGTATGGCATCACAGGGCTGCTACAAACCAGCAGCAAAAATACCAACCAGAGTGCCAAAAAATCTAAATATGTGGCTGAAGAGAAGCCTGGTTTAGCTTTTCAATGGGATCAACCCGCATAAGACGAGGCAAAGGCAAGTTTTTAGGTGCTTCCTGGGCAGGACAGCACCTGGATTGCATCTCAGGAGGCTGCACTCAGCTCCTGGTTATGTCAAGCCTCCCAAGCAACTGTGAGCAATTGTGTGTCTGTGCTCCCCCTCTGTAAAATAGCAATAATAATTCCTCCCATCTCCTTTGCCCATTTCTATTAAGACTGAGCTGTGCATGGCAAAGAGCATCTCTCACAATGGGTAGCAGATACAGCAGCTGGAATAATTCACCTTCCCCAGTTGTCTGCTGAGATGCTTTTAAGATAAAACTGAATGACAACAGTGTAACTGAGTTCATTTTCCACTTAAAAAGAGAAGTCTCTCATCACAATACTGCAAAGCTTTGTAATGAATGTGTTTCCTGTGCTATTTCATAAAAACAGTGTTCAGGGAAATGCGTATCATGATAAATACACATTTTAAAATGCCATTTATATGTTACTTTATGACAAGTTCAAAAGCAGAGATTCTAGCATTGGGACCAGACACATTTCATAGCGCAGACTATATTTAATAGAGTTGTAATCACAAGAAAATTTTGTGGCATTTGGAACAGAGTACAGATAACCTTCCACAGGTAGAGAAGAACATAAACCAGCCTAGTGTGACTGTGCTCACCATTCCCAAACAAGCACTGGGGGGTGAGCAGGCTCTTAAGTCTTTTCTCCTATTTGCTTAGGGAGCCTGGTTTGAAGTTTTAATTTCCAGTGATCAAGTGCAGATTTTTTTTGCTTAAGCAGAACAAATAAAATGGTAATATGAAAACTGCTCAGTCAGGGGAGCCTCCCAGCCAGCAGAGGTGTAGGATTGCTCCTCGCCTGCTGCAGACTGGTTGCCTTACGTGCCCCTACAGTGCTGTGTATTGAGCACAGTAATTACAGCACTTCCTTCCCATCTGGGACTCAGTCCAAAGGCATTTTACCAAGTAACAATGCTTTCTCTATTCACCCTCTTCAGAACAGAATAGCATTGTTTGGTTTAAGTGGGCTTCCAGCCAGAAGAAGGTCAATCATAACAAAGTACTGACATTAAGATAAAGGCTAAAACTATGCTTTATGAAAAGTATCCAGCCCTTGACAGTTAGCACTTGAGTGACAAGTCTGCACTAGGGGTGTTTCATGTACTTAGCTTTTGTAATTTGGGTAGTGTTCGATTTCACATTTGTGTTTATTTATTGCAAACCACTGAATCACCCTCCAGGTTTTCTCAATTTTCTCTTAAGGAAAATACAATGTTCTACTGCAATTAAGTAAACAAAGTTGGTTTTAACATACACTTTAAAAAAACATTGATTTTTGAGCTTGACAGTGGCTCAGCTTGTTTACAGTTTGTGGTCTCAGGCATTTTCCCTGTGGTTCTCTGCATGGTAATTTTGCAGGAGAAAAGAGCTGACATTGTCTGGTCTCCTTTTTTTGGTGTTGTCTGCAAGGAAAGCTATCCCTAATAAAGCTGTAATGGTGAGAATATCTTTCCAGCTATCACACCCCTGCAGACTAATGCAGCTTCTTTTATTTCTACTTTTCTTCTTTAAAGCAGCCCCCCCCCCGACATTTGATCTGAACTTCCCCTGGTGTTTCCCCTCTGTGCTTTGATACACACTGCTCTCCTAGCAGTTCTCCAACAAGTCTCTGCTATCTGGATAGTATCCTCCAGAGCACGTGTTTGAAGTTTTGCTGTGTCTTATCTTTTAGTCTCTCCATAACTGAGCATTTTTTGCTCTTTCAGTGTAGGATTAACCTTCTTGGCTAATTTTCCTTCCCTTCTAATGCAGTGGGTTTTGAACTGAAATCCAAGAGAGGACAGTAACAAGTTTAAAACCCTAGACCAGAGTTGGGGAGGATCATTTTCTCTACAGTTTTTTGTTTAACCTTATGTGTATCACTTGACATCACCATGGTTTCCATTCCCATGTATAAAAGAGGACATTCCTTCCATTTATTCTAGCTTCTTTTTAAGGTGACAGGGGTTACACACATCCCAGCACATGGAACCCCAGGTGATCTGGGGTTTCCAGCTGCCAGTGTCATAAAATCAACACAGAGCACTTGCAGAGCATCCTTCAGTGATGCTGTGTGGCAGTTTTGCTCTCTGATAAACAGTCTGCAGACACAGGGAGCCCGTGACAAGTGAAAAGGTTCACAAAGAACAACTGCTTACCACGCTGTCACCACCCTCCTGTTGCCAAAGGGGCTTCTATTAAAAACAAGAATATATTTTTGAAAGATGAGGTTTTGTGATCCACAATGTACTGGCCAAACACTTAATACATGCCTCTGTCCAAAATTCCTCCATTGCCTCTCATATAATCCTCATTTAAGTACACTCTATGCACTGCACTGTCCAATGTTTTCCCTATGCAGACAGTAAAGGAAGAATTAACACCTCAATATTACAGTCAAAGGCACATTTCAGACTCAGATTGCTAAAAAGTTTAGGGGGCAACTCCTACTTATCTCAACTGCCTTGAACAAGAGCTGAAGCTAAGCAAGAAATCAGTAACAGCTCCCAGGAGCTCCTGGACTGTCACTTCCTGGACATCCCTCCTGCCCCCAGGCAGTTCTCTCTTGAAATATTCCAGGGTCTAGTACTCCAGCCAAAGGTGTTAAGGAGAAGGAGGTACTGCTTCTTGTTAAGACAAGACAGGGGAAAATAAACTTCCAGGCACTGAGTCTGTTCAGACCTGTCAGATAAAGACATTTCTGCCAGCTTATCAGAGCTGGGTAAGTGCTGTCAGCTGATTTAATGCAGGATGGTCTGTTTCCCCACAAACCTTACAGCTCTTATATCCTTAAACCACTCGAAGTCATTTTGAATAATTTATTCCTCCCCCTTCCTGCAAACCTAGAAATACATTGAAATATTAATTTAAAATATGCATGTTGAGGAATGGTGGGGAAGAGAAGAGAGGAAGACACGTGTGCACTGGGGGCATCAGACAGCACTGCTGGGAGGATTGCACTTCTCTGCCTTGCACTGGGGTCTCATCAGCCAAACCACCACCCTGCACACCCCTGTTCTGCTGGTGTTCACTGAGCCCAGACACAAATCCTCATCACAGAAGCCATGCTGGCACCAGCCCAAAGCCCTCCTGACAGCGTGTGCTAAGCACAGCCCAGAGAAATCAAACCATCCTTCATCTGTGCACACGGAGCCTTCCAGGGCTGGCCAGGAGAGTGTTAATGAGGCTGCACGTGATGCCTGGGATAACTGCAGCTTGTGGCACACTCTGTGTTGTCTGCTGGCTCCAGTCTCCAAGCTAGTTAAACTGGTTTCATTTGTCAGAACTAAAATTAACTCACACAGATTCTCAACGTTATCTTAATTTGCTAAATTCTACAGTTCAACCTAGATTATCCAAACTTCAATTATCCAAAACTCCTTGGTATTCAAAACAGGGTCAAGTCTCTTGACATCCATTAAGTACATTGAAAATTCCCTCAGTTATCAGAGACCTCATTTATATGAACATATTCCATATCCCCAATGGTTTTTATATAATTGAGGCTGAATGTCAGTAAGGTTTTGATTTCAGGATATTTTGACTGATAATTGAAACTTCCAGAGATAGCAATTATTTCACTATATTATTTTTGGCTGCCTTTTTTTGTTCCCCTGTCCTGAGAAATCTATTTTATTAAATATTGAAATTCTGACTCAGAACACCTTTTGACATGCCACCAAGCACTTCCAGACCTTCAATGCCAACGGAATGCATCACACTGCTCACTGCAGGAGCTCCTGGAGGCCCTGAGTGAGCTGGGAGTGAAGCACAGGGAAAGGGGGTGCCTTGGGGGGCTCCTGGAGTGCTCCTCCAGTGGGCAGGAGCTGGGAGATGGGGTGGGCTCAGATCAATCACAGAATTTACAGTCACACTTGGCTTAGCCCAATGAGCTGACAGCACCTTGAAATGGAAATTTGAGAACAGCACAAGGGACACAGAAAAGGTCTCAAATGCAGGTTTGCAAATTGAACCTCAGCCCCTGCAATATCAGGCCAGTGCCCAGCCAAAGACTGCTCTCCTGCATGCTTAACTGGGATGCTGCCCTGTGTGAGCATCTGACTCTGCAAGGTGTTCCACGGGTACCAAAATAATTTTTCTGTAGCTAAATGCAGACAGAGACCAGCTCTGTTTTCAACCAGTGAGACAAATTTCATTGAGAATATAGAAAAATGTGTCCAAAGCAAAATTAATATGAAATTCAAATACTTACAAAATGTGAGGCTTACATAAATATTGCAAATCAACTAGTATTACAATTTGCATTCCATAGTTATTTAATTTAAATATGATACGTTGCTATGACTATAGGTAAAGTGTACATTGTGCACAAAACTCAAATCTTTTCAGCTGTTTAAGCATTTCTGTGTTGCAAACAATTTGCATAATGCATGAACTGGAGATATTGATGTGGTGAGCACATCCCTGGCACTCACCTGTGAATGCGAATTTTGGAGCCACAAGCCATGAGCAGAGCATGTCCCTCCCCAGACTCCCTGTGCTCCCCATGTGTGATGCTACCAGGGCTGGAACAGGTCTGCAGAGCTATGGGTGAGCCTGACAGTGCTGGGAAAAGGTTGTGGGCAGGTTTGGGGAACACCAGCACTTCACCACCTCCTCACCCACACCCCTGGGAAGGAATGGGGGCTAGGGAGCTCCCAGAATGAGAATGGGTGCTCCCACTCCTGGCTCATGGTTATGCAGGCAGATGTGTTCATAGCTTACCAAACAGAGTTTTTAGGACCCCGAGGCTCTAAACACACCAGCTGTACAAATGTGAGTGAACAGAGAGGCAGCCTGACACATAACACAGGATCATTCCAAGCATCTCCCACAGGGTACCATGCTGCCCTGTAACCACCCAAGGGCTTGAGCTGCAGCTCTGGCCACCACACAGAGCCTGAGCCAGCCCACCAAGGCCACCCCACAGGAGAGGAGGCTGAGGAGGATCGTGGCACTGCATGGGAGTGATCATGAAACACCTGAATACACTTTATAAACTGTTTATATAAGGGAGTGTAATCAAAAGCACTAACAGATGATTAATGGCTGCACTAATCAAATTTAGTTGAAGCTCCCAGACAGGTCACAAGGCAGAAGATTCAAGAGGTTGCTCATCAATATTCCTTTCCTCCTACCTGCAACACCTGCTCCTGATGCTTAGAGCACACACACTGCCTCCTCTGTAAACATCAATAATATTTGTTAATTGGTTATTACTCCTTCCACAATGGAACCTTTAGGAATGAGCCTGGGTGTTTGGGGAATGAAAGCTTGCCCTTACCACTGGGATGGAACTGTGCTTTGGAACTGCTGAACTGCTGTTTTATTGCATGCTGTGTGCATGAAAAACATGTTCCACAGCAAACTGAACTGTAGCTCCAAGTACTAATTCAAACACTTAAACATCACTTCTGTATAATATTGAACTCACTGCTGCTGTCAGCAGGAGCAACAGTGTTTGACACAAGAGCTGGTAGGGGAAGGTGTTGGTGAATGTGCACGAAATGAGGTCACTGCACAACGTGACACAATTTGTCACCACCCCTCCCATCCTCAGGCTCAGGATTTTTGCTGATCCTGTATCCAGGCTGAGAAGGGATGGCAAGAGCAGAGCAGCAATGCTGCACAGCCCATGAACAGTCTGGACTCTCTTTGGGCTCACAGAAATTCCAGCTGATATGAAGTCACTGAGCAACGACAACCACAAAAATGTCCTTGTTAGCAGTGTCCTGGAAAACGAATATTCTTTTTGCTTACAAAACATTTGGTTAAAAATGGGTCCTTGTCTAAGCAAAGAGCCTCAGCATAGTAAATTTGTTTGCACTGTGGGAGGACAGCTCATCCTTCAGCACAAAAAAAGAGAGAACAAAGTGTAGGGATGAGAAAGGAGGCAATAAAAGTGGAAAATTAACAGCAACAGCAATAAAAGACAAGGTTGAAGAAGATCTCATGGGAGATCCATGTCCAGGAAGTTTTGGGAAGGAGGAAGAAGGACTGACTGTGCTCTTGTAAGAAAAATCAGATCCCTCCTGAACACTGAATCAAACAGCAGCAGAAGAGACAAAACATAAGGTGTCCTGCTTTCTGAGTTTAAGACAGAAAGCTGACTTCTGACATCTGCAGATTTGTCTAATTATTGTCTTTTTTATGTTTTAAATAAAACCAAGAGACACTGAGAAATTCTGGAACGTACATGAAAAGGTTCTTAGAGTTACACTTTGCAAATTTAGTTCAGAGGTATTTCAGGAGAATGTGTGTGTACTGATGTTATCCTGAGAAGCAAAACTGGATCTCTGGGAAGAGGAAATACTAGAAATTAAGTACTTGTGAAATTCTAGCAATAGGGGACTCAGACATCTCCCTTCACCTTGTACCCAAAGTCACAGCTTGCCAAAAAGCAAGTCACATATGGAAGTTTCCAAAATTTCCTCATTTCAGACAACACAAGCCAACCACTACTCAGAGGGGAAAAAGATCTTTTGGATTATTATCATGAGGAAAATCCCAGTCTGTCCCTGTGAGCTGGAAAACACCCTTGCACTCAGTAGCACTGACTAGAGGATCCCAGGAGCAGCCCCAGATCTGCTTTGGCAGGGGAGGAAGGGATCCTTCCCCGTCCCTCTGGCCAGCCTGCAGCACGCTGGCCTGATAAAGCTGCAATATCTGTCTGGAGTTGCCTGCTCTGACAGGCTTTATCAGGCCAGGCACTTCCCAGCACTGTGCAGCTGCCCCAGCAGGAAGGGAGCAGCTCCCCTCCCGGCCCCGGTGCATGCCTGCAGTAACCACATTAACCACAAAGCATGTTTTTATCTTGTTAAGCCGCTAAGCTCTGAAGTGTTCCGTTTAGTATGGTAATAACAAGGCTGAGTGATAAAGCTTTTAGTGGGTAGAGAAATAGCAGCCAAGATCTCCCGTGAAGGGGACATGCAGTTTGTTTTCTTTACAGGGAATCTTCTGGACATGCCAGCACAGAAATAAATCAAATTCCATAGGCTAGATAACACCCTGGCTGTGAGACAGACCAGCAAAAGCTGGGAACTCAGCAATAAAAAGATGCTGTTAAGTGACTTAGGCCAAGAAGCCAACCTGTCAAACCTGATAAGGAATATCATCTGGATATGAACCAACCAATAAAATAAACCACACTATTTAGGTACTTGACTGTTTTTCAATAAAGCCAATATAATGTCAGCATCTGCAGAAATAGGTTATTTTTTTCCTGTTTTGGTTCTGCATGAGTAGTTCCCTAATGAAAACAGGAGAGTAAACACCAGCCAGTGTTCCGACCCTACCCACAAAACAGATATTTTATCCACCCAAAATGCTCTCATCATTCAAATTAGCAGCCTGGCTAAGACCCTCTCACTAGTGATTTAAACCTGGAACGAGGGTCATTCATAACCACAGTGGTGTCTCTGCCCTTGGGCAATCCAGGTCACTCCTCTGACCCTCCTGCCTCCCAAAGAGCCACCTCCCCTTTTCTTTTATCTCCAACAGTGCTGGAGCAGGTTGTTCTTCAGGGTTCAGATCTTTCCTACTGCTCTCATCAATGTAAACTGCTTTTCATGTTTTGAGCTCAGGCCTCACTGATTGGAAAGTCCCATTATAGATCAAAGGGGATGTTCATTTGCAACCCAATTTAAAGTAATGGAAAGTTATTCAAGCATCTATAGATGAAAGAGTCCAGCCTTTAATCACTTTGATTGCTATCTCACCCCTCCACTTTCAACTAGGCTGCTTCAACCCATGGCAGCTGCTCCCTGACAGGTGCAGACCAGTGGTTCATTTCTCACCACTGCACATTTGTGCTCTGGGTCTATTTATGACCATGTTCTGCACTCTCAGAGCAGTTTCTAACAAACTCTAAAAAGGACAATTTTCAGTATTTTTTTTTTTGTTCAGATCACTTGCAACAGAAACTAAGCTGAACAAGTCAAAAAGCCCTCACAGAAAATGCAGAGCTCCAAACAGAATGCTCCAATGGTGGAGCAAGGCTTGGAGATGTCAGCACTGCCCACCCCGCTGGACCAAAAATTTGGCTGCTTTGCAAATCAACAGGATGAAAACACTCAGAAGGGTCAAGTGCCTTCCTCTTGTTGGTCAAGTGCCACAGGATCTTTGTCTGAAAGCAAAGGGTGGGATGCAAACAACAAAAATAACAGAGAATAAACTAGGATTTAATTATTATTTTTAAGCAGAATGGGTGACCATTCTGACTCCTTCAGAAAGCCATTCCTACTGCCACCCTTAGAGCTGCCTGGGAGGGCAGCAGCTGGTGCAGCACTGGCTAAGCTGGAATTATCCCAGGGTGCCCAGCAGCTTGGGCTGGCTCACAGCCTGTCAGGGGCTGCTCCTTCAAACAGCTCCAGGTGGTACCACGCCTGCCCTGGCTGCACACAGCCAGGATTAAACCCTGCACAGCCCACTGGGGTACCAGGAGAGGCTTTAACCTCTGAGAAAATGGACTGAGCACTCGGAGAGACCAACTGAGGAGCCTGTGGTGCTGGGCTCTGTGAGGGGAGCCCTCATCCACACACAGAATATCCACAAACAGATATCCAGACACAGAATATCCACATACAGAATAGCTACACACAGAACATCCACTCACAGAACATCCACCCTCAGAACATCCACTCACAGAACATCCAAAGAGTGGAGGAGCAGGCAGGCTCCATCCTGCTGCATGCCAGCTGGGTGAGGAAATGAATCCCCTCCACCTTTAACAAGCACAGAGTCAGGCTGATTGCCAGTCTCCCCACTTCCTCGTTCCCCCTGAAATACTGAAACTAGAAACATAAGGGAAAGCACTGACCAAACCACTGCAGCAATCCCCTGCTGCAGCAGCTCTGAGGCACTTGTTTCACATGCCAGGAGTTAAGCAGGACCACGGCAGCTAGCTGCAAACCACCCCATGGAGACTTCTGCAGCTTCTGCAAGCTGCACCAAGGAGCAGATTTTCAGGTGTCTCAGCTCCTTCTTCACACTCACTACTGCTCTGTTCAAACTCCACTTCACAAGCTGGGCCACTCTCCTGCTCACCTGAGATTTCCCAGCACTCTGGCTCCACACTCATGGACTCTGGTGCAGAGGGAAACCCCTGGTGATCAAATTCTGGGACCCTGGTCTCTTCTGATTCCCTGCTCCTGACATTTCTTGTAGTTCTATCAACCAACTTTGCATGTGTCTTCATAACTTCACTCCCCACAAATATTTTTTCTTCTATTCCCATCCTATTTTTCTGCATCCAGTTATCTCCACATCACATATTTATTCTTACTGACCTTTTCCCTTGTCCCCTTTCTTCTCCACGTTGATCTGAGCATATGCTGGCCTGCCTGAGGCTGGATTTTGAAGAGCTGTGAGTTACAGCTCACCCGTGTTACCCACTAACATAACCCGTGCTGAAGCTGCAGAGGAGTTTATTGGCATCACCTAGAGAGGAACTGACAGCAGATGACAGACTGCAGAAGACACTGGGCAGGTCTCCAGCATGGTTCCACTCCAGCCCCTGTGGACACCTGCCCACTTAGGCTGGGAGAGCTCACAGAGCAAGGGAACACTCATCAGCTGGCAGAAAGCAGCAACAGGCTCTCCTGTCTCCTGTTCCCTCTTCATTAGTGACAGCTGGAAGCTTTCTACAAATGAGAAAGGGGCCGAGGCAATGGCCAGTAACAACCTCTCCATTACCTGATGTGGTTTGGATAAAAACCATCCTGAAATAATAATCATAAAGGGAATAAAACCCCTGGGTATGTTACAAATTCTTGGACAGACAGTAACTTTGCAGACAGACTCTACAAGAACACTTTGGTGCCCACAACCAGTGAGGCAGGTGTTCATTTCCATAGTGTTTTATCTCCTGTTTAAGCTCACCAGAGTGCCTATCCCTCCAACATCTGCTGGGCACTGCTCTCACAGTGGAAACCTTGCCCAAACTAAGCACACAGCTGAACCTCAGGGGGCTGCAGGGCACTGTGGAGTCAGGAATACAGAGAGCAGGAGAGAATGAATGGAAGAGAGGAGCAGAAATTAAGATCTTGGGCTTTAAGGTTTGACTAACTGAATGAGACAAGATTATTAAAAAAGTGGGAATGGTAAGCAGGGGAGGAAAGCAATTTTCCCTAACCTGCCCTGTCCTGCCATTAACATTTAAATTAAAATGATGAATTACTGAAATAGCCATGGTCAAGGCCTCTGTATACTCCCCCGTAGTAAGTAGTGATGCACTGTCATGTGCAAACAGCTCCTTCATGAGACACCAAAAGGCTCTTAATAATGGATATTATACTTCTGCAATGATCACAGTGGAAAGCACCCAAAATTACCAGCTTTCCTTGCAGAATAATTTGTTATTTTAATGCTGTCAACCTGCAGAAATAGATTTATTGTTATTAATAATAGTGATTTGCCACATTTTGCTAGTTAAATTACAGTGCTGTATAGTTAGTTCCACAATAAAGGACTGGAAGTGTGCCAGGAGATTGCTCATAGCTCAGAGTAACAGCAGTTGGCACTGTTCCCATTAAGGCATTAAAATTTGAGTCAGAAACATAACAGATGCAAAACAAAACATGAGGTCGCTCGCGGGGATTATATAAAAACAATTAAAACAAATTAATTACCAGTTATGTTAGTGTTTCTCGGCGTACACGTAGAATGATTACAAATCCATGCAGAGGTCTTTTAAAGACCATAAAAGTCAATAAAGATCCCTGAGGGACTATGAGGGAACTTTTGGTTTCCAGCATAGCAGTGGGTTTACAGAGGTGAAACACAGGGAGGCACAGGCCGTGGGACAGGCCCAGGAGCAGCAGCAGCTCCTGGAGGCTCCCGAGGAAATCCAGCTACAAGGGTTCCTTGTACAAAAAGTCACTGTCCCTTGGTGCTGCAGGTGCCAGAGGGACCCAGGGGGTGTGAGCACTTTAGGATAGCCCTGCCAAAGCACCTTGACCTCAGCTCAGGAAAGCTGAGCTGGGGCCAGTGAGATAAACTGGAGCCAAGGCGATGCTCAAGAGCTCACAGCAGGACAGACTTCTCATAATTGAGGAGTTTCTTGGAAGAGGCTGCATCAATTTTCTCCCCATCTTCCCCCAAGCAAGCCTGAAGGTTTCTAGTCCTTGATGAAAATTCACTGAAAAGTCTCTACAGGGAATCCCTGTGAGGAATCCAACCATAACTAGATTCCTTTGAAGAATCGGGACTTTCTGGGGACAAACATACAGTGGCTGCAGCTTTCACCTATAGCAAAGTTTCCAGAACTGAAAAAAACCTCCTTGGGCAGCATACCAAAGGTGGTACCTTTCTGCTTAACTGTTACCTTTCTGTTTAACTGTTGTTTCTAGTTTTATGTTACCAGGGAAAAGAAAAATTGCCTTGGTATTTTAGCATCTGACTAATGGTGTGAAAACATTATCTTCCTATTGCTCTCCAAGGGGTGATTTAATTCTTTGGAAAGAAATAGGTATGGAATAATCACACCAAGGCTGCTTATTGTGCATGTATAATATCTAATAATAAAGAAATTGAGTTCAGCCTCACCACAGACCTCTCCTGCTGTCCCCCATGTGTGCACATCCAAGCCATCGTTTTTCTTATTAGTTCTTGTTAAGCATCATTTAAGTGCTTGATGCAGCACAGGAGAGTACCCAGTCCCTGTCCTGAGGAGCACAGCTCTCTCTTTTTTCAAGAGATGTAACAGCAGGCATCAAGTGTTCAGGTAAGCACTGATCCTGGGAGGTGGTCCAGACACCACTTAGAATCACTTGAAGGGGAAAATAATCTGATTTCTTTTCTGTAATTCATATATTTGAAACATTTTTTTTTTAAACTGTTTTAATTTGCACAAATACTGGCAAGGAAGGAGGAAAAGGGGAAATATACACCTCTGTGTCACACAGACTTCCAGAAGTGGACAGATGGGTCAGCAAACATTCTCCAGCACCATTTGGTGGAAATAGATCCTTTTCCCCAGCTCACATCCCCGGTGCAAACCAAGCAGCGAGACAAGGCCATATTGAGTTAGGAAAGAGGAAAGATATGTTATCACCTCCAATGGCCCTTGCCCAAGAAGCACCCACATTCCCAAGCCAAAAACAGGGCAAGCTGGCTGCCAGGAGCAGCCCAGCCAAGTGCCTGGCTCTAACTTACTTCTCAAGCAAAAAGGAATTTGCAGGCTTTAATTCCACCCTCTTAAAAAGCAGAGTGAAACAGTAAATATGGATGGGTATCACCAGATGTCACTGTTGTACAAAGTCATCCAAGATGCACATGGTAGACTTGAAAAGACACCTCGAATTTTGCAGTTGCCCACCCTCTGGCCTCCCCTCACCCCCAGCAGCCTGAGGAAAGGTTCTACCAGGGGAGCAGCAGCAGTTTGCTCCCTGGCTGGGTTTAAAGCCACTTTAAAGCAGAGGCACACCAGGCTGTGCTTTGGGGCAGGAGCCACAGTGCACCACGACAGCTTTTGTTTCAGACCTGGTATGTTTATATTGAGCTTTATTTTTTGGTTGTGTTCCAATACCATTCTTCCTGATGGAAAGCTAAATTGCAGGGCTTCAGCCACTGCTATCAGCTAGCAAAGAGATAACAATAATTAATACTTGGTAACATTGAGCCTGGAATGTCTTTTGCATGATGCTGCCTTATTAGTTTCAGCAGGGATTCTCTGAGATAATCAAACCCAGGATTTTGAAGTTCATTTGCTTCAAGCCTCATTCATACAGATTTTGATGCACTTCTAACATGGCTTGGAAATGAGCATTTGCCTTCCAATAGTATTGTTCCCTATCTGCAAGATATCTACCAGAAGAGAACAGTAGCTAGATGAGCTTAAGTTTAAACAAGATATGCACAGAGCAGTGTCCTGTCTAAAGTAAATCTGCTGAGGAAATAATTTCAGCTAAAAAAATAAACACTACTGGCACGGCATCAGAAGAGCAGCAAAATAACATTGATCCTCTAAAGGAACACACTTAATGTTTTAAACCAAAACAGATCTGTGCAAGGAAATGCTTGCTTAAAATCTGTGTGGTTTTATTTTGCAAGTCCCATTTAGAAACAAAAAGAAGACAAAACATACAAGCATGAGGCCCTTCAGCCCCAGCATGCTGCTGCTGGTTCGTGGTGTACCATCTGCTATTCCCAAGGTGACAAGTGATATCTGGATGCTGTTTGTGTAGTAATCCAGAACAAATTAGGTGTAATAGTTTTCTGTGAAGTACATTGTAAAAATAAAGAAAGCATGCTGATTGAAAAATGCACTTCTCCACGCTCAGGGCTGAGGTGGCACAGGCTCAGTGGCTCCCTGCTCTCCTTCATGGCCACGTGGACATGGAGCCAGCAGAAAAGGGACAGAACTGTGCTGGACTGATACCTCTGGTACTCAGCAACTGCAGCATGAGCCAGCCCCTCTCCTCGTGGCTGTTTTTACCTTAAGCTATTTTACTCTACTCCTCTCTTCAAAAATGCAGAGCAATTTTTTATTACTCATCAGCTTCCAGTTTGGCTCAGCTACACAAACCTTCATCCATGTATAAAACTGCCTTAAGCACAAGGAACAAAGGAAAAATAAGGACCAGAAATGCATTAGCTTGAAGGGAGATACTCTGGGGATACTACAGGGATTTGTCTGGAGCCTAATACAATTTAAATTATTTTTATTAATGTGCTGAAAGTAGAGCACAGAGCAAATGGCACATGAATTAAGTTGATCATTCCAGAATGGAAAGTGTTGCAAAGAAAAATCAAAGAAAAATAGCAGGTCTGGTGAAGTTCACAAAATATTAGCATGAAGTAGCAAAATGATATTCCAGCCAAAAAAATGCAGAGTTAATGCATACCGTGGAGGCTGGAGGAATAAATCTCCTGTGCAGCAGTCTGAGGAAAAGGAAGATGCTGCTGAGGCACAGTAAGGGGAGCGCTCTGAGCTGACACCAGCCCGTGTTCTCCAAGGACCAGCACAGCACCACTGCTTAGCTCTCTCCTTCTCCCCACCAGCCCCAGCTTTTCCATGGGTCATACCGAGGGGCACGAAGGCAGTGCAGACTTCTAATGAGACAGCATAAGGCAAAGAGCTTTGGGAGAAAGACTCCTTGTTTCAAGACAGAAAGCAAGCACAGGCTACCCGAGGTCAGGCAGCAGCAGCCCACATCGGGCTGTAATTGCCTGCTGCAGGATTTCTGACATTTTCTTCTAATACAGCTGGTAGCACAGTGGGAGACAAAATATCATACTCTGATCCAGTCCATGAGTAGACTTAATCTCTCATGCTCTCTCCCCCTGCCATCCTTCAGCAGCATTTTCTAATAAAATAGAAAATACTACTTGTGCTTCCATTAATAAGAGCTCCAAATTTAAAAAAAAAAAAAGCTTATTTTTGAAAGTCTGAAGCTACAGCCTTGTAATGCCAGAGCAGGGTCAGCTACAGGAGTTATCCCAAGGTCAGCCAAGCAAGCCAGGGCCAACTTAGCAAACCAACCCAGTTCTAAACCCCAGTCCCAGCTGCCTGAGCTCCTGCAACTGCACAGATTTTCTTTTGCTCTCAAAAGGGGCCGCTCAATGCCAGGAGAGATGAGCAGCACAAGTTTGAACAATTGTGAGCCACGAGGCACAGCAGCAGTGCTGCAAACTCCAGCTGCATGGGAGGGATCCCACTGACAAAGGGATATTAGAGAGCTGGAGCTGCCCCTTGTCCTTTACCCTTGCAGAAGGTTTGGGAGAGCAATTACAGCCTGTCAGAGCTGGAGGCTGGAGCTGCTCCAGGCTCCTCAGCCCCTGTTCCCCGGCTGACACTGCACCCAAAACAGCCCCTACAAAGGCAATCCCAGCCTCGTTGTTCCTGCAAGGCACTGGGGACAGCTTGGCTCTGGGAGAGCGCAGCCAAATGCTGGAGCACCGGCACTGGATAAACGCTGTCACCAAGCCAACAGCAGAGTCATCAGGGGCCAAAGAAAAGAGCAAATATTTGTAATCAGAGCTGCTGCAAACTTACTGGTTCCTTGCTAAGCCCTAAGAAAAACAAGGAGATGAAAAGTTGGCTTCTGCTCTTTTAAGTAGGCACTGGAAATGCCTTGGCTCAGTGCAGAGCGATGGTGTTTACACAGCCTCCCCATCACCTCCCGCCTGCACTCACCCCTGAGCTGCTTCTGTTGACAAGCAGCAGGGAATGGGATCTCTGTCCATGAAAATGGATGATGTCAGGGTTAATTAATCCGACCTGAGGTGACACGGCCAGCAGCAGCCGCTCCATGGGCTGGCAGGGAGAAGCTATATATAGTTCTGTGACACGATGAGACACATCAGTCACGGGGCAAGGGAAATACAAAGACACTATGATTTAACAGCAAATTCTGCTTGGTGATCCCAGGAGGGCTGGCCAGCTGAAACAGGGCACAAAACACAACACGAGCACAGTGCAATATGCATTTTCAGCATGTGGCATTTACTGGTGGCAGTTTGCACCTAGAATGAAGGATAGAGGATTTGTGCATCTTCAACAGGGAAATTTCCTTCCAAGTCTGGAGGTCACAGCTGTTCAAAACACACAGAAGCTTTGCTTCCCCAGGGTATGTGAACTATGTGCTCAGTTCAAGCTGCAGACTTTGTCTCCCCCTGATTTCTCTTGCAAATCTGTCTGAGCCCAGAATGCAAAGCAGAATTCAGTCAAAGATCCAAGCAAAGCCACACAAAGCCATGAATCTCATGTGGTTCTTGACAGGAAGCTATAAATCCATCCCGGGTTGCCCCTAAAGGTTTCCCAAACCTTCAGGTGACTTTTCAGCTATTTATTGATGGGATTCTAAACACAGGACACAGCTGAGCTAAGGTGACTCTCAGGGTGCTGGGCTTGTTCCTGAGCATTTTCAGAGCTGATGAGGAAAAGCAAAAATCCTCCTCATTCTTTCTTCTCACCAACTACCTGAACATAAATCCAGCTCACCAACCAGCGCCTTCAGGAGGCAATTTCAGGAAGCCTTTGATGCTGTTGGACAGAAGCCTTGTTTTTTGGTTGCAGGTTGTTGCTGTTGCCTGAGAAAAAAGCTGGCAGCTCTGAGCAGCATTTGATGGGTGGTTGTGGGCAGCTCCTGGAGGGAGGCAGCTTGCCTTCATCACATCAAAGGATAGCAAGCTTAAATTCAGGCAAACCCCACCAAGGGAACACTTGTCCTTGTTGCTGGTTCCTGCTCCAATCAAGAAATTGATCCCAATACCCCCAAAGTGCTGTCAATATTGACAACAAGTAAGGTTTTGTTTGCACTGCTACAGGCTCTGGTGGAGAGCTGGGCTGCAGGTGGGCTGGTGCTGTTCCACAGCCTGCACTGGGTAGAGTGGATAATGATAAGCGCTCCCTCTCGGCCTTCAAACACATTAATCCATAAATATTGATAGCCCTGAAGTGCTCTGTTTATCCAAAAAACAGGTGAAATCTTGGCAGGAGCCAAGTACCTTCCTGGAAATGGCTCAGGTTTATGTGCTTCCCCAGCCTGGGGAGAAGAAACGAGTGGTGCAGTGCAGCACCGGGTACCCAGAGATTGCCACCTGCTCCAGCAAAGCCAAAGCAAGCAGCCAATTTGTGTTACAACAGAAGCAGAGCTGTGGGATGAGAGATTTTCTTGCCTTAGATGAGGGACAAGAAGGAAAATTATATAAGGAAAAAAAAATTAAATTCAACAACGTGCTGCCTCTGAAGACTCAAGTGACTGAACACGGCAGGTGCAGCAGGGATTTCTCAATGACAAACATGTGCAGGCAGAGTGTGTGTTTATCCTGTACGTACACTGAGAAAAATATAGCCCCCATCAGTACCACGCCTGAGCACACAGCCTGTGGATCAGGACAGCCTGACAGCTGGGTATTATTTATGGCAGCTTTTCCAACTAGGTAGACATTTACAAATCAAAATAACTGTCATCTGTGTTGTCTGAATGCAATTTTTGGTGTGTTCTATCCTCTGCTTTTCCCCTACCTACTGTATTATTAACAGCCCTTGGCCTCTCCCTGCCAATCTGTGTTTCCCCGTGGATGTTTTCTCTGCAGCCACAGCCCCCCGACCACCAAAGCCCCTTGCCCAGCAGATGGCACTCAGAGGCTCCAGGAAACCCACACGCTCCCAGAAATCCCCTCCCTCCGAGAAGATGGGGGTAATTGAGATTTATTTTCTGGCTGACACCATCTCGGGGATGCTAAGCCTGAGAGCCCCCGAGGGCTACCCAAGGAAAACTGAGGTTGCAGCTCCCCTTTGTCAGGAGGGCTGCTGGTCTTGGGTGGGTGAGATGCAGCCACCCCAACCCCTCCGTGAAGCCCAGCCTGAGCTGTGGGATGGTGTCTGACTGCAAGAAGGGTGAATTTTGAACTTTCCCTCAAAAACTCCAAGGCAACCAAGAGGGGAGGTGTTACAGCCATTGCCTTTAGAGGAGGGATGCAGGAACTGTCCAGCTTGTGGCCACCTAGGACCACTTCTTCCCTCTAGGATGCCTCCCCTGCAAAACCAGGCATGGGGCAGATTGTGCTACAAACTTGGGAAATGCCTGCAGGGAATTTGGCCCAGGAGCAGGATCTGGCCAGCAGCTGGTCCTCTAGAGGACAAACAACTTCCACCAGCACATGGCAGCCGATGGCAAATTCACCTGTGCTCTCCCCCTGGTTTTCTGGGCAGCCACACAGCAGCAAGACCCAGTGATAATGAAGCAAACTCCCTTTGCAGCTCTGCTTTTCCCACAGAACTTTCATTACAGGAATAAAACTGAACAAATAAACCCTCCTCGCTTCTACTCTCCAAAATAATAACCCCCAAAAAGGGTGAACGGAAAATTTATTTTTACCCCTTCACTGCCACGGGAACACGCGTTTGTTTCCTAAAAATTGCACCTCTCACCTCACGCCCCATGACCTGCCCAGGGCTGGTGCAGGGTATGGAGGGCTGGAAGCTGGCAGGGGGCTGGATTAATGAGGGCACGGGGAGGCTGCAGCCCTCCCCATTAGCTCTCTATCATGTGCAGTAAGAGCAGCCATCCTACTGTGCAGCCCTTCCCATTCCCATGGAAACCACTGGTGCATCCCGCCAGGAGTATAAATAAACCTTCGCATGAACTTCATCCTGTGTGCTGTTCCACAGCTGTGATGTCTGACACCCACATTAGGGACACAGGTGCCTCTGTGCTGCATGGACACTGCTGCTCCCCCTCGTACCTAAAAACAGGCCAAGGTTGGGCACACAGGTGTAGCAGGCACATTCTTCTCTCACTCAAGATTTTTTCATAGAGCAATGGAGTTTTTCATGGAGTAATTACTCCAGGTAAACAATTCTCTAAACACATTCTACCTGGGAAAAACAAGGAGCAGAAATAGAAATTGTTTTCTCTTTCTTTCCTCTGTGCTCCTCTATGAAAAAAATCTTGAGAGAAAGAAGAATGTGCCTGCTACACACAGGAAACCAAGGAAATGAGGGACCACATCAGGCAATATAACACACAGTCAAATACCACATCTCACAACCACAGTGAACAAACATAGCCCTGCCACCAATCCTAATTGTTATTTAAGTGCCTAAGAACAGCACTAAAGAGACACTCAGAATGCACATAATCTAATTATAACGAGCCTTGCAAAAACTAGCCCTGCATCTTCCATTCCTGCAGTGCTCCCCACACTCTGGAAGGGAAGCACTGTCCCACCTCCAGAGTTATGATTCCTGTTAGATATTTGTGATTGGGAATATCTGCTCGAAACCCACCCACAACACAAGCCAGGGAGCTTGGGCAGGAAGATCAGCATTCAGCCAACAGGTTTTGTTTCATTTTAATTGGGACAACTTGCAGATTATTTTTAAAAAATCAGGTCCTGTGGGGCACACACAATACCCTTAGCTCTAGCTGGAGTGGTCCATGTTTTATCTACACACATTATACCTTTCCCATTCCTATCCCCCTTTCCATAACCATTTTGTCAGGGAGGAAGGTCTGTCCCAGTATTTTCCATGTTTGCTTTACACAAAGGATTAGACACTGCACAATATAAGATCACCTGCTGCTGCACCTCAGGATAAAGTCTGTAAGTGTTATCAGCTGCCACGCAGGACTCCACATCCCAGGGTTTAGCCCTTACACACAGGTAGAATTAATATCAGAAGCAATGGTCGCAAAGGAAATGTCAAACCTTTCCAGGTTTTGGGTTTTTTAGCCAGGTCCCTCAAGCCTGCTGCCATCTGCACTTTATCAATTATTATCTTTAATAATTATCAGATTAAACTCCCTGAAGAGAAACTTCTCCAATTAATTACAGCCACAAATAGTAACGACAAGATCATTTCCAGACCTAGAGCAGGCTCCTCAATGATTCTGTGAACCTGTGAACCTGAGGCTCTGACAGCAAGGGAAAAAGCCCTGCCTGACTTTGTTGGAGTAATTTTATTAACTCTGGCTGGTTCTGTTAGTTGACAAAGTGACAGGATCCTGGGGAAAATTTCTCTGTGTGTTTAGTACATCTTTGGCAGGTGTCAAGGTATATTCTCTGGCTTGTCACTCACTGTGCTGCCCTTTAGATAGTTATTATTTCATGTAATTATGATTATTACATGTGGAGATGCCACCCTTATGAATAGCCTCTGGTTGCTGTCACTCACTGCAATGTGAAGCGGGAGGATGAGTTGTCAGGAAGGAGCTGCAGGGTATGAAATTGCCACATTTCTCCATTTTAAAACAAATAATCCATGTTTTTGCTGGCCATCCCTTTTCACTTAGCAAGTAGCATGCTCAGGACCGGGCAGCACAGCAGAAAATCACCTGCTATGAAGCACTGTGCCAGAGTCACAGGGTAAGGGCACCCAGAGAATAACTGCGAAAGGAGGAAGGGTAACAACCCTGGAGCTGCACACCCGTGCTGTCTGTGAATCCTCTGTGGCAGTTCTGCTCCAGAGACGCTTTCTCCTTCACTGCTCAGTTCAGAATACCTCCTGCAGGTGCCCATGCCTACCCTCTGGGTGAGATGCATCCATCCCACCTTCCCACATTTCCCTGGCAGCTGAGCTGCCTGTTGGGGGTGACCCACACTCCATTTCCTGCAGAGCAAGGGAATTACACAGGATTTCACACCACCTCCTCAAAACTCAAGCATTCCAGTAAAAATCCTCAGTTTTGCAAAGCTGGGTTTCTGTAGCAGACATGCCAATAATTCCTGCTCTGGGACGATTTCCCACCAACCAAAGCAAACCAAAATAAACTATGATTCTTTCCCAAAGTCTGCTACAGACTTTAATTGACCTTGGGCAAGTCATTTTGTATTCCAGGGCCCTGCTGGAAAATGGAAGTCAGGGTATTTTCTAAAAACTCTTTGGTCAAGCATTCATTCCTACAGTAATCTCTGAAAATAACAGCACAAGGAGGCTGCAATCTTGACTAAAGCCTTTTGGAGTAACTGCAATGTTTAAAAAATGCACTTTCTCAGTCGATTTCAGATACCCAACACTTCTACAGCACACAGCTCCCACAGGGAGTTATTCACAATTACAAATAGATCAATATTCATAAATTGTCTCCCTACAACAGCTGAACAAATCATTTGTAACGATTCATTTCCTTGATGAATTTCACCTCTTTTCCAGTTTGCAAATTATGTGTGAACAGAGCTGAATTTTCCAAATTGATTTTTTTTCAAACCCCCCCCCCCCCAAGGTTTTTTCCATCCCATGTAATTTCTGAGAACAACTTTACGTCTTAAAAGAACTCCAGGTCTTTCAGCCTTGCCTGGCCAGAGCTCCCCACCAGACCTGAGCCCTCGTTAGCAGCAGCCCCTCACTACAACCCCAATTCCCCTGCTCAGTTTAATGGTGCTCATGAGCTGCTTGGCTGCCTGTGTTCCTTGCCAGGATGAGTGCAGCAGTCACCATCAAGTTTCTACTGCAAATACTTCCAATATCTCAGTTTGCAGTCCTCTTGGAGATTAATTGAACAAATATTTCCCTTCCACATGAACATACTCCTGCCAGTAAACGTGCTCACTAAAACATTCACAGCAAGCTAACACAAAAAGGACAAAGGAAAGGTAATATTGAAGCCAGGCCTGCTGAGGCATTTGCTCAACTTAATACCTGCTCCCTGCTCACATATCTGGAGCCGTGGACAACACTGCAAAGCATCCCAGCTCCAGATGCTCCCCTTGATGCCCTGATCTGTGTCTGTGTCTCACTGCCTCCTCCTCAGTGTGCAGAGCCATCCCCAGCCCTGGCACATTTGGGAAGGACATCTCTCAACACCACAGTTAAACACCTGCATCCCAGCCAGGCTGGCTGTAAGCCCTGGCCACCCCAGCCACGCTGCAGGGGTTGCCCAGCTCCCTCCAGCTCAGGGCCTGCTCTCCAGCCAGCTCTGCACTCTCCTCCCACAGCTGCCAGGGATCCTGGTTCTGCTGCACCAGCACTGAGACCTCCTCTGCTCCATGGGGGAAAGGCAGATTGATAATTAAATCCACTATTGAGATATTCACATCCTGTTCCCTTGCCATTTAAGCAGACATAAAACATTTTATTATTCTGCTGATTTAGGAACCTGAATTTAAATATTAGAGTATTAAAGCGATACTTAATTAGTTGACTGAATGTTCTCCCTTTTATCAGTGTTGACAGATCTTAATTATAGCATGGGCTGTGAAAGCTGATAGAACAGCTGATGGCAGCAGCACCGCCAGGAATACTAAAGTGTGTCAGAATTACTTGTCTGTTTTCCCTCTTCCCTCTTGCTCTGTTCTTCAGGCATGCTCTGAAGTCCTTGGCAAATAAAGCCAATGCTGCAGCCAAGCCTGAGTAGTTTGGCATTTACTCTCAAGGACGTCAGAAACTGCTTGCCCTTGAGAGAGCCAGGATCATCTACAGGCCCAGACCTTTGGGAAGGAAAAAAACCCAAAAAATAACAACAACAAAAAAACCCCCCATATGATGGGAATTTATCTCCTAGTTAATTGTTTTCCTATCCACTAATCAAGCAGACACAGAGATTATCGTGAAGCAGGAGTGCTGACGTTAGTTATTCACTGAAGCCACACTTTAAAATGCAATTCAGACATGCAGGTTATCCCAGTGAAACCTGCCCTTAAAGTTCCCATCATCCTGACAAGTCCTGCTGCAGTGACAGCAGGGGTGGCTCTGAGAACCAGCCAGGCAGATTGAGGCACACCCCTGGTTCCAATCCCCTCAGACAGTGCCAGCACTGCCCTGTTTCGATGCCACCCAGAAGAGGCTGAGGGTTCAGCCTCCTTATTTACAGCAAGGATTGTGCTTGTTCCTGTGCCACAGCACAGGGATGAGGGCTGTGGCTGGAGGCTTCTGCTGGGGTGAATTACATCCCTCAGCAGCACATCCTTCACCTTCCCGGGATAATAACAAATGTCCACCTTCAGGGAAGGTGGCTGGCAGCAAGTATCTCTTGAAGAACATATATTTTACCTGCTCCCTGCAGAGGCCAAGCCATTCACTCTGAAGCAGCAGCATTTAACAGAGCTCAGCAGCAGAGGCAGTGACAAAACACAGCACTTGCAAGAGGAATGAGGAAATGACAGCTTGGGTTTGGCTGGGAGCCCATGAAGGTGGGCTGGTCACCTGTCTTGGATTCCTGACTTGCTAGCCCACTTGCCCAAAATATACCATCCAGCTCAGCCTAAGAGACACCAGTCTCTGAGTTTATTTTTTTCTATTTATTTTAACACAAATTAGGAGATCTGAAGCTTTAGTTAGATCCTGGCATCCCACAAGGCTCTACCAGAAGAAATTCACTTTGCGAGGAAAGATGTTCAGCTGCATTCCAACCCCAAATGCTCTAAGTACAGCAAATACTGTCCCCCTTGACTGCTCAGGTGAGGATGGGGAAAGATCACTGTGCTCCAGTCTCATTTCTGCAAGTTCACTTCATAGAATCCAGGAGAATACAACCTGCTTACATTACATTGCTTGCAGAAAAAAAATTGCTATGAAAAATGTGAAGAAAATGAGGTAGGAGCAATGTGTCAGAGCCAGTTGTCTAATTAGCTAAAGTTACAATCCTAAACCAGTCCCCAGACACCAGAAATACAGCTCAGTTCTCTAAAGTGCTGAGTGCTGACTGCATTTCAGCTCTGCATCCCCACCCAGAATACTTCAAGATTATTAAATCACCCAGATACAATTTTATTCTGGGGGAAAAGTGTGGTAAAAATAGTGAATAAAATCAGAAATTTTCATCAGTTTGTGTATCCTGCCTTTAGCTCCTTCCTTTTAAGGCTGCAGAGAAAGAGAAGTTGAAATCCCAGTGGAACGCTGATGCTTTATAAGTTATTCCAGCATGAATGATCTCAACCTCAGGAACGATGTGTGCAAGCACTGCCAGAGCAGAGAAGACAGGCATGGAAGAACAGCCCCTTTGTTGTCACGACTCAGGCATGTGATGGGTTGTGACACCTTTTCTGTGAGTGCCATCCATCACTCCCAGATGTTAGCACAGAGCCTCACTGCCTCCCCACCAAGGAGCTTTTCATTCCCATTGCCAGGCACAGAGGGAAACAAGTGCTTTTTCCTGCCTTTTCCCAAGAGGTAAGAAATAACTTTGCGCTTTGTGCATCACGGTGGGCAGGCAGAGGATCTGTGCACTGGCTAAAGGCATCTCTCTGCTGCCCTGTGCCATGGCACTGATGCTGGGAGTGCAGCCTTGTCCCCTGTGAGGGCACCAGGACCTTGTCCCCGCTCTGGTGATGGCCAGCACTCTCCAGGAGCTCAGTGAGGAATGCTGCCAGCATAGTCAGTGCTCAGGCCTGACTCACATCAGGCTTTTTTAGTTTTTAAATTAATCTAGCTGGGGGAAGAAGTGCCCAGGCTGCATCCCCTGCCACTAGCTCTGCTGCAGCAGCAGGGCTGGATCAGTAGGGCCTGCCTGGCTCCTGGCCTTGCCTTTATAAACACACTTAATGATCAGCAATGATGTCTTGGCAGCCTCAGCCTCTCTCACTAATGCCCATGTGCTAGGAGGGCATTTTGCCTGCTCCCAGACAAGCCAATCCCGTTTAACAGGGCAGAGATTTAAGAGCAGCAGCCTGCACGGCACAGCCCAGTGCCAGGCAATCCTCTCGCTGCAGCAGCCAGGCTCCCTGCTGCCACAAAGCTTCTCCACCTAATGAACCTGCCTCCCAGGGAGGGAAAGGCATCCAGGGGACAGCACTTTCTGGAGTCCTGCTGGTGCTGGCTCACAGCAGCCCTTTCTGACAGGCAAGCAGACATTTGCTGCCTCTCTGCTCCCCCAGCAGCACCGACAGGGCCGGGCAACGAGGTGATTTATCTAGCAGAGGTTTGCAGGACTAAATGCCAAGGTGGCATCCTGCCCCAGTGATAAATCCACCCACACGTGGATTCAGCACAGTGTGCAGGCTGCAGGCAACAGGGGAAGGGGTCTGCCTGCCCTGCAGCCCCCCTCCACTCAGCAGGGACACCCTGATGCTCAGGTGTTATTCTCCATCAGTTCCTGGGTGAAGCCCAGTTTTACCAGACCCATAAAAAGGCAGCAGAACACAGCTACCCCTGGGCTGGGGTTGTTGGCACTGAGCTGTCACCAGTTGGCACTGCTGGCAGGGGGCTCTGGCTGGCCAGCCCCCAGTTTCACTCACAGGAGGGCAGCCTCTGCCCACCTGCCTGGAGGATGCTCAGTGAGTGCAGCTGCAACTCAAGGGCTTCCCCTGAGCAATCCAGCCTTGAGTGCTTCAAAGGACAATGCCATTTTTCTCCAAGGTATCCCATTACAGAGCCATTCAGGGCAAATCCATCATGTCACACAAGAGCACATTTCAGAGATCCACACACCTGGGCGATGCCCACGCAGGGAGAGGGAGAAGAAATTGGACCTTGTTTGCCAAGTCATCTCTCATCACCGACCTCAGCAAGCTTTTCTCTCACCACCACTGTTTTTCTGCCACTACAATTACACTGAATGAGTTGTAGCATCTTCCTGGTGTGTATTGCCTTTCTCTGGCCACCATCCAGTGTTTGCCCCATGAGTTCCCTGCCTCTCTCCAAGAAGCTGTCACAAATGGAACCACAATAAATGTAATACACAGACCACAGCTTTCCAGAGAGCTGGCAGGCTCAGCCAGCAATGATAAAAGATCAATGAGAATTTCAATTGTTGTTTTAAATGCCTGTTGGGCTGCAAACTCCCTACCTTTGATCACCAACCACACACAGTGAGTTGATTTTTTTTCTTTATTTAATTTGTATGCACAGGGTGGACGAGAGGTTTAGGATTCCACAGTGATGAGGGCACCAGAAACAAAAAATGCTGGCCATGGAATCCTTCCCTCAGTGATAGACAGGCTAAACTGGAAATACATAACAAAGAACAGGCATGGAGTAAGCAGAACCTTAGAAAGAGAACCTCTACTGAACAAAAGAAACACAAATGCCTTTTCCTCCAGGTTTCTTTGCATTTAGGACAATTCTTTTCTCTCAATATCCAACAACAGAAAGGAGTTAAACTGAATTCTCTCAGTCCACAGGCTGCAAGTGTATTGTGCTAGTGCAAGGACCAGACCCCTCCAGTGCAGCAAATGCCAGCTGGTGCAGCTACCCTGGCTTGTGCCAGCTGAGGCTGTGACCCCTCCTCTCCAGCTGCAGCTGGCTTTTCCCAGCCTCCTGCTGGCATCGCTCTCGGTGGGCAGCAAAAGCTTCTGCAGCACTGTTGCGATGGGAGCTCTCTATCAGAGGATGAAAAACAGTTTGCAGCCAACTGTAATATCATTTCAGCAAACAGCACGATAAATCAATGGCTGTAAATTAAGCATTTTGTTTACTCTCCACACAGCAGGACTCTTCCCTTGGATGCAATGCCAGCATCAGTGAGCACTGCCCAGAGGAGCTGCCTGGCACAGTGAGATTGTGAGGGAGCTGTGCCACATGGGGACATCCATCCACAGGACTGCTCCCATCCTACCCTGCTCCAGGCAATTAGCCCTTTGCTGATGGCATGTGCACGTTTCAGTGCTGCCTGGAAGGCTCCCAGGGACAGTGATAAGTCTGTCCCTTCTCTGCCTCTCTCCAGCTGCCTTTGGGAGGGCACAGGAAAGCACATGAGATCCCCATGAATGCAGCAGTGGGAAGGTAAAAGGGTCCCAGCTTCTGCCATGGAGCCCCAGGCTCACTTGCTGTCTTTGCTGAAGCTGTGACAGACAAGAAACTCTCTCCCCACCACCCCAAACCTGTTAGAAGGAGATGGGATGCTCCAAGCCTGCAAAACAGGAGAAAGAGAGGCTGTGTCTCCCACTGCCTCCACACGCAGATGTCAGTGTACAGTGGTTGGCATGGGGCATTCCCTCCCCAGGGAGGGGTTCAGCTGTGCAACATCCACCCCCAGCATCCCTAATACTGTTTCCAATGAGTGCTGATACTGACCCTGCAGCTGGCACTGCCACAGAGCCTCTGTCTGCAGAGTGGGATCACTCCCTGCCCGTTCCCCATCCAAACCCCTTCAGCCCTGTTCAGCCCACAGTGCATGGATGCTTCCCCTCGCTCCCACCCCCACACTGTGTGAGAGACAGGACCTTTATTGGTGCTTTTTATGATTTCCTGGTAACGTGTATATGCCTCCCTTCTGGCACTTTAGAGCAGAGGTGAGACTTGAGCTCCTATAAACCACCAACACCAGGAAGTCGAACAAGTCCCTCTCCCCACATAAAGCGTGCAGAATAAGCAGAGCAGTAATTCAGCCATGCTTTCAGGGAATCCCCCCCACACTTCCTTTCATCTGAGCTGCCACTCTCCCTCTCCCTCACAGTGCTGAGCTCCCCCTTGTCCTGCCTGTGCTATCCATGGCATTTGCAGGCAGGCACTGGATTAAGGGAAAAGCACGCCAGGAGCTTTGCTGCTATTGTCCATCTCACAGTCTGTCTGTTCACAGTTTAACCATTCTAATCCCTGCTTTGTGGTCTGATGTGCCTTCAGCCACACAGGAGACGAGTTGGAAAGATCTTACACAACTGTTTCAAGCTTAGAAGTACTCGGGTATCAGGGACCTCAGAGGGCCACACTCTGAGACACTGATGGACACAAACAGAGATAACCCCAAAGGGGCTTACACGGGGACAGGCTGGGAGAGGAAACACAAACAGAAAAATGAGGAGGGGAAAAAACTCACACAGCAAATCACAACACCTAAATACCTAACTAGGGGTACAACACCTAACACAGCCCTGAGAGCCTGGCCAAAAATTAGCACATCACCATATCCTGCTCTCATTAGGGGTAGAAAGCCTGTAAAAGGAATTGTTCCTCCTGTCTCTGGCCAAGAGCTGGTCACCTCCTCCAAGAAATGAGCAAAAGGCTATTTGCTGGTAACTCGGCCATGCAGCCCCTTCTCTACACTCAGGACACAGCTGCATTTTAACAGCAAGGCAATCCCTGCACTTACTTGTAGTTAGCATGGTGGCTGCAACCCCTCTGCGACTGGGGACCTTACATATGTGAATGACAGCAGTATTTCAGAGGATGACAGTGATAGCCAATATAGACTGGTGAGTTCCCTGTGAGGAAGTATTATGAAGCCCATAAAAGCTGCAAAGGACTTTGCAATTGCCATCAGTTTAATGGGGAAGACACTGCAGTGATGAGCAACAGCCAAAAACCTGAAAAGAGATTTTCCAGCTGAGACAGAAGGGAAATGGAGCAGCTTGGGTACAGACCTCAGGAAGAAGGGACCAGAGCTGAGAACTGAACACTGATTCCTGCATATCAAGTCACAGCCACAGGCTATAATGGGATAAGATATCCAAGAGAATTCATTCAATAACTTACTGTGAGGGCTTTTTTCGTTGTGACTTTTTTTTCCTGTAGACCGTTGAAAATGGACTACTGTGTAATTATTTGTGAACACAAGTTTCCCACATTTTCAGCCAGCTCCAGGGAAGTGAGAAAGCTATATTTACTCTGGTTCAAGTGCTTTGACTCTCAGCAGATCAAGTGCAGCATAAATCCCCAGGTCTCCCAAAGAGATTGTGTGGACCAGTCTGAACTCATCAACCCCTCTGCACCACCAGCCCTGGATTGCCCCTCACCTCCCAGCCCTGGAAAAACAACTGGGAGCCTCCAAGCCTCTGCTCATCTCTCAGATAATGCTTTCATTTCAGTGAGGTGGGTACAGGTACCCTGGGATGAATTCAACTGTAAATATTCAGAGTGATTCATTGTTTGGCTTTCCTCTCCAATCTAAATAGTTGGAGCTGTCAAAATTGATCTGAGTTTTTATGGTACAATACTTTAGAGAGAGAACAAACTGTGGATTAAATTTGCTGTTGTGGCCCAAAATAGCTTTCAAATATCAACACAGGCAAGATACACATAAAAGAGACTATTTCCTTGTGAAGCAAGGCAAGCCCTCCTATCTCCATTTAACTGTTTCTCCCTGGAGATGCGCAGCACTAGGCTGAGCATTTGAGCTTCCTCCTTCTTCCCTTCCCCATCACTGGGTTGACTGGGAGCTGTGTGAAAACCTCTTTTGTTCATAAAAATCCCTGCTTGGGCCCAGTAATCTGTCCGGGGTGGGAGCAGAGCTGAAAACAATGAGTGGCTCTTACTTTCTTACCATATCATTAATGTAGTGCTTATCAGAACAGCAGATTATTTTTGTTCAGTGGGTGGAACTGCTCTGATTTCTATTTCTGTACTCTGTACCCTTCCAGTAAAGAATAGAAGGGAATATGGATCATCCAGCTTTCAGGTTCAGGGACATTCATGGGTTTGCACACCTCTTTCAAGCACACAAGCATCCTTGTGGTGTCAGCGATTCTCTTTCCCCTTCCAACAGAAGAGCCTGACTCTGCCACCCCTTCCATTGCAGGGAAGCTACAGACACGAGAGACTGATGGCAGACTGGAGGAAAAAGAAAAAAAAAAAATCCAAGGAAACAAGGGAAAAAAAAACCACTTACAAAAACAAAGTGCAGATAAAATCTTGTCTGGTAACTCCCAGATTCCTGAGGTCTGGAGTGCTGAGTTGCCCCTGTGTGATTTTCTCCTGAGGCTGCCACAACACCTCCTGAAGGTGTTCAAGGACACAGGGATAGTGGCCGGTCCTGTTCTGCTGGGATGTGTCCTGCATCCTGGGATTTAACCTCAGACACTGCAGATGACAAAACCCTGCCCCTCTGAGGCTGCCAGGGTGGCACTGATAAGTTGGTCTCCACCACCTTTCTTTGGTGTAATCCTCTCTCCATGGATTCCCAACAGATTCCCCTCTGGCTGCAGTTCTGCTAAAGGCAGCAGGGTATGTTCTGTCACTTCATGATGAGAGAGGAGCACACCGATGAAAGAAAATCCCTGTCCAGAGGGAAAACATTCTCCATTTTAAAAGACAGAAGAAGAAAACTACTTTTTCCCAGCTGGAAAAAAAAAAAAAAAATCCATGTGTGGTTTTCTAAATGTGAGCTACTGCTTAGGTGAGAAGCAGTCAAAAATACACATGGGTATAGCTGTAATCCAAGGCAGTCCACATCCCTACTATGAGCACAGCAACATTCCAATTACACCAAGTGCTAAAGGAAAAGATAACATTTTCTTTTGTTGGTTTCACTTTAAAAAAAACATAAACAAAAAGACCAGAACAAGGCAGTTTCCTGAAAGAAGGCCAGCTTTTACAGGAGGCACCTTCCAGAATTTCATGCAAAAATTATCAAGCAAGCCACTGTGAGGCGATATTATATTGAAAAAGTACAAATAAAAAAAAATAAAAGAAAGCAGTAGCAGGAAGGGAAATTAAGAATTCTTCACAGAAATACACCACTGTTATCAGCTCAGGCACTGTGCATGAGCAGAAAGGGACACAAGAAAAGAAAAAGCCAAAGAACACTCCCAGTTTCTACAACAATTTTTCATTGTTCTTTACTAGGATGACTCCTAGTAAAGCTTTTTCTTTTTTGGGGGTGCACAATGTAAAAGTCACCAAATGTGTATTTTGACCTTTAATTCAATAATTAAGCTCATGTTGGGGTCACAGACTCCCCTGTGTGAGTTATGTACTTGGTTAAAACAAGCTTTTAAATCAGGTGAGTGCCCAGTGCTCCCACAAAGGTCAGGGCAGAGGCCAAGGCACACTCCTTGGCTGGAAGATCAGCAGGGATTGTTTCAAGATAAACAGATAAAGCCATTAATGCTCATTACAGACTGGAGATTTGAAATAAATTGTCCAAGACACAACCACGTTGCAGGTCAGACCAAGAATCACCTGTGCAGCCAAAGTGGTTGACTAAATTTTGGGCACGGGAGCAAAAGATGAAGCAGAAAAGCTTGGTGACAAGAGGGAAAAGAGTGGCCCAAGAAGGAGCTCTTTAGGCCAGCTATTCGCTGGCAGAGGCCTGGAGCCATGAGCAGGGAAACACTTCCCAATTTAAAACTGGAACCCTGAAAAAAAAAAAAAGAAGACTTGGAATATCCCTGCTAAAAAACCACCTGTGACAGTGACCATCCCCAGATTTCCTCCCAGTGACCAGGACAAGCTCTAACAAGAAGTACTATGAGAAGATGTGTATTGCACATCTATGGTCTTTGTATCTGTGTGACAGCATAACTGTGCCTCAGTTTCCCCCACACAGGACGAGGCTACAGCCTTGGCTTTGTCCAGTCCCTTTCTCTGGGGGCCGTGGCAGCCGATGCCCAGAGCAGGGGAGGTGCCACAGTGCCACAGCAGATGAAGAGCACTGGCTGAACTCCCTGCCTTGTGGCTGCAGCAGTGCTTGTGACCACAGCCACGTGGACACCATGCCATGAGGAGGAGTTTTCAGGGGAAGAGAGACATTTATTAAAAGAGCCCTGGAGGCAGGAGGAAGGGGCTGCTTCCCAAAGCACCAGGCTCCTCTCCAGAAGCCCCGCTGCGTCCCGCTGGACTGCCAGCGGCAGACAATTAATAATGTAGTGGCTGTCTGCTCCTGCCAGGGACCCGGGGGAGGCAGGCCAGCAGCTGCCTGCTGCTCCATTATTGAACAGATCTGAGAACAAACGTAATCTGTTTTCCATTTACTCTTCAGGGATTACTGCATGCCGCCTTTGTCTAGAAACTGTCTCCACTTTGCAAGCCTTTTTCCATCCATTTGCACAGCCCTGGTCAGTCTCTGGCTTCAGAGGGGCTCCTGATTTCATGGCACATCTTCAGAACTCTGGACCTTCTAATTAAGCCAGGCTGCAAAATTAGACCATGAATGACCTCTTGGTCTGGGAGAGTGAAACCCCCCCAGTTTCACAGCGGTCCTCTGCAGAGCATGTGAAGAGGAGTTACAGGTGTAAAATTTGGGGAAACTTTGGAGATATAGTCTTACATCCTTTAATTTAAAAATCAAATAACCCAAAAGACACAGATTTGGCTTTATCATTGGAGCAAGCCACCTCTCCTCACTATCAGCATCAGCTGACAGGAGATGGTCCCACACTCAGGACATGGGCATGGCTCCAGGCAGAGAGGGGCAGGTCTGCCACTTTACCTGCTCCTGCTTTGTTTGCCTTCTAGTAGCAGTAACAGACTCACCAAGGAAGGAGGGGCATTTGCCTTCTGATTTACCCAAGACTACAAGCTGTAGGAGAGGTTCTTTAACAAATCTCAGATCACAACTGCAAAGTAAATCCCATCTCTACATATATCCCAGAGGACTGAGTGGAAGAAAACAGGATCTAACAGGATCCCTCTGAAGTGGCTCAGACTATACCTCTGGCACCAAGAACAACAATCCTCCTCCTAGCAGATCATCTTCATCTGGATCCCTGGGGCTGTCCCGCTACAGAGCAGTGCCACTCCTGCAGTTTACAAACAAGGCTGGTCAGAGCAAGGCTCTGATTTGTTATTGCACTAAGGACAGATGGATGATAAGGGTAGCTAATCCCTGATCACCATCCAAAAGCTTTTCTGCAAGATCTGGAGCAGAAATATAAAATTTCTATTCCCCAGGCTATTTCTACACACTTGCCATTTGCATCTGTCAGCAGGTAGCACAGGAAAGAGAATCTCAGCTCTGCTGCCCGAGGCAAGGAGACCATGGATGATTCCTATGAGCTTTTCTGAAAGCTATCTGTAACTTTTGGGTTCACTCAGTCCCTCCAGCACTCAGTATTCCTTTTCTACATGAAGAAACAGCTTAAAGTGTTGTCATGAGCTAACAGACAAATCTTAATGGGTCTGCACATCACCACCCAACCTGCAGGCAAATGTTCCTCTGCATTGAGGCAGGGCTACGAAAGGAAGGACACCCTTGGGAGTACTGCTGGCACTCCTCACACCAGTTAATGCTCTCCCTGCAGAGAGATTAAAATTTAGGAGGAGAGGAAAAAGAAGAACAAGATGAGAACGAAGAGAAGAAAAATAGATGGAATCTGCCAGTGTTGCAAGATGTGCTGGCAAGTGGGCAGCCAACTTCTCTCTGCTTGAGAAAGGACATGTTACCACAGGCTGAGGCCTCAAGAACTTGGCTGCTGTACCTGGTAAGCAGACATTCACTTCCCCAAATTACCTGGTTTCTCTGCAATCACTGCTGGCTGCCAGCATTTCACTAACTGGAGAGTGAAGCCCCCACCTAAGGACACGCTGCCCATAACAGGACCCCAGTGATACCATAAGGTGCTGTTACTTTTGGGTCTGACCTCAGGGCTGAAGGGGTCAGAAGAGCTTGTTTGCCAACAAGATATAGGAGACCATTTGAGAGCTACTCAGAGAGGCTTCCTAAAGTCCAGGGCTGAGAACAAAAGCTCTTTTGGTACAAATCCATGACAACACTAATGTGTATTAACCCATGGCACATAAATCCTTTAAACAGCATGAAGAAACCATTAAGCAAAACCCATCAAATCCATATAAAATCATGCTTGCAGAGCAGGAAAGGGGTGGAGGAAACATACAGTGCTTTCTAAAAGTCTGGCTGAGGAGGAAATGTTTGCAGAAAGAGTGCAAAGACCCCAAGGAATCCATTAAATTCAGCATCACCACAATGCATTGCCAGTGTGGAAGGCCTCATTACTCTCAAATCACAGCCTCTAACCCAAAGCACAGAGCTGCTTCACTGAGATCTGTACCTGGAGAGGATAGGCAGTACTTCCTTTCAGAGACACTTGCTGTCTACAACCTCTTGCTCTGACACAGGAGGATATTTGATGTCCACGTGCACTGCACTGAACCAGAACACACTCCCATCTCAGCATCTTGAAATAATTGAGAGTCCTTGGAGCCAAATGCAGAAGTGCTGTAAGGCAGCAGCACTTCATTCCCATGCTGTGTGTTCATAAGGAAGACCTCAAGGCTCTTTGAGAACATCACAGTGTCATAAGGGCCTTGCTGCAGCCATTATTAAACTCATTTAGCTGGTGTGTAAATGGAGGCCCAGACAGGATAAACAATCTGTCTGCTGAGAAGTGAGCACCTCTGAATGGCAGCCCAAAATGATTAAAACTCTCATTTTCTTTACTTATCCCAAACATTTTTCCATTCCACTGGTGAGGCAAGGGGACCTTATTGCAAATGTTTCCCTCCCCATCCAAATTCACTCTTCATCCCTGTCTGTTTTGAGACAGCAGAAGCAAAAGAGTTCCCATTTGTGGGGAAGGAAGCATCTCCTTCCCCTTTTGGGTGGGTCAGCACACTTTTATGTCTTTATGTCTGTGCTCCTGCACAAATGCAGTCACAACTGGAAATCTCCACCCTCAACCTACAATTGCCATGGGCACACCAGTCTGTAGCATAACAACAGGTCTTGGTAAGCAGGAGTGCTTGCCACACACCAAGTGCTTGGCTGGATACACAGAAGTAATGGAAAAATGGAGCCATCCTTCTGCCACATTAAGGACATTGATCAATGAAAATGCTGCATTGAACAGCCTAATAGAGTTGTTAAAAGATCATTGCTGCTTCTTTAGCTAACAGGTCAGCTTCTGAAAAAATCATTTTTTATGGAACCCAAGAAGATATATCAACACTGGCTGAGATAGCCAGCAGGTGTAAATTGATGTAGTTCCACAGATGGCCATGGAATTGCCTTGATTTAAAATCAGCTTATAACTTAAGCATGTAGTATTTTTCAGCAGTAAATAATACCCATGAAAATTAGACAGGGGGTGAGGGGTCAGACAGGCTAAAGCTATTTTCTGTCTGTAGTCTCCATGCTATTTCCATGCTGTGGAATTCTTTCAACAGTACCAAGAGACTCAGGGTCACCTGTAGGGTCCTAGCTGATCTGTGACACTGTCATCAATCAGGCTATTTCCTTCAGACTGAAAACCAGGGAAGGGTGTGGTGGCAAAAAGAAAATGCAGGATTTCTTCTCTTGCCATAGCTACTGGTCTAACCCCAAATGATTTGAGCCAGAAGTGCTGCTCCAAAAAGGGCTTTATTTTAAAAATGGGGTTTGCTTTCATGACCCTTCACACTTCAGGATTCTTCACCCTGATCCCAGAAGGTGCCCTGGAGGTGGAAGAGCCTTCACCAAGAGAGCAGGCTCCTCAGGGACCATGCACTGGGGCAGGGTGGGTGCAGGTTCAAAAAGCAGGGGTGGTTTGTGAAGGAAGCCCCTGCTGTGCACACAGCAACACGATCTGCACAAGCCCTAATCCCATCAGCTCTGGTTAAACCCATAGAGACCATTAAGATTAGCAGGATTCCAAGGCATGGTATCCAGCTGACTTCCCACGGGAATTAGACAGCTCTGTCCTTGAGATCTTCCCCTCGGGCTCAGGTACTGTGTTTCACTTTCCACAAGCAAACAACGCTGGAGAGAATACAATCAACACAGCAAAAAACAAGGCAAAAAATGGAACAATTTCCTGCATAAGTGCCTCGTGTGCTTTGTCTGGAAGTGGATTCTGAGGACATGAGTAATACCAATCCCAGAAGAATAAAAGGCAATGTGACTGCAGCCCAGGGAAGGAAGCATCTCCTGAGAAACCCTGGAAGCAGACCAGCATCCCACAGAGAAGAGCACTGCTTTTGCCAGCCTGATCCATGAATGCCAGCAGCTCTGCCCAGCAGCAGCCAGGCTGGTACCACCCCTCCCAGGCTCTGGCATCAGTCCAGAGGTGAGAGCTTGAGCTGATTCCTGCCCTTGACCTGGGCCACCTGAGCTGTGCAGGCAAGGCTGGGCAGCAGCTCAGGAGCTAAACCTGCCCTCACTGCCCATTCCAGCACCACTGGCTCTCAGTTGTTGTCCTGTTTTTAACTCCATGAGCCCCAGAGCTCAAAAAAAGGCGTTTTCATCTTCCAGAGGAGGAAACAGCTTCACCAAGAAGGCAACAGATTAGAGAGGTATTTATCAGGGCCTGATCCTTTATAAAAAACAACAAGTAAGTGAAGGCAAACAGTCCCATTTTTGCTCTCTCTTTGCTTCTCTGAGCACCACAGACACGTGTTCAGACTCCCCCATGGCTGGTGCCACTGAGCAGAGCAGACGAGCTGCATGCAGCCCTTTGCTGGCACCATTGCTCTGCTGCCTTCCGGACGCCTGGCAAGCAGCAGCTTCCCCAGCCCATAAATCGCACAGGACTCAAAATTAAGTCTCCTGCCTCCACTCCTGGTTTATTAACCCCATGAGGCATTAGGAGACCTTTTTAGAACCAGAATGGCAGATAAAGGAAAAGGTAATAAAGCAGAATTGGCTCTCAAACAACCAAGATTTAGTCCCCAGGAAGATGCTTCTGGTCATATCTTTGAAACATTTATTCTGCCTCCACCAGCCCTGCAATAGCAGCGCATTCAGATACCAGCAGCTGATGATTTTCTAAAGACTGCAGCATACATGAGACAACAAGAAGCAACACACCATGTTGTAAGCAGCAAGACATTTCAGGAGCATCTGTGCCTTGCCAAACCAACTCTCTATGATCCAACACCTTGGAACACCTCACCAGGAGCTGGACTGTAGATGAAATCTCTCCCCCTGACTTTTAGGAGGAAAACCTCCAACAACTTCAAAGGCAACAACATTTTCACCTTTTGTGAGGAACAGCTGCAGAGGTGCAAGCCAAAGATGCTTTTATCACCTCATAGCACTTGGCATAAAGGATGGCACATGAGAGGGTCTGGTGTCACTTCTGTCTCATTCCAGCTCTGGTCTCCAGGCAGAGAAAGCACCAAGACACCCAACCCAGGGCTTATCCACCTTCCCAGCACCTTGGCACAACAATGCCAAGGGATGTAATGGTGACCTGTATCTCTAATAAGCTGCCAGATCTTGGTGTTCCTTCACCTTGCTGCCCCTGTGCAGTGAGGTGCATCTCACTAACCTGCTTATTTCACCGCGCCTCTGCCTGAAGATCCTGCCAACAGCAGCAAAACCCATTCTGTGTATCAGGTATGCCTCTCCTCCCCATCACCCAGCCTCCTGTTACATCCTGCTCTCTGGAGAAGGGAGCCTGCCGTGTTTTGCAGTTCCATGCCCTGCTCTTCAGACAGATTTCACAGTAATTGCAGAGCCGAGCTGCCTGGGCTGCGCGCGGTGCCTTCGCTTCAATGTTTATCCAAGGTGCC
This sequence comes from Vidua macroura, assembly GCF_024509145.1. Classification (NCBI taxonomy): domain Eukaryota; kingdom Metazoa; phylum Chordata; class Aves; order Passeriformes; family Viduidae; genus Vidua; species Vidua macroura. The sequence continues at coordinate 6,292,428 of NC_071588.1, forward strand.
ACGGATTTCCAGCTGTGATCTGTCAGTGATTATTTCCATACCCTTCACTTCACCCCTGTATGCAGGCATGTACCGAGGAGAGAGCAGTAATTAGAAGAATTGGGGTCTATTTAATTAGCTTCTGACATGATAACACAGTGGCTGCCTTCAAAGCAGGGAGACTCCCAGCGAATCAGGTGGAACGGCAGCAGCGTGGGACCTGCATCACATTAGCACAGGTTGCCTCTGCTGGCAGGGGGGATGGAGCATTTGGTCCTGGCTGGCTTAGCAGGAGGCAAGCTGGGCTTTGGAATGAAGGGGGGGTTGCCCAAATTCACCCACAAGAGCCAGAAAGAGTTGGTTTCACACAGGTTCACGACACCTCATCCCTCAAGCAGAGGAAAGGTCTCCTCCCACACAACTTTCCCCTCTCTCCTTAGCAGCAGTGCCTGATTTCAAGAAGACAAGAACAGCTTGGGAAGGCAATGGGTAGTGGAGGTTCAACCTGCACCTTCTATAGCCCAGAGACCCTCAGAGGACCCTGGGGAAGGATCTGGACTGTTCACCCACAGCCTTTTCCATGGGAGAGCTGAACAGTGACTATCAACCACCACACAGCCTCAGGAGAAGCACCATGGGGTGAGTGGTCCAGAGAGAAAACTCGAGCAGCCTGCACGTCCCAGGGTGCACTCCTGCACTGGAACATTGGCACTGAGCTTCTCACATTTGTTTCTGTGTCAGGATGTAATTGCTTCTCCTCATCACCCTTTCACCCTGCATCCCATGGGCTGGGTCTAAGTTTGTACTCATGAAGGTCATGGTTCTGCTAAAGGCATCTTATTTTTGTTTCCAGCTCAGGCAGAGGGCACAGAGCTCTGGGGAAGGATGCCCCACTGCCCTGCCTCCCAGCAGGTGACCTCAGCCCTCCTGCTGCAGGAGATGACTTTCAGCAGCTCTTCTTCCCTAACACATCTCACCTCCGAGCTGTACCCTCGATCCTTTCAGACACCTCCTGCCTTAGAGGAACACAATTATCTTCAGGGGTGTTTGGAAATTAATAAGGCCTGGGTGATGGCTGGAACACATCTGTGCCACGACCACCAGAGCAGCCTCAGGCTCGCTCAGTCCTGCCTTTGGGGATGCTAGCTGGCTCCCCACACCAATCTGTCACAAACCTGCGGTGAAGAGGCAGGATGTAAAACCCACAAACTGTTCCTCTACAGAAAGGAAATGAAAACCAAGCAAAAAAATCTAACCACACACACACAAGTTCATCAGGAGACAACCAGAAAGAAGGGAAAAAAGGAGATCCCTCAAGATGACAGCAGAGTCTGTGCCACCAGCCTGATTCACACCAACTCCAGGAGGAGCTGCAGGTGCAGAGCACCTCTAAAGACAACATGGTTTTAGCTTCGTAATTCACCTAGGAGCTCACAAGAAAGACACCCCACCATCTCCTCCTAAACAGAAAGCCCTTTCAGAATCTGTCAGGATATTGAGTTTTGAGTTTTTTCATGACAAAAAATTAGTTATGTGAAAGTCTCTTCCCCAGAAATGATTACATGCATTCTGTCTCCACTTCTCTTTTGGTTTTACTGGTGCAAAACAAGAGAAGAAGATAGCCATCTTCTCCTAAGCTGTTTGCTGGGTGTATGCAAAACCAGGATATTCTGGCTGATTTTGGATGTAGGAATCAATGTCCTATCTCTGTTCTGCAGAAGGTGGTTTCTCTCAGAGCCTAGCAAGAATATGCACATCTATGACTTGAAATTCATTCTCTGGAAAAGTCCTCCATGCTTTGTTTAAAATTCATTGTTTCTTGTAAAGCCATTTGCTAGAATATTAATAGAAGGAAAATATATAAAAGGAAGAAATGCAGCTGACAGGAGTTTGGTTAAAAATTTAAACCAATGTTCACAGTACTTTTCAATTTCTCTGCTCTGAGTTACATAATTTTCAGTGCACAGGCCCTGAAACAGGCCTGACTTCTAATGCTATTTTGAAAAGAAAAGAGATGATTAATGTTTTGGCAGATCCTTGATTTCCTTTTCAGCTCACTGTGAAAATATGATTGAAAATGCAAAGATGCCATAAAAAAGAAAGGAGATGAAGGACAGAGCATTACACAGGAGAAAAGAGCTTGCATATCCAAAGAGGTCAAAAACTGAATTTTCCTTAATGAAAGGCTTGGCAGTGCTAGGTTAACACTGGGACTTAGTGATCTTACATAAATGATTCTGTGGTTCTAAGTTTGGGTCCAAAGCAACCACAATAAGACCAAAAGGTGCACAAATCCATTTTCCTTTGGTGGTGCTCCAGAGGAGTGAGGAGAACAATTTATAAGACCAATGGCTTGGAAAACACCTGCAGCTCCTTTCCCACAGCCACCATTTGACTCCACAGTGCAGGGGTGAATGATGCCTGAACCAGTGACCAACTCATTACAGCATTCAGGTCTGTACCTAATTCACATACCACTGCATGTGTTTCCATTAGACAAAATAAATACATATGATTCTATGAGTAATATCATTCTAAGTTGCAGAAGAAAAGAAATTGGTGGGGAAGGCAGGAGGGAGAAATGACTGAAGCACTTATTAACGAGAAACTACCCTGTAATTACACAGATTACCATTACCCCATCAAAAGGCAGCAAAACCACACTGAATTAACACCCAAACACTCCCAACAGGCACAAACTATTTCATAGCAGAGCTCTCCTTACCACAGACCCTGCAAGTAGCAGAAGACTTGGCCTCACAGATGGCATCTGCTCTCTATCCACCCCCTATTTATCTCCAACCATAATTAGGAAAAACACCAGCAATCAGAGGCCATCAGCTGCTCCCAGCCCATATTGGAACAGGGCTGGAACAGCTGTGTCACAGCTTTGTACCATTATCCTTCCTCCAATTCTCTAACCAGTAACAGCTTCATGAAGAATAAACCTTGCTCCACCTGAAATACTTCAAAATAAAGGGATGGCCTGGCTCTGCTTCAGAAGCAGCAAAAAGGGGACAGCACCACAGTGAGCTGCCTTACTGGATCTGTTCAGTCACTACTACTGGTGTTAAAAAGTGCAAAGGCTTGATGTGACTGTGTCACACCAAATAAAGCAAAGATTCCTCTCAGCCTTTATTCAAGCAGTTAACCAAGATCACTGCTACCCTTCTGGGGCTGGAACATGACCCACAGTAATCAAACTCACCAGTACAGGCTAGAGGAGGGAATTACCCTCATGGGAACTGCAGCTGCAATTTCAAACGAGCAGAGCACAACCATCTGCACTGGAGTCTGGCTCCGACAGCTGCTCTTCAAGACTTCTTCAGACTTCCTACAGCCTTTCAGCCATCTTTCATTTGCTGTGCAAATCCCCTCCCAGAATTCAGCCCCTTGTAAGAACATCAGCAAAAATGAACTGTTGAGTGTTAACTTAATGCAGGGCAAGAACAGAGTCAAATTCAACACCATCCTCCACGAAGGGCATGACCAAGGAAGAGCTGGTCAAGGGCACTGGTGAGCCAGCCCAGCAGTGCTCTTCCCCCACTGTCTACTGAGAGCAAAGCTGAGGACTGCTGCAGCCCTCTTCCCTCCTAGCTCTGGTCCCTCCTGACACGTGGGCTATGGCATCTCCTGTCACCCATGGCCTGGCACTCCCTCCCTGCTGGTAGCACAAAGCAGCAGCACGGAGCTCATCCACAGAGCACTGGGCCACTCTGTTGGGCAGACGAGGCTGGGACAGCAGTGCCTCTGAACTCCCAGTGCTCAGTGTTTGAATGGTCTCACAGGGAGAGCTGGCACCACACCAGTAACAATGTGTAGGTACTAACTGCAAAAGGAGGTCTCAGCAGTGAGTAGTGCCACCCTGAGCAATGCTTGCTGCTGCTACTACATGAGTTTCCAGGGTCATTGCCATGGTACCTGCCCATGACACCCCAAAATCCTCCTGGATGGGCTGGGATCTGTGTGGGTGGCTGGGAAATCCTCTCCCCAGACATGGGGCTGAACCCAATCCAGATCACCCCCTCTCCCACTCCAACCACATGCACACTCTTGTGCAGAAGGCAAAACTCTCCTCATGGAAAACCCAAAAATGGCTATTGCTGTATTTGTGAGCGTGGAGGGAATTCTTCACTGGTGAGAAGCACTGGCAGAGACTCTTCCCAGTATGGGGCTTTGCCAGGACAGAGCCCATCCTGCCCAACAACTCAGCCCCAGTGCCCAGCAGGGCACAGACAGGATGGGCCCCCAGGTGCGTGTCTGCATCAGCAAAGTCTGCACAAACCACAGAGCCATTATCAGGGGTAAAATTAGCTCCTGTTACTGACAACATCTATCACTCTTTCCTACTCTAATCTCTACCAAGGGAAGGATTTACAAGCAACAGTGATGAAAGAGAAAAGGGAAGGGGGAAAAAAATCAAAGCAATACAGAGGGGAGAAGAAAAAAAATCAAAGCAAAGATAACAAAAGCATTTGTGAGGCTGGAAGAAACAAACTACATTGTATTACAGGGACCAAGGGATCCTTATCATGCCCAGATAAGATTTTCATTCACCATGTTGGGAATTTTTTTTTTAACTGTTTAAGAAGATTCAAATACACTGGCAGATACCTCCAGCTCTATAAGGATTTCCTTTTAGCCATGCAGCATTGCAGCAGCTTGTCCTAATAAAAATCCTAGGGAAACACACACAATGGGAAGCACATCAAAGGGACACATGTTGTAAGCCTCCTACCAAACAGGTATAAGAACTTAGGGTGGGGAAATTCAAAGATCAGATTTTATGTCAATGTTATTCTTTAAGAGGTTTAGTCACTCTTTAAAAAAAGGATTTATTAAAGACCTATCATTCACAGAATAACCAGTTTTAATAAACCTAACCTTTAGATCAATGGAGGTACACTACTAGATGTGCATTAGTAAACAATTATGTAATGCAGACATTAATGAGATGTTATGAAAATTATTATTAAAACATGACCAAAAGAAGAAAGCAAACTACCAACACTGCTGCTTGTTAGCTCCCAAATAACCTTTGCTTTGCTTGCCCTTAATAAAGTCCTTCAGTTACTGGCAGAATTAATCACCACAAACAAATGTAACTTGTGGATGCACTATTCTGTGAGCTGCCCAGGAACAGAGCCTTCCTTTCCTGAAGGGACACACCTAATGCCAACTCCACAGGAGTCAAAGGCACCTCAGCAACCTGCACCAACACCATCCACAAAAACAATCTGGTTAAAATGTGCCTTTTATGCACAGACCTCAGAACACCTGACCAGTGGTTATTAATGGAGCTGTTCAGCAAACCTACCCTATCCTGCTCCTGTGGCCGCTGCTGTGCCAGGGGAGAGCCAGCCATGAGCTTCCAGCCTGACTTGGTGTCACACAGCCAGCTGGAGAAACAAAGGAGAAACAAAACTGAGTGAAGGGCCTGCCTTGTCTTTACAGCTTCGCCACAGGCCAGTCTCCCACCAGGTTTCTCCAGACTTGTGCTCCTGAGCACCATTTGGATGGGGATGCCTGTAGGATATGGGCTAGTGGGAGCTGAAAGGCAGAAAGCCATGGGCTCACAAAACATACCTGCTGGAGCTGCTGCCAGGCAGGGTCTCACAGTGAAGAGTAAAGAGAATGTAGGGCTGTCTGACCACCCAGTAGTACCCCTCTCATCCCTCTCCCTTCCCTCCTGGCAAAGGGAAGGCATCAACATCTCTCTTGTAACAACATTGAAATAAATGTGAGGAAATTACCCATTTGCAAAGAGAGGCGATATGTATGCATATGTGTGTTGGGAAGTCTAATTTGCATTTCTGGGCCTCAGAGCACCCCTAATAGAATTTACAGTGGGTTGTGAAGATTGCCATCCCAGCTAATCAAATATAATAAATAGCTCTGACTGAGCAGATGACTCTCCTACAGCACTGTGGTTATCAGAGGGATCGGTCTTAATTTGAGACTCCATTCATCAGCCCTGCTAACAGGATTGTGTCGAGAGTGATATTTGACAGAAGTGTTTTCGAAATTCCTAAATGGAGAGTGTGCATTGAGGGAGACAAGATGGATGTTTCCATTACAGTGACCGTGCAGGATGTCACAGCAGCCCCAGATTCCCACCCAGCAACAAATAACTGACAGACACATGCCATTAAGGTGAATGCAGTAGCCACAGATTCCTTCTTGTTTTCTTTATCTAAAGGAAAATAATGAATTAATTCTAGGGATTAAGTGTGGCAGCAGCTTGTGCTCCTGGCTGTACATCACAGTGACGAGCAGCTGTAAAGCTCTACCTGGGGACAGTGGTGAAGGCAGGGGAGACCAGAGGAACACAGGCACACTTGTGCACATGAGCTGCTGCAGTACCTCCCACAGCCCTGGGCAAAGGGGTTGTTAAGGATCAAAGGGCAGAAAGGACCTCCTGATTTAATGATTCATGTACTCCGCAGGTGGAAACATCTTAGAATCCCTTTCTGCAAGTTATCATGTCTCCGTAAAACCAGTTGGGTTTTTAGACCTCACTGCTCCCACTGGGCACTCACCACTCCGTGTTTTGTCTTGATCTTGACCTGCAAGAATGGCTCTCCACCCTTCATACAAGGAGCAGCAGGAACTCCTCTCAACCTTTGCTTTGCTAGCCTGAATGTCCCTTTAGTCCCTTTAACCTCCATCCACAACATAAACTTCATTTTGCAGCCATGCCAAACTGAGCTCACCTTGGTCACCTGGGGTGACACCCTACTACAGGTGAGTTTATGCTTGCCCTTCCCCAGCCCTCTCAGGATTCTCCAGACCACTGGAGCTGTCTCCAGTTTGCCCCCACTCCACAGGGAGAAGTGCAGGGAGACTCATTCAAGCTGGGAAGAGCTGTGATGAAACCAGACCTGTTTGCTTTGAGAAGCTCTCCCACAGCAGATTGGGCCGTTGATAAGAGATTAATGAAAGACTTGTTAATTATCACCACCACCATCATAGACGTGCACAGGTTTTGAGACACGGTTGATAGCAACTTTCAGCACAGAAACATCCTCTTCCATTTCCTTGGAGGAGGATAATGCAAAGCCATTTTCTCCTTCTGTCAACAGCATTGGCGGAGGGGCAGATCAGATTCAGCAAGCTGATGAAGGGCAGCGTGAGAAACACCACTCCTGGCCCAGCTGTGCAGCAAGCAGGTACCCAAGTGCCCCACAAAGCATCTCAGGGGCTGTGAAGGTTGGTTGCTCCTGAAAGAACAGGGCAGAGGAGCAGAAAGGAGCAATAAAACCCAGGAATGACCAAGTTGTCTCAGACCCATTCATCCAGGCAGTATATTTTACCCCAGATTTTGTAAACAACACGGTGGAAATGGTAAATCACACAGTTAAAGCAGCATCCACTATTCTTTCCATCTTCCTTCTCTTCATCTGGAGCCATTCCTTTTGGCAGAAACAAAGGGAGTATGAAACATGCTGGAAAAGGCTTCTCAGCTCTTGCCTGCTTGTTCCACCTTGAATAGCCACAGAGCTGAGAGATGCTGTCCCAGTGTGAAACAAGAATCACTGTGAATCCTCTTCAGAGACAACCCCATAATCAAGGGACAGAGGGGAGCAGGGGCAGGTCAGTAAGGAACAGGAAAAATATATATAAAAATACGTTTTTTCTATATATTAAAAAAGAAAATATAAAAGGAAAGAAGGGAGCTTATTCTGCAAGTCAAAAACAGTTTGGCATTTCCAAGTTAAATAAAAGTGAAGCCTCTGTCCGCATACTTCATTGTAACACTGTTGCTCTAAATCCCCTTTTATCCCTTTAATTATGCATGGAAAAACCACACGACCTCCCTGCTCGTATGCTCAGCCGAGCAGTGGCTCACAGTGCAGAAGGCTCATTATACAGCTTTAGCGGGGCTGAGTGCTCTGAATTATTTAAATCTCCATTAAGCCTCCACTATGGCATATCTGTGTGATAAACGGATCAGGTGCTGCTGGATTTCTCCCCTGGCCAACCCGCTCTCCCTTCTCCTTCCCTCTCCCCCTCTCCTTCCTCCTGCAAAACTCAGTAGGAAGGGAGATAATTGCCAAGAGGGAAAGAGTTTGCACTCGTGCTATCAAGTGTTTCGTTGTCATTTAAAAAAGGCCAACTGAGCCAAGTAATAAAGACACTTAATCAGGATTAGCACTAGAGGGCATGGTAAGGTGGTCAATGCATAACTTGTTTAATGGCCATTTTATTGTTTAAATTAAATAAAATTTAAATCATTATGTTTGACTTAAGCGGTGTGAATGCCCTGTCCCTGTTCCCGCAGCACCACTTCAGCAGCACAGAGAAGAAATGGTGTATGGCCAGAGATGGGGCAGTGGAGATGATGAGGATCAGTGTAGCCAGAGTGGGGATCATCTCATTTATCCTCCCTGTCCCTTTTTCACATGCCCACTGTTCTACAGGCCAGTATCATCAGGAGAGCAATGGTCCAAGGAAGAGTGAGGAGAGGTGGACTGAGGGATCTTGGAGCACAAAGGGTGAGGGTGTTTGTGGAACAGCCTTCTGGACCCACAAAAGGGGGAAGAAAAAGAATAATAATCACAGTGAAACACAGCAGTCCCTGCAGCTTCCCTGGGAGCAAGGGAGTTCATCCCAGACCAAGGAGAGGCCCTTAATCCCTGTGAAGGGCAAGATCAATCCTCCTTAGAGACAATTTCCTGCTGCCACAGAGCTCTTCAAGCATGAAAGGATGGGGAAACAGGAGAAAAACTCTTCCTATTGCTATGCAAAACACCTCCTCAAGGCACGGGCAGACATACCCAAGAGCACCCCAAGGGCCATGGCAGGAAAGCTGCAGGTTAACACTTTTGTTTTCCTTGATTTCCTACCCCTAGGGACAAGTAGGCATGGGTGATACCAGGTCTGGGAACCCAGCAGCCACAAAGTCTGGAAAATAATTAACAGAAATCTCAGGTAGAAACACTTTCAGAATGCTTTTGGGTGTGGGGAAAAAAAAAAAAAAACCCTTTTAATGAAAAACACCGCCAGAGCTGAATATACCTCCGTGGTTATCTCAACACCAGGGAAGAGGAAGGATCCTTCCTTGGATGCCACCACTGAGGACCAGCACAAGTTACTGAGAGTTCCTCACCAAAGCACACTCGGCTCACCAAGAGCTGTGTGGCATTGTCACATGCCACAGGCACCTGTCACCTGAGGTACACACAGCCACACAAACACACCCCAGTAAAACAGACCTCCACAGTCAGTCCACAATGGCTGTAAGGGAAGCCACGACCCAAAAATACAATTGTTGTCATGTTCAAGTCACAATTCCCTACCCCCCTAAAAAAGTGAACAGGATCTTGCTCCTGATCAACCCCAGGTTTCCTGAGTGAGCATGAAAAAGTCCCAGATCTCCACAGGCTTTGGCTCCTGGCCTGCAAGATGGAGATAAGGGTCCATCTGTTCCCCCCTCGTGCTGTGGAAAGGCTGGAGGATCCCGAGGAGCTGCTGGAGGCTGAGATAACTGCCTGGCTCTCCCCACGGCCTCAGGAAGCACCCGCTGAATGGGGCAGGAAGCAGGTGGAGACAAGGAGGTGCATTAAGTTATTTATTTATGAAAGCAATGAGAAAATGTGTTGAGGAGAGGGAAAAAAAAGTCTTCTGTGTTAAAAAATAACCTCTGCCTTAAAAATATTTAAAGGCATCTTATTTTAGAAGTTTTCCACCATATTTTTTTGAGATAAATGGAAGCAGCACAGTGGCAGCATTTTCTTAAGACTTGAGAAATAGATGGCAGGACTCTAGAGACAGGTTTCACTCATATATCATTGCCTTCCCCTCCCAATCTCTGGGGGACACATGTTGCTGTGACATCTTTTACTAAGATTTACAGAGCAGTCATCCTGTCAGGGATGTGAAGGCAGCCTTGCTGCCACAAAGCTGCTGTCAAACCTGCCCCATGTTCAGGAGGCAGCAGCTAACCTTGTTTTCAAGCCACCATTTCTATATACAGAGGCAGCAGGGACAAAGAAAGAACCCAGTCTGCCCCGCTTCTTCTGCAAGGGGACTATTTGCTGTCTACTTACAGTTTTTTAAACTGGTATTTATTTTGCTGCCCTGGCAGTGCTTATTTCTTCAAGATGCAGGAAAGCGATTAGAGCTGGGCATCCTGTTCCTGGCTCTGCTCCTGGTTCCCTCTGGGTTACCTTTGGGGATGGTGTGGGGGAAGCCTGACCTCAGTGGCAGTGCTGGAGCTGCCTTTGCTCTCCCTCCATGCCTCAGTTCATCACACTCCTGCCAACTCCAGTCTGTATTTTTAAAAACAGCATGAGTCAGGCATGAGTCAAAGTCTTAAAATGTGAGGAACTGGCTTTAAATTCAGGCTGCATTTTAAGGAGGAAGGTGCCAAATTTTGTGTTTGTGAAATCTCCAGCAGTGACCCCTAGGTTCTTCTTCTAAAAGTCTGAGATTGATAGTAACTATAATATTTACAAGTGTGAATCATCTCAGTTTACACAATATGTTTTCCCTTTTGCTGACAACTCTCAAACTAACTTGACTACATCAGGGCAACCTTTCCCAGGCAAAAACCATAAGGCATTGTCTCCCATGAACAATAAAGCCAGAATAATATTAGGCCAGAAGGGGAACTTAGGCCTCAGGGCTTCAATGGGTGCCTCGAGTGACTGTCCAGACCAAAGTTCAGGGGCTCAGCCAAGGGGAGGGGATGCCTCAGCACCCCCAGTGCCCCATCCATCCTTCTGGGCAGCCACCGTGCTGCTCCCAGCTTCCAGAGACTGATCACAAGCAAATGCTTGCAAGATGGATACCCAGAGAAAGTTCAGTATTAAAAGAAAAGCACTATCAGTTTCTAACACAATTAACAGCCCCCTGCCAAGAGAGCCAGTACGAGCACTTCATCAGACCATTATAACCCTGGAGGGTATAGAGAGGCTGCCACGGTAACTCCTTTAATTGCCCTTAATGTTTCATTAAACACAATTACATTTAAACCTAAACTGTGCCATTTGTTGTGGTTTTAATTAGACAAAGGGCAAGATAAAAGGATTGGATTAACCCTCCTCTTCCCTCCCTCCTGTCTACCAGGGACTGGCCACAGTCAAACTGGATTGAAATAGGGAGAAAAGTAAAAAGGATGGAAGCACAAAGCACATCCACAGACCTGCACACGGTGGAGAACAGCTGGACCTGAGCTCATGAGAACCTGATGGGGAAGGTAAAGCAGTGGCTGTGCCTCTCCACAGGCCTTGCAGTCCCCATCCTGGGGCTGCCACCCACCTGCCTGCAAGGTGTGTGCCACTCCTGAGCCCTGAGATCCTCCTGGCTCTGCCAAGTCTCTGCTGAAGTTATCAGTCAGTGGTCATTTGCTTCAGCTAGGGCAGCACTGGCTGGATGTGGGATTCCTCAGTACAGCCACACCTGGGAAGGACGGTCCCAGCATGGGTGGGAGCTCTGGGTGGACACTGGCCTGAAGGAAAGGCATTCCTCTACTTCCATAATCCCTGTGCTGACAGCAAACAGCGCTCTCTGAGCTTGTGCAGATCACACTTACCCATTTTATCCATCTGAAATCAGTGATTTCCCTTCAATACACCCCCAGTTACAGCCCTTACACCATGGATTAAGGTCTCTCCAAGATCACCAGCTTGTTTCCATGCTCCAGCAGCCTCTGCAAGGAGAGCTGGCAGCACCTTCTGCTCTGAGCCTTTCTTCCAAGTCCAGCACCCCTTGCTGGAGTTCCAGACCTCTTTTTTTAAATCCAATTCTGCAGTTTCTTTGGCACAATGACTGATTCCCATGGCCACACAGTCACACTGGTCCTGATGCCTTTCCTCTGCTAGGAAGATGCATCAGCCCAACTCCTCTGAAGAGAGGCCACTGTGCTGGATGTGCTCTCAGTCCCATAAGCCTTTAAAGCCATTCTTGAAACACACACTGAAAAAGAGCATGCAAACACTTATTTCAGCCTAATAAAAAGAAAAACCATACAAAATTTATTTGGTACTTCTTTAAGTATTGCTTCCAAATTAGGTCTAAGGCTTAAATGCTGAGACTGTGCAGTCCTCTTTGATGCTGCAAACAGCTTTGGCAAACCAGGCTGTCTCCTCCATCTTTTCTGAGCCTTTCAGTGACTTACAGGAGAAAGAAAATAAGATTTAGTTGTGGTGCCACACACCCAAATCAGAATAAACTGCTGAAATGCTGCTCTGTTCAGAGATTTATGATACAATTAACATTTTCGTTGGTTTCTAATGACTTCTTTCTTCCTTTCTGAAGCTGACAGGAGAGTAGGAATAGCCACGGGGTATAATCAGACTGTCTGCAAGGTGGAAGGGAAATGAACAGAGCAGAAAGGGACTCTCTGAAGCAGCCGGGTATCATTATTATCTCTTTGTGGGAGCATTAGCACCATTGGAGGGCACTCGGGCACCACTGGAACAAGAGCAGCATAAGAACTTGAATAGAACCGAGGAGAAGATTAAAAGAATGAAACAGACACTCAGTGACAGGTCTGAATAGTCTCCTTTGTGCCACAAGACTTGCTGAGATTTTGCTATCGCTTGACAAGTGCCAAAACTCCACAGGTCTGATCCGAAGACTGCATGTGTCAACAGGAAGCCTCCCATTAACTTCAGGGAAACTTAGCCCCAGCCAAGGTGTAATAGATCATGTACCACCATTACAGGGAAATAAGGGAAATCCATCTTGGAATTCTCACTACTAATTTTCAGCAATTTTTCACAATATATCTCATCATCACAGTGTCTACTCGCACAATAAATCAATGCTTCTGCAGAGCGGCGAGAAAAATGAGGGGATGGGGCGGGTGGGAAAGGTGGTAGGGGAAACATGTGCCATGGCTGAGCAGGGAGTAATTGCAGCAAGAACAAACCTCCCTTTGGCCCATTAACACAGCTGACTAATTGCTGCCAAGGTACACAGTAGCATCACCAGTTGAGGAGACAAAGCTTTAACACCTCTGCTTGGGATGGGAGGGAACTGAGGCACGGAGATTCCTCTGCCAAGGTGCTGAGAAAGGAACAGCTCCTGTGAGATTGCTGTGGCCACGGCTTGGTGCTCCACTTGGAAAAAACTGCCAGAGCAGGGCCCTCCTCCATCAGTGGAGGCTGCCTGTCTCCAGTAAAGCTCCAGGTGCTGCTGGAGGAGCACGTGCACATCCCTGCTCCTGCCTCCAGGATTAAGGGGTGACCCTTAGGTTTGAGCTTTGGGAAGCCAGAGGGAGTGAGGGGCAGAGGGGTATGAGGGAGTGGGGAGAACAGCTGTTAAGCTGTTAGAGATAATAAATTGAATAGCTCTGAAATTGGACCCACAAGGATAAAAGTGATTTTAGTGCCTATAAGACCGACTATAAACTCAATCTGTCAGACAGCAGCAGCTGTTAAAGATAATGGTCCTGGTAAATTTAACTTCCAAACTGCCACAAAGGGACTAGTGTGATGTTAAGTTTCTCCCTTCTTTGAAAGGGGGTAGGGAGAAGAAAAAAAGGCATCAAAAAACCACAAGATCTTAAACATGCATCTCCCGTCAGCTCATCAAAAAACCTGCTTTGAAGAGCCAGGATGGGCAGTACCCCCATGGGGGAGAGAGATCTCCCAGAGGCTTTTAAGCAGATGAATACCTCTGGGCTGCTTTGATAGGATTCTACAAATAATACCAAATATTTGCTAATCAGCCAAGGTCAGCGGGGAAAGAAGTGACTCTCTGCTCCAAAGCCAGGCATCTCCTAATTATTTAAGTCCATGCTGTGACTTTTTCATCAGCTCTAGGCAAAGAAAATCATCTAGCTGGACTGCTCCTGAGCAGATGGTGACTCGGAAGTGTTCCCTGTCCCTCAGCCCTCCCTTATCCTGGCAGGGCACAGGGATTGCCCAGCACAGAGTGTGATGGGGCAGTGAGGGCACAGCCCCAGCACAGCACAGACAGGCAATCTTTGCTCCAGCTAGGGATGCACTTGCCTGCTCACAGAAAATTGTTGCTTGTACCAAGTGTCCCACCAAAAACACAAGGAATTTTACCACTGAGCCCAGCAGGGTCAGGGTGTGGCTGCAGAAGAAAGTTCTAGACTGGCAAGTAATTCTTCCTGCCAAGCAGGTGATACAGCGTGGCTAAGGACATGGTTTACACTGACCACTGTTCCAAACAAGCCATTTGCAGCGAGCGGTTTTAACACAACAACCAGAACTACTTAGGCAATTTTGGAAAGGCAGCAGGATTTGGCCACAGGAACTGAACACAGTCTAGGTAACTTCACCTAACAAAGCAGCTATTGCAACTACAGAACCATCATCAATTTCTTAGAGAATAAAGCAAACAAGACCCAAATGGCCCAGGTGAGAAGGGAGGGCTGGTCTTGCTGGACTGCCTCCTCATCCCTGCTTGGCTCCACACCCCCAGCATGGTTTGCAGCATGTCCACTTCTACAGCCCTTCCCAGGGCACACCACAGGGATGTGAACCTTTCCTACATGAACCTTTCCTTAGCACATATTCTTAATATCCTGCTTGATTCAGGATCAGAGGAGGGCTTCATCTCAAGAGGATTTCTACACAGCTCATTTTTCAACTGCCTGAGTGGTACTCTTGGCCTCTTGCCACTCTGAGGGAAGTGGTTCCTTTGGAAATGTTTTTATCCCAATGGAGACAAGATTTCTCATGTGCTTAGCATAACATCTGTGCCTGGATGGATTTGGATTTCACTGCAGTGAAGGATATGGTGTCAAATGCAGCAATGCTTCCAGTCAAGGTCTTGGGAGAGGACCATGCAACTGCTTTGAAGCAATATCCTAGAGTTACTTCCCAAGCCTGGGATATTTTTCAAGGGGTTGGAGGAATCACTCCTTTTGGATGTACTTCAGCAGTACTCATCATTTCTAACCAGTAGTCAAAGAGGGTTGAAGGTCTAAAGTCAGAAGCAGAGCAATGTAAAATAGCTTTAAGCTACTTTGAGTTAAAAACTCCTGATTTTATTCAACACTATGGTTATTTATCACTGTTGCTGTCACCCAAGGACACAAGAAGAGTCCAGTCCAACTTAAATACATAGAATACCTAGGGGGGCATTTACAGATATGCTAATAATAGAAGAGAGCAACCCCAAAGCCCAGTGATTTACACGTTTCATTGTCACTGGAAAGCCCCGATTCAAGAGCAGCTCCTCCAGCCTTTTCTGTATCAGTGATATGTAAGGACAGTATGGAAAGGATTGAGGGTTAATCCCTGTGAAATGATTTATCACAGCAACCATGTACAATACAGCTTCTGTCACAGTTGTCTGTCACTTCCCAGCAATGAACTAGGGAACATTATTCTCAGGAACATCCAAGTTTAGAACTGGAGTTCCCCTAAAGCAATTCCCCAGATATGAGCAGCCCTGTGCACACAGCACACACTGGTTATCTACCTCCCATCACATTTCTTTGTGCTCTCAGAGGGGGAAAAAAAGAAAAAAAGGGCGAGGGAGGGGAGGGGTAGAAAAAAAAACTGGCCTCTGCAGGCCTCCGGGTTAAACTGTGACCTACTTCAATCCACACTGCTGCCCATTATTACCAATCCAATTATTCCAGACAGGTTAACTCAGCTTTAATTTATGTCAATCCAATTACTTTTTTTTTATTATTTATTAAATAAAAAGATCACTTCATGCTTCAAATGATTTATGAATACTGGGTCAGCATCCCAGGGAAAGGACTTGGGAATGCTCAAGGTCAAGGCTGGCCTCATGCAGGAAATCCCTCCCAGAATTTGTGGAGAGAGCTTTACTCACCTCATCTCTCTTTTTGCATTTTAATTGGATCTCTCACACAAAAGCCTGTGGCTTCCAGGACTCTGCTCAGTGAGCAGGAATGGTATTCCAATTGCAAATATGTTTCAGCTGAAGTAAGAGGCACTTAAATTAACTAGATCTCTGTGTCTGCTGCAGTGTAATGGGACAGTCTAGCACACAGCATTCCCCTTCAGGGGAAAAATGAATCCAGGATGGACATTTTTCAAACACAAAGGGGAGTCAAGTATCCAATTCCTGCAAATGTCCCCTTCATCCCCCTTTGGTGACCTTCTCTAGAAGGCAACAGCAGAGCCGTTTTAAACAGCCCCATCCCTACTTTCACTCCTACCTTCAGTCACTGCCAGGATTCTGGCAAACTTCCCTGGGAATCAAGTGCCTTGTATCAGGGTGCTGTTAAAAGATGCTCAGCAGCTCCTCCTCAGCAGGGCACAAAGCCTCAGCCTCCCCTTTGCCTCCAGAGCCAGGACTGAGGCACCACGAGATGCTGTGTCTGCTTTCTGACACCTCTGGAACTGAGCCCCAAAAAGGAGCTCCAGATGATCCAGCTCAACTTCTGCCACTAACCCACCCTCAGACCTTGGCAAACTCCTTTTGACTTGGGTGCCCTGGTTTCCTGTCCCACAGAGCCACCCACCCACTCTGCCTCCTACCCCTGCTCAGCTTGGGCTGGCCACTACAGCCCCTGCCAGGGAGCAAGAGAATCTGACCCAACAGCCTTCTGAGTGTCTCCCTGACTCCCAGACAGGCCATGAGCAGAGCTGGCTAAGTTCTTAACACATATTCCTCAATTATTTTCTCCCCAGTGTTTCTAATTAGGACCAAAATAGTTTCACCCTTTTTTCTTTAATACTGTGCAGCCGATCTCGGCTGCCGTGGCAGCAGAGTCAGTTCTGCAGATAACGTGGATGCCAAACCATTTCCAAGGCTTTGAGTTAAAACCTTGAGAGGTACCTTGAAGATAAGATAGAGTTGCTGAAGTCGGTGAGACCCAGTTTCCCAAGCCAAATGGCAGCAGCCAGGAAGCCACACTCTACAGAGGATGGTGCTTCCAAGCCAGCCCTGGAGCAGAGCCTTGGGGGTTGAGGCCACAGAGGCATGCTGAGTCACAGGGAAGGGGATGTAAAGCCTAATTGCATCCAGATGGGGAAATACAGGGAAGAGAGATTTCAAGGATAAGCATAAAATCACTTCCAAAAAAGCATCTTCCTTTTGGAAAAAGAAAAGGGAAGAAAAAGCATCTCAAATCAAGAATATGATTTTAACAGCCTCCTAAAAATGCTTCCTTCACCTCCTTAGGTGAACAAAACGAGGACTACCTACATCTCAGCCTTAACCAGACAGTTGGACAATAGGGTTATCCAAAACCATCTCAGTCATGGACAACACAGCAAATCCTCTGCCTGAAAGCATGTGCAGACATCCAAACACTGAGTCATTTCAGTATCCCAGCCAGTGTGTCCTTGGGGGAGAAAAGCCAGACACTCAGCTGGGACACCCCAAAATGCCAGACACCCCCCTGAGGCAGAGCGCCTTCGGAGCAATGCCAGCCAGAGTGAGGATCTGTGGTAAGAGGTGGGATCTCGTATTACCCTTTCCCAATCTCTCCTGCCTTTGCATCCTCACACTACCCACTATCTCCAGCAGCCTGGGCAGCAACACCTTCCCATCCCTCCCACATTGTTTTGGGAATAGGGCATGTCTGTTTTTATCTAACATCCTAAGAATAATTATCCGTGTGCACAGATTGCTTGTAGCTGACTGGGTATTGTCATCCTACCCCAGTTTTAGATGAGGACACCAGAACAGGTCAGTAGGCTACTAATAGGTACTCAGTTCCCAAAGGCACCTCATTAAGGGGTGAAGGACTTTAGAATTTATTTAGTACAAAGTTAAATGCTGGATAAAGAAAGCATTAACATGCACAAGCCTATTATATTATTCCTTTCCTTATCCTCAGGAATAATATTAGAAAATATGTGCCATTAGGAAAGTACATGAGAAACTGGAATTTGCTGTATGGCTTCAATAGATGTCCACATGCTTCTCAAGGACTTTTTGGATACAGCTTTGTGGAATGCACAGCCCAAAGTCATTATGTTCTGAAGCAGTTGTTGAGTTGTCTGAAAGCAGACAAATGGAAACAGAACCCTAACCAAAATTACTAACTTTTGCAAAGAGGCATTTTTGAAATTCAGGAAATGCATTACTAAAGCCAGAAAACTTAAAACTCACATTTTGCATGCCACCAAAGAAATGTGGATAGGCCTCCTTGGAGAGAAAAAGAAAACAAACACACACAAATAAAAAGAAAAAGTACACGTCCACCAAGTGGCTTTGAAATTTCCATCCCAAACACCAAGATGGCCCCTTGGGCTGGGACTGCGTTGTTTCAATTAGTGCTGCTCTGCCCAGCCTAATTGTAAGAGTTGGGAACAGCCAGCATTCCCAAAGGGCCATAAGCTCTTCCCCCTATTGTTTTAGGCTCAGCATTGAGAGAGCAAGTGGAGGAATACCAGAGACAAACAGGAGAGAGGCAGCTGTAGTCACTTTCCCTAGGGCTATTTCTGCCAAGTCTTAAATTAATATTGAGATCCTTCACCCTCCTCCCTCTACATTTTCTACCACAGACACCAGGTTTGTCCCAAGTTGGCTGTGACCTGGCACTGCATCTCCTGAATGGAAGCCCCACTTTTGAGGTCAAAACCTAATGTGGGCAGGTGAAAGAAAAATCCTTACGGCTCCTGCCTTTGGCTGAATCCAGGGAAGAGTTTGCTCTCTGCAAACAAGGGCTGGAAACACTTCCAGTTCCAGGCTGGTATGCACTGAGGGGAACCAGTCCCTCAGGACCCTCTCTCTGCCCTTCATTTCAGAAGAAGTCCCTCAGCAGGCTCCAGCTCAGCATGTGCTGTCAGTTCACTCATGACACGTGCTCGTGTTGCTTTTCTGACAACCCTCTTCAGAAGCAAAAAGGAGGAGACAAAAAAAGAAAAAAAGTACAGCAAAAAAATGATGCCACTCTCAAGAAATGGCACTTTAGGCAGTCTCCACTACATCAGTAATGACAGTCAATAGTGCCTCCAAGGACTTCCTTTCTTCAAGTCAATACTACATTCTGACAGCCAGTTTCTTCCTGGATCCATGAGCCTCTCTTCCAGATTCAATCTTGCTCAGACAATCATTCCTCCAAGGCTTTTATCCAGCTTACAGATAGTGCAGAGATACAAGAGCCAAACTGTGAGGAAATCTTTCTGCTGCTCTCCAGAAATGCACTTCTTTACTAAGTGGCTTTTCTTCCCCACCAGGGTCACACGCAGCACTAAGCAAGCCAAGGGTCATGACAAATACAGCAGAGATGCTTAAACAAATACCTCATCCTGGATTCCACACAGCTTAGGCTTCAGGTGATCCCCTTCTACGGCTTTCCCTCTAAGGGGATTTACACTGCACTGGCTTGCAAACACATGCACAAGAGGAAAGCAAGCCAGAGAACAGGACCTTCCAAGAAGACACCACAACTTAAAATCTACAAAGCACATTTCCCTGACTTGGCTGCCTAAGCTAAGTCTGTCACCAGTTTTGGTGTCTCAGCAAGGAAGGTCCCATCTTGTTAAAGAACTGTTCACCTCCATCATTAAAAACATCTTTAGCAGACAGTCTTTTTCCTCAGGCACCAAGGATGAAATACACAGTCATCCTCTAAAGAAGGCTTGGAGAAGAGAAATCATGTACTAATATAATTAAGTTCAGTGCAACAAGCCCCTGGCCTTCACCTGCAAAGACACAAGTGTAATTGCAATATTAAACAGACACATGAAAGGCCTCCAGGGCATAATAGGTTTTGCAGAGATCAACAGCAAGTCCTGTGCCTTGGCAGCTTCCACACCAAAAGGGAGGTGCTTTGTGATCATCTCTACTGATGACCCTGTTTTACTCACAGCCTTGTATTTCAGGAAAGCCATATTTGCTGTAAACCTTGGACAGAGCCTTTAAGGTTTTTAAGGTACATTCAGTAAGGACCCGTTCCTGCTTCTGCAGAGGCCTGGTTTTAATGTACCTGAGTGTTGTGTGCTGCCAGGAGGAGTAGAGGGGTTCCCTGCCAGATGGTGAGCAGCACAGGCAAAGAGATCCACTGTAAATTAACCTGCTGCTCCCAGCTTTGGAAAGCCACAGTGGGAAAGTCAGGTAGCAGTGGTGTCCTTGAGGTGCTCCTCCTTTCCTACATGCCAAAAGCCTTTTATGACATGAAAGCTATCTATCAAAGAACATTTCATCAGCTAAACTGGGCTCTGCCTCATTCATCACCAGGGCCTCTGCCCTCCTTCCTGCACATCTGATACCTGGAGCGAAGGAGTGGACACCAAGCCCCACAGCTGATGTTGTTCAGTGAGTAGATGAGGGCAAGCCTGAGAAACAAGGAATGAGATTTTTTTCCAGCACCTTACACCCACCTCTGCAGCAGCAGTAAGAGCATTACACACCCACAGGCAAGACTCTCCGGTGTCACAGAAAGTTCACCATCTCAGAGTGAGAATGTTGGTGACTGATGGGGTCCAGGGAGGGAAGGATTACTGCTGTTTGTACAGCTTTATGGAGGAAGCTGTAAGAGTGTTCTGTAGATGAAATCAGTACATATTTGCACATTAATGTAATTTAACCTGAACTCGTTCTTTCTTTTAAACCTCTGGAGTGGCAGGGAAGACCCATGAGCAAACAG
This sequence comes from Vidua macroura, assembly GCF_024509145.1. Lineage (NCBI taxonomy): Eukaryota > Metazoa > Chordata > Aves > Passeriformes > Viduidae > Vidua > Vidua macroura. The sequence goes on from NC_071588.1 coordinate 6,312,910, forward strand.
GCAAAGAACATCTTTATTAAGGAAAGGCTAAAGTGACAGTCTGTAACATGTCAGGCAGCTAAGGCTAGCAGGAGGCTGTAGATCCATGGAAGAACAGATTGCAGGAAAGAAATGTCTCAAAAGTGTTCTCCAGTACCCACACAGAACAGAGAATTTTACCTGGCAAATGCAGTTAAAGCAGTGTAATCCTACACACTCAGGAATAGCTTGTTTGCATGGCTGTTCTCTTAGAAGGAAATGCTTTACCAAAAACAGATGTTCACACAAAATCCCCAGAGGCTTCTGAAAATCCCCTGCAGTTAGGAGCTGTCATGATCAGTATTTTGTACAAAATAATGCCAAGGACTGCTCAGTTCCCCACAGGGCAAGGTAGCTCTTTAGAGATTTGTTACTTCAGCCCTCCTCTCCTCATTGTGCTGATCTAGGACAAACTCACCTTGGTGGCCCACAGCAGCGAGGACAGGCTGACTGTGCTGCTTGGCTTTGTCCCAGCTCAGCCTGTCCTTCCACAGATGGTGCAGGAGCACAAGAAGTCACCTCAGGTGCTGCAGCTAATTCAGCAAATATGAGCATAGACTGGACTAGCTTGTCACACACACAGCCTCAAATATTTTTGGCCACAGCGACCTCTCTGTCACAACACCTCTGTGGAGATGGCCCTTCCAGTGCCACAGGATGCACCTCCAGAGCAGCCCAGACACACCCTGAGCTGGGACACCCACCAGCAGCAGCAAGGGTGTCTGTGAGGGCTCTCTGCAACTCAAGCAGGTGTTCCCAGTCATGCTGAGCTCCTCACTGGCACCGCTAGGCAGATCCCAATGCCTGGCACAGCTTGCCACCCTGCTGTGTTCACAGGCCTGACATGAGTCCAAGCCCAAAGCTGTCAGCTTTGTCCAGCTGGAGTTAAAGCTCTCTACCAGTAACAATGATCACAGCATTCCTAGGAAGGGACTGACTCACAACAGACCAAGTAGTGGATAGAGCTGAGTCACATGGGATAAACTCTTAGCATAACCCACTTAGAAGAAAGCTACCTCCTCAGCAGGAAGAGAAAGGGAAGGAAAAAAGGAATATCCTGAGAAGTGATTAAGGACATTGCTTAGGAAAATGTCCTTAATGAGTTGTAGGATTTCCCATCATAGCTTCAGGGTGAAGCTGCAGAGACAGGACACAGAGCTCTCTCTCCCACACAGTCCCTCCATCCTGTGCTGCAATCAGGGAAAGCATTCCAGCACTCCTCCAGCCACAGGACTGCTGTTCCCCAGCCCTCTGACCACAGCTCCTCCAGTCAGGGAGGCCAGAATTGTCTGCACTACAAGCAGGACATTTTGCCTGGGCCCCCTCAGACTCAGATGTGCAGCATATCCCAAATGCCAGTGGTCCTGCACTCTGCCCTCATCCCAGCAACAGCTCCCAGTGGCTGAAGCACAGGACAGTGCTGACCCCCAAATCCAGGGAAGCATGCTGCTTCCTGCCAGGTTGAATGCATTAAAATTACACCAGGAGCTTCAGTGCCTCTGGTAAATACTGCACAGACTTGTTTAGCCTGTGGCTCTTTACACGCACCCACCAGGCTCTTTAGATGTTCCAACATAGCTTTTCTTATGGAGGACAGAGTTAGGAAAGGCTGAGCAATGAAAGCAGAGATTGTTACCAGCTTTAACAGGCTTTGGATCATGCCAAGAACAAGTTTCACTGTTTTAGTTGCTTCAGTATGATAATCCCACATCTTTTCTATAATAATCAGATGCTCCTACACTGCAGTCAGCAGCAGAAGACAAAATGAGTAGTAAAGAGATGAGCAGCAATCTCTTTAAAGAGCTGAGAGGACTGCCAAGAATATTTGTGATCTGATTTCATCCCTTGCCTTCCCTGACCTGTCACTGGAACCCAGGGTGATCTACACAGTGGGTTTCAGGCTGTGGTACACAGAACACTTCTGAGCAAACCAAGGAAAGCCAACTGACGGGCAGACTGAGATTCATCTCAGGCCTACATCACTGACCTATGCCAATTCATTATGAAGGACTTTCACTTTATTACCATTTATGAAGGGGTTTCACTTTATTACAGGTCACGGAAAAAAAACCTAGTCTAGTAGGGTGATCTATTTATTTCAGGGAAAAGATCCACTTAGTAAACTATGACCTGAACATCAGTTCCTCACTATCTACAGTGACAAAGACATAGCTGAGATTGAAACAAATTTCTAATAATTTTTTTAAAGTAAAGAGACTTCCGTTGAACAGTATTGAAGGTGAACTCCCTCATGGGGAAAGAAAAAAATTATTTATCATTTGCTGTCTGTCACAGCAGAGATGAACAGTGAGAGCCCAGCAGGGCCCTCTCTGTGCAGGACACTGAGAACTGCAGCCACTTGTCACCTCCTCCCTGCAAGTCTGAAGTGACACAGGCAGATGATCTTTTTGAGGCATGTAATACAACACACACAAAAAAGTAAAAAAGCCACACCATGATTCAGTGGCAGCACAACTGTCTTGCCTTGCACAGGATTGCTCTGCTCAGCCAAGGACCTTTTCTGCAGAACGCACAGGAAAACAGCTGCAACAAGAGCTCCATGCCTTCAGAGGGATAATAATGTTGACAGTAAAAATATGAACCCAGCACAGCTATTTGTGCTCATTTACAAACAAGACACTGCACTAATTTATGCTCATTTGCACGTGAAAATTGCTGGAGTATTTACTGTACATTTGGGTGATCAGAACAGCTTTGGAGCTGCTGTCCTGTGACCATCACAGCAAACAATTAAATACATTTCATTACTCATTTCAGGGAAGGCATCCACAGTTACAAGGGAGAGGCTGAAGTGGATGACAGGAGTGTTACATAAATGTTATTGATTTTGTTTCTCCAAACATTCACAGCAAACACAGCGACTGGTTTTGCTGAACAATGCAATGCATCATTCAGCTTTCCAACAGAACATATCAGACATCAGCTATGCACAGTGTGTTCACTGGATGCTGCCATGAAGGACTGAGGAAGGGTGAAGTGGTGATCAGATAAAGGGAGTGCATTCATTCCTCTGGCAGCAATGCAGCAGCTAAATTTCCCAGAAGCAGCAGAAATATAGTGGTACTTCTCAGGCAGAATTTACATTCTAAAATATATCTTAAATCAGCCTCTTTCTTGGTAATATCTGTAGTGACACAGGAGTTCTGTTCATCAGCACAGCAAAAAAAATCTCCACCCTAGTGCTGTAATTGGAAGTAGGCACAACAAAGGAGGAGGGAGAAGATATCTTGTTCTTCCCCCTTGGGAAGAAAAGATCCAAGTGCTTAATGTGGTCACACACCAAAAAAAAACAACCCAACAAAAAACCATAGCATTTTTATGTTAGAGGCAGGAAAAACAATGCTGAGGAGAAAATACCACCAAAAAGCGCAACAGATACTTATGGGCAGATCATCTGCAAGAGAGGGCGTTCCAAAAAACAAACCAACCCATGTGGCCAAGCACAAGGATAATGTTGTCCTTGTTTCACCCACACCTTCTTTCCCAATATGTCTCTTTCTTCATCAGCTAGAGATCTGGTAAAAAAAAAAAATCTACATTTTAAAAAAAAAGGAAAATTATGTAACTCACAATTCTCCCATATGCTCAGTGCCTGTTTAGCTCACAAATCATGGAATTGTGTTAACTACCACGGCAAGGGGTGGATGGACACACAAAAAAGCAACAAAGACTGGCTTTGGTATGTAGAGCCTTTGGGCGATGAAGAAATCTGTCGCTACATGTTTTTAACACTTAATGGTTTATTTTTCCTTACTCAACAGAGGGAGAAGAAGAGGGTGCTGAAGATGTGAAATACTAACTACTTTGATCTTTCAAGGGTTTGGCAACAGAATTTGTGCTTTGATACATCTAGTTCCATAAATCTCAAGACACAAGGAAATAAAAATCAATGGCTAAGAGAGATGGATCACTCACTGGGATGGAGAGAAACGAGTCAGCTTGTATCTGATCAGCCAATGAGGCCCAGGCAATCTGTCAAAATGCATTTTTTCAGGGGCAATAATCCCCTTAACCAAGGGGGAGAAGTCTCAAGTACCAAGGAGGTGAAAACTTAACGAGAGAAGGTAAGAATTCTCAAAACATTTTGGGTAATCTTTTTTATTTTAACTCTGAAGCATCGTTCTTAACTCTTTCACTCCATTGAAGAAGGATGGGACATCACAGACTCGTTGCAGCTTCACTCCTGTATCACACTTCGAATGGAACCCTTGTGGCTAACCAAAAAAACATCCTACATATCATTTGTTATAAAACTCAGATCATGGAAACAGACTGAACCCCTGCCCTGCTAGGAAGAAGGAAAATGGCATGGAAAATCCAGCTAGCTGCCTCCCTGCAGCACTCAGCTCTGTGGGCAGGGGCTGGATGGCATGTCCCACAGCGCTGCCATCACCTACACACCCCAGCTGGTACCTGCCCTCGGAGAAAGACATCAGCAAATGCCTTGGCAAGCCACACTCAAACCACTTACAGGCTCCTTCAGTAGGTCAAGTTTCCCCTCTAGTAACTCAGCTGCCCCACCCTCATGTATTTTTAGCATGCTTAGGTAAGACTTTTCTGGTATTTCCTCACATCAGAATTTCACCTGTTGCATCTTGCAGTCAACCTGGGTGGGGCTTTTTTCTCTCTCCTTTTCCTCCCAGAGCATTTTGTGGGCAAGCAACTACTTGGGTATTGGATGGGGGCCACAAAGAGGAAGGGAACGCAGGTGGTAAAGAACTGGAGATGCTTTTCCTTCTGTTTTTCTGTGCTGGCAACAATAACTGAAATGCCACACCAAAGCCACCCTCTCTGAAAAACCTGAGCGGGTACAAACACAGAGGCCCATCTGCTTAGCAACACACGGTGCCAGCAAACAGTTTCCAAGCCTCAGGCTGAGGCTCGCAGATATGGCAAAGGCACATTGGGCTCCCAACTCCACAGACAGCCATCCAGAGAGGGGGCAGGGCAACAGTGGCCTTCCCACAGCAGGCAGGTGCCACCAGCAGGGCACATCTCCTTCCCTTCTGGCAGCTTCACACAGCAGCAGCCTGCTTTAGGATCTCCTGTCTTCTGCAGTCCTCTTCAGATGCACCCTCTTCCTCTGCTCCTTCAGTGCAAGGATGCTCTGTGCAAGAACACCTTTCCTTGAGCTCAGGAGCAACATCCCCAGTCAGACAGCAGCTTCTCCCCCCTCTCTCCCCATCCAAAACACGTTTTCAAATTTTCCTAAATGCATTCTGACACCTGACCTGCTCTCCAAAGCTCGTAAGAAATGAATCTCTACAGCATGAGCTACATCTTACAAATGTCCCATTACAGGGGTGCTCCCTGATTTCCTGCTCTCCTTCCCATCTCCCAGTGAACCCCTTCACCTTCCTTAGTGTCAGCCTGTCCCAAGTGCTCAGCTCACAGCAGCTTTACCTCTTTCCTGGAGCTTCTCTGCTGTGCTGGGCAAGGATCAAGGCTCACATGTGCTGTCCCACACCCGTCCCTGCTGCCCTGACACAGCTCAGGCTGACAGCACTGCAGGGGAAGTGGCTTTATGGGATGTGACTGCAGGATTTCTGATGCATGTCACCCTTGATGCCAGCAGCTGCAAGAATTCCCCGCATTAGCAAAACACAATGAAAGCTGCCCCGTGGGTCACCCTGCAGGTCAGGGGATGGGAGCTGCCTTGCATGTGAGTCCAAGCACTGCCAGGGATACCCAGCAGAAGATTGGCTTTGTCTGAGAATAAAATCTTTGGTTCAAATAGATAAAATCCCACCCAGGAGAAAACATCTGAATGCTCTGCTCAGAAGCCCTCCCCAGGACAGACATCCTGGGTGTAGCCCAAACACAGCATCCCACAGACCTGCTTTGGCCTGGGAAAATACAGAACAGGTGGAGTGCTTGACCAAGAGAAATCCTGCTTTTTGACATCCAAGAGCAGACAGCGATCAGTCCACAAATCAGGACAAATAATGCAACTGAAGGCAACAGATCTATTAGCTGTTCATAACAATCCGGGTTGCTCTACAGGGTGACAAAGTTGTGGCACTTGAAAAACTCTGTCAATCGAGTGGGAGTTCAGAGAGGTTTATAATAGAGAAGAACACACTTGGTGGAAAGTTAACCAAAAAACCTGTGCCAAACATTAAAAACTGGCACAAAAAGCCAGAGAAAGTCAAGAACAAACAGAAAAAAGGAAAAAAAAAAGAAAACACAGTTAGAAATGCCTGAGTGATCATAAGGAAATGATGTTTTGTTGCATGATCCCAAGCCCTCTGCCATAGGTGTCATATAAATAATTATTAATTATGTTGTTGATTATCTGTGTGAGCAATAGAGCTAATGAGCTGGTTCTTACAGGATATAAATACAGCTTCTAAAGAGCAGGGCAGCCATTCTGCCAACGGCAAGCAATTAGAATTATTTCTTCTCTGCTGAGAGTTTGCTTTTTTTTTTTTTTAACCTAAGGACAACCAATACACACTGTAGATATTTGCTATTAAAAATCTACTCCCTTCACAGTCCCAGTAGACATAAACTGAATTTCCTTTAATGACTGGGCCCAATTAACTGGAACCTGGAGCTCCACTTTGAAAGCAGCAGGGTTCCTCTTTGGAGGCTTGGCCCCGATGGGCAGGAGGCATCCAAAGGTTGAGGATTAAAGTTGCTTTGTTTCACTGAGCATGTACACCATATTGCAGGATGGTTGGCATGGGAACACAGCTATGGAGCAGCCTGTAGTGCACAATAAACAGTCTCCATAAAATACAGAAGCAAATAACTGGAGAGATGAAGGGTAAACCCTTCACCTATCATTGGGAAAGCTCAGCAGATGGAGGAAGAAGGAGCAGCCCTTCCAATTCACAGCCCTTCATCCACACCTGCTTGCAGGATTTTTGTTTTAACATTAGTGCTTTAAGTGCACAAGTGTACTTGACCCATTTCACCATCTGGTGTCCAAACCACAGGATCCAACAGGAAATTCTACTTTAGCTGCTGTCAGCCTTGAATTGCCACATCTCTCAAGGTGCTGGTTAATCCTAGGACAGAATTTGAGAAGAGGGTTGGCCAGCAGGGGCCTGAATATCCATCAATAAAAGGAAAAGGGCAAGTTTCCTCTACAGAAAAATACTCTTTTCCCTCAGAGTCATAGATATAGGTTAAAAGAGGTTGGACCCTAAGTCTAATTGACAGAAAGTGCAGCAGCAAATAAGGAATAAAACCCATAATCCTTCTGCTGCATAAGAGGGGAAGTGGGGGGAAAGGAAGAGCAGGAAGATAGAGAACAACCTTAGGAAACCTGAACATCTCTATTAACACTTTGCTTTGCTTCTTCTTTTACAACAACAGAATTACCAGATGAAACACCACAAGCATCTTCTGGAAGTTCCTTTTCTCTCTGATCTCACCCATGGCTGTAGTTCCAGCACGCTGACCTTCAATCTGTAGAAATTTCCTGATCCTGATCAACGCACTAGATAAAACTTGCAAAACACTGACCCTGGGGATTTGCTCAAGAGTCAGGAACGCAAAGATTCAAACAGGAAAAGCTGGAATTCATGGGCTTGCTGGCAGTCTGGCTACAGTGTGGACATCAGTCTTCTGCAAGGGCTGAGAAAAGTCATTCTTTGTTACGAGCAAGACAGATCAAAACAGACAACATCCTCTGTATACTCAAAATTATGAATTCTAAGTACCATCCAGCCCCTCCACCACTAAAAGCAAAGACACATCTTACACCAACCTGCCCTGAAGGCCTTCTGATGCAGCTTTGTCCATGGTTTTGAAGTATGCAGTAGGAAATTAGTACATTTTCAGGCCTCTGAGTTACATTTCTTTTCTTTAAGAAGAAAGTCCATGGTGCACTGACACAGGAACTTTAAAAATGCAGCTTTAAAAGGAGCACCCTGGGCACTGACCTACACAAGCTGCTCCACTCAGCCAAGCCATCCACTTCTTTATTAGACATGATCCACAGTACTTTATGCATTTCCCTGCATTTTAAAGGGATCAGACAAGAGTTCCCAAACAGGCTTAGAGCTACCAAGGAGCCCTTGCTTTTTCCTCCCTCTTTTGTTCTTCAGTAGCCGTGTGCTGGGAGCAGGGCTCTGCATCCTGAGGTTATTACACATTTCTCTAATGGATCTCCATGCATAATAAATTAGCTCATTAATGAATTGATTTGAAGGAAGAGTTCACTGCAGGGGCTAGAAACCCAAAGACACACGCCTATGACTGAACAAATAAGTCACTTCTGCAGCATCACATCGTGCATCCTGCTGGTGAAGGCCCCATTAAATCACCTGGCGCTGCTGCTGCCTGTTCTCCATCCTCACCATTATAAAAGATATATGGGAACTGCTTTTGCCTCACAACTGCTTATTTGTGGAGGTCTGGTCTCATTCCTTACAGGCCTTTTCCATTTGGGACTGTCAGGTTTGTCGTTCACGTTGAGGGAGTTTGTAATTCCAGCAGCAGCTTTTGCAGTGTTTGAATGATTTGGATTGCGGCTCATTTGGATTGCAGCACAGGACTGCAGGTCCACCCTGAGGGTTGTTACCAGCCTGAAAAATCTCAAGGCTGTGGTGTTTGCCTGCTATTGCTGCCCAAAATGAGGGAATCTTGTCTGAAAACAGCTGCCCTGAGCTGCTAACTGAATATTTCCAGATGATCCCAGGAACCTACCTCCATGCTCCAGCACCGAGCGCTACCTTGTAAACAAACGCCCTTATATAGGTCTGTGTGGGCAAAGTTAATTATCTCCAAATAGCTTCCAGAAGCCTCAAATCAATTTATGAAAACAAAAATTAACTTTCCATATAAACATAATTACAGTCAGACAACAGTATCCAGCCTGGTGCTACTGCTGTTTTTGGAAGCTGGGCAGAAAGCCAAATGAGTTCATTAGGCAGTGTAATTAATAATGGTTTTTTCCTGCTTTAGGAAGCCATTTATGGTCCTAAGAGGCAAAGGTACTGGGGAAAAAACCCACAACTGACAAGTTTTTAAAGGTGCTTCTGCAACAACAATTTATTTTAGAGTCTCTATGAGAATATATATCATTTAATGAGCAGAAAAAAAATTTACACTGCAGTGAAATCCATTCACTCTGCTCACAAAGATGACTTGGAAGAACTTTCTTGAGAAGGAACCACCCAGTTTCTGCTCCAGGAATAAGCATCTCCTACTTCATAACCCAAGAGGCACAAAGACAGCACCACATAACCAGCTCCCCCTGTTCAGTTCCCCGCATCCATTGTGCCATGGCCGTAGAACAGCACAAGATTCTACAAATGCAAGAGGAGTCCACAAACAAACACCATTTCATGACTCTGGTCCCAGCAAAACCCTGGAAGTTTCTTTGGTTGCTAAGTCTATCTGATTATTACTTATCAGTTCTGAATTGCACTCTCTCAGGTTACAGAGACATGCTCTTTGCAAACACAGATCACTTTGTCTTTCAAGGTGGCAACACAATCTGAAGTGGAGCTTCTCCATGTGTGAGAAAGCCACATCTGTTACCCTCTGTCCCACTAGAAGTGTGTGTTGATGCTACCAGAGAAGTGCCAGCTGGTGTTGATGGACACTGCACAGGGTGGTCAAGCCAGAAGAGCACAGGAGTTGAGCCACTTTTCACTGTGCACTCGTTTCTGGGGAAGTAGAGGGTCAGAACTGTGCAAGTCACCAAATATCTACTTAACAGGACGAATTAAAAGCAGATAGAGACAGCAGCCATCTCATCATCCATATCTAAATATCTGTGTGGCTCTAAGCCACATAAAGGGAATATTTGGGTGTGCATGCACCAAAGCCAAGAAAGTTGGCAATCCCTGCCCTCTAACACCCCAACTCAGCTTCTTGCCCAGCTGCTTCACCTCCCCATAGCAGAGGGTAAATCCCCCTGCCATGGATTGCCTGGTGGAATACACAAACCCTGGCTCAGCCCTGCAGCACAGCAGTGTAATCTATTTATGAATGGCAGCGGAACTCCGAGATTGAATTAGGAGGCAGGTATTCAATCAGGCAGGATGTGTAGCTGCTTTCTAACAGACTGGAGGATTAAGAGAGCGATAGAATACATCCTTTCCTTCCACATGACAGCATCTCCCTCTTCTCCCCTCCCCAGTGAAGAAACTAGCAGAGTCTGTACTTGAAGAGAAGAGGATTTGCAATGCTCAGGACTCACAAGAAGGATTAGAGAAAGGTTAAAGAGAACATGCATACAAGAGACAACTCTCCTGTATCACACCCAGCAGAAGAATTATTTAAAAGCAGTCTGTGCAAGACAGTGCAAACAAACCTGAGCTACCAGGAGAAGAGAAGGTGCAGCTGGAGGAGCTGCCAGCTGCTCAATTTGCACTGTGTCTGGGATAAAACCACAGCACCTGTTTTTAGCAGAGCTCAAAGATGAGCTTCACAGTTTTTAAAAAGCCTGTTCAGTGCAGGGAATTGCAAGCAAGAGAACCTGCAGTCAGTTGGTTTGAATATTCCCCTAACACCCAGGGTTCATTGCCCTAACTGCTCTAGGTCCTGCACAAGCAGAAGAAAGGAGAAGTCCCTACTCAAAAGAACACATCACATGCAATGTAGAAATCCCCATTTTACCCATTGTCACCATTCCCAGGGACATGGAATGTCTGGGCAGTAGCAGAGTATGACAAAGAAATATGGAAATTTATGGCTTAGAACCTAGAGAAGGACACAGTGCATGGATGTGAAAATCGCCTGATGGGAAAAGGCTGCAGTCTGGTGCAAGAAGACAGAGGACAGTGTTTCACATGGCACAGGGAAGAAATTCTCTATCTGATGCAGCAGGATTACATCATGTCTGACGGCAGAGGCCCATTGTGCTCTCGCTTGTAAAGGAGGATTACTGTATATCTGATCTGCAAGAAGGATTATTGTGTTTGAAACGGGCTCGCTACAATCAGGATGAACTGAAAAGCAGTAAAATATGCTGGTGGAAAGTTTCACTGGATTTGTGACACGGCAGATGCAGAGCTGTGTATCCCTCTGGCACTAACAACTATGATTCACACATTGGAAGAAGCCCCCAGACCTCCTAGAGATGATTTCAGCATGTGGCACAGGCCCACTTCACTGCCAGCCTCCAACTCACTTGACAGGTCACTGAACAAAACTTATGCCTTAGCCTATAACAGAAGTCCATGTAGTTCTGGGAAGAAATGCCAAACTCACTTAATTCTCTTGATTTCAGTCTCTCTTCTGTCCAATCTGACCCAGAACCTATGCTTAGCCCTTCCCTGATCATAATTTCCCATGCTTGAATGGTCAATTCTTTTGATTTATAACTAAAACCTTAATTGGATTTGACAGTGATAAACATGCAATGTATTCTTTAATGTCTTACAATATATGAATTCTGGGACATGTATCTATTGCATTCTCCATTATCAATAGTTCAATAAACTTTCTGTTAAACCTTGTTATAAGAAAATTGAATTTTCATCAAAATCACAGGACCGGCCTATTATAGCAAGAACCATATCAGGGAAGACATCACAGCCACTCACACACAACACAAGCCAGACAGCTCTTAACACACTGGGGGCATTTATCAAGATACTGACTATAAATCATTGCAAATGGAACTGCAGGAGAAGGAAAGTCCTAGGGGGCTGTTGGGATCATGCAGGCTTTGTTTTATTTCATGCTGGGTCATGCAGGCCTTATTTTATTTTATGCTGGGTCATCCCTAGGTTTGTCTTCAATAATTTTCTTAGTTCTTTATAGACACCATCCCATCAACAGGAGAAACCCTGTGCCTCACCACCTGAGCTGAAAGTTCTGCATTAAACTCCACTTTCAGCACTTTAGCTGAGGCATAGCAGCCATGGAGACTTAGCAAGACTTGTGCCACAGAGAAGAGGGAGCCTATAGACTGCAGATAACCCTCCCAGCTCCTCATCTGAGCTGCTAGGAAGTTCATCCTCAGGTTTGGCACAAAAAGAAACCTCTTTATTAATATTCACCCACAAACACATTTCATTCTTTCGTCCTTCTTGCCAAATCCTCCTGCTAGAACCCATCCTTCAGGAGAAAAAAAAACCCAAACCAGTAAAACCCTTCAGCAAAGCAGGCAGACTTGCTGCACTTGTACTTGACAGAAGGGAGAACAGATTGGGACTCCATGAAGAGTGACTCATTATCAGCAAATAGTTTTAAGTGATGATTGTTTCATCACCACCCACCCAGCTCTTCCCTCTGTCTGCAGGCTAGCGCAAAAACTCACTGAAAGAGGATGACAAAAAAGAAAAATTAGGCAGACGACCTTACCTCTTGCTTCCTCTCCCTGGATCGTGAGCAGAACTGTCTAAAAAGGGATCTGTAACCTTGGGTTACAAATTGAGTGCTTAAAGGTTGTCTTTTCTTCCAAAAGCAATGTGTAATGTTGTCTCCCTTCTTAACCTATCCAAGAAAACGCTGAAAAACATTTTCAGATAGCTGCCCTTTTCCTGCACAAGCATATGCTGAGCCTAACCCTTAGGGACACTAACACCCTTGCAGTCATTTAGCCGATAAGCCCTCGCTGTAGGATCAAAGCTCCGTTGCAATGTGCCAATTGATGTTGCTGTAAATGAGCATTAGCACATTTGGGATCCAGCAGGACTGGTGCCTGAAGGTGAAGAATCCCATCCTTGGAGTCAAACACATCAAAACTCCATCAATAGCAGGGTACAGAAGGTTACAGCAGCAAAAATGAAACCCTGGCTGTATCACGTTGCTCTCAGCAACTACTTCCAGCAGCGAGCTGCGTTCAGAGCAGCTGCAGAGCAAACGGAGAGAGAGGGAAAGAGCAGAAAATCATCACACACACTCTACCTAGAGAGGGGGTTTGAATTGAAATGGCCCAAGGGCAACCATATAAGAAAATGGAGTTGTCTGGCTCCGGGCACAACAGACGAGCTTCTCCTGTCGTAACCGGGAGAAAAGAGAGAAGGGAAGAGAATGGGGCAGGCCCCCATGGTGGTGTTCTCCCACCCACACAGCAGAGGCAGCAGGGTCACAGACTGGGCTTTCCAGAACTGTGACCTCTCCTGTCCACGTCTCCAGACAATAAAAAGCTGTTTCAGGTTCCCAAACGCTTTCAAAAGGATTCTCGGCAGGGAATCCTGCTCACTGAATAGCTAATCCAGCACCTTCCCAACCCTTGCCAGGCAGAGAGGCACACAGGAATTCTGTTATCAAAAGATAATCACATCCCCGGGGCATTACCAAGCACAAAATGCAGCTGTGTCTCTAATCCTCTGGGTGCAGTTACCTCCTCATTCACCGTGCTCCCACCTGCCCTCAAGCTGCCTTTAGTTCTATTAGGAAATTGTTTGTACTTCTAGATTGCTTTAAATTATTGAGCAGTATCTGAAGCCCTGAAAGGCATTATTCCACCTATCCAAAATGAGTAAATAAATAAAACCCCTTGCCATCAGGACATCCACTTAGACCTGAATATTCCAAAACCAAACAAAATTTACACAAAGGCTTAAAAAATTCCTTGTGATATTAAACACAAACCCACACCATAAGAAACTACTCACAACTCCTATCATTTCAACATCCAGATATGCTTGCAGGCATTTTGCATCTCAGCTCCCAGCGTGGGTTGTATTTTGCAGGCTTCACATTGCTACCAAAGCTGGAGACAGCCATCATTGACTCGTTTGCCAAGCAGTGATACAAACTTAAAATATTCTTCAATTGCTTTTTTTGTACTGAGGGCTATCAGCCTCATCTAGTTTCTAACCAATGAGATCTATATCTTTTGATTTCTTCTGAGTCTCTGAGGAATATAAAACCAGACACAGTGGAAAGGAAGAATCATGCACAGTTTCTCCTCCAGAATTTAGTGATAAGGAAGGATTCAAAGCCAGATGAGTTGGAGATGATGCCAGCTATCTGTTTCCAGGGAGGGGCAGAGCAGGTAACCACCTCCCCACCCTCCCATCACCTACTTCAGGATCTGACCAGAAAAAAACCACACTGCCATGCTGGCAGCTGCCTCCACTTTATCAAAAGGTACTTTAGAGGAGAACTAAAGTTTTAATGACTTCCTGTTCTTAGCTCTCTGCCACTGTCCCTTAAAACATCTCTACAACATGGACGTAGGGAGCAAGGAGAGAGAAAAACTGCAAAGTGACCCAGCTGACCTCCCTGACTGACAGAGGTAGTCTGAAAGTCTCCATTATCCAACAACTCAATCCCTACAGGGTCATGCAAGTCACCCCACAGGCCAAGGTCACCCTTAATCTCCATTAGCATCAGCTCTTGTTTATTTTCCAACCTTTACTCCCAGGAAGCTGAAAGCCCAAAGCAGGGCAAGAAATACAATTACTTTCCCTGGACACTTACTGCATTTATTAAACATGGATTTAAACAAGGTTTTCTATCTGTATGCTAAAACGCCTTTTTTTTTCTTTAAGACAACTTTGCCTGAGGGAAACCACTCTTTGTTTTGGCTTAAATGAACACCCATTAATTTTATAGGAAGGTCTAGGGGGAAGGGCTTGTGTCTCCACAGATTTATAGTCTTTTCATGCCAACTGGGAAGGAAACTCTCACATGCTTGTGTAGCATCAGACTTCTCCCACAAAGCTCATATTTACAGAAGAATGCAAAGCTCCCCCAGGGAGTCTAGGAGTTGATGAGACTATGAGGATCTGTTATTTATATTATAACAGTGCCCAAGATTTTTGGCCATTGCACATATTCGGGGGAAGATGCAGCCCCTCTCTGACAGGGTTCACGCTCATAGCAAATTACTCACTTTCATGGAAATCAGCATGAGTTACACGTGTTTTTCTGGAACAGAGCTATTGGTTCACACAATCAGAGGCAACCTGATGCCTTCATCTCCCCACTCCAGCAAACAATGAGCCTACTCATTCGGATCATGGCTGCTGTGCCCAAACTTGCCAAACAGGATTTTTGGTCGAGCAACAGAAGAGCCATCCTGTGCCAGGTGCACCAACACCCCCTGGGAGCAACTCCACTGGAGTTGGTCACTGGTGCTGATTGTGAAAGAAATTTGTGTGCAATCTGACTGAGTTCATGAAGCAGTTGAATTCCTGAGAGAATGCTGGATCAACCTGCTGCCAACAGAGCTGGTGTCATCACTTCACCTTCAAACCACAGATGATTCATCCCAGTGAACATAACCTGTTTTCCACCTGCATGTGCTGGGAGGCACAGGGTGAAGGAAAGCTGCACCATGGTTTGCCCTAGGGACAGAGAACCCTTTCTTTTTTTTTCATAAGAAAATCTGTATTGAAGGGAAACAAGTTATTTCACTGACTCGAAGGCACTCATTGAGCTTACAGAGCCTTCCAGTATGAAAAAGGCTGATATGGCTATTATCTTTAATTCACTCTGAATTTGCCTACAAGTGTCTGGTGCAGGTTCTATGGGAGCTTTCTAAAATATCTACAAGAGAAAAGAAGGGATGGGGGAAGACAGCACTATTCAGGAAAGAACAGACTATTCAGACTAAGACAGACTATTCAGGAAAGAACCAGAATGGGTAGGGGGAAGAATGGAAAGGCCCAGTAAGGGTCAAACACAGAGTGACTTCTGCAGACCACAAAATCCTTTTCCTATTTGCAATTCATGTGCAGAACACAGAGTGATGGACTTAAAAACACAGAAAGAAAAATGTGAATTAGAATGAAGAAAACCCTTTCTAACAGAAAGAGCAAAATTTGTAAATGAGAGATGCCATGGCACCTCAGCTTTGGAGGTCTGCAAAGAATTGCCCAAGTGCACATGGTCTGAAAAAAGAACCAGACTGTTACTTGGAGTCCCCTACTAGTCCTACAATGAACACAGAACTCTGAAAACAAGTGGTGAAGAAATTCAAAGTGTTTCCTAATGGCAGAGCTCTGGCTGAGGCACACAGGCAGTTTCATCACGACATCCCAATCTCTCAAGCACACACCAGGCGGGCTGCATGTGAATGACAGAGCTCCAGGAGGAAGCTGGAGCCTGCTCAGGGGACCAGCAGAGCCCTCCCATCCTCACACCAGATTTGAGTAAGTCAATGTCGTGAACTGAGACCAGAGGCAGCACAAGCAGGAACAACTGTATTTCCCAAATCTTGCCCGGGGCAACACTACACACAGGATTTAGCCAGAAGTGCTCTCACTCCCAGAACAAATCTTCCCACAGCTCAGGTTCTCCTGGAGGTGATCTGAGCATCCCTGCCCTCAGGGCAGCAGGCAGGTGCCTACCAACTCCCTTTCCACATCAGATTTTACTTTTTCTCATTACTTTTAACTGCTGATAGGAAGCAAAGCCCGTTGTCATACAAGGGTTTGTAAGTGATGAACATTTGTCTCTCTGCCTACGGAAAGCTGCCAAATCATAAAGCTCCATCCTGTTTGTAAAATAAGCCCTGGGGTATTATTTTTCCTAAAGTCAATGATGTCACAGAAATACTACTTGAAAACAGAATCTAAAATTACACTCTTGAGTGCAGCGCATTCTGGAGTTTTCATTGGCACTGCTAAAATTGTTCTGTTGTGTTTTTCTGGCACAGTCCATAGTCAGATAATTGCTTGGGGCTAATCTTGAGAAGGCAAAATATACACAACCAGCACAATTCCACTTCTGCTCCATCTTCTATTAAGAAACAAATATTCTCCACAGCATGAAGTCAGGTTTTTGCCAACAAACTCTACTAAATGGAGCAGAGTGAATTTGGGGGAGCAGGGGGTGGAGTGTACAATTTTGGCAAGGCAAAAAGCTTTTGTGAATTATTGCATGGCCGAACTGTTAGCTTTTTTTAAAAGGGGGAGAAGAAAGGCTATAACAAGAGGTCAAAGAGTTTTGTTTAGTCTGAAAGATTTCCGAAATATTTTTCCCTCTAGAAATACATATGAATGAGGAGAAAAAGGGACACCTATGCTATTTACTCTACTCTGGCTCCAAGCAGAATTTCATGACTGTTCCAGACAAGTTCAATCAGCCATTTAAAGACCTTTCCACCTCCTATATTTACTGTACTATAAAAGATTTGCTGTGCAGCATTATTCCACCCTATTTCCAGTAGCAGTGCCAAGAGCCAGAGCACACCAAGTCATGTTGGTGAGGTGGTAACAAGCAGTGCCAAGTCCAGCTTTCAAGAATATGCTTGCAACACCACTAGCATGATTGAGTCAGATATTATGTAATTCAAGCAGATATTCACTTGACCTGGTCTGGCAGAAACACCCATCATTCCCAGATGGTGTTTTCACCTCAGCTTTGCTGGTGGGTGACTTACAGAGACTTGCTGCTTGTCCAGCAAGCACCCATTCCTTCACATGAGTTCCTCTGTGTGGGTGAACAGCCTTCCTTAAGCAAAGCAAGACATGCAATTTGGTTTAATACACTCGTTTCAAAGGTCTTACAGAAGTTAATACACTTTTAAAGGCTGCATAGTTGTCCTCCACCTGTGAGGAGATATTGTGTTTGAAGAACAAAAAAAATTATATGACCATCAAATCAAGATACTGAGGACCAGAGTGCATAAAGTGGATCACAAAAAGTCATGTATAGGATTTAATCTGTCAAAATAATACAAGCTGAGATTTCTGTAAGAAAGGTCAACCTCTTGGACTTGGAGTGAGAAAACCAGAGTCGGATAAGACCCAGCAACTCATGCTGAACCAGTATTTCTGGTTGCATGTGGCAAAGTTCACATTCCCTTTTGAACAGAAAAGCAAAAGCCTGCAGAGGAGAAAAACTGGAGAGAAATACAGGGGATGTCACCTCCCTTTCATATCCCATATTACCAGATAGTCCTGAATCAGTGTATTTAATACCAACAGTCATTTCAAACATGGGATGCTAACTTGCTCCAACTTATCACAAGTGAGAACACTGAACAGGGCTGAGCCAAAGCCTGCACCATAACCCAGCTCCCCACCTCTAAGCTGGCAGGGGCAAGACACTATTCCTTCACCCCCTATAAATCAGCACAATAATTAATAATATCCTATAGGGAGAAACAGCAGGATGTAAAATCTGCTTATTTAGGTGCACTGCCAATGCTTCCAGTGAAACCATCCCATCTTCCAGCCAGCTAAGATTTCTAATTAGAATATGAGGAATTTCAGCTTCAGCTGACAGTAAAATACTTGAATTAGCCACAAGCCATGGTAATTTGGGATCCTGGTTTCTGTCATCCCCTGCAAAGCTGACACTACAGTATGCAATTTCTGCAAAGGAAAAAAGTCAAGTTTGTTCAAGATAAGGCCCTGACACAGTTTATTTATTTGCAATCTTTAGGACTGCTTAGCAAGCTCTAGAAACAGGCAAAATGGAGAGTAATATGATGAATTCCATTTATTTAGTCCATCAATGACACTGCACACACACCCACCTTCCCAAAACAGCACTCTTCAGGTAACACAAGTCAAGGCACAGCCAGGGTGGTGGAGGGGAAGTCTGCTTTCAGCCCAGGAAAAAGGGAGTGGAAAAGCTGAGAGCTCTTTTTAACTCTAAACACTGCACTACAACCAACCAACAAAACAAAGTAATCTTCCTACCCATCAAGGACTGCTGTGACAATTTAATTCAGAGAAATACAGCATAATTTCAGAGAAATTATGGCAATTTTTGTTGGCAAACATTCTAGTGGCGCAGTGATGCATGTTTCTCAAATGCCAGTAACTGTTATTTAGGTTTCACCTGAGCAACATCTCTGTGGGCTGGGACCTTCCTTGGGAGCCACAATGGGTGACCTCTCTTTCCAAGCAGAAGGGCTCAGTGGCTATTTCATTGTCTCTCCAGACACAACAAGAAGGGGAAAAAAAGTCTTACTGTGTGCCTTCCTCAGCAATTTATCTAAGAGGCCAAATGCCTCCAAGACAGAGACTAATATTTCAAATAAAGTCTCTTGATTATCCTCACAAAGCTTCCCAAAGGGGCTGGAAGGAAAAAGATACTCTGTGCTGATCTGGACCGCTGGATTCCCTCAAGGCAGATTGTTCCACAATGACGTAAGAAAACACTCCAGCTAACAACAGGCCCTCTTACTTTCTTATTTTCTTTGTGAGGCTTGGAAAATCCCAACCCCAGCCACTCCTGCTTTATTTTGGCACCTTTGCTATTGATCCCAGATGAAGCCAGATACCACAGAACTGCGGAAACATTAAAGAGAAATGCACCACACTTCATCAAAACTTGAACTCCAAATCCTCACAGTTTGGGCAAGTACACAAGTCAGTTTTATTTTACCTAGAGGTTGATCCTAATTAGAATGAGCATATATGTAAAGAAAAATCTATGCAGAGCCCAAGTGTGCAGCTAGTCAGGGAATACAGAGGTCATACTTCAACCACTCAGACCTGATTTCAGGCTGGGATTTGAACACAATGCTGAAAATAAAAGCAAATACCTGGAGATCAGGATCAGCACAGGAGCAGAAGTTTTAGGAGCCTCCCAGGAAAGCCAGCACTCATGCTTTGGATTCCCATCCTCCAGGTTCAGATCAGCCACTGCATTTGATGCCAAACCAAAGCAGAATACCAGGTTTCTGGGGTTAAGTCAAGTCTAGCTTATTATGCTGTAGTGCTTATCAGCTGTGCTCATGCATGCAGTCACAGAGGAGCTGCTCTGGTGGAACTTGGTCAATAGTACTCAGACCTGGATTACAGCAGGGGTAGTAAAGAGCATCAAACCAAAGGAAAAAAAAACATCTGGGTGTGGAGCATGAATCTCCTCCCAGCCTGTTAAAACTGAGAAAGTGAGCATGGTATCCCTGCACCAGCAGCTCACCGATACCTAAAATGCACAACGAGTGCCATAAGTTGCTTCTGAATTCCCTCGGGCCAAGGCTTATTATACAGAGAACAAAGAGCTTTTTTATGTATTTTTTTTACTCTCAGACAAATAAAAGTCCTGCTTTTTGCCTGTGGGCTGTGCTGAGAAAAGGGCTGTGCCTTGCAAAGTGAACAAGCTGCCCTGAGGCTGACAAATGCAGGGAACAAGGCAGCTCAGGGTCATCCCGAGGGGGCTGGAGGACCAGAGCAACCTCAGCTGAGGGGTAGCACCTTGTCCACAGCTGCATTTAGCAGCAAAGATGGGACCAGCCGGGGCCAGACACAGCTGCAGTCAGTGTGGGGGTCATCTTCAGCTGCACTGGTGTTTGTGTGCTTTGAAGAAGCCAGAAGGAGCCCTTTAAGTGTAGGAAATCTGCTTTAAGGATGAAGCGACACCTTCACAAGGCTGGCACACGAGTCCAGCTTCAAAAGGAAAGCTAGAGGCAGGAGTTCTGGAGGGTTTCAGCCTTTCACGGGGGGAAGTCCTGTTACCTGCACATCTCTGTGCTGCACTCTCACATTACATTTCCTCCAGCATCACAAGGAATTTCACTGCAGATGAGCAATGCTTTCAGACAGACAGATGTGCAGAGAGGCTGGATAAACATCACAGCCCCACTGGCTAATTCAGTGCTGGCCCAGGGGCACAGATTAAAGTGGCTCACAACCTTTGCTCAGCCCTCATTCCCACAGGTAGCCAGAAGATGACAAACAGCAGGAAAGTCAATGCCTTGTAGTCATACAAGGCAAGCAGTGGCAAAAAGGTCCATGCCCAGCTGCAGCTGGTCAGGAAGCATGGCCACATGTTTTTTTCATTGCCGTTTCACTTCATAACAATCAAAATCTTGTGAACAATTTGAACAGGTTCTAGAGTTGGCAAGACTTCCCACAGGCAGCCAAAATATCACACTTCTGTCAAAACAAGGACTTGAGCCCTATTCTCCTCAATCACTGGCAACTGCTGAACTGTTATGCTTGCTATTCACAATTAAAGTTCATGAGATTTACAGGGATATCCTTATTTTGCAGGTGAAAGCCAGTAATTAGAAAACAGGGAGTTGTGTAAACACCTCCAAAGGGGATGAAAACAAGAACCTCAGCCTTCTCATGAGAAGCATCCAACCCCTTTGTCTCCATCACCTCTCAGCCACTTTCTCCAAGACGAGCACTGAGCTACAGCCACCAAGTCCCAGCAGAGAAAGCAAGGTGGCAATCAATGCTCTCCAGGGCCTGCACTGCTGCAGCAGAACTGCAAGTTGCCACCCAAGGGCTGTAGCAGCAGCCACCATGCCCTGCTGATTCAAGTGGGTTGGTCACTTCACACAGTTTGCTCAGCCGAGTCCCAGGAGAGTTTGGTCACAGCCAAGCACCAGCCCTTCTGACAGGGGAGGCTTGCACTGCACAGGGAGGGCAAGCAACAGAGATTGAATCCAAAAGCTGTGCTTCAGCAGTGCCCAGGGCCCCATGCCATCAATAAGAGCCCTGTTAAGCCTCAGGCTGTACAAGACAGACAGGTAGCTTCAAGCCCAGGACAGAGATTATTTCAGTTTGAGATGAAGCAACAGGGGAACAAAGTAAGTAGAAAATGAAAGTGGGTAGCATGAAAGGAGCAGTCCTAGGATAGCAGTGAATAGGTTTAAACCTGAACTCTCACAAGTGTCAGAAATGCTGGTCTAGCTACAGCCCTTGAACAGTTCTAGGGCTTGTGCAACCACTCACTGTGCAAAAATAAACTCGAACAAAACACCCACTCACTCTCTAGCACTGAAGTAGCTGTTAGAGATGGACCAGAAATGCAGATGAATGAGAGAGTGGAAAATCTTCTCTTTTGGTTTTGATCTTAAGATAATACTGTGGACAAGAGAGGTGGTCCTGCAGATATTTAATGGACGACAAGCATGTGCCTGAACACAAATGGTGAAGACATTCTACTTAATGTGGCAAACAGGCAGTGAAAGCTGCAGCTCTGACAAACAAAAGGGAACAACAGCACTCACAACAGGGCAATAAGGCAAGCAGTTTATGAAAGGACTGGAGAGAGCTGAGGCAATTGAAGTGACTACCAGCTTTTTGCAACAACATCTGGACACACATTTCCTGAATGCACCGGTGACTGGTGTGGAAATCCCTGGAAGATGCAAGAACTGGAGCAGAGATGGAGCCATGACATCTAATCTGGGGTGACATCTGCTTCTGGGCTAGAGCAGCGAGATTGTTTTTGCCACTACTGGAAAGAAGATTGCTGTAGTCAGGAACAGAGCCACTCAGGGAAAAAAAGAAAGCAGTAGTGTGAAGAGAAAGCAGAATTCAGTATTATTCAGAAAACTGAGGTGCAAACTGGACATGATCTGTAGAACAAATAAAGCAAATGCCAGTCTGTAATCCTTGTGGGTCACACATAGTGACTGAGGAGTGACACAGTTTGGGAGACAGGCCAAGTACCTTCTGTGTATCATTCTGACACTTCAGTTGTGGCAAGAGCCATTTGGCACAGACACCCTCCTGAAGTGGAAGGACGCAGCTGCAAAAATGGAGACCACTTCCAGTAACACAACCTGCAAGGTATGAAATCAAGAGAGAAGCAGGATGGACACAGGCAGAGGCATGGAATAAACAGATCAGATCAATTTGGGCTTAAAATGAAAGACATGTTAGAAAGTCAAAATGAAACGTGTCTGTTTATTGATAGATCTTTGAGACTGAGCTAAATTTAAATCAAGAACACTTGAAAATGAAACATTCTGCAGAGATGTGGTTATTTGTACAGCTTTGGTTAACACCCTTCCTGGCAGTGAAATGCGCTTTAATGTGGTAAAGGCAGTGCAAGAAGAATGTTGCTGTCTTCTTCTCACCGTGCCTTACACATTAATCTTTGCATTTTCCTTACAAAAATCCTTGCAGATTTTTGCCCCATGTGTCTCTGTGCAGCCCCATCCCCACAATCAGATATCTTAGAAGTTTACTCAAGTACCAGAAGGTCTAAATCATCAGTTCCCAGCACTACATTACATCCCAACCACAAAACAGAGCATCTGGAACAGCCTGCAAAGCATGGAGCTCCCTCAGCATCACCCAAATCTGGAAAAAAGGATTCTTCTTTCCATTAAATCCCAAGTCTGTCATTGCAGAGGGTCAAGGCAGACTCCTCAGAGAGTCACAGGCTTCATGCTGTCACTCATATTAATGATGCAATGCTTTATTAATTGGAGTTTTCCTGAACAGCATGTGTAGTATCAGTGACACTCATAATTAAATAGGCAGGCAGCATTTTTTTTTAAATGAGCTGAGAGTTAATTGAATTCTGGAGTCCCTGTGATCAGCTGTGAAATTTATACCTGCAATTTGTGCAGGCAGCAAGAACTAGAGCCTTTGGGGCCTTGTTATTCATCAAAAATAGGCTGATTTATTTGTGCCAAGTATCTCTGTAGGAGGCTCTTGGGCCCGATGTACAGTCACTTTCCTCCAATTAACCTCCCTGGCCTAGAGGGAAAAGAGAATTAGACATCTGTTAAAAGCACAAACCTAGTCTTGAGAAAGTAGGCACATTTCAGTGGAAGCCAGCTCTCAGCTGAGTTAACCTCTGGCCACCACGGGCTGAGGAGTTCCCAGCATGAAATATGTCAAAAACAGCCGACACAAACTACAGAGTTAAAGCAATCACAGATGATAAGAAGTGGAAGGGTCCTGGCACAAGTCAGCTGGACCACTCTGCTTCACAGAGAGCAGACCCCTCTGGATGAGGGGGAGGACTCCTGCTCTGGTTGACAAGTGCTGGTGTAGGACAACAATTCCTCTCCTCCTGTTTCCTATCTCTGCAAAATTCACTTCCCAGAAGAATGGGTGCTTAGCAACCTCTTTTCATGGCACCCTCCTTTCTCTTACTGCTCAGCATGGGTACTAAGTCTTTGTACAAGGACTGGAACTGGTTCACTTTTTTAGTTTCCTTAGGTTGGGGCTAAGCACAAAGCAGCTCACTGTGGTGAAACAATTTCTTAGTAAGAAATCTACACATACTTTCAGGAAGATTTCCAGCCACAGACTACTTTGTGTCAGAATCATAAGGATCAGCCAGAAGCTGAGAAGAGATCTTGAGGACTGGAGCTGTATCTCCATTCTGTACAAATCCTTTTGGGATCCCTTCTTAGGGCCAGTCATTGCCTAAGAGCACCCATGAAATGGTACAGCAGAGCCAGGAACCAATAATACTCCCTGTTCAATGGATTTTCCAGTCCAAAGTTAACTCTGCCAGCAATATGACAACATTGTTCTTCATCACTGAAGCACGGCACTGAAGCATTAGCTAATCCCTCTCAAGGGTGTGGGAAATAGTTTGGAGTTCTGCAGTTGGCTTTTATAAAACCGTCCACCAGAAATGGCTCCAAGGCACAGACAAGTCTGCCATGTGGCCATTCTGGAGAGCCCAAAACGTGACTAGTTTTGCATGGGAGAAATACAGGCCAGCATTTATTTAATAATGTTTGCTTTCACAGAGAAAGTCTCAGATCAAAATGGCACCTGCTACCCTCAAAAGTACACCAGAACAAGCACAGCCAAATTGTCCACCCTGCTTTTTTTTTTTTTTTTTTGTCCACAGCAGATAGCAGCACCAGGTTTTTATCTTCACCATACTCTTTCCAGCTATGGGACCTGTGATTGGGATTTTGTTTGCCTCTTTTTTCAGTGCTGGATTTCCTTTAAAAAGCTGTAATTTAGTTTGCAATTTATTTTGGTTGACTTGGGTATAAAGTTTACTCTGTCCACCACCTAAGAAAGCCTATATCCATGTCTGCTGGAAATCATGGGTGGTCAACATGCTTCTCTTGAACAGTTCTTCTCCCCCATACAGTATCACTGGTTGTTTTTGGACAGTCATTTAGGGGTAAAACAAAAACCCAAACACACAAACCACAATAACATACACCATACTGACAGCCTGATCAGCTGTTAAAAAGCCTATCTTTCCATATGACTAAAAGCAGCCATTTAAAATCAGCAGTCAAGACTTGTTAATGACTCTTGTAAAGACCTTCAGTGATGCCCTATGACAACATCATCACAAGAATCTATGTAAAAACTGTTTATATAGAAACCAGTCTCACAGGCAAACTATTTCATAAATAGTTTTAGAAATTCTTCTGTATCTCAACTGGTATTTGTTTATGAACTAGCATAAAGTGCAATGCAACTCAACCTCCAAGCAGCTTAGGTGGTTGATTACCAAAAAAAAAGGCAATGGCAGAAGCTGGTCCCAGAAGTCAGCCTGGGAACCTCTTTAGAAGGACATTTTAGTTCCCCGAGACACTCCTGCCACTGCAGAAATGAAGCTGCAGCACAGCAATTGTAGCCTGCCAGCATTAGGTGGGATCTTCAGTAGGTTAAGAACTGCTCCAGTGATCCTGGACGTCTGCAGTTTCTCGCAGGAGCACTTCATCGTTGAACCACGCTTTAGGGTACGCTGCTTTCAGCAGGGGTCTCAGCAGGTACCTTTGCTCATTAAAGCAGACAACAGCCCAAGATTTCCTGCTGATCCAGGAAGTTTCCCTGCTAAACACAGCAACTCCAGAAGCACACAGTTTCACATCCAGCCACTACTTATAGTGCCCGAGTTCAGTGAGCAGCAGAAACACCACAGTATATTACCAGGGAAAGACATAACACAAGTATAACTGCACAGGAGTTACATGACAGGAGTCAAATGTTTAAAAGCATGAGATACACAGGTCCACAGTGAGGTAAAAGAAATCCCACAGGAAACAACCAGGCTGCTAACTAGGACAACACAACCAGGACTTATCAAACAGCTTTGGGTACTTTCTGTGAATGCAAAGCTGTATTTTCAACTTCAGGCATTTTAACAGGATTTGAGTACTTTAAGCAACACAAGCTATTTGCAGTAGAGAACTGGGTACCAGATATCAGGCTCTGCCAGCCAGGGGGAACACCATGCCACCCCATGAATGAGCCTCCCACCCTGAGCCAGTGTGGTTGGGACAGAAAATATAACTGCTGGCACTTAGAGCTCTTCTGGATCTCTGCAGGCAACAAGCTGGAATGAGTTTGGAGCTGCCTTCCAGAAAGTCTCAGACAGTTCATGGACAGCAGGCTAACTCACAGCTATGTTAGAGAGAGTCACTCAGAGAAATCAGGGCACAGATGCAAAAAGGGCAAAGTTTTCAAGCCATTCATGGCAGAGGATCACCACTGAGATTTTGTGTTGGTTTCGTTGTTGGGTTTCTTTTAAGTATATACATACACCTACATGTAAACATGCTTACAATGAAATCAGAACATGTACCTGGAAGTTATTTATGCAATCTCTATAGGTTTAGTCATCATAGACAAAAACATTGCATCCATCTGTCATGCTGGATCAGATAACCAATCCCTCAAACCTAATAACTACTTCTGGAAAGCAGGCAAAAAACACACTTGCTTAATTCTGCCTCTTAAAGACACAGCCACTTGTCTCAGTGTGGGCACACAGGAGCCAAGCTCCAAAAGGACTATATCAAAGGGCATCAAAGGTTTGCTTCAGGTCTCTTGAAAAAAAAACTCAATCACCAGGAAACATAGAAGGATGAAACACCAAGAGGCTCTCCTGGTGAGCCATCCAAAAGTCAGCCATCAAGAACTGACCCTAAAAAGAGGTCATCTTCAGTACATCTCTTTTTCATCCACCATCATCCCAGCTAACGCAGCACCGCAAAACGCCCAGCACTCCCTAGGGCACTGGGAGTGAACAGCCCAGACCTCACGTACCTCGTGGTGGGCTCTGCAGCCTTCATCCCAACAGGAATCACACAGCGGGCTCTGCAGACCTGCATCCCAGTGGGGATCACACAGTGGGCTCTGCAGACCTGCATCCCAACGGGGATCACACAGCGGGCTCTGCAGACCTGCATCCCAGCGGGGATCACACAGCGGGCTCTGCAGACCTGCATCCCAACGGGGATCACACAGCGGGCTCTGCAGACCTGCATCCCAACGGGGATCACACAGCGGGCTCTGCAGACCTGCATCCCAACAGGGATCACACAGCGGGCTCTGCAGACCTGCATCCCAAAGAACTCACAGTGGGGCTGTGCAGGCTTCATCACAACAGAACCCGCACACGACAGGTTCTGCATGCCTTCGTCACAATGGAAGCCCCTCTCTAGGGTTCTTCGCGCCTTCCCCACTATGGAACTCTCGCACGGCAGGGATCTGTGCCCCTTCTTCCCACGCTGGCTGGGCACGGCAGCAGGCGGCGGCAGGAGCTCTTGGGCCGCCGCGCTTCAGCCATCGTTGCCCTGCAAAGCCACGCAAACCCCCAAATCTGTTCTTTATTGGAAACACATGTGCCTGCCAGGGAGCTGCCCGATACCCAGCTGCCCGACCCCGGGCCGGGGCGGCGCCGGCCACAGGCGCCTTGGCTTTGCCGCTCGCCCGGCCTGAGGGCCGCAGGCGGCGCCCGCACAGCCACCGGCCCCTGAGGGCAGCAGGAACCCCCAGCCGGCCCGGGGCTCTGGGGCAGCCCGCAGCCGGTCCCGCACAGCCACCGGCCCCTGAGGGCAGCAGGAACCCCCAGCCGGCCCGGGGCTCTGGGGCAGCCCGCAGCCGGTCCCGCACAGCCACCGGCCCCTGAGGGCAGCAGGAACCCCCAGCCGGCCCGGGGCTCTGGGGCAGCCCGCAGCCGGTCCCGCACAGCCACCGGCCCCTGAGGGCAGCAGGAACCCCCAGCCGGCCCGGGGCTCTGGGGCAGCCCGCAGCCGATCCCGCACAGCCACCGGCCCGGGGCGGCCACCAGAGGGGGACAGAGCACCGCACTGGGCCGGGCCGGGCCGGGCCGCGCTGCCCGGGCCCACCGCGGGCGCTCCCGGCCCGGCCCCTCGCCCTCCAC
The DNA here is from genome assembly GCF_024509145.1 of Vidua macroura. Lineage (NCBI taxonomy): Eukaryota > Metazoa > Chordata > Aves > Passeriformes > Viduidae > Vidua > Vidua macroura. The sequence goes on from NC_071588.1 coordinate 6,340,618, forward strand.
CCGGGCTGGCCCCTCCGCCGTGCCCAGGCCGGGCGAGGGGCACACGGCAGCCTCTAAAGGGCTGCAGGAGGTTCCCCTGCTCCCCACGGTCCCCCCGTGTTTGGGGTGTTGCTGTAGGGTCTGGCCGCTCTATTGGGAGCTGCCCGGCAGTTCGGGGTACCCCCCGAACCTACAGCTGACCCCAGCAACGCCATCTGATCAAGCACCGCAAATAGTGTTGTTTGTTTAAAAAATACTAGAGCAGCTCTTTGCCATAAGTGACAAGTCATTATTTAATTCCTTTGGTATTCACGGAAATAACATCAATCAACATGAATGCATCTGCTAGCTAAATATGAATGTAATCATCCATTAAAATGTTAACATTTATGAAAACTGTTTATTAAAATAAAGTTATAAGAATCTCATTGTGATTTGATAATCAGTTAATGTCCCCTTAAGGCAGAATTTGAACATTTGATGTTTGGAACTAGATAACATTTTAAATGCCCCATCAGTTTATAACTCCAGTTATTCTGAAACATGATTAAGCCTTTGTGTTGCAGCCCTGGAAACAAATGTCCTTTTTTTATCCTTGTGCCCTGTGCAAAAATGGGCCTTCCTCCCTCCCCTAAAAAACCCAAATTCAGATAAAGAACCAATGAGGTGAATGTATGGAACCAAAATGAGGTGGTCTACCCTACCAGATCTAGTAGGGCTTATGTGACAACAAGAAGTGCTGAGTTAGGAGAGCCCTTTCCTTCTGGCAGGGTGAAACTGGGAGGGGGTGACAGAGGAGCATCCTCAGTACAAACGGGCTGTGCCCAAGGAGACACCGATGTGACCAAGAAGCCATCCACGTTCCCAAATGTGCCTGCAGCTGTGGCCCTACAGACCACGCTCTGTCCTTACCCTGTGTACCTCCCAGCTGGCATCTCCACTTGGATATGCACACTGGCATCCTCCACCTCAAACCCAGCCCCTTTTCCAGGAAGGGAGATGTAATACATGTAATTAGGTACCACTTTGCTGTAAGGCAGCTGACAGCCATCCGCAGGTTTCATTCTGAGTCATGCTTTCTATTAAGCCCATATCAGGTCTGCTTCCCTGTGCAGAAGCCCCAGCTCCCCAGGCAGCTTGCTGTGTGCCCAGCCTGGCGTGCAGGAACTACACGGTGCATTCATGTGCACTGAGATTTCTCGCCTTCCCTGTTCTGGTAACTCTTCGACTCAGATTCAAATGTGACTGCGACAAATTCAGTTGGCACCTGTTTGCTCCATCCAGCATTTCAACAGACAGCTCTGAGGGGAGCCGGGCTCCTAATTCCTGCTATGCTTTAATCTCCAGACTCAAGCCAGCTCTGGCATACCTCCATAGAAAGCTCATATATGCCATTGTCCTTGACAGGTACAGTTTGATCCTAAAGGACTATCTCCACCACAGTTAATAATGAATCATAATGAATAGACTTAGCAATAACTTACTCAGGAACTAAATTGTTTCAGACACCCCCAAAATTGGTATGATTAGTCATAAAGTCCTGTGTTGAAATATGAAACATCCAACACTATATGGGAATAAGAGAATTTTGTATCTTAATCTGGCTTTGTGTGTACTCTTTAAAAATCTTGAGAACTCTTAACACATAATAAATAGGGACTTTACAAATTTCTGAGTTTCAGCTGTTTCAGTTGAATTTAGTAAACTGCAGTTTCATAATTCCCAGTCAATTCAGCTATAAACCCCCAATCACTGCCAATTCATTACATATTAGTTTTACCAGAATAGATCCAAATTCCTTTGATAACCACGAGGAAACTGTCTTTGTTCTGGAGAATTTCCACTATCATTCAGCATTAGTCAAGCACTAATGGACATTAAAAAATAAAGAATTGCTGTAGACTGTAAAAAAATACATGATTTCAACTTTCCCATGTGACTGACGCCTTGAGAAATTGACTGACATAGCTATAACAAAATAATTATCCTGTTATAGCTGTGCCTATATAACTTCTCCACATGGACACTCTATTCTAAAATTTAAGTGACTTTATTACAGAATAATTACTCAAGGACTTTAGACCAGAATGAGGTTCTGCACAGGAGAGTTTTGCCAGTGTGGCTCTGGTGATTTAAATTCACCGTACTAAGCAGGTAAATTTTGCTGTGCGGACTCTCAGGAGAGCCTGCCAGCAGTATTAGATAAGACATCCCAATTCTGTATTATCTGAAAATTGAACTTCTGCACTGTGCAGGGCATAGCATCCTATTTTGCATGCATTGTCAAACAGGCAGGGCTTTTGCCTCCCAAGGGAATATCTTCTTGAAGCTCAGAAGGAAGGACAGACAGGCATCACTCCGTTGTAGAGAAAAGAAGTGAGGACAAACCCAGAGTCACATTTTCCAAGTGCACTATCACTTCCATTTGCAAACACGAACAGCCTTCCCACCCACTTGCCTATTCTTTTTGGCTAGAAAAACACACCTCTGAGGCCAAATTCCTTTTGCTTGCTGGTATTCTCCTAATGGGCTCTCAGGAACACGCGGGCCTCACACGGGTTACAGCTGGCCCTTCAGACATGCCGCGCTCCCAGCACACGCTGTCCGGACGTGCTGCCGAGCCCCTGGCTCCTCTGCCCGCTCCTGGCTGCCAGCCCGCTCTGCCTGAGTCACCCTGGCCACAAATTATTCATTCGAGCCACCGAGCACCATCACAAGCCACATTCTTTTAACAAGACTTCACACGCCTCTGCTAGCAAATGTCGTGATGATTTGGGTCGTGGAGACACGGCGAGAACCTTAAGTGTGGGATGCACAAGGGAGTCGCAACCTCCTCCTCCTCGTCCTCCTCCTCCTCCTCCTCCTCCTCCCCGCATCAGCCGGGCTCCAGCGGGCGCTGGTTACACTGGAACAGGGAGCTGTGTTTTGCCTGATCTCGGCAGCAGGAACAACTCTGGTCTCTGCACAGAGACCACCCGGGAACCTTGGGTGCTCCAGGCACAGAGTCATTTACCACGTGTTTGAAATTGAACTAGTGGAAAGATCTTGTTCGGTCCCAAAACACAGCTGAGCTAACACACAGGAATCAAAGGAAACAAGCAGCCCTATTAACAGCAGGATCAGTGAAGCCTGGTTTGCCGCACATTTGTCTTTCAAAGTTGAGCTGCTCTGTGGATTCCCTCGTGCCTAAAGACTGAGTTTGTGCTTTTTATTTGACGGACAAGTGTACTGGTTTGCATGACAAGGTTTTGGTGGCAGGGGGGCTACGGAGGTGGCTTCTGTGAAGAGCTGCCAGAAACTTCCCCTATGTCCAGGAGAGTCAGAGCCAGCTGGCTCCAAGACAGACCCACTGCTGGCCAAGGCCCAGCCCATCAGCAACAGTGGTAAAGCCTCTGAGATAACATTTAAAAAGGGGTGGTGGGGAGGGGATGGGGGGTGGGAGTGCCTGTGCAACTGCATCTGGAGAAAGAAGCAAGAGAAACAGCCCTGTAGGCACCAAGGTCAGTGAAGGGGGAGGATGTGCTCCAGGCACCGGAGCAGAAATTCCCCATAATGAATGATGGCGATGGTGAGGCAGGCTGTTCACATGCAGCCCGTAAAGGTCCATGGTGGAGCAGATACTCACATGTAACCTGGGGAAGACCCCTCATTGGAGCAGGGGGATGCCCCAAGGAGGCTATGACCTTGTGGGAATTCTGCACTGGAGCAGGTTTGCTGGCAGGTCTTGTGCTCTCCCTGGCATCCCTGAGAGGGTCAGCTTTCCACTGAGCTGTGGACCACTCCACAGGACAGCTGGGGGGGACTGCGCTGGAGAGATGGGAGAAATTGTTTTTCTGTAGACCTCTTCCTAGTCCAAAATCAGGGGGAGTAGCTATACATGGGACATCCTGTTTCGAAAGAGATTTCTTAAAAGTAATCCTTTTTTTCCCCCAGAAATTTTGACACTTCTCATTCTGGACTCTACTCACCATAAGTTTGTCATGGAAAAAGAGTTCTGTAGCATTAGAAAGCAAGGAAATACTGAACAGTTCTTGCCTTGTAGCTAAATGTGATCCAGGCTCCACTGCAGTCAGAGCCAGGAGTCGCACTGACATCAGTGAGGCAGGGATTTCACTTCTGAAAGTTTGGGTTTTGTTTTGTGTTTGTATTAAAGAGCCTGAGAACCCATGCTTGATAAGGTCAAGCAAGCCCAGCAGGGTCAATACAATGCTCTTCTCCCCTCTCAGATCCCAGGCACAGCCCAGACCACTCCGTGTGTGTCTGCCTCTGAATTATTTAACTGTCCAGCTGGTTAAAAATAGCACAGCAGCAACTCCCTCTCCAGCCTGTGACTGTTAAATGGGCCGTCAGAGCCCAGCCAAGGCCGAGGTCGTGGCCTGGGCTGCACATGTGGCCAGGGCGAGCTGGATGCCAGAGGGAGGGAGAAGCATGTCGCCGCAAAGCCTGGTTCCAGCACGATGATATCAGCCTGTGAAAGAAAGGCAAGGCAAACTCAGAACACTATGAAGCTGCCAAAGAAAACACTGTCTTCACAATGAACAAAAGTCTGATTAATTATTAATTGCCTGGCAGCTAATTAGCATTCCCTTGGGCAGCTGTCTACAGAGTGCCTTATATTTCCAACACACTGTGGGCCAACATCATTGATGCAAATGGCTTTGGATCAGAGTTAGCAACTGATTTGTTGCCTGAAACAAGTTGTACCCCTCCCATCTCCCCATCTCCTCCTGTCACTTCTCTTTTCTCCACCCAGGGACTTGGGCTCATTACAGTGTGCATTGAGCAGAAACCATCCCTTGCTGATGAATCTCCTTCCTGTGGTGCTTTTCCAAGGCAGCCGGACACCTCCCAGCAGCCACCCCTGTGCACAACCCCAGCCTGCATAACAGGAGGATGACTGCAGTGCTCCAGCCCAGGAAAAAGCCTTCCTTGGCTGTTTTGTGACCAGAGGGGAGGGGAGCAGTTCTGGGTGGTGAGGCAGCTGCCCAGTCTGGGCTTTAGAACTCAAGGCAGCATTTAGGGAATTCAGCATCAGCTAATGATGGAATCATATAGGTTAGAAAAGGTTTGTAATATCATTGGGTCCAACCCACTGCCAAGGGCACTACTAAGCCATGTCCTTAAGCACCACATCTACACATCTTTTAAATCCCTCTAGGGATGGTGACTCCACCACCTCCCTGGGCAACCTGTTCCAATTCTTGACAACCCTTTCAGTGAAGAAATGTTTCCTAATATTCCAGCTAAACCTCCCTGCTTGCATTCAGCTCCTATTAATGTTAATGGGACTTAGGCACATGCATCAAGGGCAAGCAGACCCCTTATGAGAGCATGAACATAAATTAAGCTATGCACAGGCAGAGCAAGCCTTCAACTTGCCAACAAAGATGCACTTTCCATTTTAAGAACTTAGCAGCTTTAATTTTTTTTTAATGGAACAAGTCAATGGAATTGGTGAAATGCTGCAGCAAAATCTGAAGATTTCTCAGTTTACCATCACACCACTTGGCAAAGGCTGTCCATAAACCTGTGCAGACTAGGAAACAAGTTTAGGATTACTAGTGTCTTCAAAATGCACTTTTCTGAGGTTTAAGTAAGTGTCATGCTGTCCCTGCAGTACAGAATTAATTTCAAAGAGTTTTTGACATTTTCCCTGAGACATTCACCCAGCCTCTGTATTTTTACACCTGACACCTGAGTGTACCTGTCACTCCTACTCATTAGATGAAAATGTGTCTTTAAAAGGCAAACTTTAAAAGGAAAGATGGTGAAGGAAGCAAGGATCAACTACAGAGTGGGCTCAGATGTCAGCTTTGGCCATCAGGAGCCAGGAGTACCAGAGAAGGTGAGCTGACCTGGAACCCAGCAGAGGTAATGGATATCACCCCAACAACTTCACCAGAGTTCAGCCTGATGCTCCAGCTCCAGACATTAGAGGAATGATCGCTTTCCTTGCAGACAAGGCCAGGTGATAAAAGCTGCCATGGTGATCAGAGGAGCCCTCATTAACAGGAGCACAGAATTGTTGAGCCAGAGAGCAGTTTCCTGGTCTGTTTACACATTTTTTGGAACAAGGAGTCCTGCATCTAAGACTATGTGTCCTGGCTGTTACTGCAATATAAACATCATAAAATGACTGTTTTCCTACCCAAAAGCCAGAGGATAAGTGCTGATGCAGCAAGATGATTGAGATAAGAACAGTTGTTTTCAGAGTGAAGGGATGCAATCTGTGGGAAGTTCTTTGTTTCTAGGCAAAGAACTTGAGCTACCAAGTGAAAAAAAAACCCACAGTCAAGTTTCAAGTTCTTATTCTCATTCCACAGGTTTACCCTGCCTGCTGCCTTGCTCTAGCTCTACACTGTGCCAGCGAAGCAGCACATTAGTCAAATATGAGACCATTAAGTTATATCTCTGTAGATATGGAATATAACCCCTTGAAATATATATGCACTGCAGAGGAGCAGAGCATGGTTCTGTTGTACTCCTGTTAACAGTTCTGCAAGGAACCTGCAGCTATGATGCACAGCCAGATATTTTATTAGACTACATTTCTCCTCGCATACATGAGTCACATAGAGTACATAAACTCATGAAGTCCATCTAAGACTGGCATAAATCAGGGGTAACACCAGTGGAGCCAATAGAGTTGCACTGGGGTGAAAGTGGCATAAATCAGAGGCTGATCAGGTACACATTTTCTTTAAGGTAGACAGACCATTAAGTGGCTTACATAGACTTCTTATCACATTACAGTTCTGTAAGGTAAATAACAGTCACCAAGCACTGTATATAATGAATTGCAGCCTGCAACATACAGCAAATGGCCATTTTTCTCTGGGAATCTCTCAGCTCAGAGCTCTGAGACCAAAAATAATGGGCAATATTCTCCAGCATTTGTGTGTGACATTCCCATTAGTATAAACACAAGGTATGTGCCCAAAGTCAGGATGTATTCATCAGCAATCTGAATTGGATATTACTGAGGCTCCCAATGAACATTCCAGTTTCATCCCCAGCCATGACCCTCCTAGGGAGCAGCCACAGCTCTTTACTTGCCTTTGCACGTGAAAATATTTATTTGGTGTCAGGTAGGGCTGGAATCAGAGGAAGCAGGGTAGTCTGGTATCACTCACCTCTGAGCATCAGCCCCCAGAGGAGCCTCACACGGGCAGCCCAGCTGGCAGCAGGACTCACAGTGCATGCAGTGGGCGTCTATCACAGCAAACAGCATCAGGACTTGGAGGCTGCATGGCAGCTGAAGCCTGAAAAAAGTAACAGAAGTGAAGTGACCACAAAGTTACAGGACAGATCAAGAATTTTACAACTTAAATGACCAGCCTGACTGTTTCCTCCCAATAAAGCCTGTTTTCTGCCTATATACACATTTATGGTACGTTGGAAGGGCAGTAAAGAGATCAGAGTTTGTTTAGATTGAAGTTTAAAAGTAATTTGTCTAGATCAGGGTAGAAAGATGCTTCTTGAAAGCTTGATATACACATTAATTGCTTAATTTTTAAATTAGACTTCAAGGTGACTGGAATACAGAGTTCAACAGGCAACCAAAGTGTAGCTGACACAGGCAGGGCAGGCATGTGTACGCAGCTCTGTTAACAGGAACAAATTGCTTCCTGCCCTGAATTGCACCTAAGAAGAGCCATAAGCTGGTTCAAAACTAAATATACACCACAGCATATGTACTTGCTAAGAAGGTCATTAGAACACAAACCTAGGGGAGACAGCTGTACCAGGAGAAAATAAATATAAAAATAAGATGTAGTGAAATCTGTGCAAGAGAAAACTGAAAAGACACAGAAGGCCAGGGAGCACAGCTGCTTGAAATAATTCTTTAGAAAAGAAATGGTGCAGCTGCATGCCTTATTCTAACCTCCTGTCTCTGAAGGTAGGAACCTTAGCAATGCTATTCCTGCCCTATTCAAGAGTAAGCATCTGGCACTACAGAATGCCTTATGGAGAGCCAAAGATGAGACTGCCCATCCAGCCTAAAGAATTTGGTTATAAGATTCTGAAGGTCTTGGCTTTGCAGTTTAACAAGTCTCCCTAGCAAAGACTTTCTCCACTGCACTAATACAGACTTCTCTCAGCTCTAAATGTGAGGGCTTAATCCCAGAGTTATTGGCTTGTCAACAAAGTCTCCAGAATACTGTCCATACCTTGGACAAGCTGCAATTAGTGTAACAGAACAACATAAACAGGCCTCTAACCTAAACGTGACTGGCAGTGATACAATAGAGGGGTCAGGGGGAAGCTAATCCAGAAATTCAGTGTGCACCCCCTTAAGCAAGGAATTTGAGTGCAACTAAAAATAGAAGGTGAGACTATCTGACAGCTAAATTGCCAGTGGTAGTTCAGCATGTATTCGGTTACATTGCTCAGCGACCCTCAGTGAATTAAACAGATTGAAATGCTAATGATAGAGTGAATTCCCAGTACAGAGGTAGAATAAAGTAGTCAGATTAGGCTTCAGAGAAGGTGAGTTCAACGGCAGCAAAGAGATCAGAGTTTGTTTAGATCAAGGTACAAAAGTAATTTGTCTAGATCAGGGTAGAGAGATGCTGCTTTAAAGCTTAGGGGCTCCCCAATGTTAAGTAACATGTCAAAAACAGTGTAGACCTGAGAAGCTATTTCAGTGACTGCTATTTTAGGTGATTTCTGTCAACACTGGAACATTTCTCACTGGTCTCAATACACTCCTAATGGCATCGTCATTTATCTCCTAATTAATTAAATGCTACTCTGATGACAGATGTGCGACAGTTCACCTGCGCTGTCACTCAGACTGTACTCATTTCATCTCTCTGGATATTCCAACCAGGGTAGTGCTGCAATGAAACCAAAACTGTGACATTTCTTCTCTTTGGGGTTTACAGGTGTTCACCATGACATCTCAAGTACACAGAGGCTCATCCCCACTGCTCCTCCTAAAGCTCAGGAAGCAGAAAGAAGTCACAGGCTTGATCAAGTGTCTTACCTGCCACTGCACAGACCAAGCCCAGGCCAGCTGCTTAACAAAATTTAAATCCCAGGCTAATGATAATGGAAAGTGATACTCACAAAGCACACACAAAAATTAAGACCTGAACTTGAAACTCCACTCAGGGTTAAGCTATTCAAAACAACTCTGGAGGTTCTGCAGAGCAGGTGTATTAATACATAAATTCTAGGATCAATTTAGCCTCAAACAACTGATCCATCCTTTCTCTTCCAAGGTCACAAGGCAAGTCAATGCCATTAGATTAAAACCAAACTTGATAGAAGATGCACTGTCCTCACAGTGAGGGCAATTAAAGACCTTACTTGACAAGATAGCGGGCTCACCATCACTCAGAGTTTTAAAAATGGGATTAGGCATCTTTCTAAAGGATGTGTTTCAATTCACTACCCTTGTAATTCAGGATAGTTATTCTCATAAGAAAGTGACATTGCAGCTTGTCATTCAACTATCAATCAGCAGTGTCATAATACTTCAGTGTCAGTTGTCTGTTTCCATTACAATAAATAAATAAGAATTACGTATTCTAGTCAAGAAAAAGCAATGTAAGCCTGTGTAAGGTCAGGGGAGGTGTAACATGTCATGCCCATGGGAGTTGCTTTTGCTGTAGTGCTTAAATGAAGCGAGAGCAAGAAATCCAAGCTCTCTGACACCCGTGTTTTCAGTCTAAGCACCAGACCTCACCATCTGGCCATTGGGTTAATTACCATATAGGAAAAACTACAAGAAAAAACATCTCCCAGAGTGATAATTTGATTTAGGTTGCTCTGCTTGAGGTCTGACACAAACAGGACCAGTTTTGAGGTGGCAGCTGACTTGGCAGGAGTCAGTCCCTCAGACAGACAGGCTGCACTTTGAGCAGTCACTTCTCAGACACCGCATATGGGATGGGACTCACTTCTGCCTTCCTCTTCACAGAGGCCAGTTGTTGGCTTACTCTCAGTATTACTACAGGAAAAGGCTCTGTGGCCAGTATTTAGGAACTGTGTGAGACAGCTTTGATGACTGCCCATGAGGCACCACCTCAGCACCAGCAGTTAGCAAGATCTGGGACCAGCGCAAATCTGAGGAGCTGCAGTCCCACAAGTACAGAGGAGCTGACAGCAGAGTCTCACCCCTTGTGGTTCCAGGCCAAAATGAGATGCAGCAAGTGGAAATAATTCTTGAGAAGCAGAGCCCTGATGTGCTTTCTCCATTCATAGTAACAGTCCACTTTATGCCAAGTGACTCATTACCGTGAGTGAAGGGAACGTGATTCAACCAGAAAAGCACATGTAATTTGCATAGATTACTTTTCCACTTGGTTTCCATGCTGTGAAGTAACAGGGACTGCCTTCAAGAGAAAAAAAAAAAAAAACAAAAAAAAAAAAAAAAAAAAAACAAACAAAAAAAAAAAAACCAAAAAAAAGAGTGAGTCCCATGAGTAATTCTGTGCTTAAGTATTAAGATATTATAGATTGAAGAGACATTTGGATATGGCAATCTAGAGGAAATAAAAACAAACCAAGCATTGTGTTCCAGTTATTTCTAGTGTTGCGAAAGTGAACAGAAACTATTGTTCAGAGAATGCTTCAAACATCCTTGCAAAAGAAGAAATAAATGTTTCTGTGAGCCCATGAAAGAAAGACAGAGGCAGCAGACTCAGCCATGAGTTGGTGGGATTTCAAGATTTGTTTTTCTTCAACGGCTGAGTGCATCTTGTGTTTTTGTCAGTGGTGACACCACCCTTACCAGCCTCTGAGGAAAGACCACTGCAGAGCTGGCTACTCCCTCTGAACAGGGTGTGTTCTCCTTCAGACTTGCACCTTGCTCTGGACACCGCAGCATTTCACAAGATGAAATTCAGAGAGCTTTCAGCATCCATATATCCAACCATTAACATAAAACTAGGATGTGATTTCACTTGTAACTGCACTGAAATGCAGTGGCTGCAGTGGGTAGTTTGCAATTTCTTTTGCTGAAGCACTTGCTGGCAGAATTGTGATAAGAATAAGCAACTGGTTCCAGTGAAGTCACAAGGGCAAACCCAAACTGCTTACTTTGTGCATAAATGGTTTAATGTGACAGGGCATGGGGAAAGCAGAAGATCTGTCAGAAAAAATAAACAGGAAAGAAAATATTACTTCAGAATAACTCATCCCAAGTAAATTGAGCTTTCCGAAGAAGCAGCTTGTAAACTATTGGGTTTCAAGAGTTGCATCCTGGCTCCAGGCAATGTATGATGCTTCACTTGACAAACAAACCAAGCTCAAGAAAAACAACTTTGCTAGATTAAGACAGCAAGGAGGTTTTGGGAAGAACTGAAGTGACACACGGCTCACCAGATACAGGGCTCGTTTCACTGCAAGAGAGCAGTCAGGCTTCAGATGAGGCAGATAAACAAACAGCCCTGACACCCACAAAGTCTTTCCCCACGTTTTGAACCAACTGCAAAGATCAATAACACCATATTTTAGGAAATGTGCAGAAGAAAAGTTGCACCTCCTTACAGCAGCACAATGAAGACATGCAAATCAACATGCAGCTACAAGCCTGGAGCATTACTCAGCTTTCTATCCTCAGGCCTGCATCTCCTGAAGCCTTCTCCCTCTGCCTTGCATTTCTTTTACTTCCATCTCAGTGGCTCAGAGGTGGTTACATACCTGAAATTGTGCTGCTGAAAGAGGAGGTTCACCTCTGCTGTCCTGAAGGATAGGAAATGTCACTGCAGAGATGGGTTACATTACACCCTCTAGAAGGCACTCCCTTAACATTCCAAGAAATTTATTATGAACCTCATATAAGAAACCAACTGAAAAATAAAGAGAAGATAAGTAATAGAAGGGCACTGCAAAAGTAAATAGAATTCGGCAATAACAGAACAACAAAAAAATCCCTGTTAAGTCTCTGATCAGCTTCACATTTTGATCTGGTCCATCTCAGCACATCCCAGCATCTTTGACAAGTGGGCCTTGTTTACAAGTGGCAGCAGCTGGAAATCTCAGCTCCAACTGAGATCTCCTTGGGCAGAGCTCCCTGAGGAAATGGGAATCAAAATGTGCTGGGTGAGAGTTTACAAATGGGGAACAGCGGCACAGGAAGGTTAATAATAATGATACTTCGCATTTCTTTATTGCTTTAAATGGCCCACACCCTTTACAGACGTTGACCCTCCCAATGCCCTGGGGAGAGGTGACTGGCTATTATTATCCTGTTTTTTCACCTATGGGGACAAAGAGGGTGAAATGTGTCATTCCTCAGGCCATGACAACTGATGAACATACTTCTCTGTTTCAAGTCCAGCTCAAGTGCTTAATGAAATAGCATAGTATTCTCCTTCTGATCAACCTTGTCTTATTGTTCCTCCTAACTGCAGACATTTGGAACATCCTTAACTCCTTTGCTGGAACAGTTGGTTGGAGGCCAAGCATAAGGTGCCCTCACCCTTTGAGGACAGACAGCTCCTTTCCCTGGGACATCACTCTAGCCCAGCCCCACCTGCCAGCAGCAGTCCAAGTGTGTGTCCTTGGTGGGCTCACTCCTCCTAAACATCTTACTACAACCACCGATTTTATTGCTCCAGTGCTTCCTGTAACAATCTCCTCCTTTTCCCCTGCTTTTCCAGCTGAAGGAGGACCACACAGGGCTGGGAATGGGGCTGAGCAATGATTTCTAGGAGGATAAATAGAGAGAAGGGAAATAGCTACCAGGCAATGTTGACATAAGTCTGAGTGGAAATTAAACAGTTTCTCACCAGCAGAGAAAGCTCTGGAACAGGCCTGGGAGAGCAGTAGTGGGGAGTAAATATCAAGGACAAAAAAAAAACCCTCAGCCAACCTATGTAGTTTTAAAATGGAGCTTGTTCAGTCTATAGGGATGGACCTTATAGGATGATTTGCTGATGGAGGAGGTCTCCCCAACCTGGAACTCCCTGTGACTTCCTTGAAAGCACTGAGCTGTGCAGCTCACAGCCACCAAGGTCATTTCTGTAAAACCTTGGCTGCCAAACAAACAAAGTAGTCATCAAGAAAATTGCATTGCAGCACTCAGCTCCAGCTCTGTTCTGGCACTTTGGGAATCCGTGTCTTTATGTCCTGAAGAAGTACCCCCATCCCTCCTATGGCAGGAGCTGCTCAAGTCCCACCTTAATGAGGTCCTGGGATGCTTTGCCATAGGGCTGGTGGTCCCTGACTCCAGTGGCACTCATTCTGCCTCCCCATGTCACACCCAGCTGCTCTGATTCATTTTGTTCTGCTCCAAAATAAATTTACAGCCAGGGCTTCCTGTGGCTGGCATGTCCTGTGGACACGGATCACAGGCCCCTTTGGTCAGGCTTGTGGAGAAGGCTGTAACAACAGCAAGGGGAGTTGGTGTGATTTAGGAAATGTTGGGAACTTACATTCAAGAAGGCAGCCCCTCCACTCCCCTCCTTGCTTTCCCAGGGTGCAGACTGCCCTCGTCCCCCCCAAAATCAGCCATGCAGTGGGCACACTTCCAGCCACAGGGGATGAAAGGGACGGGTCAGAGGCCAGGTCCTCCTGCCTGACCCAGGGGGTGTCAGAGGCAGCCAAAAGCCATCCATCAAATGTAAGTGCTTGGTTATCACAGAGGGAGTGCTCGAGGCTTTGTCTCCATGGGAAGATTGTACTGGTATCGTTCAGGGTATGAACACAAATTGCTGTGATCCCTTGGGGCCCTTCTTTGCTAAAAAATGTGAGTCCTTAATGCTCATTAATTAACTTAAAGGAGGCTTTGCGGGAAATGTGTAGTTTTCACATGAATCAGGAGGTTATATTAAAGACCAGCTCTGCATATTTTATTGCTGTATGATTCAGCAAAACTCAAGCATGCACTTAAGTTTAAACATCTGCTTAGAGCTCAGTGAAGTCAAGGGAAGGCTGCTAAAACACTTCAGTGAATTGAAGCTTATTTACACTGGGTGTGATTTAGGAATCAGCACTCAAAAGTTTCCAATACTTTACCTTGTACTGTAGTACCTGAACATGTCCTCCTTTCCATTTGGCTGGAAAACTGCTAGCACTATGGGAATAGACAAGACCCAAGAGTACAGATAATTCAAGGCTGGCAGTCATGGCACAGAGGTGCATATTTCTCTCTGCAGGACTAAATCATCCCAGTGCAATAAGGACCCATACATTGGTTTTCGGCTTTGCTGAAGGCTGTTGTATTACAGACTGAACTGCTTTGTGCCAAGAGGCTACAAGGTGCTGCCCAGATATGCTAAAGAGCTTGTAAAAGTGCTGTGTGTGTTTGGAAAGCACTCACAGCCCTGGGATGACGAGGTACTGCTGTAAAGTTGTGAAGATCAGCTGTGCTTTTCTGCCTGGATAGTGGCAGGCGTAAAGCATGTGCTGCCACAAGAAGGCAATTCCTGGAGCTCTCTTTTCCTACCATAAAACAGCGATATAAGAGGGTCCCAAAACCAGCAAAAACACCATCCTTCAAGCTGGGGCTGACTCGCAGCTGGAGCAGCAGATGCAAGACCCAGGCTGTTCCCCACTCAGCTTTTCAAAGGGCTCCCTTCCTCCACCAAAGCCTAATGATTGTTCTTTAACCTTAAAGTATGACAGCCCCGTGCTGCACTTCTGTGATCCTGTAATCATATCTTCCTACAGACGCCCTTCTCGTGCAGCTTAAATATTTTACAAATCCATGTCTAAGTACAAATCTACCACATTAACTCTTGTATAGAGGGTACTTATTTTCAGCTGTGTGGCTGGGATTCCTATCAGTGTAATTTACCATGCAGCATGACAGAGCTGAGCTAGGAGGCACAGCTTTTACTAGCTAAAATACAATAAAATATGCTACACCGTGTTTCACAGATGAATCACTTCTAAACCATGCCTTTAAGTATTGTCTGTCACTGCAGTTCCTTATTGTAATACTTTGTGAGAGCTAAGAGAAGGAGAGAGAAATTGCCCTTTAAATCTCTACAAAGCCTATCATCTAGAAGAAATAAAGGACATTTGTTCTTGGAGTCAGGTGGGTTATGTAAGATAAAACTATACACAACAGGTTTTATAGGAGTGGAGGTGAGGCAAACGTGTTTTCACTTATTTATATTATGTTTTATTCTAAGAATATTCAAGGACCAGCTCACAAACAGAACAACACCCAAACTCTGTAAAGAGCAGCTGCAGTCCAAAGGGTGCAGACAACTGTTTCCTCTCAGCTTAAGCTGCCAGGCCACCAGCATAGAGACCCCAGGAGAGCAGAACTTCCTGATAGCTGCTCTGAATTAGCTCCCAAGGGGAGAGTCAGCAGCATGTGGACAAAGTAGAGGAGCAGGTCAGACAAATCAGCAGACAGTAAGGTATTCCCATCGGCAGTCAGTGCCAAATGGTCTTTGCAGCCCTTGCTCCAGAGGACAGCACTAGAAGTACTGGCACGAGCCCCAGCAGCCACAGAAAACCTGAGGAGCAGACAGCTATTTGGGAAATGGCCATACAAGACCCATGCCAAAGATCTCTGAACACTTCCCAATGTCTAAAATCAAACTGAAGTAGGAAAGACCCAAAGTTGCAGGGAGAGAGGAGTAATGATCTCCAGTGGGATGTCTAGAGTCTGGCCAAAGTCTTTATAATTTATGTGATTGGAAGGCACACACTTCATTCCTGCTGCTAAATACATCTCCACTCACCAGATACCCAGATTTTCCCTGCATTCCCTGGCTTGCCTGCAAGGGCCCCAGAGCCAAGTGTCAGGTTATCCCCAGGGCTGCTGGAGCCCTTCACAGACCCAGAAGTTTTTTCTGCAGATTGCAGCAGGTTGTTTCTAAACCAGCATCTCCTGGGCTCTCCTCTCAGTTCTTTAAGGCCACCTCTGAAATAATGCAGTAAAGACAAAGCTGGAGCAAGAGGGCTTTCACAGCTGGTGGCCACAGCTGCAAGGTTGGGCCAGAACACATTGTTCTTCCTGCTGCAGATGCTTTCTGTTAATAAGACACTTACCACAGAGATGTTTTCTTCTTTGGGCATCTACAGCACAAACCAAAACCAAGGTCAAAGAAAAAGTCTATTTTTTTCATGTACCATTTTGGAAGGATAAACAAGAAACGCTTCAGTCCCATTTGACATAAATTAATAATGCTCCTGTTATTCACTACCTGTCAAAAGCTTCATCAAGCTCAGGTTTTGAAAGATATCCAAAGGAGATTAAAATGCTGCATGATAGAAGAACACTTGACCTTGAGGGCAGAGCTGCTCAGCAGCAGTGCAGGAGCTGTGCATGGCTGCTGCACGGGGGTGCACACACACAAACAGCCTGGTCCCTGCAGGGACTGCCACTGAGCTGCCAGCACTGGGATGAGTGTTAGAGCTCCCTGTCCCGTGCACACTGAGGGTATGATCCAGAAGGTTTCTCTCTCCAATATATTGCAGAGAAGCCTCCTCTCCTGCAGCTCTGAAATCAAGTGCAGCAATCATTTCATGCTGAACCCCAGCATTCAGCTCCAGAGATGAAGGCCCTCTGGATTGTGTAACACTGCCTTTTGGTCACATAGATCTGAAAATAACATAATCAGAGGAGAAAAACTGAGTATCAGCTCAGTGACAGTCCTCTCTTCCAACTTCAGAGAAAAGTGTGATTTGGGGTTGCTGGAGATCCCTGTCATGCCCAGGGCTGGTCCCAGGCTTGCATGCAGCTCTGGGTAGCTTGGCGCAGTTTCCCAGTTCACTCCACCCACAGAGTTCGGTTTTCTGTCTCAGGCTGCACAACTGAGTGTGTCTCAGTACCAAAAAACAACATTAAGTTAGTTGGACAGGTGCCTTCCTGTACATTTTGTAAACAGTTTGAGACCACGGGGTTTCACTATGTCTCATGGCTTCTGTAGAAGGAAGGTGAGTCAGAACTGGCCAGTGAAGAAAGCTGTTGTGTCTGGGACCCTGCTCCACCAGTTTCAGAAGCTGGAAGGTGCACATTACACTTTGCATGTATGTTTAGTTCACTTTCTTCAACTGCCCTAGTGGTCTGGGAAGGGGAGCCATGAGGAAGGGAGAATTTTTCCTTTTCTTTTTTGACAAAACCAGAAAAACCCCAAAACCCTCAGAAGTATCAAGTCTCAGTTTTATGCAAGAACTTTCACAAAGGTCCCCCAAGCATTTGCATCTAGAATAGCTCTGTCTCCTGCAGGCACTAACACCTGCTCTCATCAATTTCCATTGAGCATCACCTCACCCCGTGGTCCCTGCAGTCACATAGAGCTCAGACCAGTGCAGGACAGAGCAGACAGATTTTCCAGCCCCTCACTGCCTCCATCCAGCCATGCACCACACAAGAAGGCTGTGTGAATTCGAAGGCATGCAAATCTCTGCCTATAAACCTGGCTCTGCTCAGCTGCTCTTTCAGCCCCAGAGATTTATGTATCCCCTCCCTTTTAAGTAAACTCTTTTTCAAGAGCATGACTGTAAAGGTAAGTTCAGGCATAGAACTGTGTAAATTATATGGTTTGAGCTCCCCAGGGATCAGCATGGTTTCTGCAGTCTCTCCACTGCTCAGGCTCCCCCGTATGCTCCATAATCATTTCCAGGTCCCTTCATGCTCCCTGACTCAGAGCTGTAACTCAGACTGTCACCCTCTGTGCTGGAGAGGCCCCTCTGGCAGCTCTCAGCTTGCCTGGGGACCAGCCCCCAGGCAGCTCCAGCTGGGACGGAGGAGGTGCCAGTGGCCTGGAGCAGTGGTGCCCTTCCAGCTGCCAAGGTGGGACTGGGAAATATGCCCTGGTTCACTGGGGGACAATGGACTGTCAGCTGAGGAGACCTGGGTGTTTTTAAAGATCATCTATTTTACATCTACATTGTCAAACTGAGTAAAAGTTGCCCTTGTAGCAAACGACTTCTATAAAGATCAGAAATGGATGTTGCTTATTGCCTATTGATTTCCTGGATGAGGAATGTGCACATGGCACAGAGCAGAGCATTCACACTACAAACACTTGTATAATTATGGGAGAAGTACACAGTAATGAGGGGCTGACTATATTTTCCTTAAGTGGAAAGTGTATTTAAAAGGAGAAGGCTCCTAGAGCTTTTGAAGTCAGTAGTTGTTAAACAGTCAGCAGCTGGAAATTTAAAATTCCTTCACATCAAGGCTCTGTGATCAATAGGGATTAAGTCAGACAGGACCTTTCAAAGCCTTCAAAGCTTCTAGCCTTATTAACAAATAGGTATCTGAAACACAGAGGCACTGTGGAGGTATCTGTGAGACCTTGGTGCCAGGAGAGAGGCAAGGGGACAGAGGCTGAGGCAGAGACAGGACCATTGTACCTGGCTGACTCACCTACAGCCACAGCAGCCAAACCTGGATGCTCATTTCCCTTCTTTTGGTGCTGCCTACTGATCACATGCCAGTCTGAAGAGGAGGTTTCCTGCCAAGTTTCCAGGCATCCTACTCCTAAATATGCTCCTTTCCCACCAGGAGCTCTCTGTTGTAGCTCAGATGGTCACAGAGGATCAACCAGTCCTGGGAGCAAAGACCCACCTGTGGGCAGGGAAGGTGCAAACAGCTGCTTTGCATTTGCTCTACTTGCAAACGTCCCTGGTTTTATTCCAATTGCTTGTTTGGGTTTTTGTGTTAAACTTAAAGCTTCTCAATTTTCTTTGGGGAAGGACTCTGTCTTGGAACTTGTTTCTGCTGCTGCTTAAAGCCCCAAGGCCTGTGAGCTACAGGTAAAGTAAGATTCCCTCTGGTACATGTTCACATCACAAAGCAAGGGGACTGATTTTTAAAAAGATCAGCAGCTCATATCTCTGCACCTCTGGACCCACCTGAGCCCTGTCTGAGGACTGATATTGTGAAATGCCTGGTTAAGGGATTACAACAGTCTTCACTTTCTCCTGTCACCTGAGAAGCACTGAAAAGAGGAGAACAATGGATCAGAATATCTTTGTCTTTTTCTATTTTTTTTTTAATCAAGGAAAGGGAATAGATTAAGATCCTTTCCCTTTCCTGACAGTTTTCCATTAAGTATGGACTGAAAAAGCATTAGGTCCTGGGCCCATAGAGAAGGTGTCCAGGCAGCAATTCTGTAAAAGAGGAGCAAAGATTAAGAGCTTTCCTCTGATCAGTTCCAGAAATCAATTTCTTCTTCTTGTAGGATGTTTTTATACATCAGTTTTGCAGTTTTACTAGAGTTATAAATATGCTGTCTTTTGAAGAAAAAAATAGATTCCTGCAAAATTAAGAAATCCAGTCCCTTTCTTTTCTTTGTATCCAGCAGGTGCAAGCTACCAAAAGAGATTTCCTTCTCAGCAGTCGCTGTATCCGAACACTGCGGGTTCATTTACAGTATTTCCTGCATGAATGAGCATAGCCCTGTTGCTGCCACGTCTTTGGATTTACGATGTGGTCAACAGTTTGTTATTCTCTTCTCTGCCTTCCAATCGCCTTTGTCTCGCTCGGGTGACACGGGAGGCTGAGGTGAGCCTTGTGGCCACTGGAGACTGCTGTGCATCTTCCCCAAGTGGCAGTGGGAGCTCGGGGACCCCGCTGATGTCTCAGCCAGAGAGGCACTGCAGTGACAGATGTGAGACCAGAACAGCTCAGAGCCCGCTGTCCTCGGCACAACATCACCGCGCTGATGAGCAGAGGGAAATGTTTTCTGTTGCTGTGAAAGGAACCGACGCGGCTGGAGACTGAATTGTTTTGGATTCATCCTGGCACAGTGCCACCGGTGTGTACAAATGGAGCATTTAATGTTTAAAGCTCTGCTCTGGCTGCGCTCTGACCTCGGTGCGCCATGGCGCGGTGGGGATTTCCAACACCGCGGTGCCGCACGCGGCATCGCCACTCCCAGTGTTTGAAGTGGGTGAAAAGCACTCACCCTGACACTGCAGCCTGCCCTCCATGGGCTTGGCACCCAGCGAGGGACCCGCCTGAACCAGGGGGCTGGATGGAGAGCTCCACTGGTGGCTTCTTGGCATGGCAGCACATGGTTGTGGTGCACATCGTGACACTCCAGGATGTGACTTCACTGACCACGCCGGTCTGTGCCTGTTGAATAATGTCAGAGGTTCGGAAAGGACATCCTTCTGATAGTGTGGCACCTGTTTAGGGCAAACACAACCATGTGGAAAATAAGGTTGCAGCAGCTTCCTCTTCCCGCACTTCATTCCAGATCAGCTTTCCACAGCTGGAGACCACAGTAGGAGGAGACTGCAAGTCCTGCATCCCCCTCTCAAAGCAATAGCAGACCTGGGTGAGGAGAGCTGGATCTCTGCCTCACATTGTGCAAAAGTAGAATGAGTACTAGAATATTATGGAAATTGAATCAAATGGGGAAATGCCTTTTTTGTGCATATATTTTTTTTTCCATTCCTCTCCCCGGCCCAGCAAAATGACAGACTCCTACAACTTGCAAGCTTCCTGAGGATGCCTTTATCAGCCAAAACAGGGATTGTTTGTAACATTCCTCTCTTTCCTTCTTCCACATCACTTTTTTTGGCTGGTTCAGCTTCCGCTGCCATGTGCTGTTCACTCCTCCAGCAGAGGAAATGAGCAGCACACACAGGCTGGGCAGGAGAACAATATTAATGAAGGAATTGGGTACCATTTAATGCAAATTACCCTGGGATCAGACTGAGCCTAGCCACTGCTCCCCATCTAATATCATTTTTGTTTTTAAGAAATATCTAAACGCTGGGAGCAAATTTCAAGTGTTGTTTGTACTTGGCCCCAGTGTGGGCCAGACAATACAAAGCAAACTCCCACGTGCTCTGCCCCAAGGAGGCTGATTTCTTCTGCACTCTGATTTCCTCCTGCCCTGAGAAGTAGGTATCATTTGTTACTCAAGCATTTCAAATGCCAAATGTGGCAGGATTTGTTCTAACCAAACTCAGCAGTACTGCTGAGAAAGCAGCTCTGAATCTGAGATACTTTTTTTTCTTTGAACATTTCCTCTCCGTTGCTAAACCTTACAAGCACTTTCAGCATCTGGCAAGTTTCTTGGTTGGGTTTCCTGGGACTAGATCTCAGGAAGCCACACAGTTCATCTCCTTCCCCAGGGAAAGTCTAGTTAACAAAGTCATCCCTGACAAATGTTCACCCTTTTTAGAAACCTTCCCAAGATGGAGGGTTTGTAGCCTCCTCATGTGAGCCATTTGAGTGCTTCATAATTGCAGAAAATACATGACACCTTGGGAAAATCTCCATAATATTACCTCAACCCCATTCTGCCATCTGCTTTGGTTTTAGTAATGACATCTCTTAGCATTAGGGAAAATCTCTAACTCAGTATTTGCAGGACAATGGCACACACAGGTATCATTGCAGGGAGAAACTCCCAGGAACAAGTGGATTTAAAGAGATTTGCTGAGCTTTAGTTGTGAGGTTAACTCTGGATATGAGAAGAAAACACAGAGGGACTGTGAGGTATCAGAAGAGCTGAGTTAGACAAAGAGGTGTGGAATGGTGCAAGAGAAGAGATGTTCTGTCCTCACAGGCATCGTTATCCAGTGGAAGGAAAGACCTTACAGAGGGCAGTACTGCAGGCAAAGGTCAGCCTGTCTGGTCAGAGCGTCAGGACAGCCCTTTCTACACCATAGCTTCACAGGTGCCAGCCTACTGGGAACCAGACAGGACCTGGCCACTCATCAGGGCACTGAGCAGCCTCAGGGAACGCCGAGCACATTCGCTCATTACTGACGTGGTCTGATCTGGAACCTCTGTGGTGGAAGGGAAAGCACCTCTGAGTCATCCCCGCTCTGTTTACTGTTAGCAGTGAGTGCTGAGAAGGGAGCAGCCTCCTGGGGCACCTCCTGGGGCACCTCCTGCCAAATGGCCCACGCTCTGCAGAGCAAATGGAAAGGCTGCTGCAGCAGGAATTTCCTAGTGGGGAATGGTTCAGAGCGGAGTGAGGCTCACTGTGGTTGCAGTTTGCACATTCTATCAGCTTTCACCTCCAGCAAGTGCTCCTGCGTGCCCTGTTCCCAGGAGTGTATTTTGGGACATAATTTAACTTCCCGGCCAGGCAGATCAGCTGGGTTCCCCTCCAAAACACTCTGCCAACCCACTCAGAAGGGCTGGTGACCCTCACTCCCCAGCTCCCAGTCCCAGCTGCTTCCCAGAGCACTGGTTGCTGCCTCACAACCTCCTCATTGCTCAGGTCCAGGGGAGAGGACAACTTCAGCACCCCTGATCTGGTCCCACATCCCTCAGCCCCCATCAGCTCCAGATGCTGAATCTCACCTGGTCAAAGCCAAACCTGTGGATCCAGGGCTTGATCCCAGCAGAGAAAAGAAAAGGAAAGTCTCGGGAACACAGAGGCAAGAGACAGCAGGCACATTGTGTCCTATTCACATTCACACAAGGGTGCAGCTTGCCAGCATTTGAAAGCTCCCATGTTCTAATGTATTTTTTAAAATAGGCTTTTTTAAAAGTCCTCTCACACAGAGAGGATTTTTTTAATAAAATAGTATTTGAGGAAAGAATAAAGCTGGGATTTTGTTGAGGCCAGAGGGCCTAGATAACACCACTGAGTAATGAAACAGTGTTCCCCATCCTAATGGGCTTATCTGGATGGTCCTTGGGTTTCTCTTTGTCTCCAAGCCAAAACTTGAGAAAACACCTGCAGCAAAAATCTTATCTGCACTCTTCAGTTTTCTTCCCTCCCTCATCTCCTGCACTATGTGTTATAAATAGTTTCTTTCCCTCCTCCCACTATCCCATTTATCAGCACAGCACTGGTTTCGTTAAAATAACGCTACATCTAGAACTAGGCTCCAAGCCTATTCGGAAGGATTTGTAAGTATTATACATTTCTTTTGTTCAGCAAACAGAAATAAAGTGGGAATAAATCTGTGAAGGAGCTCGAGGCTGATACCCTGACCCCCTAGCAACACCATCAGTTCTGGCAATTTTCTTAGCAGGCACTGAGCTGCTGTGAGTCCCCCTCAGGTGGCACTGCCCGCCCAGAGCAGATACAACACAGATGGAAAAAGGCAGAAATCAAAGCCCAGGAAGGGACTCTGTCAGCTTACCAGAAGTTTAAGGAAATTTTGAGTAAATTAGAGCAGGTTGTGCTGGCCTGGAGAAGACAAGGGCACCTGAGATGTGTGCAGGTGGCTCTTGTAGGTGGTCTGAACAGGGAGCACACTGACTGCAGGGAAAGCAGATCCCCAGCTGTGCTTCAGTGCTTTTGGAAAGGGGGGATTCACAAGAGGATAAAGCAGAGCTCCAGGCCCAGACATAGGTTTGGAACAAAGGTGACTCCAGCCTGATGACTCTGAGAAAGGAAAAGCAGGTACTTGGGAGTCATCCTGCAGTAGAAGCTACAAGAATAAAATGGCATCTCAGCCTCAGGTAAATTTATAAAGGGAAGAGCAAGAAGAAGAGGACAGAGGATGTCAGGACAATGTGCAAACATAAGAGCAGCTGACTGTGCATACCCAGAAATGTATCTGAGCTGGGATGCATCTCACTGTACTTCAGAGGCATCTCTGTCCCCCTCATGGTGACTCTGGGCTCCCTTTATAGTCAGAGCAGAGAAAAGGGCCCATTTACAGAATGATTCATCTGACCTATTTTAGACATTTACTCTAGCATACAATGACTCATGTCCTTGGGGTGCCCATTTCTTTCCTATAAACAAGAGTCTAGACAAGTAACTCAGATGTAGACATTCACAATTAGATGTCTACGTTTGGACAGATGAATTCTGCCTCTAATGTTCAACCAGAAATCAGCCTAGAAGCTCTGCCAAAGACAGCTCTGGTTGATAGCCACGATAGGGAAGAGAAACAGGGTCATTCATTCTTTTTGATGGTGCGTAGCTCCCTGCACAAAACGCTCAAAGCACTTGCTGAAAGATTAAATATCCTGTGAAGGGCTGTGAGAGCATTCCTGGAGCAGCAGCAGGGACCAGTAAATGCAGATTCATTATTGCAACTATTTTTCTAACCTACACCTAACGTGTCAGATCCCTTTTCAATCAAAGTCATTTGGCAAAAGGAAACACAAATCAGAGGAGTCTGGAGTGCCATCACCTCTCGGGGTGGTTGGTGATGGTAAAGATGTGCCTCTCACATGGCCTTCCACTCGCCCAGACTTGAGAGGCCACAAGAAAAGCTGGTGGCAAATCTCTTGCTAATCCCAAGGTTCCTTTCTGCTCTCAGCAGAGTTAATGCTGGGGCTCTCAGAAGCTCCTCAGGCTCGGAGGTAGCTGGCAGGATCTTGTGATGCTTTAGGAACCAATAATCTGGACAAGTCAGGCCAGACCACTGGGAAGACTTTTTGTTTTGACAGTTTTAAAGTGTTTCTCATTTCAGCCTGTCAGTCTGATTTCCTATGGCTCACACGCTCACACTGGCTGTGTCTCCCTCAACAACTTTGAACTCATTGAGCAATTTCAGCCAAATTTGACAGAGAGATAACAGCCTCAGAGACAATTCAGTTCCTCAAAGGTTCACAAAAATAAACATCCACGTAAAGGAGAGAGTTGTTATGAGTAACCTCAACTGAACAAAAGGCTGCAACGTGAGCTCAGCCTTGAGAATCAGCACCAGACATTCCTCAAAGGAAGGAGTCTTTGCAGATCACTCAGACCCCAACCCTGGGAACAGTTTTCCTGACCTCCTCAGCATCCCAGACACACCACCCCAGAGCAAACTAGTTTCACCCAGCAGCCACAGAGCACAAGGGTTATTCTCCAAGCAGTTTTGGTAAGAATCAGCTGAAGTTTGAGCACAGTCTCACCTCAAATTTGAAAAAGCAGTTCTGTTGGGTGGGTGAGTTCTGTTTTTAATGTTACAACTGCATTTTCAAATGTGTAAAATCAGGTTACTTATTCCCATAGAGCTGAGTTGTGGAAGGGAAAGATAAGCGTTTTCTGAATTAAAGAGTGTGATAGGGAGGCTCCCCAGCAGCTCCTGCCATCACATCCCCCAGGGCAACCCTTCCCGGGCAGCATTGCCCAGGGAAGCGCTGTGGCTGCCGAGCCTGGGCAGGGAGCACAACCCAGCCCTCACTGCTGGCACCAGCCAGCCGATGTCCCTGCCCTGGGTGGGGCTCAGGAGCTGCTGGCTGCCCTCCCCACACCCCCCTGAGCTGAGCAAGTTGGGTTTATCAGTGCCACCAAGGTTCAGCTCTGCTTTGGGTCCCTCAAAGCTCCTTGTGGGCTCTGCCAGCAGTGGCTGGAGATGCCTCAGCTCAGCAGAGGCTCCAGAGAAGCCTCTTGCTTCCCTCTGATAAGGGGTGAGTGGATGGGAGGCTGCTGGCACCACATCCCCAAACTCAGGCAGGGGCCAGGGAGTCGTGCAGAGACAGGCTGCACAGGGGGACTCAGCTCTGAGGCTGGCACCATGGCAGCCAGGTTAAATGGCTCACAAGGCTGCCATGGCTATGGATGAAAAGGAAAAGTTCTGTGTCAGCAGGAAATTTGCACGCTCTGGGCCAAGTTCTGCATGGCTCACTCCCCAGCCAGAGCCAGGTGCCTGGCTGTAGGAGCAGCCCTGCTCCCAGAGCCCGGGCGTGCAGGGAATCAACCCTGAGTTACAGCTGGATAACTGTTACAACTTCCCTCTGCCTGCCAAAGGGACTGCCCTGCAGCAAAAGGGCAGCTGGAGAGTGAGTGAGGAATGAACCCCTTCCTCAGCACCACACAGAGCCATGGGCACTGCCAAGGCTGGGAGGCAGCAGAAGGCACAGCTCTGTGCGTTCCCCTCATGGCCAAGTGGTGGGAGCAGCCCCACATCAGGTCAGGATTTCATCATGGGCAAGCACGGGTTTATCAACCCAAACCAAACCTCACAGCTTCTGGGCACTGCGGGGGCACAGGCTGTGAGAAGGAGGAAATCTGCAGCATCATCTGATTTCTGTTGCCACCTGCCAACCCTCTCTTTCCCTTCCCACAGCACCCCAAGATGCAGCACCTGCAGAAGCCCTGGGACAGCTTTGCTGGCCCAGAGGAAGCAGTGGCATCAACGGCAAACACAGGGCT
The DNA here is from genome assembly GCF_024509145.1 of Vidua macroura. Lineage (NCBI taxonomy): Eukaryota > Metazoa > Chordata > Aves > Passeriformes > Viduidae > Vidua > Vidua macroura. The sequence continues at coordinate 6,366,540 of NC_071588.1, forward strand.
CTGTTTTCCTCAGTGGCTGACCCTTGCAGCACTGCAACAATCCAGCCCTGTACAGCCAATGCCTGGAAAATTCCTCCAGGCTGCCCCTCTGATGACCCCCAAGTGATGAGATTTTATTCCCTGTCTGACTTTATCACTCCCACAAGTGGCAGAAGCCAGAAGAGACCAGAAATGCATGCTTGCACTGGGCTGGCACAGTTTTGGCAAAAATCAAAAGGGCATCAGAAGAAGGGGGCTGACTCCAAGGGAAGAAGCACATAAAAAGTTCCAGACATCCTGAAGTGCTCAGACAACTAAGGCAGGCTGTCGGCCACCCTGAGAAAGCACAGATAAGCCAGAAGCCCCCATTTCCCACTTGCAAGAGCTCTGTGTGCTGCAGGAGAGCTCAGCCACCCCACAGCCAGAGCTGCCTGCTTGCCAGAGCTCCTCACCAGTGACAGGGGAGCAGCAGCAGGAGGGGAGACGTCCCTTCAAGGCACCACCAAGATCATTTAGACACACGCCAGTCTAAATGATCACCACCAGACACCAACTTATTTTCAATACATCCCTTTCCCCCCCAGCACAGCTTCTCCTGCAGTTCAAGCAGCACGAGTGGTGCATCTTGCTGCCTCATTTATTTTAAATGAGATTTATGTTGGCTTTACTGAAACAAAGCTGTCTCCCTTTCACAGCCATAACGTTAATGGACAGAACCAAAACCCCAAACCAGGCTCTCTCACCAGCTCTGCTGTTCCAGCCCAAGTGGCAGAGGGACCTAAGATCACACCTCATGCTCTTTCAGGTGGGTCCTTCAGCCCAGCACTGCCCAGTGCCCTCTGTGTCCAGGTGGCATCACGCCTCCCATGACACATCAAGGCTGCAAAGCCTCCTCTGAAACCCAAAGGAAAAGGGAGCTTTGCCCAGCCAGGGAAGCACCTGGCAGTGGGTGCAGAATGTGAGTGTGGGAGAGGCTCTGTGTCTGCAGCAGTGGCTTGTGATGGTTCCTTCCACACTGCTCTGCTGATTGATGGCTCACCAGGAGCTGTTAACGCAGCAATATCCCAGCCCTATTTACAGACATCTCTGCACATTTACTTTGTCACAAGTAAACTCTGCACACGGCAATAAAGCTTAAGGTAATGACTTCTTCAGCACAAAGCCAGCAATTTCCTGTCAGCTTGGTTTACAAATGGCCAACTCTGCGCTTAATTTTCAACTGTGGCTCCAAAGATGGCTATGCAAAGTGGGGGTGAGGGGAGGGAGAGACTCCAGGCTGTGCCACTCTGAGCCGTGGCAACCCTGCTCTGAAGGATGAACAGGGTGGGGCAAATGCACCCCATGCTCACCCACAGTCACGCTGTTCTGCTCTTCTTCCATCAGCAAGAAGGCCAGGGAGTGGCAGCCCCAAGTCTTGGAATAACTGCCTCATGTTCCTGTGGTTGTGTGCCCTTCTCAAAGCCAGCTTGGTTCTGTCACAGCTGCCGTGACACAAGGGGAGACCACAGTGGGTTTCCTCTCCAGAGGCCTGTCTGAAGGAGATGCAGGCATCTCATCCCACTTCCTACAGCACCCTGCAGCAGTGCCAGTGTGACCTGGGTGGGAATTGTGACCACACTCCCTCTACCATGCTCAGCATTACCAGAAACAGAGCAGATCATCAGCCTGGACAGGCCTGGGAGTACCTGCATGGGCTTCAACACCTTCCTCTGGAGCAAAGGGAAACAGGGCAGGGAGGCCATAGACCAGGGAACTGGGCTGCAGGTAACCTGCACACAACTCACTGCAGCCATCAGGGAAAGCAAAGTGGCTATTGCTGCTCTCTCCTGCAGCATCAACCTTCACGTGCTGAAACTGTGCTAAACATCTCCAGCCTCCTGCTATAATTAGTGCAGAGAGAGAATGTCTGAGAAGAGGAATCTATTTTAGGTGTCATGAGTCACCTTCCAGAGATGTGGATTTTTTTTTTTTTTTGCACTGACCATATAGAAAGATCTGAAAGTAGATACTTAAAATAGATGGTATAAATACGCATTGAAAGCTTGGAGCATCCTGCCCTTTAACTGGGTTATGATGTTCCTCCTTACCAAAGGGTGTGAAAACACTTTGTCACACTGAAATCTAAGCTGCTGCACCTAGGAGGGCTGTCAGCAGCCAATCCAGGTACAGAGGCACAAGATGATGCTGGTGGAGTTTTTCCAAACCATCCTGAACCAGCATCCTCATCCCACTGGAAAACAGCAACCTGCTTTCCAGCACAGACCCTGGACTGTGAGAAAACAGCTTTGGCATTGTTGAAAAGGGGGGGAAGTTAATATATTTCCATCTGTGAAAAAAGGGTCAAAAGATCAAGAGCTCTTGTCAGCTCAGTCTCCAAAAGGCAGGTCTATATGTAATGTTTTCATTTTAAGCTGTGGCTAAAAGGTGAAGAAAATAAAGATGGGAAAAGGCATGCTCTTGATCCATGAGGGGAACAGCTGCAGTGAAGCCTCAGAGGTTTTCCACACTGGAGCCCATGATTTGGGGGCTTCCCATTTTCCTCTTATCTTTCTAGTTTTATTTTTCCCACTTAATGTTTCTCTACTCTTTCACAACAATTTTGGACACAAAAATTGTGTTGGCTAAAGCAAACCCCTGTGTTTGCAAGAGCCCAGTCTTTAACATGTTTTGCTTATTCTTATTGAGATCTCACTCCCATTGTTTCATTTCTACCTTGAAACCCCTCAGTCTCCTGTTTCCACTATGAGCTGTTGTCATTGTTCCTTTTTTATGCCCATTCCAATTCACCCTCCTTTAAAGGTCCTCCTTTACCCTCCCAGCTTCCATGAAGACTCCCTCAACCCCTTCTGTAAATACTTCAAAGCTTTAGAGAATGAACTGTGTGCTTCAGCTCTGCATCGGCTTAAACAGTTCGCTGAATATGCTTCTTGTTATTTTTAAGAATCTCTTAGAATTAAATCCCTGTAAGAAATCTGCCACCATTGTGGGGGAGAGCACATTAATCAAAGACACAAGCTTCTCCCCAGCTGCCTGGGCATGGCCCAGCCTGGGATTGATAAATTGCACCTGGAGGTAACTAATAAATCTGAGAAGTCATTTGCTTTTTATGAACAGGAGCTGCAGGAGATCCAGCTCCCAAAGGAATTTGGGTGGAAGCAGAGCACCCAGCACATTCCTCTTCCCATTCCCCTGCTCACTGTTACACCTGATGCCACCCCCTGAGCCACTGCCAGGCACAGCAGGTCCTGCCACGCTCGGATGGGGAATATTTCAGTGAATCCCTGGGGTTTTTCCGAGGCACAGGGCAGGAGAGCAGCCAGAGCTGCATCTGCTGGCACAGCCTGCACAGCTCCAGTGGGAGGGGAGGATGCCCTGGCCTGCAGCTCTGCCCAGAGCAGCAGTGCTGCTCCTGCCAGGGGCTGTGACAACTGGAGACACCTCCTCCATCCACGCTGCCTGTGCTGGAGGAGGAATTTTGCTGTTCTCAGCATTGGAGCAGCAGAGAACTTCCTCATGAGGGGCTTGGAGGTGAAGTTCTGAGATTCCCCAGCTCCTGTCACATAAAGGTCAGCACCTTCCCCCTCATCATGTTCTGAGCAAACTGTCCCCACTCCCCACTGAGCAGGGGCTCCAGAAGAGTCACCCCTCGTGCTGCAGCCTCAGTGCCAGCAGTGGGGACCCTGCTTTCTGCCAGCATTACCATCATGTACACGTCAAATAACCAGCCTATGGGCAACTTTCTCTCACTGCTATCACTGTACGCATTTGACTATTACCTCACAAGTTTAGGAAACACATTCCTTGTCTTTCTTAGTTGGAAACAGTTACATGGTGCCCACATCATAAAAATCTGCAAAAACTAGGATAAATCATTAATTAGACATCTGGTCCTAGAAAATACTACAAATGACTCCATTCAAAAACATGGGGTCAGTGAAAACCCATCTTCTGTAGCACTGCCCAAATATTATTTCCTGTTTTCCCCAGATCACAAACTCCCATGGTAAGCAGCCTTTTGTACCCAATGCACTGCACAGAACTGAACACAGAGCTCTAGAAAACACACACCAAACACCTACACTTCAGTGACCCAGAAGGGAGGATCAGACAGGATGTGATCACAGGAGGGATCATACTTGACATGGGTTAAGATGTTTCCTCCCTCCCCTTCCTTTTCTTTTCATGTGAACATCATTAGGGCAGGCTGGAAGAGCTTTCCTGACACAAGCAGTGCTTTTTCCAGAAAGCCAGGACCAGGCATGGGCAGTGGGGCTCAGGCCCTGGGCACAGAAGGAGCAATCTGCTGGCACCCACTTGATCCATGGTGGGAAACAAATGCTTTTCCCTGATACATTACAGCACAATTTAGACACCAAACTTCAAATCACAAAGCTGCATTACAGCCTGTATTTCCCCACTGACCTCACTGCAAGAGAGGATCAGAAACATGTTTAGAAATTCAGAGGTGTTTGGGGTCATGCTGAGATAGAGACAATCCTTATTCTGCTCCAGGATGTGCTGGCCTCTGCCAAGGCTCCGATTCATTTACTATAAAAAAAATATCTCTGCTATCCAAATGTCCATTTTTTCAAAGTCATTCTCTCTGTGGGCAGGGAGAATGAAAGAGCCTCGTCTGCACCTCTCAGTACCACACCTGGGGATAAATGTGTCCCCTCCCCTGAGGCACTGTGCAATACATCCCACTCATCCAGAGATGGACACAGATGAGGATGTCACATCCAGTGGAAATCCTCCCAGTGCTCCTGGCCACATCCAACACCCACACCACTTCCATCACTGTGGAACATCATCCCCAGACCCATCCTCTGGGTCACAATCAGCAGCTGTGACTTTTATTTTCCCTTTCCTACACAGGGCTGCTCTGGTATTTGTTCACAACACGGGCTGTGTATCACATCAGAGGGGAATTACTTACTGCCAATTATTACATTAAAGTTCAAGTGGAACGATGCACTAATTGTCTTGTTATAGCTATTAAAGCTCTGGTGTGCAAGCAAGGCACTTTTCAGATTATCTGCATCCTCTGTGGTGACACATGAAGCATAACACGATCTGCTAAGAAGTGATTGCTGATACAGTCATAGACTCTTTAATAATATGTACATTAAATAAGCAGATATTATATATAAATCTAATAATAATTACATATATATGTAAATAATAGAAGCTTTCAAGTTCAAGATTTGCTGGGGATTCTGCAATCTCCTGGAAGCAGCTACTTTCTCACTGCCAAAGCAAAAGTCCTTATGAGGTACTGACCATATCCAAACTTTTAAAAGGGAGTAAATACAGCAAGAAGTACCACTCTAGTAAGAAGAGGAGAGGAGACATCTCATCTCTTCCCAACATGACACTGGCAGAAAGCCATCCCAGGCATTTCAGTGATCCCTGCCCTCCCCAGGGTCTGATCCCTCACTGGAGGGTTTTGGACGTATAGGAAGGAAGAGGAATCCTCTTGTGAAGAGGAATCCTGGTGAGATTTCATGGAACTCTGAGCTGTCTCTGGCATCTTTGCAGGGAGTTAATTCACTTCCTTCCAAAGGGCTTAACAGGTAGATAAACGAGTGAGCTGCTCCAGGGATTTCCAGCTGGGGGGGCAAGGTGATGTGAATGGCACCATGACTTTCTTGCAGCTAGGGGAAGAAAATAGCCTGCTGTATCCCTGCTTCCCACCACTGGGATCAAAGCAACCTGCTGGATCATGGTATCATGGTCAGAGACTCAGCAGGAGCCAGCTCTGCTGTTCAGACATTGCATGAACATCTCAAGATATTAATAGGAGGTAACTAACTATTCCCTCAAAGCAATGTGTACAAAAGGAGGGATGAAAGGCCAGAATGGGATAAAATCAAGTTTAAAAGGCTGCTGCAGGGTTTTATCCTCAGTCAGGTTCTTGTACAAGCTCTCTTGCAACTACTTATAATGTTTTTCCAGAGCCCCAGCTATACTCATTGCACAATTCTCATAGACCACCTCTGGGGCAAAGCCATTCCCTGGCCAGATTCACACAGAGGTGCTTTACAGCTTTACAGCTGGGACACGAGTCCAGCTTCCAAACACACAGCTCAGTCCAGCAGAGTGGGGTCTGTGGCTAGAAAATGCCTTGCCAGCCTGGGGGCCATGTGGACCCAGAAAGATCAGAAGCAAAACAGAGATGAAGCAAAGAGCACCAAGTCCCCAAAGAGGGAGACCTGGATCACCCTGCCACATCCACCAGGTACCTCTCCTCCTTGCACAACCTCCCCATTAGCAGCAGATACCTCCTTATTGTGTGACCAGAGCAAGAACCAAGATCTAAGTCTTTCTTTCTTAAATTGCTCCTCCACTGGCTCAGGTTGAGGATGCCAGCACAGCAAAATCTGTCACCAGCAGCTTCCACTGATGGGATGACTGAAAGCTTTTAGAGATTAAAGGAAAAAACATGGAGAAAGAAACTCCTTTCTGTGCCAGAAACACACACTAAAAGCTTTCCACAGTGCAGGAAAGGATGAGGATTTGGGGGGCCTATTCTAACACCCAGTAAAGTCAGTGAAAATATTTCCTGAGTACTTTAGTGGGCCCAGCAGAGGAAAGAGTAGTGCTTAAGAAGTCCTTTAACCTTAAACTCTTAGAGACCAGATCTGTTCAGATTGCTGCTTTTGTGGGTTTGGGGAGGATTGATTGAGAAGAAGAGACAGATAGGAGCTGAGTTTCAAAAAAAAAAAAAAATAACCATTGTTTTCTTTGTGATTATTTGAAACTGTAGCTTAATTTTATCAATCCCTTGGCCTGGTGCAGCATGGTACCAGCTCAGACCATGCAGGCTGGCTGGTGTCACCACTAAAGGGTGATCCTGCTTTTATAGCATTGCCTCAAAGGGAGGACAAAGCAATGAACTCATTTTGGCATAATCTTTAGTAAGACATAGGAAAAAAAGTGTGAGCAGAAAGTAGTGTTTTACAAAGGGGATAATGAGAGATTCAATAATATCCAGGTATAAACAGGAGCTCCTCTAAACTACTCAAGTTAAACTCCAGTCTGAAATTATGCATCACACTAGACACAAATTGCAACTAAAAATAGACAACTTTTGCAAGGAAACAACACTGCAAGCTAACCAAACAAATGGCTTCCCACTTCAGCCCCAGCTTTGTCTTTCTCCTGGCCTGGGTCCCCTTCCAGCACACAGGGCCCACTCACAACAGCCCACACCCGTGTGCCTGCTTGCAGGGATGGAGCCACCTCCCCCAAACCCCCATAAATCCAACCTGACCTGGAACAGCCCTGAGGAAGGCAGCAAACCCTCCTGTAGGCAGCAGGGCTCCTGCTGCACCTCTGAGGTCTGAGAGAGGACAGCAATGTGCCACAGCCCCCTGTAACCCATCGGGGTGTGCATCAGAGCCCCTGGGATGCACCGACTCAATTATCACCCACATGGGCTTCTCACCGACCCATCCCCTGACAGCCAACAGAGCTGCAGGTTCCAAACCTGTAAGGGGGAGGAAAACACCACCAAATAGATTAGCTCCACAGTTGGGCTCTTAATTATGGGTCATTTAGTTCAGTTAATCAATAGGCAGACTTCTTTAACCGGCTAATTATGCCAAACTGCTTCCACAATGAGCAGGTTTGCTGCTGGTTGTTAACCATGAAGGGATAATATTTCACTGTAAAGATAAGAACGGTCCCAGTCCTCAGACAAATGCTTTGCAGTCACAGGCTGCAGTTTAACCCATTCCACACCAAACAGAGGCTCCCAGCTGGAGCAAAAAGGTACCAGCATCACTGGCTTCTCAGGGCTGAAGCACCAGGGTGAGTATTGCCTCGAGTGAATCACTCAGATCATTTACTCTCCAAATCACTCCTGTTCAAGCTAAACAGGAGCTAAGAATTATCTATGCAAATCAACCAGGTGAACTTTTCTGGTGGCAGCCCTGATACAAACCAGCCAGCCTCCTTTGCCTTTCAGGCAAGGAATGCAATTCCCTCCCTTGCTTTGCCAGGGAGTTGCATGAGACAGCGAGTCCCAGCTGAGGCAGGAGTCTGGAGAGCCAAGCCACATCCTCCTTCCAGACCCTGCAAGAGCAGATCAGCATGCAGAGGAGGAGGTCTAGGCCCTCGTTTGTCAAAACAGATAAAAGGCCAAGACAACCTCTTGTAACTTTTAGTTGTTTAGAAAAAAGAACGGATTTTGTTGCAAACTCGAAGAACTGATTACTGGATTCAAGGCCTCTGCTGAGGTCATCAAATAGTTATTGCAATAGAGCAAGATAAGAGCTAAGTGATAGCAAAAGTTTGTAGCTGAATTTCCTGGATATTTGTTTTAACAGAACAAAGCAATCTGTGCTCGGGGTTTGCTGGCAAGTTGCTTTAACTGGGGAATAACAGCGTGCTGAGAGAGCATCCCCAAGAGAGCCCCTCAGGATGCTGCTCTGCCAGCCTGGGATCCCTCTCCCACTGCTGGGGTTTCAGACACCTCTCTCCTGGAGGGCTCCACTCCCAGCCCCAAGGATAACTGGGACTGTCCTCAGTGCCTCCACTGGCTTCTGAATGACTGCAAGGCAAGGCACAGTTCCTGTCCTACCTGTATCCCCTATTTTGATTTCCCCATCTCATTTCCCCTTCTTAACACCCACCTACTGGCAAACCAGACCTTGGCTTTTGCTGCTTGAGAAAGCCCATTAATGGAGCCTTAAATAAAACCCCTGTCCTTAAGAGCTGGCCAAAAATTTATCTGCATGGAAAAGTCACACTGCTGTAATTTACACCAGGATGACTGATCCAGTTTGATACTGTCATAAAAACACAACTGAAAGCAACAAATACCTTCACCAGTAGTATCAGCCATCTTTGTGAGGAGGACAGTTCAATGATATGAGCAATCAGAATCATTTTAGAATAAATCACTGTGTGTCTAATTCAGCCCATCACACCAGCACAAAACTTGCATTTCCACAGTTCTTAGTAACAGGGGATTCTTGAAATGCAGTGCCTGGGCCAGGGGATGGCCCACAAGCTGCCTCTGTCACCTCTTCACATCTCTGATGACTTTTTTGGGACCACTTCACTGCATTCTCAACCACAACAGACTCAATAGCTTAAAAAATTAAGATTTTTGCTGATAAAAGTTTTACCTTTGCTCCCCATCACCTTCTTTTTGGCACATGAAGCTGTATTGTTTTCCAAGGAAGCAAGGCTTTAACTTCCAACATTTGTCTGCCATCAGCTCGTTCTAAAATATGTTGTTGAAGTGCAAGCTTTATGTAAGCTTTACAATTTTAGAAGCTATTTTCTAACCTCCTAAAACATTACAAACATTGCAATGTTGACTGGAAAAAAAAATGGAACACAGACTTGTAGAAAAACAGGCATTGCTGAATCACTAAAAAAAATCTTTAAAGAGCAGTAATGTTTGTATCCCAAAGTGTATCATCTGCAGAATTTTCTTGCTGAAAAACAGGGTGCTATCAAAAAGGGCTGCAGTTGGATTCCAAGGGAGTTTGGGCAGAACTGCAGGATCAGATTCCAGGCTAATTCCATGTTTACTCTGCAAAAAAGCGCTACTGAGATTTAAACCCACTATTTCTAATACTATAAAACATCATACATTCCCACATGCAACTGATTTATTAAAATTTAGTGCATCTGCCAGCAGCAAAAATATCAAACTAGAAACTAGGAAACAGAAGCTTAATAGTTCATGTTAAGGAAAAAAAAAAGTCAAGACTGTTTTTACTGGGATCACGAGAAAACAATGGGACAAGGGGTATTCCTTTGGGACATGCAGTGCTAGATTGCAGATGTGATTCACAGAGACATTCAGTCAGATGGCACATCAAAAGCAATGGTAAATTACACGTCTTCAATAAAAAAAAACCCATTAACTCATAGATAGTTGGCCACAGAGGAAGGCAATTAGACTTAGCATTATTTGTTAAACAACAGGCACAAGATGATACATGGTGAATTTTTTGCAATAATAGCCATTCCTGGTCATTGGTTTTGAAGAGAATAAACCTGTCACTTGAGTGAAAACAATTGACAGCACCATTTATTACCCTGCATGTTTCAGAATAACAGCACAATTTACATGTTGCCCTTTGGCACTGGGACTCTGAGCTCGCCTAGAAACAAAGCAAAAATATCTACAGACCTGGTAGCAAGGATTTAAGCAGCAGATGACCTTATGGGGTTTATTTAAACTTCTATAATGGGGCTCTCTTGTTCAGCCTCTGGTTGTAGAAGAAATAGGTTCTTCTGGAGAATCCACAGCCTTGAGACTCTGAAACACGAAGGGTCATGCAGAGGTCTCTGTGTGTAATAGTTCAGAGAGTAATGGTTTAGCTCTGATCCTCTGAGATATCTCCTGGGAATTAAAGATATTTGGTTTCCTTTCAGAGGCTTTAAAGGGCTGGGTCCATCAAAAAGGAGGAAATTTTCCCCTAGCTCATGAAGATAAATCTTTGTGCTAAATCTTTCTTTTCCATATGAAAAAGGCCATGTCCTCAGTACATGCAAGCCATTTAGCCCAATGGAAAATAAACCAACAAAGTCTAAGGGAAATACTACTGGAATAGAATATACTCAGCCAAAAAAGAGACTAAATATCCGAAGATGCTGCCTTTGATAGTGACATCTGTGTGGCATTAGCTGTTGGCTGGTGTTTCTTTTTGAGAAGGTGTCCTATGGCACCTGTAACAAATACATGAGACACTCAAGTTTGGGTTCAGTTATAATGGAGGAGAAGTCTGAAAACAATTTTGGAAAGGCATTTTAAAGGTATAATTAGCTCTTTGAATCCAATAGAAACACTTAGGTTGAGAGCTATTATAAACCTCTACAAAGCACTTCTGTCTACTTCAGCAGCAAAAAGTTGTCCAGAATAGGTAAACTGAAAATACCTTACACTTACCCTTATGGAATTAAACTGGGATTTCAGGTCTATAAATGGATGCTTGGGACAGCCAGGTGCTGGCAGGACTTCCTCTCTGCACAGGGAGGTCTCCACAACTCCAGCACACCCCTGCAAGAGCCAAAACACAGCTTTTCCCACCACAGAGCCCTCGGTTTAGCAGTGGCAATTCCAGCTCCGAGGGTTCAGGCTGCTCTTCCCTTGGCAGTGATGCCCTGAGCCTGAAGAAGGGAAGGGCAGGCCAACAACCCTCTCTTGTTATGATTACCATGCAGACTGGGCTGTTTGGTTTCATTTCCCACCACTGCTTGGTAGCACATGGCCAGGTCAGTAATGGCTGGGCCATTTACTGAGGAAGGGCATTTCCACCAACCCCAAGCACTGCTCTGCACACGGTGAAATTCTAGGGCATTATTAGAGCTGGAAGTAGCATTTATATTTTCATCTCACACCTTGTGCCTTTGTGCCTCTTTCTGCAGCACCCTGGTCCTTGTAGAGCTATGAAGCACCTGTCACCCTGAATTTTCCTACTCTCAGCATTGTGATATTGTTATAATAAAGTCAATTAAATTCTGGATTTCAAGTACCTTGACAGATTTTAGCCCTGTGCTGTTAGAGAACATTTGCAAAGATCCAGGCTATATCTGCTTTCCTAGTATTTTTTTCCCTAATTCCTGGAGATGCTAATATATAAACAAAATGTCTTTTTTTTTTTCCTTTTTTAACAGTTGTCACCAAACTGTAGTTATGTTGTCAAATAAACTGCTGATACAGGTATATTATTTACTTCAATTTCTAGTAGGGCTGAGAGCAGAGTTTCTTTTTTTTTTTTTTTTTTTTTTTTTTTTTTCTTTCTTTAAACACCACAATGTAAATTCCCACCTGACTCACATGTCAGTTCAGAGCTCAAAAACACCCTAAATCCATGTGAATAGACTGAATGACCAAGAAACACATGAGAGGGTTCTGGACAGCCCAGGACCATGAAAGTCCCTGTCCATAAGAGCAGACAGAAACCACCAACCAACCACAACTCCTTGCTACAAACAGCAAACACCTGGAGGTTTGAACCTCTCCCTCTCCACTAAAATCAAGAAACAAAGGCTCTAGGTAGGGATTATTTAGCTATTTAACCATTCAGCTTCCATTCAGAAGGGCCTCGGCCAAATCTTGTAGATGTTCTAATTTTTATAAAGATATTTGCGCAGCAAAACTCTGCGCAATGGGATTTTTGTTTTACTTTATTTCCTCTTCCTCAAGTCTGACACAGAGATGTTCAAGAGGAATTGTGCCTAGTCTGTGGTGTATAAGGTGAAAGCTAGATCTCCTCACATTTAGAGTTCTCTTAACCAGGCCTGAAATCCTTTATCCAGTTCCCTTCATTGTGCTCCACATCTGCTTCCTCTTTAAAACAAAATTTGGCAATGGATAAAGCAGCACAATACCAGGCTTGTGGGGCAAACAGAGGTCACATAACCTGTCTCTGCCTGTGGAGTATAAAAGCAGAATACTGAGTGTTATTAGCTTTTCTGCATGAGTGACCAATTCCAAATTGGACATAAGGGTGCCATGGACAGACTGATAAAAGTAGCATTTATTTTTTTCTGAGTGAGCTATTTACTACTTACTTGGGACTACAATAGCAACTGCAAGCTCTCCTGCAGTGATGTGCTGCTATCATTCTTTGTGATAAGGCTGAAACCATTAGGCAGACAATAAACAAACAAACAAACAAAGGGGAAAGTGCTCATGTAAATGCTAGGGGAATACTTGAAGGCAAACTGGATGTCTGCTAAGAGAAATGACACCTCTAAATTTTATCCTTCATAGGGCTACTCCTGCTACCTCTCTACAGGGATATCTGAAGAAATAGAATAATCTACCAATTTTAGGTAGGTATTTACCCTCAAAGGCTCTACTACACAGGGGCAAAAGACTGCTTCCCTTTCTCAAACACACTCAAATAACAAAATGCCCAATTCTTGCACAGTTTTCCTTCACAGCCTTTGTTTATCTTTTATTTCATAAATGGAGAGACAAAGTCACAGCCATGCTGTGCCAGGCAGCACAGCTGAGTTTCCCCATGTATAGCTGTGGGATTTTGCTCACAAGAAGAATGAAAACCCCATCAATGAATCACATTAAAGTTCAGATGACCTTCAGCAAGTCTCAGAAATTAACTCTGACACATCCACACACCTTGTAAGGCAATGGGGAATTATCACCCAGCTTTGACACATGGTCCTCCCAGGGCCTTTTGCTCTTCAGATGAACTTTCTCTGAATTTGAAAAGTTTCTGCCTCCTGGGAAGCAGGGCAGCTGCATCCAACAGGGGCACGTCTCACCAGGTCAGGCCAAGCAGTTGTTCCTGAAGGTGAATTTGAGGGCCACCACAGCCCTTCTGCATCTTCCCTATTCTCAAATGTCTAGAAGGAACTGAAAAAAGTCACGTCCTGGAATCAGGGAAATCAGAGCAGGGCACTGCCTTCAGCCCAGTCATGGCCCCTTGCATCATGAGAGAGAGACACCCATTTCTTTAAAATATTCCCTCAGCTTCTGGTTTTTTGTTTCACTTCCCTTCCCTGCTCTTTGACACTGCAGACCTCAAGTTTGGGCTTTAGCACCCAGGAGCCAGCAGGCAGACCAGCCTGGGTCACTCCTGCCCCAGGCCAGCAGTGCAGGCACTTTTGAAGAGCATCTGGTCCACCACAGGAGGTAAAGCAGGGAACAGTCAAAGGGCTCTGAAATTCATACTTTGCACTTTGCCAGGTAATTCCCTTTTTAAGCATTGTCCTTTCTATATGGCAAGCATGCCAACCTGCACAAACACCTTGAAGTTACTTTGCTCCAGAAAATTGTTTTCTCAACCTCCACCCCCAATAGGAAACCACCCCACAGGGGCAGAGGGTCATTGCCCTGTCTGAGCACAGTGGGCACCAAAGGAGCAGCACAAGAACCAAACTCTGTACAAAACAGTGCACGGAATTTCCAGAAGCCCCCACATAAATCATCTTAAACCCACTGAAATCACAGCCCAAGCCAAAAAAACAGTTCCTCTTAACACTGGGACATTTTTAATTTTTTTTAACTGGCAGATTAACTGGAAAACCATTTTCATTTCACATGGCTTTACAAGTTGCTCCAAGTTGTTTGCAGCCCAGCAATTTGAAATGTATGGTGCTGCATAGCTGTCTACATTTCTTGGCACAGCTGAGTTTTCTACTGCAGATCCCATGAAATTAATCTGTTCTTTAGAAAGTGAAAGTCAAACGAGGAAGTCCAGTTGCAGTTTTGGGAATCTTTTCATGAGCTTTAATAGAAACTGAACACTGAGATAACTCAAGGCTTTGGAACAGTCCACAGGCTTGAGACAGCAGACATGGGGAATGGACTGCAGTGATTGATGCATCCCTGGATAGTGCTATTCCCTGCTCTGACTGGCCAGCAGAGCCATGTCCCACAGGCTGTCTGGGGGGGTTGTGGTGGTTAATTATTGTGGATTGATAAATGAAGGCAAACAGCACAAGCACACACCCACCCTGAGCACAATGCAGGTTTTACAGGTGCCAGGATGCACAGCGTGCTGGCCCTGGCAGTTTGTGTCACACACCCCACGTGTGAACCACACACTACAGCCCACAAGGAGATCTCCTCAGTGGTGCATCCTCCCAGCCTCATCCCCAACTGCAGAGACACAAAAACCACAGGGGACAATGTCAAGGAGTCAGTCAGCCCAGGTCTGGGATAAATCTCAGGAACCAGACACCTGGCAGGTCACCTTGCTCTGCTCCCCCAGCAGAGGCTTTTGCCTCTCTGGTGGAACTGCCTCCAGCAGCCATCCTGCAAGAGCTTGTTAAAACAAGCCCAGCAGCACCACTGCTGCCCATGCCAGAGACTTGAATCATGAGATCATAAACAGGGCTGATGGGATCATAACTAACACGCCTGACAGCTCTCACTGCTCACTCCGCTTTTGTCTCGCACAACGGGGACAAAAGGGGGCTTGGAGCTGAAAGAGAAGCCCAGGACACATCCCTGCAGCCTCAGAGGTGTTACTGGGCTGTGCTGGGCAGCAAACACAGCTCTTGTAGGGCACTGGAAAACAAGCTGCTGCCTTGCTCCCTGCATGCCTGAGCGGCTCCGGCAGGGACCCTGCCAGGCTCCCTCCCAGCACAGCAGCAGGAGCCCACGTGGGGAGCCTGGGATGGAGGGAGGGGGCAGGAGAGTGCAGCACAGCCCATGCTGGGCTCTTCAGCTGTGGGAATGTGAGAATCATGGTGAAAGCATATTCTTTGACTATAACCAGAAAATGAGACACATAATGAGTCATAAACATGAAGGAAACTGCTGAAAATCAGCAAGAACTAGGAAAATACACTTCCTTTCTGCATCCAGAAAGCAAGGGTAGCAGTATTTCCTTACCTGGACAGGTAAAACAGTTCTCTAGGTCTGCAGTTATTAGGTTGAGAGCATCTTCAGGGACTTGAGCAACAATGCCATGCTCAGGGAAGCAAAGGCTCCAGCCCCATGGGGTAAAAGGCAGGGCAGCTGCAGGAGCAGCCCAGCCCAGGCACCTCTGTGGGTATGGGATGAAGACAGATCAGCCCAGGGGGCTGCCTGGCTGAGTGGGGCCATGGCAGAGCTGGGGACACCCTACAGCATCACTAGGGAGGCAGAATGGCCCCAAACTGAGCCAAACCAGGCTCTTGTACCCCATCACCAATCACATGCAGGTGAAGCACTCACACACTCATCCCAAAGCAACTACTCTGGGGTGCAAGAGCCACCCCAGGCAGGGCGTGACCCCCTCCAGGGGGCTGACATCTCCCATTCATCATGTCCCACTGCACCCAGCTCAGGCTTCCATCCAAGGGGCAATCCAAAAATGCAACTGGGCCCCTGCAATCCCATGAGCTGCGGAACTAAAAGGAGATGAAGCTTTTTCTACAACTGCTGATTAGGTTATTTTCATGGATAAAACATTAATGATAGGTTTTTGGATGGTAAATGGGTATGGGAGGAGATGGATTTTCCAAGGTGTCAGAACATTTTGTTTCAACATTTTTCAAAATGAAAATGTTGACATTTTGCAAGGAAAAAAAAAAAAAAACTAATTTAGATTTTAGTTTAATATTAAATGTAGTTTCATCAAGAGGAAAACTCCAGAAAATTATCCACTTTTTGTCAAGCATTTTAGAACTTAGGTCAAAATGAAATTGGGGTTGAGATTTGTTTAATTAATTGAACCCTTCTGGAAAGTACAGCTTTCAGCTGGCCTGAAGTGATACAACCCAGTTTACACATTCAGGCATGGAGATAGATAATTCTACATTCAAATAAAAGGGAAGTGGGGGAAGATAAGCCAGCTTGAAACACAAGGAATAGGTTGGGAGAGGGAGTGAGATGTACAGGATGGAACAGTGCAGATGTCAGGGGAGAATATTCTAAGCAAAAAAATTATGTACAAGTGCATAGACCCCACTGGAAAGGGATAGAGGATTTGGCATTCTAGGGAAAAGTAGGATGCAGAAGACAAGGGGCTTTGCAAGCATGCCTTAATCCCTTTGCATCCTCAGGCTAAGCCCAGCTTCAGAAGATATAAATGCTTAAATAAACATGAGTCAATTTATTATTCCTCTGTGTTTCAGATCCTCCTCACCTTCTGCCTGGCTCATTTACTGCAATTAAATGCTTGTAAACAGATTATACCCTGAAAGCTACATTTTCCTGGTAAGTGGTCACCTTAATCTCCTCTGCTTTGACTGTGGCTAATATTCCCCAGGTCACACTATAATCACTGAGTAATGGGAGCAGAGTGAATCACGAGGTCACTTGGTTGGACAAAACTCTCCCCAGCATCCAAACCACATCTGGGACTGGGCTTTGCTGGTGGCTGTGACAAGCACTGCTTACACACTCAGCAAAAGGATTACTAATGTCATACTTCTTACAAATCTGAACAAAACCTGCCCTGAACACAGGGCACACGCTGCTGTGTAAGGCTGGTGAGCATAATGACAAACTCTGCACTCCCATGGGTTTGCTCTGTGCTTGGGTATGGCATTGTACACGTTGTGAAAACAGCAAAGTGGAGCCTGCTGTGACACAGTGCAATTTTCTGGAAACCAGAAAAGCTTCTCCAAACCATTCTGAGAACTGGTGTTCAATCACCTTGCTTTAACTTGGATCAAAATATTTTTCCTCACAACCAATACAGGTGTGGGGAACTGCATGGCCAGCTTGTGGAACCTTCAACAAGCCTGACTTTTTATGCTTTGTTTGGTTCTAGAGGCAAGGTCTGAGCTGAAATACTACTGACAGGGACAGAATTTATTATAGATTCTCAAATGGGAAGCAAGTTCTGAGATGGTGTGGATGAGCAACTCTCCTGAATCTAGAAGGGTCACCAGTTTACAGTAATTGGTAGTCTTGCTCTGTATTTTCTGTCCTCTGACTGTCAAACTGCATTTATTGTCTCTGTCAGAAAAAAAAACAAAACAAAACAAAACAAAACACATATATATAGGGGAGAATAAACAATATTCCCACATTCAGATTAGAAGATTTTGCTCTCCTGAACAGGCTCAAGCAGATAATTTCTCTCCTACATTTCTCAGTGCCCACCCTTCATCTCCCCCAAACACAAAATAGCTCTGCAAAAATGAGTAAGAAATTTGAAGTTGTCATGGAAAAGAACTGCATTGCCTAAGCTGAGCTTGTAGCATGAGTTTCACAGCTGAGTGGTGCCTGTCATGGGCTGATCTCTCTACATCCCTTTGGAAAAGCAGCCTGAAAGTCAAGACTTGTGCTCTCCCCCAAGCCAACACGCTGTGCTGCCCTTCAGTGCCTCAAGCCCAGCAGAACAGAGGAAAGGAGGCTGCTGCATGCCACTCACTACAGGAAGCCAGCTCTTTGTTTTTACATAATCATCTCTATTCTGAGCTTTATGAAAAGTTCATAAAAGGGAAGGAACAGAAAGTCACGGTGACAATGCAGCCCAGCTCAGAGATGCAGTGTGGTACTTAGCAGTGTTTACCTGCTCCAATAATTCTGATCCCAGGGCAGAGCACTGAAGATTAGCTCCAGACCTCATTAGGCAGGATAGAATTATGTGGGTTAACAAAGTAATACTCTTGGCTTTCTCTTGCATTTTAAAAGTGGCTTGAGACCTATAAAATCCCTTTGAATTTTATTAAAAGTCTTCTGCAATCATTTTTCATCCTGCAGCCCAGTTGAGCTGAACTAATAAATTAGCATGTTATCTGTGTGGATATCCATTAGAGCTTCAAATGAAGATTATTAGAGCCAAAGAACTAACAATGCCACTTACAGCTGGGGAGGAAGCAAACTGCTCCAGTGAGCAATGGGCACGGAGGATAAGGAAGGAGGGACACATCAGCACAAGGAGGAGCAGCTCCAGCTGCCCAAGGGCAGGCTCTGGCCACCCCGGGCAGGCTCTGGCCACCCCGGGCACTCCAGTGAAGGCAGGGAGCCCAGGCACATCCCACAGGGTGCTGTGTGGCCAGCGTGGATCTGCTGCAGGCTGCCAGAGCCTGGGCTCACCCTGCAGCAAGCTCATCACAAGGCAGGGTTTTAAAGGAAATGTCATCACATGCTGCCTGGCTCACTGAACCACAGCAGCTTGGTTGTGCTTCCCTGGGCTCTTTTCTTTCCCTTATACAAGACCCTTTTTCAGGGCTCCAGCCACAAACTCGCTTCTCAGCCCCCACCTGCATCAACACCAATATGACATTCATGTGGGCATGGGTTGTTCTTTCCCAAAAGAAGAGAGCTCCTGCCTGAGCTTGAGCTTCATGATGTGATATACAAAGTGAATTTCAAGATACATCTCCAAGCTGCTGCTCTTCCCCTGGGGTCATACAGTCAACCATTTCAGAATGTCTTTATTTCCAGCCTTCATCCTCTTCATCTAATTCCTTTTCACCTCCCACTCCTATCCTTTATTACTCTTCTATTATTTTCTAAGAGGAAAATGTTTCTTTTTTACTCTCAATCTTTGTTCTTTTCCTCCTGTCATTCCCTTCATGTCTCAGCCATGATGATATTTTTGTTCATGCAATAACTAGTTTGCTCTTTCTCCTCTTCCCACTGGGCTACTTTGATCTACTGCTCCTGTGTCTGTTTTACACATTCCTTTTCCTCCCTCCAAAGACACATCAGCCTATTTCCCATTCCCTCCTCCTTACTCATCTCTCTTTTCCTGCTCTGATCTATTCTTGCTGCACCAAGCTCGTTTCATGTGGAGATGGATTTAAAACCTGCTCTGCTGCCCGGATGGGCACTACAATAAGTGCTGAAGGATATGGTCTGTCAGTCCAGTCACCCTAAACCAGCACAGGATGCCACTGTAACACCCTGCCCATGCTTTATTCAGAAGAACACCACCTGAATTCCAGAGGCAAACCTAACCCAGGGAGCACTAGGGACCATAAACCCTCGGTCACTGCAAGTTCAGCAGATCAAGTTGCAGCACAAACCTGGAAAAGCCCCCAGGGAGCTGTCTCACTGCCTGGATCTTTGACAGGAAGTGTGCCAACCAACAGGAATGGGCTTTTTGTTGTCTGTAATCAAGAAAATCTCCCCAAAATGAGCAAAATTCACTTGCAGCTTCACAGCATTGTGGAAAGAAGAGCTTTTAGAGCTGTGTACAGTTACAATAAATCACAGCAAGATCAAACAGGAGGGAGCCTGTTGCCCCTCCACAGCAGAAACAACCTGAGGGTGGAAATTACTCTTCCCCTCCACATGGCAGCCACTTGTAACCATTGTCCCTTGCCTGAGAACCTGTCTAAAACCCATGCTTTTCCATCCTTGCCAAACAAGGCATCAGCACTCTCTGCAGCTTCTCCTCCTGATGAAAACACACTTCTACATAACCTGGCTGCTTCAGGGAGCGAGCAGGTAACAAATGGCACAGAAACTGCTGTAGCATCCTCTCCTGAGACAGAAAAATGCTTCCTCAGGGGCAAACACTGTGAAACAGGGGCTTTTGCAGCCAGAACATTTGGACAAAGAGCTCACATTTGACCATTTGGTGCCCAGCAAGTGCCCACTGGGCATCTGGGCTGGCTGCCAGGCCATTTGTCCAGCTGCCTCACCTCCAGGCTGTGCTGAGCAGCACTTAATTCAAAGGTTACAACAGAGAGTTTTGGCCACTTCAATTCATAGTACACCATCCAGCGATTTCATTAATGCTGTGGAGCTCTGGGACTCTTGCAAACACTGGCATTCTCCTGGAAAGGAGTAAAGAGGCTTACTGCATTTTTCTGGTTCCAGACTGGAGAATAGGGGAACAAAGTGCTGTGCTTGTTGTGATAGGAGTGGTCTGTCAGCAGAGCAAGTCTAAGCTAAAAGACCCAGCTGATGGCAATGAAGAATAGTTAATTTACCATTTGCAATGCCAGTCCCAGAAATCTGGCCTTGCTTCTTTTACCTCAAACCACCATGTGAATCAGTCATTTTCAAGATGAAAACTGCAATGAGAGTCACAATAATGGCAGCAACCTGCAAGAGAGCTCTGTGTGCACTCCAGCACCCATGAAACAGCAAAGTGGCCACAGCAATCTTTGTGTCATTGCAAAGGTTAGGTGCAGGCTGCCCTTTGCATGCCCCAAATCCAAACCTGGGCTATGTCTGAGCAGGGAGGCAAGGGGGGAACTGAGATGAAAGAAGTCTCAGTGATTGCTTCACACACAGTGCATTGTTCCATAGCAGTGGTCTGAAACATTACACTCTCACAAGGCTGTAACTGCATCACTTAGAGCCATTACACAGGCAAAATGCAGTTCAATTTGGCAGCATTTTGCTTTGGTTTTTTTTAGCACAGATGGGAAGAACTAGAAGCCTCGTGAACTTATGTAAGTCCATCCTAAATAATTTCACTGGAATGTAAAGTATCATGCCTCAAGTCAGTTCAATCTCTGGGGCATTAAATTAGCCCATTTGTTGAATAAATACCATTATTTCTATGTAGAAGGGAGCAGTTCAAGTAGCTGACAAGCATCTATTGCCTCTTTGACATTCAACTGTGCCTGTTGTAATGGGCACAGATCTCCTGCATCCTAGATTCCAGCAGTATGGCCACGTCTCAAATGCTGCAGAGCATCAAAAATGTCACAAGACACCTACACTGGGGCACCTGATCCACTCCCACGTGGCCCTGCAACAGCAGGTGATGTAACATGATAAATCTCAGTGTGGAAAATCCCTCCTCTGCACAATTTCCAACCCACTTCTGACCATGAGCTCACTGAGGCCTCACGAAATTACCTCAGGGTACAAAGACAGTTGATTTAACAACAAAGTCATAATTATTAGTATATTTATGTATGGCTTCAATATTGTATATATTTGTGTCTCCCCTTTGTATTCTGCTTACCAATGGTGAGCAAATTCTCTCCTTGGAGGTACGGTGAAAGCCTGTGGGCTCAGATCAGGCTCCAGTCAAGGGCAGCATTTGTTCATAAACTGAAGTGACACAGGTTAATGGAGAAGAAAGATAATTTCATTACCTGAATCTGAGCAGATCTCATCATATAAGAAATAACCTTAATGCAGTGCTGATGGCAAATATAAGTAGATACCTTAATAGCTGTCATCACTGCCTGAACCATACGAACACCTATCACAACTGCTGTGCTACAAAACAGCTTTTGACCTGCTGGTAACATTTCATTTTGAACTCAGCACTAGCCACAAAACCCAAGTCCATTGAACCTGTAAGGATGTACACACTGCACACACAGTGAACTCCTAGCCTTGAGGTCGAATGTTGCCTTACTTGGTGAAAATTGATTAGATTTGTCAGGCAAATAAAATTCTTTATTACATTTTCCCAGTTGAAACTTTGCCTGTGTATTTTATTTTTTCATTAGAGCACTGCTGAATTTGTCTGAAGTAGTTAAGAACATTTGTAAGTGATATGGCAGTAACAATTGGACCAAGCCACAGCAGAAACCCCCCAGGAGAACACACTTTGCCTATGGATCTAAACTCTAAACACTGCTGGTTTCAGTTTCTCCCTGCCAGAGGGGACCAGAAGAGAAACTAGGCTAGAAAGTTCGGGAGTTTTTTTAAATTTTTAAACAAGAGAAAATAAAACCCTCAAAAACACCTCTCCTCACTCGCACACAGACTGCCAGGAGGGACAGCACAAATATTTCAGAATTAGCTGTGAAATTTGGCAACAAGCATCAGGGCCAGGCACTCAGCAGAGCTGCCTCTCACCCTCCCCTCCCCTCTGTGCTCCCCACTGCCCTCTCCACACCAAACACATCCACGCCTGGGGAATTAGCTTCAGTTGCCCCAATCTGATTTCTAATTATGATGCAGGATGCACGGTGATAAATTTCCTATGGGATACTCATTATATAGAGCATATGAATGTGCTGTAATCAGGCGTATTTGTTGCTATGGAAAAGCACAGCAAGCACGCAGAGCCTTCTGTGTGGCATCTTTGGTGTCCCTGCACTCAGATTCCTTGGCAGTGTGTGGCATAGCAACATGTTATCTGGCACCAAAGCCAAGGACCATGCGAGTTTCAGCTGGAAAACTTGAGGGGTTTTTTAGCCTGTTGCGACTTCAAGGGGTGTGGGATGGTATAAATTTGCATTATTCCCTTTTAAAGCAGAGATCAAAGAAAACTGTCAGAGAAAGCAGGAGGTTTAGAGTGTGACCTTTCCCTCCTCCTGTTTGCTGCCTTCCTCATCTGCAGACTGGCCACATCCCTTCCAGGAGGTGGGATGGGATTGCTGGTCCTGTATTCACGTGCCATGGCTACATAGGGCCAGGTGTGGCTTTCCCTGTGCCCAGGTAAAGGGGTATTAGCCTGAACAGCACAGGGAGGGCAATGTCCAGGTAGGACACACCATGCTAAAGGGGAAAAAAAAAAAAAAAAAAAAAAAAAAAAAAACACCAACAAAAAAGTCACTCACTCTGCTTATTAATTAAATCCTGTGTTAATCCCTTCTGTGAGAAGCTGGTGGAGGTGGGGAAGGTGCCAAAGCACAGTTCTCTCTGTGCTGCTGAATTAAATGGATCTTGAGGCACATGGGAACACTCAGCCCGTTTGTTTTATGCCTCCCATACTCTAAAACACTTAACCCGTGGCAGCAGAGCACATTCCCTGGGGGCTTGCAGAGTCTCCATGGAGAGACAGGACAGCAGCAAAGCCACCTCACTCCAGAGCCTGCTCCTCCAAAGGGACAGGGAGGCAACGCTCACTTTCATCTGCTCTAAACAACTCTCGGCTCTGTATTGCTGGAGACTCTGACCCAGAGTCTGCTTCATGTGAGGCTGTGCTTGGTGTGAGGAGTGAGATGGCGTAGCTGAAGATCTGCTCCACACCTGCATGGCCCACACAGAAGTTAAACTGGGACAGTCTCAGCAGTCTTCTACTGGCATGGCCAAGCACCCACCAGAGGGATGTGGATCCTCCCAGCTAAAATTCTTAGAAATTCTTCCTTTCAGGAAAGCAGGGTCAGTTCTTCTGGTGGACTTTTGCTAGGCTATGTGCATGAAGCTGGGAGCAGGCCAGTTTATATGCATAACACCATAAAGTCAGGGCTCCTCACAGTGCACAGCTCTCACAGCAGTCTGGGACAGAGACTTGGCTTAGCTTGAAGCCTGACTGCCCAGAGAGAAGCACAACTAATGAGGGACACACCCATCCAGGGAGCCTTGTGGCATTGTTGCCATTCTTGTCCTTATTCTTATCTGAGCATCTCAGGATACTCCACAAAATCAGGTTAATACCATCACTCCTACTCCTTTTGAAAACTGGGAACCAGGGAGCAAAAACTAAAAAGTTGTGTTTCATTTTCCTGCCAGCTCCTCCTGGGTTTTGAGGGGACACCACGCTGTTAGCCACGTGTGTGTACAGCCCCTCACACACCATCCCAATATCCCAGATGAATAATATCATCCTACTCACTCCATAAAAATTTACCACCATCTCAAGCTCATATCATATCTCCCTCCAGAACAAGTTCACTGATGAAAACTCATCTGCAAAGAGGCTGTGATATTAAACTGAGCTGACAGCAGACCAGTGACTGCCACACTCCCCAGCCCCTGGCAAGTAGCAGGTTAATTGTGAAGTGTTATTCATTCAGCTTGAAGGAAAACTGTTCAAAACATAGCTGGTTTTGTTAGCACAGCTTTACACAGTGCTTATAAATGAGGAACTGGACAAGAAATGTGAATACACTGTTTCTCAAACAAAACACATAAAAGAGTGAAACTCTCCTCCAACTTCAAGGGAAAAGTGTCTCATTTGCTGATGCCAAATACTGATTTAAAACACTGACAGACCCAGACCACTAAAACTTCCCGTAATAAACTGTGGTTTTCAGTGTTGGTAAAAAACCTCAAAACACAACAGGAAATGAGGCAAAGGGTTTGTTTTGTTTCCCCTACTGGTGCTTATATCAAAGGGAAATCGTTATTGTCTATTGCTAAATCCATAACTCAGAAAAAAAGACCTGATCTTCCCACTCCCCTGCCCCAGCCCCTCCTTGATCCCACACTCCCACGTGTCCAGGGGAGCTGCACCACTGAAAGAGGCACAGGTCTAGGTCATGCCAGGTGCAAATGAAAGCAGAAGTCTGGTGGTTTTTTTGGAAAAAAACCTTCCAAAACCGCTTTTCTTTTCTGTCAGCTGCACACTGCCAGCACCACCACCATCATTACCACTGGGGCCTTTGGGTTTAAAAGTTTTTAGTGGCTTTTTGACTCTCTGCTGCATATATTGGTATTTTTAATCTCTCTGCTGAAATGTTTCATAGTCCCATGGGGCTTTTCTCTCTCCAAGCATAGGAAACCAACACCCATAAAGTTTTTTTCCAACTCTGAATTGAGTGTGAATGTAAGTATTTGAGGTTGCACTCCCAGTCTTGGGGACCAATCACACTTCTGGGCTAAGCTAAGTTTTACAAAACTTGAAATGTAAAAATATGCTTTTTGCAATGATTTCTGCCTAGAAACGATAAATAATTTTTTTTAATCCATAGAAATATTGCAAACACATTTCCCCAACTGTGTTCAAATTAGTTATGAAAGGAGCCTGCTAAGCAAGGCAGTATTAGCACGTGTAGCAGAGCAGCTCACTGCAGCGTTCATCTGCCTCTGCCACACTGCATTTATCCCCAAAGGACAGCAAACACACAGGACCAGCTCTCTGGAGTGAGAAGTGCTGCTGTTCTGTGAACAGAATCCAGCACGAGCAGCTGTAGATAGTAAAGGGGAAAAAAGAAATAGAAATTACCTTAGTTTTGAAGACAGAGTCCAAAAAGATCGCAGCAAAGATCCCCAAGCTGCGTCACTTTGGAGCTCAGCCAGAAGGTGCCATAAATAAGGTCTGGAGGGCAGGATGCATTAGGGAGGCACGAGGACAGTGTTCCCATGAACAGAGATGGCAATCTCTGCTCAGCTGCAAAGGGCTGCAGCTGCTGAATAATTGCTTCAATACCAGTGGTTTCAGAGAGGGCTTATCAGCCCGCCCTGTCCTGCCCTTGGAGTGGGAGGTTAAGGTCCAGGGACAGAGACAAATTTAGAGGGACAAAGAGATGATAAGTAGAAGGAAGAGGAAGGCCTCAGCTTGCTTCCCATTCCACTTCTAGTTTAGAGAGATAAGGATCCTTTTCTTTTTGTCAGAGCAATAAAAGGGAAATGGATTAACTGTGTTGGCCAGGATTTTCACTGTGGAGCTTGAGGGAGGGGGAACAGCCAGCCTGGGCTGTGACTCTCTCCTGATGTCTGACTGTGGCATTACTGATACCAGCTGTCCTGGAGGTGAGCAAAGCCTCTTCCAAATGGGAATTCATCTCAGTGTAGCTACTCACTTTTTAAGGTGAAAAAAAAAAATCACTGGTTTGTATACTTTTGCCAGAGCAGATGGGATTTTTTTACCAAAAAAACTAGCACAGATTTATTAGCTGGGGCACAGCAGTGAGCTGATGCTACTCTACAGCTTCCAGGAAGCAATAAAGCAATGCCCAGCAGTTCAGCACACAGGAGCTCATCTGTGTCTGTTCTGGCCTGAAATAAGACCCCTTAAGAGCATTAAAAATAAAAAATAAATAAAAATACACCTTTTAAACCTGCATCTAGCAGCAGTGAGACAGAGGGCAGGTAAGTAGGAAGAGGGAACCCAAAAGCTTCAATGAAAAATTTATGCTCCCTTCATTTTCAGGAAGAAAATATCCAGCAGTACATCGTGCTAACACAGCACTGCTGTGCTTAGAAAAAAAAAAAAAAAAAAAACCTTTGCAGTGGGTTCTCTTGGCAGCAAAGCTGCACTCTGCTTCTGGGCTGAGGCTTGTGGAGAGTCCATGTGCCCTCAGCCTGGACCTCCCACTTCATTGCACTGCTGGGAAGGGCACCGTGGAGGGGCACAGATGATTATCTTAGAACAGCATTTTTTAGTGGTTATCCATGGCTACACTCAGTTTTGTCAAACAGTACAGCACTGGGATGATGTCACTTCTTAAACCACAGTTTAGCATAATTCTTAGGTGCCTCATTGAACTCACAGGAAATTAAGCAGATGATTATCTAATCAAGAGCACAAACTGCAATAATTTTCCCTTATCTCCTCATCAGCCTAAGATCTCAAAGCAATTTACAGAATGAGTGAGTCAAGACATGTAGCTCATCTCCAAGGGATGGTACTGTGCCATTCTACAGATAGAGAAACTGAGGCACAGGAAACAAACTTTCACTTTACACTGTGGAGACTCATCCAAACCAAGGTGGGTGACTGTCACCGTTGAGCAGGACGGGAACGAAAGACTCCAAGTTAGAAGGCAAAGAGAATGAACTGATTTATTTCAAATGTTCTGCTCTATATATAGAGAACATCATGCAGATTAATTTCATTGGTCTTAGAGTAAAAACATCCCACACCATTGGTGTGCAGTGAATGATGCACGGTGGCAGAACGTATCTATAAACAATGTGAACAACAAGGTAGATTAGAGAATTATTTACATTCTTTCCCACCTGCTTCCCAGGCTCTCGCCTGGTTAGAAAAACCTTTCTCTTCCTCTCTGACTGAGCTGAGAATATCCACAGGTGACAGTTGAAATGGGAGGACGAAGGGAATAGGGACAGCCCCAAAAGCCTGAGTTACAGATCAAAGGGTGGATCAGAGCAGGAGAGGCCTCAGGAGCAGGCGCTGCTCGGTGCAGCCATGGCTCTGCTCTCCCAGGCAACACAGAAAGTCTCTCTCCCTACATCAGTAGGTACAACACACGTGTTGCTCTGTGAAATCCATTCCTACACCACACCGGTGACTTACCAGCCCTCTGCAGCAGGGGAGGGGTGATGGATTCACATTAACATGCATCCCGGGAAGCAGGCACATCCCCAGGGGAGCAGCATGATTCATTTTTAATGATACTTCCCCGAGTCTGTAGGCCCATAAGCCAAGAATTACAAGCCTTGAAAGTCATCACTGCTGACTGGGCTGTTGCTGGTGAAGGAGGGTTTCCAGCCCAAGTGGGAGTCGTTACAGCAGAGGGATCATTTTAAACTAAGTGACAAGAATCTATCAGGGGAAGGAAAATTACACTTTCCAACAACTGAAGGAAAAAAAAAAAAACCAACAAAACACACTTCCTGCCAGAAATTCTGATTCAGAAACAAGACAAGAAGGCAAATTGCATCCCCCAGTCTACCCGGCATGGAGCAAACCTACACACATAGGTCAGAGGCCTGGCAAGAGCCTGAGGCTAAACTAATTATTGTGATTTGCTCGTCTTTTGTAATTAATCTAGGAAAGGCTTAAGGCTGTTAGCAGCTTTAAAGAAGTAAATCTGAAGGACCAATTAATTAAGAACAGCAGTGCTTAATGAGGACCTTTTGGTTCTCTCATGTTGATTGTTATATTTGTTGAAAGTTAAGTTTCCGCTGTCTGTCAGATCTTGTCTAGTCTTGTAAAATAGATCTTCTTACTTGGTGCTTAACCACTTGACACTGGAACAAAAGCTTTCGATTACAAAGCAATTTGTGGGGATTATAATGGAATGAGCTACGCCCACACTCCCTGATTTAACAATCAATTTCAAGCAATGTTCAGTTCAACCCAGAAGGCTTAAGGATCCTGAAAGTACAGTTTGGATCTCCTGGTTCCCTGCCTCCAGGCTAGACCCCACAGGTGCTGATGGTGGAGCTAGGTTGAAGCATGCACCTCAAATCCTCTGAGAACAAAATAGGGATGTACTTTTCCTTACTCATTCTTCTCTCAAATTGGCAATTAAGCACCCATCTCTCTCCACATTTTCTGTGTGCCAGACTGGTGCAGACCAGGAAAATCATGGCCTGCTGCACAACCCAGAAGTGAAATTCAGCTGAGCACCACAGAGATACGGACACATCTTTATCCTCTCACAGCAAACATCATGGATCCAAACAGTCAAACCACATCCTGAAAGAGATCCTGCACCAGCAGAGCCCTTCACCTGAGGCAAATGCATTTGGGTGCAAGAGGAACAAGACACTAGAGATGTCACAGCCAGAGTTGACAGGAAAGGTCAGTGCTGGTTCTGCTGTGCTCCTCAACACCTTACCTGATTTTCTCACACATGGAAAAAAAGTTGATGCTTCAGTTTATTTAATTGGAGGAACAAATAATTCACCTCAAGAACAGCCTGGTTTTTTTCTGCTTTTGTTAAGATGGATCTCTGAACCAAGTCAGAACAGTTCTTCTGTGGGGGGAAACATGGACAAACACATCACCTAGAGGCCCTGAGCATCTTGGAGAGACCAGCAATATCATTCATCAACTGAGGGAGGCATCTGCCATTCACAAACACCAGGACACCTCTGCCTGTTCTGTTTTTATGCAAGATAAACACAAGCGTTTTGCGCTGGAAGAGAGAGACCAGCAAAGGAGTAAACCAGTGTGAAAGGAACAAAGATAAGGTTACCAGCTTACCTCAGAAACAGTCCTTTGTGAACAGTCCTATTTTGCTTTGCAAGGAGAGGAGACATACCCATGCTGTTCTCTTTCAGACACCTTCCCTGTCATCTGTCCCCACTGCCAGCATTTTTCACATGCAGCAAATTAATTTTACATTCTCAGCAGGCATCTCTTCTAGAGACCAGCCAACTTCCTGATATTTTCTGTTCAGCTTTTTTATCTGCAGATCTATTTTAAATAAAAAGCTATGTGTTTTACAAAACATGAGTGCCAGTAACACAGAGAAAGAATGTGACATTTTTCTCCCCAGGATATTTTGACTGACACGTGAAAAAGTCTATAATCTTACATAGGCTCAAGCTGCTCATGTTGACATCCAAATGTTTGATGAAAAAGAGCTTGACTGCCTTCCATGAAAGGTGTAGTCTTCTGATTTAGTCTCTTTAGCCCAGAAAAAAAAAAAAAATGACCCCAAGCTCTTTCTCAAGGTATTTTATTTTATTCCCCTGTCACAAATGCAGCAGATGAATTGTGGGTGAGTTGACTTCCAACTCCCTAACCAAATCTCCATGCAATACCTTGTTTATTTTCATCATGTTCTTATACTACCAGCTGAGCCTGTTCTGAAAGCCACCTCAGCTCAGTGCTCAGCATGGTGGAAATGCTCCCTGGCTTTTACAGCTATGTGATCATTAACTCAGTGGCCTTCTTAGAAGCTCCTCACAATGATCCCTCATCATCCTCCTGGAGAACCAGCCACCCCTGCAGACAGGGAGCATCTGACTGTGGAAGTGAAAAAGCCTTCCCTATCCCACACCACCACTGTGCTGCCTCATCTCAACATGAGTCAGCTTTAAACACCTCCCAGACAGCGGCACAAAACTCCAAACAAGAGCTAGAGCAACATTTTATACATTTTTTGTATCCTCTGGTTCTGTACTTGAGTGAAAGCAAGACAAAAAACATCCCCCAAGGGTTTCCATTCTCAAACACCACAGTGAAAACTCTGCAAGCTTTGAGTCAGTTTTAGACTTATTGTGTCATCAGATATTGGGAGAAACAGGCAGAACTCACCACTGAGCATTGCAGGGCATGGTAAATCTGCTGGAAACTGGGTCTCTCTGAGCAGAAACCCACAAAATCAGCTCTGCCACCCAAAATTGTAGAAGTAGGTGTGTTACCAATGTGAACAAGTAGCTAATCTCTCCAGGATGAGGACAAACACAGATTTCATACTGACCCTTGCAATGTGTCAGCACTTAGGAGTTCAGTTTGTGCCTGAGCCATATCAGCGCATAAGACAGGAAATAATATATGAAAGATAAAAAGCTTATTCTGCAGTGCAGGGAGAGGTCATCTGTCCGTGCTCCACACTAGGTTCTGAATCCAAGCACTGGGGCTGGGGAAGCTGGCAGTTCACTGCTGCATCCGTGGACTCAAAATGTGGGATGTGTATCTGTGTCAGCAGGTGTTACCATACTTCACTTCACAGAAAGGAAAACTTGGGGCAAACAGTGGAAGAGGGAGATTTTTTTCTGGTTCATGCAGATACACAGAAGTTGACTGAGGGAACTGATGGTGGGGGGATAAATGCACCTCTTCTGATCCTGGGTTTGGACATGAATAAGGTAATTTTGAAAACTGCAGAGCTAGAAGAGATTGCTACAGAGTCACAGCAGGGCTAATGCCTGAAAGGACCAGGGCCTTAGGATTAGCTCTGAGCATTTCATGGTCACTTAACTGTGGCTAACCCCAGTTTTGATTTACCTTATGGTAAGGAAAAAAAAAAGGGGGGGGGGGGTGTGGGGGAAGGACATTTCACTGCAGAGCTGTTAAAAAACAGGGCTAGCCTGAGGGATGAGGCTGGCAAAACCCTACTCTTATATTTAATATTAGTACAAGCACAACTGGGCATTGCTGGACCCAACCAGCCTCAGAGCTGCAAGGGCTGGATGTTTATATGTGCTCTGAGATCAGTTTCTTGCAGAGCTCCTGGTCTGAGAAAGCAAATATTTACACACAAGTGTTCCCCTGTTTATGTCCCTGTCCCCCAGCCCAGCACAGCTGGTCTGGCTCTGACCCAGCTGGGCACCCCCAGAGCCCATCCCTGCCCCAGGCAGGGCCCCAGAGCCAACCTGCTCCAGATCCTGGTCCTGTCAGCCCTCCCAGGGAACAAGAGCAAACACAGCCTGCACAGAGGAGATAAACACCCAGAGGTGAAGTCAACAATTTGTGTCTGTTGATACAAACCCAAGCAGACAGAACCGTCTGCCACAGCACAAACAGGAGCCCAGCCCTGCCTTTTAACTTCACTTTCTACAGGACACTGGGCTTCTTTTCTTTAGCACTCTTTAACTGAGTGCTAAATATTAAACTCACTAAGATATTTTTCTTCTCAGCATAAGGTTTCCCAGAACTCATTTTCCAGCAGATCTCAGCTTGATGGTCAGCAGTTTTGCATAAACACACACACACACATCAGCTTTGCAACTTCCCAACCATAAATGCAAGACAGGCAGAAGACTGGCAAGCTGGTGATTGCTCTGATGGCAACTGGGAAGGGAACAAAAAATCCTGATCCAGCAAGGTTAATTCCTTGTTTGTTCAGCTCAACTTGGTAAAGACCATGGCAGCATCTGGCTGCTTCTAAACAGAGAGGACAGAAGTGCATGAGCATCTGATTTGTTGAGTATTATCCCTCCAGACCTGGGCCTCAGCACCTCTCTAGGACTGTGATTTTTGCATATTCACTTCAGAGTAGGGCCCTCCTGGGAATGAGGGAATCCAGCAGTCACTGGAAACACTGACTCCCTGCAAATCACAAAGTAGAAAATAGTGTATAGTGATTGGTTTTGCCATAATTCAGAGTAAATAAAAATCTAGTAAGATAATCAGGAAGGGAACATCTAAATGCTGTCTGTTTTATGCAGGACAAGAACACTTGTTTGGAAGCAATCAGAAGATGCTTGATAACATGTTTGCAGCTGTGTCACTGATGACCTATCAGTCTCCTCACATATGGAGATGGATGTCAAGGCTGAGCTATTGTGTATTCTTGAGATACAAAGGAGAATACTTTGAGAAGTAGTCCCAGAGCACTCCAGTCATCACCATGAGATGAAGTACAATAAGACATGTGAAAAGCTGTGGCAGTTGTTTTATGTCTCATATGTGTCTTTGTGAATAGCAGCTTCAGTAATTTATGTTCCTGGTTGAAAAGCTTTTTGTGGCCTTAATACACAGAGTGGTTAACCCTTCTAACTCCTCAGCTCAAGAATCTGTACAAGTCACTGAAGACAAATAGCACCATCCTTGGCTCCATCTCCAGCATCCTTTTTTACAGCTGCACACCAACATCCCTTATTTTCCAGGCATATAGACTGGCTGCAACCCTGAAGCACAGAAGATATTTCAGAATACTTCTTTTAGGGTATCAACACATTAATTTCTCTACCCTTCTGCCACCTACCTCTCCCTCAACATCCTTTGTTTTGTTCCTTTGGTGCTCCATCCTCTCCTTCCTGAAGAATTAATCTTTTCCCTTTGCTGCCTGTACATAGCTTGCCACCCAATCCTTCCTGCAAACATTTTGCAAGGGAACAATTCTCTACAGATCAATTCAACACAATTTCCAGTCTTTTTGGGCAAATTCAGGTCTTTCAGAATGACCTCAACAAATCATATTGAGATACAAAGAAACCCAAGTTGCACCCATCAGCTACTCACACTTTTTAGCTGGTAGGATTTCGATAGAAGCACTTGCAGTGGTTTTGCATGTGTGTGAACATGCACACAATGAAGGAGGTGATTAAGAGAACAGCATCACCCAAAAAAAGAACACAGAGAATAATTTGTTGTAATAATATCAGTAGAACAAGAATTTTTAGTGCTATGTGCTGTAAAACCAAAATAACCCTATCTTTAACTTGTAATGGGCATTACCTCTTGCCTACATGCCTCTATCCACCCTCAGCCTGCACTGGCCTGTGCCCAACTCTGTGGGGCTGAGAGTCAACAAAACCCTCAGAGAGCCAGTGCAGGGACAGGAGATGCACTGAAACCCTCTGAGGTGTTCACACATCTGCAGGAGAAAGTGACACTGCCTCTGTTACATCCTGCTGCCACCACATGTCACTGTTACGACAGAATGGCAATGAGTGACAGGGATTTTTAGGGAAGGCTCTACATTTCTCATGGAGGTGAACCCCACAGTCCTCAAGAGCTGCCCGCAGCTGTAGCTCAGCCAGAGGTACAGCTCTCCTGACACAAGTGCAGCATCAGGGCCTCAATAGCATTTGGGCCAAGATGAAAGCAGCAACAGAAGAAAAACACATGCTTGGAAGAGGGAAAAGGGGGGGAAATAGATGTGAGAAAAAGGATGTCAAGGGGAAGGACAAAGAGCAGTGACTAAAGATCACTTGCAAGCAGAACAAAGTTAGGTTCTTACCTCTGACAGTGTCTATCAGCAGTGAGCAATTTCACAGCAACACAACCATGTCTGTTTTAATGCTAACAACAACAACAACAACAAAAAAAGAAACTTCAGTGTGCCCAAAATTAATAGCAGCTAAGCAGGGACCACTACTAGCTGCACTTTGCTGGTGTGTTGGCAGCCCATCAGAAGCACAGCTCTCAGCAGCACTGTGACAGCACAGGATAAAAAAGCCATTTTCAGAATCTCCCCCCTCTGCTCCTGCCCCTGCAGCCACAGGAGACCCTCTGCTCCAGTGCAGGTTCTGGAGCATCTTGTGCTTGGCCTTGTGTGCTGGCCTCGTTTCTAGTTATGAGATCTGGGAGACTCATTTGAGATTAAACAAAGGACTAAAGATTAGGTGTTCTGTAATTTAGTACTTCCTTTGCCTGCTTTATGTTTAGCAGCTTTTGGCAGAGGAAAGGAGCAGCAGCAGCCAAGATGGGCTCTCTCTGAATCCACACAACCTAACCAGAAACAAGAGCATATACTTGACTCTAGTTAGCAAGAGAATTTTCATCCAGGGTCCCTTTCCAAACACTACACTTGCATTCATTTTGCCATCAAGCCATGTGGTTGTTTAACTAGGCTCATGGAAAACACATTAAAAAATAAACCATAGAGCAGATCCAGATGTTTTGAAATGCTAAACTTAGTGCCTCACACTCTTCCCTCCTCATCCAGCTTAAAAAAATTCCTGAAAAACTCAAAAGCATTCCTGAACTGGTTTGTCATGAGCCATTACTTCATACCAAAAAGTATACTCTAGCACAGACTTAAATAATCAATCTTTTAGCCATAAACACAATTACCAAAACACTTTGAAGGTTTGGATCAACTTCATGAAAGGATAAAAATTCTCTGCTCTCTCTCCTATTTTAAGTGAGAGACTTGTTTCCAATAAAAGTTTCTTTCCACATTGAAAATATACACAGAGAAGCAGGATGATATCCCTGAGTTCCAATCTCAAGATGATGCAGTAGGCAAGGAAGGCTGGAAAAGAAGGAGGCAAAGGCACATCACACATGGTTTTCAAGGTGTTATGCACAAAGCAGGAGAAACAGAGCCCAGCAGCATTGCCCTGCTATAATACCCTCAAAATGGGAAGAAAAATTTTTGCCAGTTGTACTTAGTTCTGCAGTCAGGTGCCATTTCCATGTTACTCCTTTGTCCCACTCCTACATTTTATTTCCAATACAAAGATTTTTAACCTGATCTCCTTCCCTTGAGCTGTCCAGGAACCTCCTCAATTCCCTCCCCACACCACATGTCAGACTCTTAATTTAAATAGCTGCCAGGCCAGAATCAATTACCTCATTTTTCCCCCTTTCTTTTCCAGGTATTCTTCTAATGGTTCCTAAGCTCTCTCCCAGAATATTTCCTACAGCTTTCAGGCAGTTTGAGAAACAATGGAGATCACAATCTATTTTTTATAATCCTAGATGTGGTAATTGAAGCCTTACATCCCTGAAAAGCAGCTGAGGGTTGTTCACTGGATGAATGTCAAGTGCATGAATACATCCAGCTTCACATTCAGCCATGAAAAGCTTTACTGGGAAAGACATTAAGCCTAGGTCACCACAATGAGACAACTGAGGTGATGGCCACCTTCTTCATCCCTCAGGCCCAGTTTTCAGGTTTATTTATGCACAAATACCAAGAATGAATGAGTCAGCTTGTCCAGGTGCTTTTGAGAATGCCCTGAAGGTACTCATCACCAGCTATAAGCACTTCACTACCTCTGAAGCCTTGATCCACAAGCTCTCCTTTACATATGAAGCACAGAAACCCCATAAGCCACCCAAACCTCCTAAAAAATGAGGGGTTTTAGCCAATGGGATGGTCTTTGCTTCAAAATCATCCACTGAGATACATAAAAAGGAAAGGGGAAATTATTTTTTTTTCTAATAAAGCTTGCATAAAAATGTCAATATAGTATTCCTAATATCAAAACTCTGGTCATGTCTGTGTATCCTCTCTGCACTCTTCTCCCTCTTTTCCCCCAACCCATCAGGTGGTGCCACTTTATCCAGGCCAGTTTGTGGTCAGTGTAATTCTTACATGCATCAGTGAAGATTTCCTCAACAGAGTTTCCTGTAAAAACAAAGGATCTGAGTCTTTGAGACTTAACTACACATTGCGCATCAGCTTTAAAATCAGCTCCAAAACATTTGGAAATTGTTACAGTCCGCTGGCTCTGTAATTATAAAAAGCTGAAATTACTTTTGAAGCTTCATTTAGAGAAGACTAATGCTGCAATTACTCAACAGAGCCCTTTGCAGCCTGATTATCAATGAGGGTTCCTGTCTGTGCACAACCTGAGGCACAGAAGGGCAGGACACCACGAGCCACCACCCCCAGGCACCTCTCGTTAATGTGCTCCCCCCATAAAACAACCCGCTATCAGCTAAGAAAATAATATATTGCATGCTGGTTTAATTGCAATTTAGTTTCCTTGTAAAGCAGCGCATGCAAGAGGGCACTGAGAAAAGCTGGAATGTTTTACAGAAGAGGCCAGCAAATTGTGGCTCAGCTGTATGGGGGTGATTAGCACCTGCCTGTCGGTACAAAGCAGCAAAGCCCACAAACCATGAGCTCAGCGTTTGGCCCAATGCAGAGACTGAAAGGCCTTAAGTTTTCCTGGGCAATAAATCCAGTGATTACTGAGATTATTATAACTCAAATTAGCTCTCAACGTGGGTTTGTTTTTTTTTTGGTTTGTTTTTTTTTTTTTTTCCCTAACAGCACAAATAGCCCAGTTGGGCACAAGCCTTAAAGGTATTGCTTCCTGTGGGAAGGAGAGATGAGTCACATAGGAAAACCTGATCCTATGACCTCTACTCCACTCACATGAGTAGACTCTAAGCCTGGTGAATCTGCTCAGCAATCAAAAACTCTCAAATTTTACAGATGTTTGTGATGAGAAAAACTTCTTCAGTTAAAAAAAAATATATTAAAAATGACAACTTTTCTCTCTAAATGTTGTTCTTTCAATACACACACACAAGTAAATTCATTCTGCCAGCAGAAAACAACTTTTTAGCAATTTACTGACAAGCAAATAGTTTTGCCAGACATTTTAGCAAAATGAAAATACAGTTAAAAATAATTCCTAAGTAAAAACAACAGTTTATTTTGTTGGAGGGATGGGTTGGCTCAGCTTGGGTTTGAGTTTTGTCTTGTTTGTTTTTTTTCTTTGTTTGTTTGTTCTGTTTGTTTGTTGTGGGAGTTTTTTTACTCTGTCAGACTCATTTTAATTACAAAGCTAATAGTGAGAGTAAAGATTGCAAAATTAAGGTCCTTGAGTTATTTGGTTGCTTTCAGCAAAACACACAACAGCCAAGGGGACTGTTCTTCCCCATGAGGAAGATGCTGTGCAAGGGCCACCACGAGCCCTGGTGCACCCAGCTGACATGCAGAAAAAGTATTTGCTAGGAAATCTGCTAGGTCATAATGTTATTCACCCTCCAATTTATAAATGCTGTAAATTAGGAAAAAAAATAGAGTTGCTGCTGTGGCAAAAATGCTGGTTAGATGCAGACAGGGTTATAAAACTAGGCAGAAGCATCAGTCTTCTCCCACAAACACACAGGCAGTGAGGAAGAGGACGGCAACTTCCCACCCAGTTACTTCTTGCAGGTTTGGCTCTAATTCTTTTTACAGGCATGCAGCCCTTTCTCATCGATGGAGCTGTGTGAGGAAGGCCCTAAATTCTTGTCTGTTTGTTAATATTGACTATCTTGGAGAGTGGAAAAAGTCATTCTTCTGCCTATCAGTGCCAGGGAGACGATGAGCTTAGCAGGAAAAAGAGCAGAGGCAGGATAACAAACATCTCCATCTCCCAGCACCTGCAGGGAGCTGGGGGAACACCTGGCATCAGCCTCGGTGCTGCTCAGAGGCTGCTGATGGTCTCTGCACATCCAGCAGCAGCTGGCTGCCTGCAGCACACCTGGGGTTCAGCACCCAGCCGGTCCCCCCAAACATGAACCGCTTTGAACAGCACACTGCGGCCTCAACACGGCTGCAAACATCCCTGAACCAACGCCCTGCAGCTCGAGGAGGGCTGGGGCAGACAGGGCGTTGCCACACGTCTTCAAGCAGACACCACCTGGGAGAGAATAAAAGGCAGCACTTTCTCCTTGGGTAATACTGACACTTTCACTTAATTAAAAGCGTTTAATAGGCATCTCCCTCCCTCACACCTCCCTGCTAGCAGACACTTATTCAGAGGCGGAAGATTAACAACACTTTTGCTACTTTGATGGTACCCAGCACAAATTAAAAGTTTAATGAATCTAGTTAGTCACTTCAAGTACAATGCCTTTTGTGTTACATTACTAGGGTTTTTTTTTTTTTTTTTTGGTGGTTTTTTTTTGGTTTTTTTTTTGTAGCCTGACACCCAAACTAGAAAGCAATTGGATACTTGTGTGCTCACAGCGTTCAAATTTTCTCTGTTAGTGTAAACCTGCCCTAAAGCTTTGACTCAAAGTTGTGAAGCCACAGGTATATGAGGAGGGGGAATAATTGTTATGCAAAATTATCAACATCACTGCTTTATAGTTCTGTTTACCTCAGGGGCTCCTTTCAATGCCATGTCCTGTTTGGAAAGTCAACTTTGAACCAGAACAGATACAGCACCACAGCAACCACAAAGTCAGCCTGAGTATCCCTGAGGATGGAGATTCCCCATGCCCTCTGGGCCCCAGCTCCAGTGCTAGACCACCCTTGTGAGGAAAAATGATTAACAAAACAACAGCAGTTCTCATATTGTAAGGTCAGCAAGGGGATTTGACTGTTAATCTTTTATCAAATGTGCAATCTGAAGCAGCAGTGGTGTGACTGCATTTCTGCCTGAACCCCTGACCTCTGCTGTGCAGGGCTGCCAAGAACACACGCACAAGAGGTGAAGAGAAACCCTTTCAAGAGCATCTTTGCTTGCTGCCCATTTGCTTGCTGAGGGGTAGGTTGCTCCTCTCCCTTCCCATGGAAGCAAGCTGTTGTTTCACTCCTCTGATAAAGCTGTTGGTGTGGTAAACTCAGCACTGAGAGGCAGAGTTCAGCAGTTCAGGAAGGCAGCTGTGAAGCAGCCCCAGCAGCATAGACTGCTCAACCCATGTCTATTAAAAACCTTGCCCAGAGCTGCTCCCTCTCCACATGGGTTTTTAGGTGCTGCTTTCCTCCCTGGACAGAAGTGCAGCTTGTAAACTGGGAACTGCAGCTACTCCTGTTAACAGGCTTCTCACCGTAAGCTGAGCCACACGGTTCCTCTCTGAATATTTTATCTGTTCCTAGCATCGAGAAAAATTGGCTCCTTCCCCTTGGCCTCCTGTGTTGACCACAAAAATGAAGTTACAGGATAAAGTACCTCCCCAGCAGCAGCACAGCCACATCACCATGAACCAAATCCCCAGTTTAAGCAAAGTTTTTTTAGAGAACCCAGAATTGTGGGCTCAATAAGCTCGTGTGCCCATGTCTGCCTCTCTCTGCCCATCTCCAAGCTCTCAGACAGGATGCCCAAACATATCAGACATTAAACCCAGATCCAGCAGCCCTCTCAACTCTTCAAGTAATCCCTCCCCACCTCCCGTGGTTTGTCTTCTCTCTGTGCAGGGCAGATGCCACTCTCCAGGGCCATGAAACTGTACCTCTATCACATTTTCTCATCTCTATATAAAGTCACAATCCCTTTCTCCCAAAGGCAACCTTGAGACTACAGTAATGCTCGAAAATGAAAAAGCCTATGAAAGGTACAATAATTAAAATTCCATTTTAATTCCTCTGCACAGGGGAAGGAGACAAAGTCTCCAGCACATGTTCTCCCACTACCACAAACAGTTCGTGCATTGTGTTATAAAATTTTTCAGTGCCATTTATTTTTATTTGGCCTGTGAAATACTTTGGGGAAGGCCTCCTTGTAAATGGCCCATAAAATTTGACAGGAACTAAACCTCCTACTGGTTTTGTGACTGATATAAAAGAGAACCAACTTAGTTGGCACCCTTAATGCATGTTTTATGGGAAAAGGAAGACTGTCCCCTGTACGAGCAGTCAGTTCCCGAGCAGGCTGAGCTCAGGCCTGTAAGGATCTTTTGTGGCCTTTTACGAGGTAAGGCTTTCCCTATAAAGTTCGGGCCTCACCACAAACCCACTTCCCTCTGGGCTCATCCATTAATAAGCACTTTCATTAAAATTCCACCTTTCTTAGGGAAACAGCCGAGCTAATTTAACAGGAAATTGACTTTCGCCGTCACCCGCGCGCTCTGGCTGCGGTGACACCGGCCGGCGCTGCCCAGAGACATCCTGCCATTAGCATTTCCCCTTCGTGCATCGATTTGCAAAAGCCACAGAGCTCCTGGCACGGGTTGGGGGAAGAGGAAATGGGACAGTCACGCAGAAGATGCAGCTGCTTTCAGATAAACATTGAGAGGAGATTGATCCCTTGCATCCTCGGCAATCGCCAGCCTCAGGAAAGCACAGGAGCGGTGATGAAACTCGAGGACTGGGTGAAAATAGAGTTTGACTGTGGGTCCAGTCAAACACACAGAAGATGCACAGCAGGAGGAGATCTGTGTAAGGGGGATTAAGTGCAGGACAAGGTCACACAGACTGTGGGCAGGAATCTGGCTGTCAGTCCATGCTATGCAAGCATCATCCTCCTCCTGAGGTGTTACTACAGTACCAAAGGATCAGCCTTGCAAAGAAAAACCCCAACCTCCCGAGACAGACTACATTCCAGAATATAAATTTCATCATCATGCCAATACTTTTGGAGCAGAGTTCATTAAATACATTATATGTATCCTGCATATTGGCAAACTTAAAAGAATTAAGGACTTTTTTGGCTTTATTGTAAAAATCTATTTCATTCTCTTTTGGCTTCCAAGACAAGCTTTCAGGTGGAAGGCTGTACGTAACGCCACTGTATTTAGAAATGAGAAATCAGAAATGACACTGACTCCATCTGTCCATAAAAAAACACAGCATAAAAAATTCTATATGAATTTATTCTGCATTCTAGTGAGGTATCTCTCTGCATTTCACAAGAAAGTGTCCAGGGAAAGTGACAGGTTTATTTTTAGCCTTTCTTTAATCTTTGCAGAGTATGGCAGCAGATTGCAACCCATCATGAGTATCCCAAACTAGGCTGAGATATGCTGCTGAAAAAGAATGGGTTTAGATTGACTGTCATACTGCAAAGATATGGAGATGTTCTTAACAACCAGCCCCACTCCAGCTATAAGAAATTTGATCATATGCATTTCATTCTCAGTGTCACATATAAGTGGGAGATACATTTGTCACTGGATAATACATTCAGAATTAACAAGAAGAACTTGTCAGGTTTTGGCTGCAACCACTGAAGCTAAAGCCTAGAGCGAAATAAACTGTCAGATCAGAGCTTTGTTAAAAGGATTAAACCCATTCTTAAGGGTGGAGCTGTGGAAAAGCTTTTAAGCTTTGTACTTACACCTGAAAGGTTTTAAACCAGGTTTCTAAAAAAGACTGACACAAACCAAATGTTTTAAAAAACAACAGCTAACCTGACCTTGGAAGCAGGACCATCTCCAGGATCAGCTGTGTCATGAGCCCAGCATTGAGCAAATGCTGCTGAAAACCCTGGATCCATCAGGCCGTCACTAATTATTGGCCACATTTCTTGGCATCTGCTCAAGTTGCTGTAGAATCAGTAACTGTTTTGTGGGTTAGTCTCATTACAGACCTACTACAGTAATTGATTTGCACAGTGGCCATGTAGTAACTCATAAAACTTTTCACAGGAGTCCCAATTCTGCAAATATTTCCTCCTGCACTTACGGGGAACAAAGCACCCTCTAGAAGCCAACGAGTTCAGGCACACGCCCAGCCGGCACAGAAGCATTGGGAGGGTAGATCATTGCAGTGCAGCCTTTATGTGAGGGGAAAAAACTCTTTTCCTACATTTAATTAGTTGCAAAATTGCACCACATGATACCCTTGCAACTGAAGTAGGTGTTACCATCCCACTCCCCTGGCAGCTGGGGAGGCAGGGCTGGACTCAGAGGTGCAGGGAGCTGCTCAAGGTCACACAGTAGTTCAGTCATAAATAGTATACAGGTGCCCAGCTCTGAGCTTCCTCACACTGCTTCTGCAGCATTTTGGGAGCATAGCTTCAGCTGCAAACAGGTTTTGAACCTACTCAGTGTTTGGCCTGTCCTGCATCTGCTTCTCTGCAGCAGGGAGGCTGATGGACACCAAAGCAGCTCAGGGGGGGCTGCTGCTGCACTGCCAGGGCCCTCCTTACACTGACTCAAAAAATGTGCATCAGGAGTGTCATCTGGAAGCAAGTGAATGGTGGAATCTGCAAGTGAAAACATCCTGCTGCAACCATAATAAATATATCCTACCACAGAGGCCACAACTCCAGCTGTCAAATGAAAGGCTCCACTACTACACATAACCTGTGGGCAGAATCTTCCCAGCACCCGAGTAACATCTGAAACTTCTGCACCTGTAATCAGCCATTGGCCAAGGACAGCCTGGATGGGACCAGCTTCCAGCACCTGGTCTAGTGGAAGGATCTCTCAGGTCCTTTCCAACTCAAACCATCTTATGATCAATAAAATACAAAGTGTGTCCCTC
This sequence comes from Vidua macroura, assembly GCF_024509145.1. Lineage (NCBI taxonomy): Eukaryota > Metazoa > Chordata > Aves > Passeriformes > Viduidae > Vidua > Vidua macroura. Next base: position 6,408,462 of record NC_071588.1, read on the forward strand.
AAATCCCTGGCAAAGCTCAGACATGCAAAGAGCTGAGGGTGACCTTTACCTCACCTGTTTGGTTTCAAGGCAAGGTTATTGGGCTCTGCAGCTGTGGGAGCTTGTGAGAGTTGAACTTCACAGGACTGGACCCAAGAAAGAAGGGAGAACCAGCTGCAGACCTCCTGGCTTTGCAGCCTCTACAATCCAAGGACAAGGAGCTAGAATGAGTGTGCATCACACAAGCCAGATGTTTTGCCAGAAGTGCTATAAAATGAATACTGATAAGATTAAAGTTTAGTGATTCTGAGAGACATCAGGTAGACCTTTGACACTGTAATGGGATCACAAGAGCTGAAGTCTAATTTCACTACCAAATTGGTACAGTCATCTAGGAATGTGAGCAAGTGTCTTAACTTCTCTGTGTCTCTCTGCCACGTGATAGGATACATCTCCATTGACTTCATCTGTGCAGTTTATCAAGTCATCAGAGCACAGCCTGTTGCTCAGCAGTGCAACCCCCACCGCAGACATTAGCCTTCCATAGCAAGCTCATATTTAATGCTGGCCTCTGAGTGGTGTAGGCATTACTAAATCATATGTTCAGGCTTCTTAAAGCAAGGAATTCTTCTTTCACAGTTGAAGTCAGTTTTGGTTCAAAAAGGCTCAGTTGCCCCACCTGGGAGGAAAAGCATCACAGCTTTTTTAGTGATCAAACCAAGCTTTTCAACCTCCCAACACCTTTAATCATTGTGTACCATAACTGTGCAGCACCAGTCCCTGTGTGAAACTCTGCTCTCACCCCTCCTGCTTTCTACACCAGCCTGTTTTAGGGCTGGGTTGTTTCACAGTTTTTTGTTTTGTTTTGTTTTTTTAATATTTTAACTCAATTGTGGTAAACATTGTACACTCACTGAAATACCAATACCTGGCCACCATTCCTGCCAGGTAATTAGGTTTGTTGCTTTCAAAAAAAAAAAAAAAAAAGGAAATAGAAAGCAAATAAAATAAAAAAAGTGTAATTATGGTTTAGAGCTCACTGGTCTAAATTTTTCTGTTCTCAAAAGTCCTCTAGGGAGACAAAGAATGAGCGCTACTTATTGATTTCATCCTCCTAACACTCACACACAAGACTTGCTGGAAAACAGGACCCCTTGCTAGAAATCACCGCTGTCCTCAGCTCCCCCAGGGAAACACAACTGAAGGCACTTGAGTTGAAAAGGGAAAAAAAAAAAATAGAGAAGAAAAAAAAAAAAGAAAAAGAGGGCAACAGTTTCAGCTTTCATTATAAGCACTGTTATATCAACAATGGCTGGGGAACAAAGGAAGCCATTTCCACTAGTTCCTGCTTCAATTAGTTATTTGAACTAGTGAAGATTGTGCCACTTTATCTCCCCCTTGTAACATAATCATTGTATTTTACATCTCATGAGAAAAAAGGCCTGCCAGAGGACGTTATCTGGCTCTGGGTCATACATCACAGGAGATAACATCGTTATTCATGTCAAAAGGGATGATCAAGGTCTTCCTGTTTTATCAGCGATTAGCCAGGAAAGAAAAGCTGCTGCTGCTGCTGGCCGGGAGCCAGGCGCTGTGCAAATCACAGGAACGGTCCTTCCAAAGCCTTCCAGCCCCGGCTGCTGGGGAGGCGCTGAGCGGCGGCGGAGATCTCCGCAGGGAGGGTCTGATCCTGCTCCCACCTTCGGCACCGCTGCAGCCCCCTGTGCGGAGCAAGGCTGGAAGCCAAGCCAGGCTTGTAACAACTTCGGGTAGTCTGGGAGGCACCCAAGTCCCTTGGGAAGGAGCCAGCCTGTCCTCTCACCCCCACATGCCCTCACCTTGGCTGCTGCCATCTGCGCTTCCCTCCATCTGCTGTTCGCACCGTTCCTGCTCATCCTGCCCACAGATGGCTCTGCGGTAAAGCTGGGGCACAGCTCAGCCTCTGGCTCTGCCACCCGCTGAATTATTCCACTTCCCCTGGAGCTCAGGGCTCTTCACTCCTGAATACTTAGCATATTCCCATTTTAAGCATCTCGAGCAGTTTACCTACTATCTGAGAGCAACAGTAAAACCTACACACCTTATCTCAGCTACAAGCCCAAAGGGAGTGAGAATTCAGTGCCTCGTGCCTCCAACACTAACAAAAAGAAGAAAACGGCTGCCATTTGAAAAATACACCGTGTTGAACTACAGAGGTAAATTCCATGGTGGCTTCCTGGAGCTGCTGAGCTTTATGTGCGTGATGCAGGGTTCATTGAACCAAGAAAGTGTTTCCACTCACTTGCTGAGCTCCAGCACTGTATCCTCTGGCAGTAACACAGCATCATGGAAATACAGTGCCCCAAATCACCAGACAAGGCCCATCTGAGCAGGGCTTTACTGCTTTCTCCCACCCAGCTGGCAATAGAGAGGTCCTTTCACCATCAGTACTGTCATAAATCAAAGCATGTAGAAGATCACATGCATGAGCTGGGTAATTCTTTTAAGAGGAAATATGTACAAGTTCTCAGTGTTGCTAAAATAAAAAAAAAAAAAAAAAAGTGATTAACAAGCACAGAAACCCGTAAGGCATACACAAGCTCCTGCTGTGGGAAAAGAAAGAAGTCCTTTGAATGCACTCTTGCGATGGATGCATTCTGTAGGTTTTAAAAATCTTCCCAGATTATCTATCATAGGCCAAAGATGAGGAAAGACACACAGGAACTGCTATATCAAAACACTCTAAAGTTATTCCAACAAGTTACCCCAGCTCAGAGCCCAACATGCAATTGTGCTGTTGCAGCAGCCAGCATGAAACTGGAAGAGTGTTAATAGCAAAAATAAAGTGTGAACCAAAAGCTATTAAACCTTGCCATACGTTAAAAATAATAACATAAGAAACCTGAGACTAAGTGCCATTTCCCTTCAAAAGGAGATAAAATGAAAAATGACTCAGCAACTATGAGTCAGGATGGGAAACTTGTCCCAGAGCCAGTGATTGTAGCTGCAGTGGAAATGGGCACAAGGGCTCTGAATTGCTGTGGCTGGCATGTTCATCACTGCCAGCCCTGCCAAACACAACGCGTGACCTGTCTGCAGAGCTGCCCGGGACGAGCTCACCACAGAGAGCTTCACAGAGTCAGATGTTCCTCCAGATGAGTTATGAAAAGGAAACATAACTGCTCAAACAGACCACAAAAATAAGCCCAGTTAAGCCAACACAGCTGGGGCGCTCTCAGGTCACACAGTTAAACAGAAAAACAGCGAGTTTGGGGCACAGGTTTTTTTTTTAGAAGGGGCTGTGGTGGAAGGCTGGGAACAGAACTTTTCTGAGGGCAGAATTTTCCTCCTGCCCACCCACAGTGCTGAGGTGATGATGTACAGCAACTGTACCCCAAAGTACAACCTAAACTTCCTCATCCTTTTGAGTCTGGGCACAAAAGGACTTGGACTGAGAGGCATCTTGTTTGACCAGCTGAGACAGCTGAGTCATCCCAGCTCTTACAGCAGAGCCATGGCTTGGATTTGCCACAGAAATCATGAAAGCGGAGCTGGAAGCAGCACCCTGGCACCCACTAGAGCTTAAGGTCCTGCAGTGCCCCTCCTGCTCCTCACAGCACAACAAGCAGCAGGTCCCTGCTTCTTTTTCATCTTGGGGATGCATTTTGCTGCCTTGGCATGCTCAGGACCAGGAGGAATCTCCACTGAAGTTTGGCTCAAACTCAGCTGATGTCCCAGCTGCTCATGAGGCAAATCTTGGGAAGCTGAGCTGTACAGAGGGAAGTCACCTCCACTGTCACCATCAAGACTAAGTCACGCTGATAATTGGGCTTCCACCCATGGACATCCTGGGCAAAAAATATTCAGCCCTCATGAGCTCCAGTTACTAGAAATCGTGGGATCCAAACTGGGAAAGGCTGGCAAATAAATCCATGAGTGGTTAGCAAACCCTACACTGCTCTTTTGGAGCAAGACCCAGGAGATCGCTATCTAGATAGAAGAATTCATGAATTTTTACTACAGAGATCATATAACCCCTGCAACCTTTAATAAAGCCATTGTAATTACAGAGGATTCTTATTTTTAAAATCAAATGCTTCAAGTAGCAGGTATCTAAAAACACTGTTGCACAAGCTGCCAAAAACGAATCAAGCAAAATATATTCTCTCCCAGTAATTAGTATTTATTAGTGGTAATTTGCATGCAATCCCTCATCAGATCTAGAAATGCCAATCCTGAATAACTGCCCAGTTTGTCCTTTGGGCATACTAGCCTTGCTCATATCCTGTCAAACCTCATAGACCTCAAAAGACCAGCAGAAAGAGCCGGTACTTGCTGCCACAGGAGGATCCTTATCGAGATGGAGCAAACTCCTCACGGGCCACGGCAGCAGAAGCTACAAAGCAAACCCCATATCTGAGCTCCATTAATTAGCTGATACATCTTGAGTTTAATCTTTTCCTCTTCAAAGGTGGTCCAGACCATCCCTCTGGTAGAGTCCTCCCAGGAAGCAAAGCCTTTCTTGCAGGATTTTCCCACCCTGCCTGGAGCAGTTTTCCCACAGCCTTGCACATCCCACCAGGAGCACCCTGCCCCCAGAGCTCCAGCCCTGCAGAGGGGCCCCACAGCCCCCAGTTAATGGGATCATCGTGGCTGCTGGGGGATCTGCAGGAGCAGAGCCAGGAGCACAGAGCTGGATGCAACCTGGCAGGGCCAGCCCGAGTGCAAACCGGCCCTGGTCTGAGCTGGAAGGGTCTGTCACAGATAACTGCTTCTACACCCACCCCAGGAAAGCTCTCTGGGGTTGAGTAATGGATATTAAAATACCAGGGAGATGAAATCCATCTGCAAGTGTTTCTCGTGGAAGCATTGTGCACTACAGAAACTGCACACACTGCTCCAAGCCAAAAGTGTTATTTTGCATGGGCTGTACCACATGGTTATTTTTATTACTACACTTCATAAAATATTTCTGAAGTTTCCTGGAAGATACTGTTTCACATGCCACCAACAAACACAAAGCTTGCTCCAAGCAACTCCTGACACACATGCAGAGGAGAAGAAAAACAGATAATCACCTAGAGCTTTTTCATAAACCATATCTCTTATGCACTGCAGAGATAAGAGCCGTGACTTGTGATGGATGGGGCCGTCACTGGAGTCCCACTCATGCAGAGCTTTCCCTGAAAACCACACACTCAGTCCATGAGGGCTCCCCTTGGATCTCAGCAGCAGTGAGATCACCAGCAGGACAGTTTCCCACACAAGTTTCCAGATGCACCCTGCCAGCACAGTCCCCTCTGCTACCACATATGGTCACTCCGTGACTGCTGCAGCCCAAGGGGAACCAGAAGGGGTTTTTGGGTGGCAGCAGCAAACCCCAAAGTGTGCTGCTCAAAGCCCTCACCAGCAATCCTCCCCCATGACTTTCACTTCTAATCCTGCAACAGTTGGACCTCAACAGCACAGAGAGAGCCCTGAGCACCCACATGTTTATTTCAGCCCAGCTCCTGAAGAGCCATTGCCCACAATGTGGTTTTATAACCTGGGTCTGCTCCACAGCATCTCCAGTAACTGGTATTTGTGTCCCACCTCCACACCTGGAACACCACTGAGATCAGCAGTGACAGGGTTAGCCCAGCAGCTTCAGCTGGGAGAAAAGGAAACACACATTAAAAAAAAAAAAAAAAAAAAATAGTATTTTAAATAAATGTGGAATGATAACTCTTAGAAGTGCTGCTATTAGGTAGCAGCTTGGAAAAAAAAATGTCTGATAAAAAAAAAAAAACATTTAAAGTGGTGCTTGTTTATTCACTGATTTCTTAGGTATTTATCAGCTTGGTATGGGTTAGCAAGGCATAGCAACACACTGAAAAATTACTTTTAAATCTCATACTGTGACAAAATAATAGCTGGATAATAATGCAATGACTTCTAAAGCCCACTTAACAGGGGATATTAATGAAGATATTCCCTAACTTCTAAATTACTGATATTGATTATATCTGTATAATGAGGATAGATAGGATTTCAATTTGAGAGTTAATGCGAGTGCTGAAATAATGCACATGAAAACACTTCCACAACTCAGTTACTTTTGTTTCTTTAGAAATGCTGACTTGAAACATATTAACAGATTACTGGGATCTTACAAGAGAACATCCCAAATTCCTCCTTCATGTTTCAGTGAAGTGGGTATTTCCTCAATGATTTCTCAGTAAATTTATTACAAGCGTCACACACAGAAGAATGTGGATTAAATACCTCAGTCTGAGAAATCATTAATTTTTGATATTTAATTGAAATTTTTATCCCTGAAAAGCTGATGGCCTCCAGGCAAGATCTAGCTATAAAGAAAAATAAAATCTATGATTCCTGTATTTCCTGAGGAGCCAAAGGAAGACTAGAAGCAAGCAGTGCTAAAAGAAATAATAATCATAATCATAGACATGCAAAGTTCCTTTAGTCTTTTATTAAATGATTCAATAATTTGAATCCTTATAATATCATGCAACAAATTACTGGGAACACAGGGTCATTGTCCCATTGCTACTGGATAGTGGTGCCAGTGTAATTAATAACTGGAAAAGGCTTGTCTTTGAAAATGTAGAAATGGGGAAAACCAAACAAAAAATGTTGACCCACACATTTGAAATAGAAGCACAGATTTATCAAGCCCTTCTTCCAAGAGCACATTTGCCAGAGAGCCATAATGCCCAGAGAGCATTTATAATGATAATTATCCATAAGAGTTATGGAGAATGACACTAAGCACTAAGTCCTAGACTCACTCATTGCTCCTGCCTCAAATCCCCTTGCTTTTTCCTTTGCTCTACTTCTACTTTCGTGGGGTTCATACACAAAATAAAGAAACCTTAAAATACTTAATTTCAAGCTCCCTATTTATCCAAGTTTCCATAATTAAGAACTTGGAAACAGCAAGCTCTATGACTTTTCATTCAGCACTAACCACTTTGGGATATACAAATTTTTTTTTTTTTAATTAACCCCAAAATTTCTGCCAATATTTAGGGGAGGAGGAGATGTATCCTGGAAGGGAGGTGCTTAAGATAAGAGTGAAGATTCCTGCAGGTTTTTTTGCTCACAACTTTGCATACACAATCAGTAGTCAGGGTTTAGTTTATTGACAAAGTTTGTGGCAGATCAGACAAGGTGTTTGTGAGATATGGGACTCTGAAAAATGAGGTGCAATTCAGCCTTTGAAATATTCCTCTAACAATTTATCCTCGAGCCATATCTCAAAACCTACTTGACCTAGAAACTTCAGGTTTGTTTTATTCAAGAGTCCTTGGCTAGATTCAGTGCACAGAAATACTTGAGATAAGGTCAAAGTCTTATTTACTATATGTTACCCCCCCCCCATTGGGTTTTTTTTTTTGTTTGTTTGTTTGTAGTTTTTTTTTCCCTTCCTTAATCCATCAAACACTCCTTCAGTCTGTAAAAAGACTGCAAGACAGGCTCTGCCAGGATTTTGGCAGGGATTAGTTGCTGCGTGGGGATGTGGACACAGAAACACCATCACTGCTCAATTAGCTTGACTTCCAGAAGATTAATTCTTGCTCCCCAGCTATTCCCTGGGATCCTCACACACTGGCACTTGATTCACTCCTGCTGGAGCCACACAGACAGCAACACAGAGCCATTCTGTAAACTGCAAAAGGAAAATCACTCCTGTCCAGAGCCAGCAGACATCAGCACAAGCAGCAGCCTCCCACACACCCCCAGCAGAGGGGCTCCCCAGCACCTGGGCAGGAGATTTCCAGACAAATCTCACACCATTCTAAGGGAGAGAAAAGGAAAAGCCTTGGATGAAAGATTTGTTACCCAGGTTTCTTACATCACTCAACTGCTCAACTCCAGCTTCACGTGGAGCATCCCAGATGCACCCAGCACAAAAACTGCTGGAGCCTCACTAAGTCAGACAAGCTGGTACCTTCAGGCTGAAGGTAGGAAGGCTTAACAGGATAAACAAAGCACACAGATTTGTGATCATACAGTGAGGTGGGGTGTGGCAAGCACATTTCTCTCTCTGTGCACCTCAATAAAAAATCCTGAGAGAGAGAGAGAAATGTGCTTGCCACAGTGGGGTTTACCCAGAGCAGAAGGGGAAGCTGAGAGAAGAGTTTCCAGAGAGTTTCATTTTAATCCAGCTATTATTTAGAAGAACAAAAATACAAAGCCTGCAACTGCTGAAAGAATAACTTCACCCTAGGTTTATAGATGTTAATGTAGCTTGTTAAAGTCTTCAGCAACGAGAGAGAACTCAGATGTTCTAGAAGTGCTCCTCATGGCATAACATCTCCACTTAGTATCTAACATTTAGACAGACACATTATCTCAGCTTACCTCTCTGATATTGGTGCTGGTTTCTGGCACATAAAAGGCACTCAAGCTTCTGGAGTCTGAAGAAAAAATGGAGGGGACAACAACCAGCAGCTCCTTGGTACCTCAGAGGACACCACCCAGCTTCCCCAGGCAATGCTTTGGCTGAAAACCAAGGGATGAGGCACCTCACCACCAGAAAGGAACCACAACCCCCCTCCCTGACCCTCTTTATCAGCCCCTGTTTCATCACTCCCATCAGGCCTCCCCTGCCTGCCTCACCTACCCCTCATCCGTGTACTGGACCAGCATTGGCTGTAAATTGCCATCCATGGCGGATGGATCCAATTGCTTTTGACCTTACAATTTCAATAATCAGGTAGGCTTTTCACCTGTCACCTACCCTGACAAGCAAATTGATGTTGCAGATGGGAAAAAAAAAAAAAAAACATCAAGGAGGAGGGGAAGAGAGGGGAAGGGGTGAGAAATGACAAGCTTTTCCTGTCTTGCCCCAGGTGAGTGTTGCAAATTGGCAGCAGTGGTGAGAGAGTCACCCAGGGCTGCCATGCAGTGATTTGAGTATTAACAAGCATCCTTCATTGTTTTAATCCATAATGTATAATTAACCCCTTGGAGCCACCAAGTCTGGGAGTGCTCTTGTAAGGGCTGATGTAAAAGGCAGCATGACACGCTGCACTGGGAATTCCTAACAGCCCACCATCAAAGGTTTAATCATATGCAATTTATGCCTTTGCAGTTTATTATATATTGGGGCTTGCTGGAGCCTCTCCTGTTATCATGCACCAACATGCAACAACTCCGTGTAATCTCCAGTTGAGAGCATTGTCTCACAAGTGCCCTTTCCCCACAGGAAGAAAAAAAAAGCCAAGCAATAACAAGGCATTTTTAAAGAGTCTAGACTGTAAATTGAATAGGAGGAGATGGAGGCTGAGAATGGAAGATATGAATGTAGCTCCTTTAATACAGGAGATCACGCATACATAACTTGCTTTACCTCTTGTGACAGTTTTGGAGCACACAGAAAGGTGAACAGAAAGGTTTGACTTTTCTGGGCTCTAAAATATTTCCATTAAATATGTATATATCACTTTTCCCAGATGGAATTTCTTAATACCCAATATATGTGTTCTAGCAGCAAGTAACAACAGAGAAATATTTATTAAGATACGAACTCTACAGCAGCAGACTGTCCAAAGGAAACTGCTGAGACTCAGTTTTTGTGTGGACAGTGTCAGCTCCATGGGATTCTCTGCTCCAAGCTAGAACAGAAAAAGCAGCTTCTCTCCTGGCTCCAATGCTGGTTCTGCACAGGTCCATCCCTATGCACAAGACTGATGAGTTGAGCCTGGGGAAAGTCACAGTATCAGCCCAAATTTCTTTGTATTTGAAAAAATAGCAGATTCCAGCCATCTGGGGACATCTCTCTCAGGATCTTTTTTTGCACTGGTGCTAGTGATGTTCTTTTAAAAGACAAGACAATTAAAAAAAAAAAATCCAGAGAACCCAGGAGCCAAGATTCTCATAAAATCAGTGAAGTCAAGAAGTTGGGATTTAAATATTGCAGAAAATCTCATGAAAATCTCAGTCTGGTTAGCGGTGAACTGGAGGAAACTGAAATATATTCCAAATCCAGAAGTTAATCACCTACTTTATTGGTTCCAAAGAGTCTGCTGAGACTCCTGCACCCAGAATAGCCCTGCCTGGACCACAATCTGATCCACAGAGAGCAGGCAGATGACAGGGAGGAAAAATGCAGTATTGTGTTACAGATGAGGAAGAAGACAATTAAGTGACTTTATATCACAGGCAATATATATTTAAGTGGCTTTAAATCACAGGCAATATATAACAGAAATGAGGGATGAATTTAGACCTCCATAACTGTCATCCCAGATTATTGGCACAAAGCTGGCACACAGTGCCAGAGAGAAGCACAGAAGAGTCACCCAGAAGTCACGGTGTTAGAAATGACGGACGGCTCCCAGATAACAAATGCAAATAGATCTTCATTGCAAAACGTGGCAGGATGTTTTTCACATCTCAAAGACAAGGTCTCAGTGCACACAGGGATGCTCCCAAACAGAGAGGATTTAATTGTTCTGCAGCCAGCACTGAAGGGGGAGTCTGCCTTTGCTGTAGCAATGCCACTGGAGGAATGTCATCCTCACCCAGGCCTGGGAGTGACACTGGAGCTCCTCCAGCAACGAGAGATACAGGATCACATGGCAGAACACCTGGGATGGGAAATGTCTTCTCGAGGGTTACTCAGCTCTTCTGCTTTCCAGTTTGCAGAGGAAAAAAAAGAAGTAAAGGTGGTTTGAAATTATGGAAAATCATCAGTAGTACTGAAAGTTGCAAAGAATCCAGCCAAACAGGCATATTGCTCCATTCCCACTCAGAATCCATCTCCCACATCCCTCTTCCTGTAAGGCTGTGTGTCTTTAAATCTCGTATCAGCACCTCCCTTCTTCCTGCAGCGCCGGGCTGAGGATGTGTGTGCCGGGCTAGCAGGGTGGCAATGGATTTTGTATTCATGGCTGCACAATGCAAACTCTGGTGGCAGAGGAAGCAGAGGTCACAGAATCGTTTGCTGCTGCTCACCCTGCGCTGGGCTCTCACACTGGAAGGAGGGGTTCCAGCTCACATCCTCACTCCCCACCCCAGCACGCCCTCCCGGCTGGATTTACATCAAAAGCAAACCCAGGGTCTGAACCGCTTGATGTAATCAGGGAACAGCTGTAAAAGGAGAAGCAGTGCTGGGCTGCTGCAGGGCTGGGGTGTGACAGCTCAGCTGGGGCTGGAAGCAAAGCCAGCTACCCCTTAGAGCTGGCCTGGAGGGGTTTGTGGGGACCAGATCACCTCTCCAGTGTTTCATCCACTGCAAGCTGGATTCCAGCTCACCCCTGTCCGAGATGTAGTTAATTACCTCTGAGCAGAAACAACTCCACCAAGAGAGAAAATGACAACATCTATAAGCTAAAAGCCCTTATTCTGATTTTTGCAGACTTCTCACACATGCTTTCCCCCCACTTTGAACAGCTACTGTCCTATCAAAATTCATAACATCAAAGTTCATAACAGAGCTATCTGCCCAGGAGCTAATAATGTTTCTCACAGCCAGGAAGCAATTTGGGCTCTGACTTCTTTGTTCTGGGATCCATGTCAGCAAACCACTCTTCCCAGGTCATTCCTGGTCATCTCCCTGTACTTTGAGAGAGGCTATGATCAGTAACGAGGTGCTAAGAGGAAATCAGTCATTAGATTCGGGATATCCAAAAAAACCCCAGATCCAGTTTAGGATAAACAGAACTGTTGTAATCTTGGCTGCTTGGGTTTCCATTGCCAGACACACACACCCAGAAATCAAACATTCCTCTGCACTTCAGAGGAGGGATTGTGACAGAGCAAAAGCAGGTCTGTGGGTGTGTTTCCCTATCTCCCCTTAAGCCTATTTTCTTGGCATCTATTAAGAAATCACTGTGCATTATTAAGATATCTCTTAATTAGCATTAACTACATTACACTCCAATTTTTTCATAGGCAAACCAGATCTCTTTACAGCTTCATCAGGTCAATAAATATCAGATGAACCTCAACCTCACATATGTTCAGCTTAGAAAGAAGTGTAGCTTCAATTTGAAGCGTCCATCATGCAGAAGGAGATCTGATACAGAAACTCTACTTTGCCATCATCCTCTGGCTGCTCCCTGAATGTGAGTGCAATGTACAGAGCTTCAGCTGAGCAGAGCACCTCCTAAAAAAAAGGGTATGGAAGCTATTAAAGTTTAAAATGCAATCATGTGCATGGAAGAGAGGTCATTCCTTCATACTGCTTTGAGTTCAAGGGAAAAAGAAAACAGTAAAGTATTTCAGCTGATTAGAAGAGGTCAGTGGAAAAGGACTAGAAAATGGAAGTGGTGGGGGAGAGATCCCAAAATAACTTAGACTGCAGTGTCCACATGATGCCCAGAACAAGGAGCAGGGCAGCTTGGTCAGGACACTGCCACCCCTGGCACATTCCTTCCCCTCTCCTGGCCTCAGCTCACCCAGAGAAGCCAGGCCAGGGCAGGGTTACACAGATGTGCACAGGTTTTCTTCTGAACCATCTGAATTTCAAAGTGAAAAATGTCAGGTGAGATGCAGCTCACATGGAAACAACCATCACTGGTCAGGGCTGACCTCTGTCCTTGCCCTGGGTGGAGCTGCCAGCACAGGGCAGGGCTGCACAGGGACAGGGGGACAGAGTGGGGACACCTCTCCCACCTCCCCACAGCCTGTCCCCACTGCAGACCCACCCCACAGCCTGTCCCAAGCTGGCCTGGTGGGAGGAAAGGGGAAAATATAGAAGACACAGATCTTACCCCTGGGAGACATCATGTCCTCCCCAAACCTGAGGATGTGCAGGGGGTGGAGGGTGAAATTGAACTCCCAGCTGTTCCACGAGGGAGCAGGTCGGAAGAGGCAGCCTGCTGTATCAATAAAACCAGGACAAAGAGTGCCAGAGGTGAGGAATACCTCACCCATGGCCCATTGCTCCCTTCCTCACCCTCCACCTCCACAAAACTTCTCCACAAATATAGGGGTGTTATTTTTTAACAGCAAAACTCCAGAAAAATGAGGGGAAATGGTGAACTGTGCCTCTCCAGCAGCATAAATATCTACATCTATTTTTCATAACATAATTCATTCTTAACCCGGGTCTCTGTCAAACTCCAATATTGGTTAAGACCTGTGGAAGCAATAATTTATAAATTACTAACAGTAGCAAACAAACAGCTTTTTCAGCATCTGTCATTGCTTGTGACAAAAAGAATATGCAAAGCTCTGGAAATCACAAAGTGTCACCTGAAGAAACATGCCAGGATGAGTTTCCCCATCCCTCAGAGTGACCAGCACATCTAACCACAGCTCAGAGCAGCAGAAAACAAATGCTTCCAACAAGCTGCTCTGTATTTGCTCTGGTGACTAACAGCTCGGGGGGAAAAATTTTGCAAGCAATTTATGAGTGGAAAAAAAAAGGTAACACTTGAATATTATTCATTACAAATTATTCATGCTCTTTTTCATGCAAGTAGTCTGCCCATTCATCAAAATTTTTGCTCCATCCAGGGCTGGGAAACAAGCTGTTACTCATTTTTATTTTCTTGTATTGCACTCAAGGTATAATATATGAAGAAAGTCATATTCTGCTGGTGCACAGGCAAAGGACAGAATTACAGAGTGGAAAACTGCAGGCAGCAGAGCCGTGGGGCTGCAGGCAGCAATCCTGGAAAGGGATTACCACTGTTGGTGGTAAATCCACAGAGGAAGGTCTGCTGTCAGTGGGGAAAAGCCAGGCTTTGGATTGCACCCCACCTTCAGCACTGCCTCTGGAGTGGGGGTAGTGGAAAACCTGCAGAATCTGCTGTCACCCAGCACAGAGGGTCCCAGAAGGCCAGGGAACCTCCTTGCCCCCCTGGAGGGCTGAGGGCACAGTGTCAGGCCACCAGCACTGCTTGGGGACACAGGGCAGTGCTTGATGGGCTGAGCTGCTCCCCTGGCCCTGCTGCACAGGAGGGAGTCATTGCACCTGCACAGGGATTGAGTCATTGCATGTGGCAGGTACCAGACGGGCCTTTGCATGCATAATTATCCAATCTGCATTGGTGATAATTGCCTGGGCGAATCCGGCACGCAGGCGGGTGTTATCCTGGGCTTGTTAGACTGCTGATAGAAAGGAAAAAAAAAAAAGATAAAAAAGAAGTCAGACTTGCTTATGCATTCCTGTTTTGTTGTTATTCCATCTCATTGATTAAAATGTGAGAGTGAATTTAGCCTTAATGAATGTCAAGGGCTCTCTTGCTGGAAGGAGAGCTAGTTCAGGCGCTGCTCTGCAAACTCCGGGCACGGGGCTGTGCCAAGGCAGAGTGCCCTGACTTGCCGAGCTCCAGCCCCACCAGAGCAGGCCACGGGGATGGGAATGCTGCCTCCCATCCATCCCCTGTGCCTGGGCTGCCCATCCAGGGGGAAGCAGCAGGAAAAGCCAAGCCAGGCTGGCGTGGAGGTGCCAGAAATGCCATGACTGTGGTTCTGCTCCTGGAGCACCCACCCGGGCCAGGCAGAGGCAGCAGCTCCTGCTCTGCCCTTGCAGAGTGAAGTGTTTACCTCGAGCCCTGCCTTTCTGCAGCAGCTGGAAGTAGGTTGAAATACAGGAAACATGACATCATTTGCCTTCTCCCAGCACAAGATAGATTAGCTCCTTTGTAAGGGGAAGCAGTGGTGAGAAACACACACCCCCAGCAGTAAATTCCACTATTACAGAGACACATTTATTGGGAGATAACAAAAGAAAGCTGCTTCTGCAGTGACTTTTTGGACAGAAAAGAGAAGACATCTATTTTATTCTTTGAAGTAGATGCTGTGTAGGAAATGGCTAGCTTTTTACAGCTGGCTGTGTTTTCAGCTATAGCTTTCCCCAAACCTGCTCCTGAAGCTATGTGCTATATGAGTCACTCCATCAAATAAAGAGCAATAATAAGTTATTGTGAGCACCAGGCTTTTAGATTTCTCAGTCTTCTCATCTGAAGAATAAAAATTACCCCCTTCCTGACTTCTTAACTTTGTTGGCCAAACTTTAAAGCTGTGGCTGAAAACCAAGCAAAACTACCAAGTATGCTACTGTAGTGCAACTGGTTTCATGTAGTTCAAAGACAACATTCCTGGGTTCATTTCCCAGCTCTACCATGGCCTTTTCTTTTCCTTTTTTTTTTTTTTTTATTAAACCTTCATCGAGTTATTTCATGAGTTTTTCCTCTGAAAGCAAGCCTGTCCTGAAGGACACCTGGAGGTACAGGAATTCATACAAGCAAATTGCTTTAAATCATTCTTTGCTTGTATAGAAAATCAAATTAATAATGAAATTAGTTGCTTCTTCCTGAAGAAATTAAAATTTAAGGTAAATGTAACCCCCTGTGGCTGTCTCATCCAGCATTTTTTTTAGGATAGAGTGCAAAGATGATCAGACCAGGGCCTTTGACAGGTCAGCCTGGGTTAGATGGGTTAGTTCTGGGGACATTTCACAGTTTTTCTGCAATTAGGCTCTTGCTGCACTGTTTTTTGCATTTTCCTATTCCTCATACCAAAATCTCCCTCCCGTCAGCCAGCTCCATCCCTGCAGCTCTGCTCCTCAGTGCTGGGATGGCTGGGGACAGGATGATATGTCCCATCAGGGACTCTGCAGGGAGGACACACAGTTTTGGCACTGCTTTGGGTGTGGGGCAGCCTTTTTTGTCTGCAGCAGCTGATGTAGCTCCACGCCTTGCACTTCACACCCAAACAGAGAAAGGAAACCACCTCTGTGTGCCTCTGCACACACTGCTAATTCCCACAGAGCCAGGGAACCTGCCAGGAAGGAGTTTTTTTTTGAGAGGGCAGATCCTGGCGAGGTCTGATTTCTAGCTGGGAAATGCATTATGCATCTGGTACCGTGGGGAATCCATGGAGAAGGCTGAGAGAGGCTGGCAGCGGGTAGCTATTAAATATATTGCAGCTATTATTACTGTGGAGAAGGCAGGCACCAGAATATCATTGAGGGGAGCTGAGGAGGAGAAATGCAAGCAAAATACAGGCATCACATAGGAAATTACACTGTCTTCAGAAAGTAACTCAGGGAAATGCAAAATGCTGGTAAAACGAGCTGGAACAGGCAGTTTTTCTGCAAATGTTCCCACATTGACCCCTCCACCTGCTCCTCAGGCACCATCAGAGCCCCATTTTGCACTACAGTGGAATGGTTAAACCCAGCAGAAACGCAGCAAAAGTAAAGGTTATGTGCTCAGTGTGAGATTCCGCAGCCGAAAGAGCTCATTGACTCCAGGGGTCCCTGGGTCAGGAATTCACTTGTACAGATTTGGTTGGAGCTATTCTGGGAAGGATGCTGGCTTGTTCTTCTGCTCTGCCTGTGCAGCCAGGTGTTTTGGAAATACCTGGCACCACGATACCCTGTGAACACTGGTTCTCAGAGGTGAAATTGCCATGTCCCCGAGGACTCTGCACTTTGGAGGAGCTGGTCTGGAGGCAGGAGCAGGCAAAGTGCAGGGCTCTCCTTCATTTCCTGGTTTTGGCAGCATTGCTTCCTTAGAAATAAGAATTAAGGCTATTCTAACCATTTCAGAATTAAAGACTCCACCCAAAGCCCAGTGAGGAGGAATGAGAGATTCCCAGTGAGCCCAAGAGTCAGCCCACAGTGCATATTGCTCTCCTGATTTATTGGAGACTGAAGCTCACACTCCCATGGGATCCCCAGCAAAGAACAAATGAAATTAAGGCTGCTGCCTTTGGAAATCAGATTTCAAGACAATTAACTGCTGCAAAAAGCTTGCTGTTCACATCACAGCCCCTAAAACTGCAAAATTCTGCCTTTTATTCCTCAGAGGTCCTGCGGTAGTTCATAGTTCTGTTCATACAAATAACTCTTTCCACCCATAAATACCCCTCTAGCTTTCACCTCTCAGCTTTTTCTGTTAGTGTCCTAGATCTGCTACCAGGAAAGCATCCTTATTATTCCTTGTAAAGATTGTCATAGGAAAGTAGATACCACATGATCTAAATGCTGTACTGATGGGAAGTAAATCACTGCATTCTCACTTAAAATGCGATGGCATTCAGGGCTCATGTCAAAATCTGGATCTCTCTGTGCATGGGGCGGTGCAGACTTCCAGCAGATAACCCCTATACAAAAGGCAGAAGGAATTGGAATAAAGGTGTGTTGAAAGCACCCCTTTTATTCCACTTTGTTGAAAGAAGAAGAACTTTAGACATGTTCCACTTCTTTCTTCTAAGGAAATCAATGTGGCTATTGTCACCGTTTTCAAAAGAACCAAGATCAGGCCTTTCACTGAACACACCAAAACAGAAAGGAATACACTTTCCCTTCCCTGGAATACTGCTGCTGTTTGGCCAGCCTGCCTGCCCTGCACAGACAGGTAATGCTGTGCCAGCTGCAGCACGCTGGGACATCACAAAAGCCAATTACACTGAGAAAATTCAGTGTATGGGATTTTCCAGCAGCCAGGCCCAGTTCGGATGGTCAAATCTTTCAGGATGGCAGAGCTGAGGATAAGCATTTGCCACCCACCTCCCTCCTGCTAGGGACAAGCAGGTAGATGCAGGCTAAGCTCTTCCCATGCTTTTCTCTCTCAGAACTCTACTTCCTGGGGAATTCCTAAACAAAGCTGCTTTTATTCCCAGCTAGACTGGAAGTTTCCCAGAGGAAATGTCATTTATGCTGAAGTGCATGCCAGGCTGCAGTGAGGCCCAGCTCTCAGCAGTGGAAATCCAGTGCTTCCTTGGCTGGAGCAGAGCACAGGGCATCTGTTCTGTCACACACGGGCAATCTGCTATCTGCAACCTGCTGTTAATTGCATGGGCTTTTGATGAATGAAGCACTGACTTTATCAGGTGCTTCCACAGGACAGTTCTGTGTGCTTCTGCTGGAGCCCCTCAGGAAGGTTCACACACTCCACATCCTGCTGCGGAGCAAGGCAAAATCCCCAAGTGCTCAGACACAGCTCCCAGCATGCAGGAGATGCAGGAGCTCTCCATCTCTGAACTGCAAACACTCCTGTCCCGTGGAGTGTGGGCTGAGGTGTGCCCCAGGGCTGGCTAGGTGTCTACAGCCAGAGGGTCCCACTGGGAGCTCTCAGACACTCCCTCCACCCCCCATTGTAACATTCATGTACATTTGGTCACTGGGGTGTTATGAACGCTGCTGGTGAAGGGTTTCTCCATGGAACAGCCCCATTCTATGCTAATGGCCAAGGACAGCACAGCTCCAACCAGCCCTGCACTGATGTCAGCCTTGTCCTGACCACCCTGCAGCCCCCCAGTGCCCTCACCAGCAGCTTTCCCTGCACACCCCTTCCTCAGCATCCCAATGTGCTCAGCAACACAAATTAAACATTTTTTCATCAGGCTGGGCTGGCCCTGGGCTCCATTTGTGGGCAGGCCAAGGCTTGTGAAGGCAGCACCTCCCTGCCTGCAGGGTATCTGGTGCTTCCTGTGGCTTGTCAAACCACTTGGGGATTTCATCTTCCCTCCAACTTCCTTTGAAAAACGCAGCCCCAAGGTTTCTCTTTCCCTAGCTCACATAGAGGGAAATTTGGGAGAGGAGCTGAGGCAGTCAGGTTTACCTCTGCAGGGTTTGAAGGACCTACCCAGTCTGTACAGCCTCCTCTCTACTGCAAGGGGAGGAGTGAAGTTCCACATGGTCAAGTCCTATTCCCCCTTTATCTTTTAATTTCCAGCCCTGCAAACAAGTACATCTGCCAGGCTGCATGTAAACAGAGTAATGGGTTCTCTGGCCAGCAGGAAGGTATGACTCATTAATTGCTTTACACCATACTATAGAAATCCATCAGCATCTGCTATGCCCAAGCTCCTTGTAGGAAAGACATATTTGAACTTCACTGCTCAAAAGAAGTTTCTGTGTGCTCTGCCACTGTTTGCTATGCAAATTTTGGTGTTAATTGCACCAAAATGAGAAACATATTACTTAAATCAGTGCACTCCTCAGATGGGCATCAGTGTGTGTGTGTGATATTCTGCCAGATGTTATTTTATTACTGCAGTTTAATACCTAACCATCTGCTTCCTTCTTATTTTGTCATGGTTTGTATTCTCCCTGGGACCTCTTTTCTGTTACACTGGCTTTTATCATCTGCATTATGTATTAGTGTGGCCAGGGCTAAAGGCTGGCAGTATCAAGAGCATGGGATTTGAGCAGAGAAGCAAATGAGCAGCAGATCATTAAAGGAAGAGAATAGAACTGATACTCCAGTTGGATCAAAGAACAAAGTTGATAACAAAAAGATAAAATCAGCGTTGAATGCTCAGGGATTAGCTACAGTGATCCCAACTCAGACAGAGCGTGCTATGCTCTGGCAAACACGTTGCAACTTGCATCACCTTGTAGCTTAAAAAATACCTATAATATTTTAAAGCCTAGGAGGGATGGACTGGAAAAAAAAAGTATTTTATGCACTTATTTGAAATTGCCTTTTTCCGCTCCTTTCTCTTTCCAGGCTGCTCAGTGCTGCAAATGCCCAAACACAGACTAAAAGAAGAGACAGCAGCAAAGATTTTAGCTCAATTTCCCCCTTGCTTGTACCATGTTAGCAGTTTGAGCCCTGGCACCTTGAGAGCACTGAGGTGCAGCACAGCAGCTGCACAGGTGCTCACACTGTGCTTGCATGAGGGCAAGTGAGAACAGAAGGCAGTGGAAAATGCAAGAGAAATTATCAAGATGAACTCTTCCATATTTCAGGAGGACAGTACTGCTAACAAAAACTAGGAGAAGGAAAAGCCCTGTTGAACGTGGATGTTCTCAGGGGTTGCCCAAACACAACGAACAACAACTGGAATTACAGGATGTTTGCCTAGGACACAGGCATTCCTACCTGAACTGCTTCAATCCCATTTCATAAACCAAGTTCTTCATTGGCAGAAAAGAGTGTAAATACACCATCTCATAGCCACCCTGCAGAGGTTTTTATCAAACCTCATTTTTGTCAAACAGGGCCATGTTTCACTGCTCTTGATAATGGCTCTGAATATTTCCCTGATAGCAGTTAGGATTGCACCACGTATGTCCAGGGAAGGGAAGATGTTGAGCCAAACAGCCACAGGGGCAAGAAAGTGAAAGCAGCAATCAGATAGAAAATCTCATTCTTATTTCTCATCCATTTTGAAAAACAACTAGAGAAAGTTTATAATTTTTCTTATAATTTACATGGAGATGTTTTTAAGGGTTTAATGGACCACCAAAATCCAGGAGCCCACCTTTCCCAGGTTCAGTTGAGGTCTTTGAGGCAGTTTCACATTCCTGCTCTAGAGAGGAAATGAGATGATTCAGATAATTCATTTTATGAACACATAAAGCAATATTTTCAATAATTCTGCCTAGTTTTCAATTTTATTGTCTAGTAAGAGATAATGGATAAAAACAACCTGACCTTTTTGTAAGTAAAATTCCACTGGCCACACATAAAATTAACCAGCACTTCAGAGCTTTGAAGCAGCATACAAATACTTAGTGTTGGTAATTTTCCAGTACACTAGAGAGCAAAGAGTGCAGCATTTATGGGAAGCATTGGGACCACAAGGTATAAATCTCACTGGTTTGGGGACTGTACTATACCAGGGTCATGTCCTTGCCATGCTATCCCAGTTTGCCCAGTGGTCCTATAACTGTTGTGAATAATGCCCTGTAAGGCCATAAAACAAAACCAGTTGTGTAACAGTAACCCATTTCTGGCTCCCTTTCAGTTAAGAACAAAATTAACTTTCAATTGATTAGGAATTAAAAGCATGGCAGGGAATATAACCCAAATGCACTGCTCGACGGGCAACAGACCTGAGCACCAGAAGCTCCTGCCTCCAACCTTTAAAGCTATTAACCCTGGCATGAATTTTTATTTAGTGTTAATTAGGGGACTGGCAGCAAAAATCAATTAATTAATTACATCTCAGATCCACTGGAAAGCATAATGGAAATCAAAGAGAGTTAGGTTATTCTGCCTCCATGGAGGAAAGGCTGCTGCACAGCCCTTGGTGATGGCGCTCCCTGTTTCTTTTACTGTAAAGAAACAAGTGTTAAAAACAGAATTAAAAAAAAAAAAAAATCTCGGCAAGATCATTTCCCCTAGTTGGAAATGCCAAATACCTCCTTGACTTGGCCCATCTGTCAAGGGCTGCTGCTTTCAGTTTTGCTTCTGGAACTCTCTAACCCTGGGGATTTCTTGCACCAGTCCTACAAAGTTCACCCTCCCCCTGCCTGCTTGCAGAGCACCATCCACACCCTGCCCACAGATCCAGGTTATGGGACCAGTGGAGAACGTCCAGAAAGTCCCCAAGGGAGATGTTTCTGCAGGACTCAGAAGGAGCCACATCCCTCACAAGAACACACACATTTGGCTATTTCATCTCTTTCAACAAAATTATGTGTGAGGTTTGGGTTTGCTTGGGTTTTGAATGCCCAAGGTACAATTAGCTAACTAACATGGCTGGCAGTGATTAGCGGGTGCTAATTACAATAGAATTCCTGTCAAATTACACGGTGCATAAGTACAGCCTGACAAACTAGTTCAATTTTTAGGGAAGAGGGGGTGAGTGGAAGGGCTGGCAGTGCCGGCAGGCGTCTCCAACATTAACACACCCCTCATCCTGCACAGTGTTTCAGGCAGCCAGCTACCACAGAGGGATTTTTATTTGGGCAGGACAATGACATTTGTCCCTTATGACTTCAAGAGACAAAAACCAAGAGGTGAGCAAGCATGTGTGCTTGTGGTGGGCATCAAGAGCTGCCCAGAGCACAAAACTGCTGATGTGGCAGCTTGAAAACGTTGAATTTCATTACAGGGATGCTTGAGAGCTGCTGGTTAACAAGGTCCTGAGTGTCCTAACTGGAAGTGTTCTGATGGCGTTGATAAGAGAAGGGCTGTGTTCCCTGCCAGCCCAGGAAGGTGCTGGTGCCAGAGCCCTTTGCTCCAGGAGAAGCAGGCAGAGGGAAGCAGCTCCACGAGCCTCTGCCGACACTGCTCAGCCCATTTATCAGTGCCACCACAGAGAATAAATATTTATAAATGGTGTGTCAGGTCTAATGTGATAAATTATCTCCAGTCATCACAGAGATGGTTCAAGATGTGTTAAGCCAGTTTTAAACATTTAGCTAAGAAAATGTCTCAGAGTGGAATTGAAGGAGGAAGAACAAGAAAAAAACCCACATGTGCCAAAAAGAGGACAAAACATTTACCTGTTTGACTTTGTACCATACTCCTGGCCCTGGGTTTGTGAAGTGCAAGTAACCTGTCGAAGTACATTAAAACTCTCTTGACTTACCCCAGTTTATTGTAAATATTACATCAAATCCATTGTAAACAGCAGCAAGAGGCTTTTGGGAACCCATTAATCAAAATAAACTGCTCTGGAAAATGCCTCTGCTCAGCTTGTTTAACTAGTGCTGCAGCTCCATACTGCATAGCTGATTTCAAAATATACAATTTATTGCCTTGGATGTCTTTGCTCAGAGCTAGAACTAAATTCCTCTGGGTACTTTAACATACAGTTAATCAAAGCACAATGCCACCCCTATCATATTTACAATCTGGCAGGCAATTAGTCAATAATAAATAAAATGCATTGGAAAGACAAATGATATTACTGTGTATGTATCAATGGGCTTATAGGCTCAAAAGATTTATCAGTACCACCGGAGAGAATAAATATTTATAAATGGATGTGTCACTCATAAAGTGATAAACTATCTCCAGTCATCACATGAAGAATGCATATTTTCAAGTTGACATACTTTATTATCTACCTAATCATTTTTCAAAGGTGTTTTTCAACTTTATTAGCTGTACTTAACAACTGGAGGAACTTATTATCATCATCACTGAATTGAGGTTGTGCAGCAAAGCCCCAGTCAGGATTTCCACTGCAGGTTGTACAGAGAGAATAATAGATTCCCTTTCTGCTTTGGTCCCAGACTACTGGAAGACCTTCAAACCCTATTTTTGTGAGTAAAACCACTTTAAAAGGATTAAAACCCATAACCTACCCCCAAATAAAAATTTCAACATTCATAATATTTAAATTTCAAATGCCACTGACATACAGATACAGGAAACCCATTGGGACTCAAACATTTTTTAGTTCTACAGCAGTTCCCTGCTGGGAGGGAGCCGGGTTTGAAACATCAGTACAAAAAAGTATTTTCCTTACAATTCTTTTCTCACCCTCTCCAAAAATAGGAGCCCTGTTTACACCCAGTCCCGACAATCTAAATGAGTGATTTACAGTGTCCAAACTAAGGATGTGTTTTAAAACCCACTGATTTTTTTGTGTAAATATTTAAATAAGAGTACTTTTTAGGAAAGTAGCTTGTGTTAGCAAAAGTGTGAATGAAGTTGTATTTGCATAAAATTTAAGCCAATATAACTGCATCCACACACAGAAATGTTCACAGCAATCACACAGAAACCCAGTAATTCTTTTCTGCTTACATCCTCACCAACAGATCATTAGCTAATGATTAACTCAGCCGTACTTATTTATAGAACTTTGATTTTCATCTTATTATATGGTATTTTATTGACTGAAAAGCTGGAGTGGTTACATTCTGACTTAGCCACGCAACCATTTTAGGTCCATTAATAACCCAATAACAAAGCTTTCCTTCACAACTAGAAATACCAGAGTTTGTCCTTGCAGGAGTCCAGCCAGACACCACATGCTGCGAGGACAGATGTTGGATGGCTGCTGCACCTCTGGGTTTCCCTGCCCCGGGGGATGGAGCTGTACTTGCACATGGAAACTTGTTAGTAAGCAAAGGAAACTGGATATTCTCCACATTTGCAAATCTGCCATGCCAGTTAGACCTGATAAAATTTTAAATGCTCCCTTGAATGAAGTTTTTTAAATGCTGCTGTTGTTATCCCACTCATTTTACATCGGAGTTTGGCAGCGGATGCCATTAGTGAACATTCAGTGTCAACAGTGTCATGATGTTGCTCTTAGAGATGTGTCAAGTACCGTAGCATGATCTTGTTGCATTTAAAATTAACCACAGCAGTGAGACTGTGCCAATTTCTTGCATTAGATCCAGAATGAAGCCAGCAAACGTGTCAGGTGCACAGAGCGTGCTTCAAGAATAAACAAGCAACAAAGGAAAACTCCTTTCTTCTGCTGCTTTTTTCTTTCCAGCACATCTTGTCACACAAATTAATTGTTAGGGAAAAGCCTTTCTTCTGCTCTGCTGTGCTGAGCAGCCTGCCTCTGCAAGGGGAGAGGAGAGGTGGTTGCCAGCCAAGGGCCCCAGAGCCCTGGGAATCCTGTAAGGCAGCCACTTACAGCCTGGGCTTAACTTGCTTCTCATTCAATATTCTTCACGGAATCTTTGGAGGCAAGACAGGAATTTAGATAAACCACACAGATCTAGTTCCCTAGGATAAGAAAAAACCCCTTTATTTTAGAAGTGTGGTGCCCAGGCCACGTTAGTTAGCAGATCTGACTAAATGTGCTTTTTTTTCCTGACGTAGTCACAGAGTTTCTCTCTGCAAGTCGTTTCTCTGTCTAAATCTTCAGTTTCTTGGAAACCACATGACTGATGGTCCTGACTGCTCGAGCTTGAGATAATCTATTGCACTTCAGCTGCAGACTTGCCCACTCAGCGTTATACATGGCTCGGGTTTGCACCACTTGTTTTATGAGGTATAATACCAGCTTTATATGCTTTGTAGCTGAAAGGCTGACAATTTTTTTTCCTCTGTGATTCAGACCAGAAATGCATTTGTTGAAGTGAGAAATTCTCATGTTAAACCACTTTAACCTTGCTTTTTCACATGAGAAGATTTAGGATGGAATCCCTGTAGTGTGCGTGCAGAACCAGGGTTGAGGCAGAGACCTGACATGTCAAACACCAAGATCAGTTTGCCCAGGGTCACCTGGGGCTGGCAGCAGGACTTGTGCATGACCCAGGGACTTTGGCAAGTCCAGTCATCTTCAAAGCTTTTGAAAAAACCAACTCTGTTCCTGTTTCATAACAGAGTGACGGAGACCTTGCCTTCCCAATACTGCTTCTTGCACAACTGGGTGCAAGAAACTGGAAAAGCTGCTGGAGCCAGGTCACCTCAGTCCTAAGGCCCAGCCCAAAGCCCTGCCCAGCTCCTGTGAGTGCAAGGCAGAGCTCACTCCCAGGTAAACCCTGCTGCTTTCATCCTGGGCACAGGGCTAGGTTCCCCATATCAGATGGGCACTGGTGGCAGCGGGGCAGGGGGCTCCACATTCCAAGGCCACATTCCTCCTGTGTGAGCAGTCCCAGCCTTGCTTTATCTGGCTGGGATGAGGCTCAGTTGCTGTCTGACCCAATGGAGATGTTTCCTAGGGATGAGAATTTTTTCGAGAGCTTGCAATAAAGCAAACTGCTGGAGGCAAAATAACAAAACTGGGAGTATGAGCTCTTCCAGTGGGTCAGCTGAAGCTAATGCTTTGAAAATAGCAATCTTTCATCCAACTGCACCTCACCAAAACATTTCCAAGACAGATATCAAGTGACCTGCAACAAATCACCCAGGAACTTAGGTTAGAGCTGAAATTCCAAGAAAATCCGAGCTCAGGGAATAGTGGCTGAGCTCATGCGTGGGAGAGTAGACTTATGCTGTGAAAGGTTATTCTGGTGTTCAGTAACAGCGGGGGAAATGATCTTTCAAGTTAGAGATTTCTCAGCTGAGGGTGGCTGTTGAATAAGCCGACACCAAGGCTCAGAAGGACATTTGAAGGAGCTGACTCCTTACAGCAGTGTGCCATGCAACTGGCATTTTATTTCTAGCAGTTGAGCAAAATTGCAAACAGCTGGTGGATTTTTGGAACATTTTAAAACATTTCTTTCAAGGTACATTATTGCTTCCTTAAAAATAAATACACATGCCACACATTCCTCCTTTTGCAGATACAGCGAACGTGTGTTCCAAGCACCAGTTATTAGCTGTGCTACAAAACCCCTGTGCTACAGTGGTGGGACTTGATTTTAATTCTTTTTTTTTTCCCTGAAGCCTGGTAGTCCCCCTATACCAGGTGAACAAGTGCACATGGTAAAGCAGGAGAGGGTGATCACAGAACAGTTGTATTATTATTATTGTTCTCTCCCTCCTGGGGCACAGCCCCTCAGCAGAGCATCCCAACTCAGCAGGGAACCAAGAGGGGGTTTCTAAAAGGTGACTGGAAAAACCTGATTACTTTATGCATGAGGGACTTGTTTCAAACACTGCTGTGAGAACTCCCCAGAGGTCCTAAAAGCTAAGGATAGATTGCAAAAACTGCGTTCTTGCACGTGGAGGGAGGAACTGATGACTGCTCTGCTCAATTCCCTATAGCAAAGGTCAGGAATAGAAAGGCAAAAATTTAAATCTCAGCTCACAAATTGTCTCCCTGCATGAATATTTTGCCTCCAGTTAACACTTACTGCTGCCTGCTCCCAAATCCTTCCTGTGCCTCCCTTCATCTGTCACTGCTGAGAACACAAACATCCTCTCCACCACACAAGGTCATCTCCATCCTCCAAGCAAGGCCCCGTTGTGCTCACCCTCCCCTCACCCTGCACTGGCACCGGGCTGCATCCTTTGCTTGCACCACTTGCAGTGCAGTGGGAACCAGCTGGAAACAAGCACAGACAAGGTGAGGCGACCCTCCAAGGCGAAGGGCACGGAGTCAACAGCACACAGCTGCTGGGAATGCTGAGAGCAGTGGGGGATGTGGCGCTGCACTCCGTGCATTTTAACACAGGCTCTAATTGAATTCATTATGAGAACCACATCCCAACATCATCAACACCATACGGTATTTTGCAGCTGTGGTCGTAACTCAGCTTCATCAAAAGCCTGCAGTGGCGAGGAATGAGCAATAACAACGGTGTGTCACTTTGTCAAAGGCTCTTGTGCAGGGTATGCATAACAGGCAAGTGAGTGCAAAGTCAAGAGGAAAGTTGGGGACTGTGATTTTCTTAATTTTAATGGCAGTTTTGAAATATCAGAAAGAGACACTCCTTTGCATATGGACACATTTTTTAAAAAATTAGCAAATAACAATGAAGTGCAAGGTCAGTGCTGTGGATGTACCTAGGGGCTGTGTTACATCAGGGACAGTTCCCAGACTGAGCAGATCCAGGTTTGTTGTTGTCACAGGGCCATACCACATTCAGTCCCACTTGTCTTCCCTCTTCTCCATCCTTTCCTCTGCTCTCAGAAAACAACAAAATGCAGCATGAGAGACATGTTGGAAACCAGGAGTGAGTCCTGACAGTCCATGTGCTTTAGCAGCTGTTACCTTGGGATAATGAGGTCAATCCTTTCCAAAGTGAACTTCACAAAATCACCATTCTGTCTGGAGTGACACATAAGGACGTCACAGCAGACCTCCTACAGACTTGGCACAACATGTGACACATTTTCACAGACTTCAGTTAACTAAGGCCTCACAGAGTTCTCCTGCATCCATGTGCCCAGGCAAGGACATTCCAGGGGGTATGGGGGGCTGTTCCCCCACTCACAGGGATAAGCAAATGAGGGGCAGGTGGGTGGATGTTACAGAGGGATGTTAGAGGGAAATGATAACACTTTCTCTTTTCCATCGTACAGCAACTAAACACTGGTATTAACTTGACAATGAATATTTGGTATTTCCCCTCTTTCCTAGGGTGTCAGTCTCTAGAGACCTCCCCTGCCCTATGCACGTGGGCACACTTGCACACACTCATCTATCTAAAATAACTCCTGCTTGATCCACACCATTTAAAAAGCCTCACAGGCAGTGGCCAGGACTCCTTTCTTTCTTTGTCCTATGATAAAACTGTTCAGCAAGCCAAAGGACAAAACGCCAGGAATTTCATCTTGGCTGATCATCGCTCTTTCTTCTCCCTGTCTCAGAAGTGCAGTTGCTTCCAGCAGCTCTGCTGCCTTGCCTTAGGAGAGGGTCTCTTTAGGAGGAAACCATAGTTCTCTTAAATTGAGAGGGGGCAGAGCTGAAAAAAAACTTGGAGGCTTGACAGGGCTTAGATCTGAAGCTTTGGTATGAGTCTCTCTAAAGACTGAGAAAAGGAAATTTCACAGAATGGTTGTTAAAAAAAGAAAAAAAATCTGTAATCAGTCTAATTTGATAACCAATTTGTCACAGCTATGCTCTCACCCTTGCTTTTGAAATGAATGTTGTTTGGAGACAAATGTCAGCAAGCCAGGCTGGAGTGTGAAATCCATCACAAGCACAGCCACCAGATGTGTTGGCTGTATGAACTTCGGATTTCCTGAACCTCTTGGTTAAAAAGCATCTGTCTCTATTACTCGAGATCAGGAGTGGTGAATTCAGCAAGTTGAAGCTGCTCATTGAGAAGTTTCTTATTTCTCGAGAAGTTTCATCAGATGAGGTTATTCATCATGGAATACATGCTCCATTCAAACAGTTTGATACTTTCCAACAATTGTTTGGTTCCAGACTCACTACCTGGATGCAAAATACTCTAATATAGTTATCATTTCCAGGTGTAAATGTTCAGTAATGAACCCAAACTTGTCTTTTGTTAAGGTCTCACAGTGGAACTTATGAGATTTATTAATCTCTAGAAGTACACACTTCTGATGCAAACTATAAAATTATCCATTTGAGGCAAATCCTAGATCTTCATTGGAAAAGGCGTGATTTATATGGTTGTAAAACTTTTGCAGGAAGCATACAGTCTTTGACTTACAAAGAAAGCTGGAAAAAGGAAAGCTTCTCCATTTGCAAATTCAGCGTTCAAGATCAAGAGCAACATTCTTGTCTTCAGACTTCCCTATAAAACCATTTTAACATCACTCTGAGCTACACTGAGTATGTACCCATATTTATAGAGAACTTGTTGGTATTTCTATCATACCAAGGTTTAAATTCAGCATTTTAGCTCATGCCACCTCTGCTTGCACAGCACACATGGGAGATGTCCCTTCTTTTCCAAAAAACTCTGGGGTGAGCAGGTCCCACAAAAAAAAAAAAAAAACAAAAAAAAAAAACAAAAAAAAACCCAAAAACAACAACAACAAAAAAAAAAAAAACAAAAAAAAAACAAAAAAAAAAACAAAAAAACAAAAAAAAAAAAACAACAAAAAAAACAACAAACAAACAAAAAAAAAACCACCAGCAAAGCTGTCCCAAATCCAAGTTCAGTACCAGCTTTGCAATCTCCTGTCCAGCAACATTTGTTACAAGCACACGTTTACACAAAGCTGGCTGGATCCATACAGAACAGGAATTGTACATTTTAAACATTTTGTTCTCAAATTTCTCTGCTAGGGTCAAGACAAAACAGCTGAACTGCTCATTCATCCTCCCTAATTTAGTTCCTTACGTCTGGGACTGAGGGGCACAGGAGGCATCCCCTTCACATCCCCAGGTTTCGGGGCTGGATGCATTTCTCCCAGTGGAGAACATGCTCAGGGAGGAACTTGCTCAGCAGCACCAACATCACTGAATGAGCCCCAGGCTGGGCACTGCCACAGGTGCCACCACAGTGCCCAAATGGCCTTCCCATTTTTCTCTTACCTCCTTTCTGCTCTTGATGACCATTCCTGCTCCAAAAGGCAAGAAAAGCACAGGGGATGCTACTCCTCCTCCTGTTTATCTGAGAGCCCAGCACAAAGGCAGTCCAGGAGCAACTGAAGTGTACTGCAAATTGATGATCAGGCAATAAAACTGTCTTTAGATAAGTAGAACAGTTTGCATACGCCTTTGTGCGTGCACCTGCCTGTTCGGTGAGTCATCGCTCATTTCACAGCTCATTTCGCTGACTCTGGTCTGCAGGTTTTATCTCTTTAATTGGCCAAACAATACACACCTTGTCTCTGCACATGAAGTCCAGTGCTAACCTGTGTGTCTCCTACAAGTTGGTGGTTTGGCTCTTTTTTAATCAGCTCGAAGTAATGATGAGCATTTAAGGTGGAGGGTTTTTTTGTGATTGTTCTCTGTCTGCAATGCAAATACTCAAATTCTTGCAAGGATTTTGATTCTGGCCAATCTTTGAGAGCCCACATCTACTGAAGCCCAGGGGCAGAGTCCCTTTGATATCAAATGGCTTTGGGATGGACCCAGTAGGGCTAAAATGAAAAGACAAGAAATGTGAGTTCCCCTCCCTCCCAAGCAAGGAGTCTAAAGCAGAATAGGGTAGTAGCAGAAATTTATCAGTTACCCTACTTCAGGGGGTTTCTGTAGAAAATGATTGGGTTTGTAAACTCACAAGCAGTCACAGGCTTTAGGATCTCCACCAGCAGAGTTAATGCAGTTACAGCCTTGGCTCGGCAAGAGCAGCTGAAAGTGCCCAGGCAGAGCACGGTCCTCCAGCAGTGTGCTCTCCCTCCTGCTGCACCTTTCACTGCTCCCTCTCCCAGTGCTTCCCGTGCCGTCCTGCAGGGCACGGGCACAGTCCCTGTGCATCCCGCAGGGGGATGCAGGGGATGCTGCTGCTGCACCATCACCTGCCAAGGGCT
Source organism: Vidua macroura (assembly GCF_024509145.1). Lineage (NCBI taxonomy): Eukaryota > Metazoa > Chordata > Aves > Passeriformes > Viduidae > Vidua > Vidua macroura. The sequence continues at coordinate 6,438,827 of NC_071588.1, forward strand.
CTGCACAACCCAGCTCTGACTGTGCCTCCTGCCTGAGCTACCAAGAGCCAGGACAAACACGACAGAGTGGACGAGGCTCTCTGGAAAAGGATGAGCACCCATCCCTGCGGCAGTTTGAGCAGCAAGGCCAGAGAGAACCACTCAAAAAAACACACACCCACACAGGCTTTGCAGCATGATTAGTTTTTGGCGAAGACACACGGAATGTAGGGGGGGGGAAAGTGCTGTCTTTGTTCGAGGATGCAAATGAGCATCTTTTTTAGAAGCTGAGAAAGAGCCCCGACTAACCAAAATTGTGCATTGACTGAAATAAGCCAGGCTGCCTTTCAGATGTAGACTTCAGACAGAAAATGAAACATATCAAAGTGTCTGATTTGACGTGGCTTGCAGCTGCAAGGCAAAGCGACTGTCCCATTTTTTTCCCCTGAGGCAAACACTCAAGATTTTCTTGATCTTATCTTTGTCTTTCTATAAGTCTTTGAAAACCATCTGTAGAGATTCATAAAGGGTATTTGTGTTTTAAGTAAACTGCAGAAGTGATCTATACCGAACAGATGGAAACAAATCAAAAAGCTTAACGGGATGCAGAAAAACAGCAACACTTAGAAAAATACTAGATATGAATGAGTAGGCAGGTTGCCTCCCATTTGTATTACATTTCGTGTGGCATCTCTTTCCCGGAGCTCTCTCTGCAGCCTGCACAGTGAGCTCTCCTCATTCCTCTCCTGTCCTTGTTCACAGGCTGCAAAAAACTCCCCTGGCTGCGTTTGCTCTTCTGGACAAGCATCCCCGTGATGGGAATTGTTCAGCTCCTTGGCAGAGCCCTCCTATCCACCCGGAGCCCTCAGTGCAGCTCCCTCAGAAATAGATTGCATTTGACAGCAAAGGGTTCTGATTTTTCACGACTTGCCAAAACATTTCTGCACAGGGAAGGTGGGGGAGAAAAGTGCTACAAATCAATCTCGGCGTGCTCGGGGATCCTGCGGTTGTTTGTTTGTTCCGGGTGATGTTTTTTTCTGACAGACGATTTCAAAGAAGCACAAGACTGCTTCCTCAGTACCAGCTTTTCATAGAAGACACAATAAGGTGCAAAATGATGTGTCTTACTGGAGTGAGTGGGCGTTAATGGGACTTCCTGAGAGTACTAGCAAAACCCACAGAGAAAAAGAGAAAAAAACACTTGAAAAAATTTTCCCTGGTGTTTCAGCTGCAGCCTTGCTTGTTCTGTCCCCATTAGTCAGAGCCCTGTGTGCCCAGTTTGAGGAGGATGATGTGGCACTGCAGGGGAGCATCAGCCCTGGTTCAGATCAGTCATTGCAGTGAAGCTGTGGCCAAGGATGGGTTTTGCTCAGGGTTACAAAGACAGTTTTTATATCAGCATAACTCTGACTTCACAAAATTCCCAGCAGTTTGTTGGGAGAGTCTGGTCCCTGCTAACACAAAGTCTGGACTGTATAATCTCCTCCATAAATGTATCAGCTTCCATCATAAAACCACTCGGACACAGGGTTGCTGCACAGCTGTTTCATAACCTCAAGCCTCTGGTGGCAGCAATGCCTGTTTTCCTTCCAGCTTACATGTATTAATGGCCAGTTTGTACCTTTATTTTCCCTCCTACTTTTCCTTTCTTTACTCACCAGTCCCTAACAGGCCCAAGGCAAAGGTTAAGGTAAATTCCAAATGGGAGACCCAGATGGGAATGGAGAAGCCTGTTGGAGTGACATCAAAGCACTCCTCCACTTTGTTTCTGTAGGATGTTACATGATAGAAGTTCAAGATAAATGTGTGCTTCTATTGAGCTACTTAATTTATTACGAAGCCAAGACACGGGTTCTGCCTTAAGGATCTCAGGAGGTGGGTGTTCTCATCCTGCAGTCCCCAGGATAGGTCCTCAAGAAGGACATTAGGGACAGCCCTGTCCCTTTAGACTGAGACTCTCTGCTTGGGGTCCCCAGACACACTTCAAATGAAGGAATGACAGGAGATGCTTTGGCCCCACATCAACCTTCCCCCACCAAGATGAGAGTCCAGCAGGTTTAAGCTATGGGCTGAGCTCAGCGCAGACCCAGATGTGTTCCCACTGCTGTCAGAGGGAATTCATCTTTGGCTTTGCTAGAGCTGAGCGGGACGATGTCAAAAGCATCTGAAATCTCAATTCTCCTCTCTATGCCAGGAGTCAGGGCCAGAGCAAACCCCTGACATCCCTCCACTCCCTCAGCATGGGGCTCAGGCCAGGAGCAGCTGTAGTGGGAAGGGCTCTTCTGTGACTATCCCCCAGCCTCCAGGACAATCACTGTGCTGTGCTACCCACTTTTGCCACCTCTCTCTTTGATCAAGGAAATGAAGCATTCCTATGTTTTTCTCTGCTCCTTCCAAAGGGGTCATTGCCTTCTGCTCAGTCATGCCAGCTCCCTTCTCCAGAAGGGAACAAGCCAATACTGACTTCCAGCCTTGTTCATCAGGCCACACTCATGAGACTATGTGTGGATGACATCTGGGGCATTGTCACCCTGAACACACCCATTTTCACCCCCTCTGGAGCTTAGCCAGCTCCAGGCTCTGCCTCCTGAGCAAAGCACAAGGCCTCCCATGCTGTCGTCCCAATGGCCCTTTGGTATTTGGGTCCATATAAGTGCGAATTCCCAGTTCTATCCATCTACCAGCCTGGAGAGCCTTGCATGCAAAAATAGAGGCAATACTGTGACTGATATTTTTAGAAAGGGAATGCATATGTAAATTATTCCCCTGAAAATGTCTCTGTGCGTCAGCCTCTCCCCTGATTCAGAGAACATCCCTTCTATCTTTTCCTCAAGTACACGCTGCGTACAGAGAAGCTTAACATCTCAGGCAGAGAAGGTTGCTGCAAAGTGATTCATCTATCACATCCTTCACAGCTTCGGTAAACGGGAACGGTGCGAATCTCTCTGCCCCCAGCCTTGGCTGCTCCAGAGCTCCCGACTTCCCTCCCATTCACAGCTTCGTGCGCACAGCGGAAGGCGAGGAGCGCGGCTGGCTCCCTCACCTCGCTGTCCCCAGCCTCCCACCGTATGCTTCCTGCTGAGGATGCAGGCAGAATCCAGACAGGCCCATCTGCCGGCAGCTCCTTCCCGGCCGGCGCCTCGGGGGCTGTGGATGGAGCTGTCCGGGCGCCGAGGAGCCCTCGCTGCCCTCTGCAGCATCCCACCAAGCATCCCACCCGTGCTTCCTGCACCCAGAGCATCCCACCCGTGATCCTGCGCCCAGAACATCCCACCCGTGCTTCCTGCACCCAGAGCATCCCACCCATGCTTCCTGCACCCAGAGCATCCCACCCGTGATCCTGCGCCCAGAACATCCCACTCGTGCTTCCTGCACCCAGAGCATCCCACCCGTGATCCTGCGCCCAGAACATCCCACCCGTGCTTCCTGCACCCAGAGCATCCCACCCATGCTTCCTGCACCCAGAACATCCCACCCGTGCTTCCTGCACCCAGAGCATCCCACCCATGATTCCAGCACCCAGAGCATCCCACCCATGATTCCTGCACCCAGAGCATCCCACCCGTGATTCCAGCACCCACAGCATCCCACCTGTGATTCCAGCACCCACAGCATCCCATCTGTGATTCCTGCACCCAGAGTATCCCACCCGTAATCCTGCACCCACAGCATCCCACCCGTGATCCTGCACCCAGAGCATCCCACCCGTGATCCTGCACCCAGAGCATCCCCCCCGGCCAGAGCTGAGCATGCTCCAGGCTGCTCAGCCCCCGGCAGGCGAGGTATCCCACCCATAATTCCTGCATCCAGAGCGTCCCACCGGCTCAGCCCCCCGCAGCCGAGGCATCCCGCCCGTGCTCAGCTGGAGATGGAGAGCCTCCCAAGAGGAGGAGGAGGCACTTCCAGCCACCACCACAGGCAGCTGTGTTTCTCCACCCCCTCACATTCACATCCTCCATCCGTGCAACCTGCCCAAAACTTCCTCCAGAAGCTGCTGGGCAGCTCAGGCAGGGCAGGAACTGTGCACAGGGATCTCACAGTGCCCTGAGCTTGGGGAGGTAAACAGCCCAGTCCCCGACGTTATGTTCCATCACTGTCCAGAAGCTATTAGGGAGCTAATTAAAATGAATAAATCACTTAAGTATTCAGAGTTCATATCCCATTAATTCAACAGTGCAAGATACAGAGGAAAAGACAAAGGCTGAAGAAAAGGCCAAGGACGCTACAGAAACCTTCTCCTGTGTGGATTTTTTTACCCTCCATTCTTGTAATACAAAAGATAAGTCTGTCTCCTGGCTTATCTAGATACATTTGTAAAGATTAAAACCACACTTCTTTGCCTTTGCATTCTGCTGTAAATGATTAGCCCATGGTATTGTTAAGCAGGCACTCTGCCAGCCCCAAGGTTCTGAGTTAAGCCACAAAAACAGGGAAATTCAGAGGGGAACCTGCTGCTGCCTGTGAGGAGCAGCCAGGCAGGCAGGACACTGCCACTTCCTTGCCCTTGCAGGCAGATGGGGAGATGGGTCTGCACACACAGCCTCAGCTCTACAGGAGAGGCTGGCCCCAATACCTGCACCAGGAAAAAAGAGCATTTTCCTGTTTTTTGGTGCTGTTTGGGAACATGGACACTGGTACCCAGGCAAGGGCATACCTCCCACCTGGAGCAGCCCAAGATTCCACTCTGGCTTTGAGGCTGGCTATGAGATGGGAGTAGCAGTTTCAAAAGCCTTGGGCACAATCCAGGGAGGTGTTTCTGCAGAGAAACCACTGTCCCAAGCACATCCTGAAAACCCAGCTCAGCAGGAATGAGCAGGCTGCAGAAGAGGAGTCAGGTAGCTCAGAGGGTGGGAAATGGGATCACACCTTAGAAAAGCCACTGAAAACCAGCTGCTGCACAGCCCTGCAGCCTGTAAGGCCTGGATGTTCTCTGCTGCAAAGATCTGTTTGCAATGGTTCAGTGTGAGGCCTTGGAGAAATTCAAGAGTGGCTCTCGTGCCAACCCCACCTTGCACTGCCAGGTTTATGCTGCTCTATCACCCTGCTTCATATTCCTTTTTCAAACTGGCATTGCAGGCATCTAAGTCCTCTCTGTCTCCCTGAAAATATTGCTGGGTCAGAGAAATTCCTGAAGGCAACCTCTTGAAGAATGGGTGTGCTTGTACCCCAAAAGATTCTACTCTATGGTTTGGAGCTGAAGAAAACCTAACTCAAGGAAAGGCATTTCTTTGTCACATTCCAGACCAGCACAAATTAATGTATCGACATTAAAAGTCCATGAAAAATGGGGTTAATTACAGAAACGATGACCTTTATATAGTGCAGCTCAGGCATGGGCTGCTCTCATACATCATCACATTAGGAAGAGCCACTTACTGACACACAACAGCAAATAATAAATAATAAATAATTAATCCATCAAACTAAATTGAACTTTGTGTAATGTAGTCCTGACAAAGCATAGATTAATTTGCCTAATCCATCATCTGTTAATCCTTCATCCCCAAGAAATGCACATAAGTGCTGCAACTGTGTCTATTCCTACAGGCAGGGTAACTCAGGTACAGTCTTCCTGAAATCCATCAACTGAATTTCCCACCTTTAGCAAATACTGCCAGAGCTTTGCAGATTCCATATGTCAAAGGTGGATAACTGGAGCATCAGAAATTCTGGATTTATGAAGCCACAAAAATAACAATCAGGGGTTTATATCATCTGTAACTAAGACAGTTACACTGAGTTTAGTGCATTGTTTGCACTATATAAATAATAAATGCTAATATTCAATGTTAAAGGAAACTGGAGCTGTAACCCATACTAGTAGATTTACACAGTAAAGCTCATTGCATAAAAGCTCATTGCATGAAGAGAATAAGGCTCTTGGTAAAAGGAGGAAATGAAATGGATTTCTAGGTTTCAAATGTATTTTATTCTGAGTCATTTTAGGGTTTTGCAGCTGTGGGAGAGGTAACACAGCATAGCTGGGGAGCTGTACCTGGAGAAGACACAGAAGTGGTGGGTGTGCCCACCTTACTACAGGTACTGGAAATTGGCACTGTATTTCTGTAGCCACCAAGTGCCAAAGTCCCAGAAAAGAACAACCACTGGATTTAAGTGCAATAAAATCTCCCAGACTTTCTGTGGTAATCAGAAGCTTTTGTGTCAGACTCAGTTGAAGTCAAAGGTGCAAACCAGCAGCTGGTACCGAGCCCTGTAGCAGGAGGCAGGCAGGAAGGCAGACACCCAGGCAAGTTTGGTACTCAGATCTGCCCAACTTCCCCGGTTAGTGAGCAAATTTCATACAGAATCCTTAAATACTGAAGGAATCCAGTATTTTTTTCCCCAGGTCATGCTGAGTACAAGTTCCACAGCAGTGGAAATACTCACTTATCCAAACCATTATTGGAAAATAATGCACCAGAAAGGTGCCTACTCCCACACGAGAGCTGGAAATCTGTGTCTGGTTTTAAACAAAAAGCCAAGAAGCCAGCAATTAAATACTTTCCCTTCCTGTAACAGATTACTCCAAAGTCAAGTAGTTTCCTAGTCTTGTTGTCCAATCTAATTAATTTGTTCTTTGCAACACTGCTTGCATTTGCTTTAACTGTCAAGTGACACCATGAAGTGACAGTGCCAAACCTGCCCAAGAGGATCCCTGCAGCCCTTCTGCATTCAACATTTACCCCTTGTGTTCCCACTCAGCTTGTGCATTGTGGCTACTGCATCCTCACCAAGCAGATGGGAGAGTGTGCAGGCCTGCAGGGTCCTTCCCTGGCAGAGGGACCAGAAGGATGCCTTTTGTGGCACCAGCACAACACAAATCTTGAAAAACATTCCAGAGATGGCAGGAGCAGCAAGGACAGCTGCTGACAGGAGGGTCATGTTTTGCTGCCTTACTTGGCAGCAAAGAACAGCAACTTGCATTGGTCCTGCCCCCTGCAGAAGTCTCCATCCCCACACAATAAATATAGTTTGAGGGGAAAAGCTTTCAGAGTAGAAAGGCAGGACTGCTCAGTGGGAGACAACACAGCCAACCTTTGCTACACCTCAGGGAGAGGGCACTGCACTCCTAATGAAGTCTCTAGGGTAGAATGGCAAAGTATTAACATGCATGTGTGTAAAAAGTGCAGTTATGGCCGAAAGCTGGAAACCAAGGATTAATGGAAGAAGCCACAGTCACCTGTGCAAATGCATATTTAATGTTCTCAGAGGACAACTGTGCCAACTGCTCGGCAGGCAGGAACTCTTTCTTAAGAGCTACTGTTATAAGCTTCTGATCTAGTTCATAAATAATCATCAAATGAAATGATTTGCTGAACCAAAACTTTCTCTGTTCTTCCTCAGCTCCTCTTCAATGTCTGGGAGACGAGGGGATGCAGCAGAGCTGCAGGAGCTGGGGCTGATGTTGCTGTGCACAGGTTAAAATTGTCCCTTGCTTTGCCAGGGGCAGTGTAGGCAGCTGAATCTGGCACAGGGATACCCATGGGATGGACTTGGGGACAATCTCAGGATGCTCCTTGGGTCCCAATGGCCATGTCCATATCTGGGACCTGCCCCAGGCTCCTGCCCTGCACAGCATCCTTCAGGTCCTGCCTTGTGCCAGGCTGGGAAAAACTTATCCCAAAGCAATGATGATTAGATTATTACCCAGACTTTAATCTCAAAAATCCCAGTCCATTTCTCCAGTTATCCCTTTACTCAGAAGAGCCAGACTGACCATAAATTGACACCCAAGTGTTATACGATTATCACTATATAAATAAATGTCATCACATTTAAATCACAACCCAATCTAACTTTGAGGTCAGCTCTGCTTTCAGCAAAGGTTGGACTTGGTGACCTCTTGAGGGCCCTTGCAACCTAAATTATTTTTTGATCTGGTGGTTTTCCCTGACAGAAATTTCCTTCTCTTTTAGCAGAAATAACTTATTGCAAGCCACAGGAAGAAGAAAGTTTAATAACAGATACCTTCTATTTTGAAGCTATGTCGGACTCAAAGCTTTAGGAGAAGTAAATACATTTAAAAGACACTGGAGCCTTTAACAGAGGGCACAGGTTGCAATCCTGCAGCACTCTGCACAGGGCAGGCACCCAGTTCCAGTGCTGGCATGACTGCTTTCACATCCATTGCTATTTGATTTTATAATGGTATCCAATTACTTTTCATAGCATAGAAGACAAGACATAAAATATGCCCTATATTTATTTTTGTTTTCTTATTGCTAAAACCCAAACTCACTTGTAGCAATTTACAGGCTGCCCTCCTCCTCCTGTGAACACCAGTCAGCAGCACATTTTTGGTATATTTATAGAACCTTGGGGTCAGATGGTTATTGTGGGGTGGACAGCCCCTTGCTAAGAGACCCCAGGAACTGCGTGTGCCTCCTGCCAGAGCCAGGGCTGTCCCCACAGCCCCTCCTGCCCCGCCAAGCAGCCGCAGCCGCTGCGAGCATCAAGCCGCGCTGGTGTCGGGCTTTGATGTTCCCAGGTGGAGGGAGCTTTAACGGCGCGGTGGAGTGTTGTTTTTACACAAGATTTATCAGCACAGTTAACACACCGCCACGGAGCTGCTCTCTGAGCATGCCCTGCATGGCAATGAGCGCTGGCAAGCCCGGCTGCTGCCGCAGGTACGCGCTGGCACTCACCTTCAAAGGGCTTTCCAAACAGCAGCCCGGGCAGCATCACCTCCGGCTCCCCGGGGAGAGCCCGGCTCCGCTCGCGGGGAGGGCAGGGAGGAGCAGAGGTCAGGACTGGCTTTGTGATGGGCTTGGGAGAGCCGGGATTCAAAAGAGATTTAAGTATCTTATTTTCACACAGACGTTTATATGAGGCTTACACATTGTACTGCCTGGAGGAGCCTCGCACTTCGGCGCCTGAGACTTTTGGTGGGTTAGGATGTATTTTATCCTGAGCTGTGTAATTTTTCAATATCCAACAGGATGAGCTGCTCTGTAAAACAGAGTTCTCAAGCAGAAGCTTTGTTGAATTTTAACAGAGGCACATCAATGAATCCACACTGAGATCCCAGGGAGATCAAACAGGAGGCTAGAAAAATTACAGGGGAAAGCATCTGGGATCCTTTGGGGGGAAACTGTCAAAGTGTCACAGGAAAATATAAAGCTTGATGGGGTGTCAAGAGGTCATCCAGTCCAGTGTTTATAAACCTTTAAAAATCACTTAACTCTTTAATCTAGAAGTCACAGACTACTTTGTGCACTGCTGCCACAACTGCCTCACTTGCAAACCTAACCAGGATTTGGACCAATGCTGAAACACATTTTTTCTTCTCCTGTTTTCTTTTTTAATCTCCTGCATCATTTATTCTTTCCTGGTTGTCTTCTGAGCTACCATGGGAAGTTCTGTGAACACCTGGCCTCACCTTCCAAAGTCACAGGTGCCATCAAAACCATCCACACCAGCCCATGACAAAATGCTGTTCCCTTCAGTGACCTCCAGGCTCCATCCCACACGTCACCCCATCATCTGAGATCAGGGCTCCTGTGGTTTCTCTGCACAGGGACATGCTCTGTTACAGGCTTTTAAAAACAGACCATCCTTTCACATACCTCTTGTCAAAACATTCCCAGTTTCTTCCAGTCAAAGCTGGGATGAATAAGTCTAACAAAAGCAAATGGGTCCTTTGAATTTGCAAAGGAAGATTGCTTTGAGATACCAGAGTCATCCTTGGATCTCTGTGGACAGCACATTTTACAGATCCAGCTGTGCTGCCAAAGAGAAAAGCCCAGCAATTTAAATGAATACTATGTCTCTAATCCTTGTTGCTCACTGTCCTGCCCAAATTTGACTGTCTCCTGAGCTACCCTTTGCTGTAGGAGAGGCTTATCAATACCAGGCACTGAGACCAGATAATCTGTGCAGCCTCTGTACAAAATCCTGATCTCACGCAGAGCCAATCCCACCTCTCCTAACCCTTGGTGCAGGACTCTGGGCCCATAACCACCCACCCACCAGGACACACAACCTTTGGGAGGACACCAAGCAGCTATTTTCCATATCCATACACAAAACCATTCCCCCATCAGGATTCAAAGCCTTTGATACAACACCAAGCGTGCTTTGGGTTTGTTTTTTTTTTTTTTTTTTACATATTTGGGCAGATAGAAGCAAGCATTTCCCACACCTTTCCCACACCTCCTCCCCGGAACAAGCCCAGCCCATCCAACTCCTTTCCCAGCCACAGGAACCGCAACCCTCTGTGATTTGTGTACGTAACTAATGCGCCGAGGTCTGCTTTTTGTTTAAAGAGCTGTGAAAAGCAGAGTGTGTGTTTTACCCAGAGATATATTACACTTGATTAGCCGGGGCGCTGGAGCGCGAATGCTACAACAGGAGACGGACGTGCTTAACCAGCGGTTTGAGCCCGCGCTCCGGCACCACGGGGTCAAGGGAAAGATTAACTATATCTGACTGCCGTGTCAAAACACTCAATTGCAGCATTTATAAACCCACAGAACTAGTTGCCTCGGTCGGCAGAGCAGATTTATTTCCCTCTGTGTAGCTCCCACGAAACCAACCGGGGCAGTTGGCGGGGCCAAGCCTTGCTTTTGGCTCCTGCCAAAGGGCAGGGAGAGCTGAAAAGTTCAGATGGAGATGGGAGGCTTTCAATATCTTCAGAGAAAAAAAAGTAAATCTTGGGGAAAAGGTGGTGATCTTTCCATTGCCTCTGCTTATGGCTGACACACAGGCAGGTGTATAATTCAGCTCTGCAAGTCACCTGACTAAACACTTTTAATAGAAGAAAAAAATCCCATTTCCCTGCTCTTCAACACATGTAACACACACATAATAACTTCTGGTTTACACTCAAAAACCTTGTGAAAAACAAAGTCCTACTTTTGACGCTAGGGATGTTTGGGTTTTATTGCTCTGTAGAATCCTAGAAATGTGTTTCTGTGCAAAACAAGTTGAAGGTGACTCCTGAAGAGAGATTCCCAAGGGAGCCCTCCCACTTCAAAAATCAGCATCTTTTCAGGATGCTGTGTTCTAAACTCATGGTTAGATTTGGAACTGCACATACAGCTATGTGCTATGCAAGTTTAGTCCTTTTTATCTCAGTATACATCTCCACTGGAAAAGATTGAGTGATGCCCAGTGTGAGCAGACAACTGCAGCATGTGGCCACTGAGAATCAGAATTTGGACAACTAGGATCACCACTTTAAAAAACCAAACCAAAAAACCAAAAAAAACCCCCACCATCTCTTCAGCTTTATGATATGTATGAGTAAGGAAAAAAGCTTTGGTTCCCTTCTGCTCCCAAATTCAAGATTTTTTTTCTCAGCATCCAGACTCAATTCTATCTAATTTACTTCAAAATTTTCCATATCAAACTCAGTGGCCATCATGCGACGTTACTGACAGCTTATTCCTCCCTATTTCATCTGTGGTTTCAGCATCAAGGCCTGGACTGGAGATGTCACCAGCATTTAAAGAAAAAGGTGCCAGACATCCAGGGTCAGTGTCCCAAGAGCACACCTCCTCTTCACCACTCACACTGCAGGTACTATTGCTATTGCTCCTCACGCTCTTCAAAAGCAGCAGATTCTCTGTATTTCAAGCCTGTAAGAGCACTTTCGTTTCCAGGGGCAGGACCGGTGTATTCAAGACCTACCAGAACTAGAAAAGTTCATCCTTCAAAGCCTCCTAGGTGTCTCTGAGCCTACTCCAGGCCCTGTGGACTCCCCAGCTCCGAGCAGCCATTGCTCAAGGGTTCCTGCTCTGCACCCTGCTGCACGACACAGCTGTGCCCTGGCAGAAGACACAGACATGATTTCTCCACTCAAGTCACAGGAATGTTTCTGGGTAGAGACTGTCTGGATAAACCAGATGCTTCAGCACCCTGAGCTATGCTGCAGGGGTGCAATTTTGTTTTTAAACTGCACTTAGTAGGTTCTGACTTGTAGGTTTCACTTTTTAATAGTAAACACATTCTGTAGGTGCCAGAGAACATTTCAAAGCATTTCAATGGAGTCCTTTTACCCCCACAGCCTGGGGGCACATACACTGAAACAACAGCTGAAATCCAATTACTGAGGAATATTCCCAAGTGCATTTCCATAGGTAATTTGTTAGTCTGTTGGAACATGCAAAGTGCTTTTTCTCCACTTCTTGATGCTATACCATAGGCTCCTAGATTGAAGATCTCTATCCAAATTGCCAAGTAACTACCACTGGAAGGGAATCCACATAACCACGGGAACAACCTGCCAGCACTTTCC